>NC_137544.1:65561864-66176599 GCF_963082525.1 Nesoenas mayeri | reverse complement strand
TATCTTCTGGCAGGATTTCTGTGTGTTCCTGCCCTCCGTTCCCCAAGCCACCCTTAAAAGTAAAACAAAAAAACAGCCAAACAAACAAGTAGCACAATCAAGAAAATCAAGATATTAGAGTACCAAGGAGAAGGTATTTGATTAACATGATAAAGCTGAGAAGGAGAAGAATGGAAGGTGGCCTTAGGGTCTTTTTGGATGGTAATAGTGGGAGAAGCTTAATGCAAGCACTAAACGTGGATAGGCTTGATCTAAAACTGAGCGGCTTCCAATAAGAAAGGCAGGGGCAGGAATTGTCCAGGTACAATGCTCTGCTCACATTACAATATCTATGAACATCATGACCATAGGCCTAAAGGAATATTTACTCTTGGCAGATAATGGTCAGACCAGGCACATTCCCTTTGGTAATGAATATCCACTTCCCTACCACGAGCTATGCTACTTCTGTTAAACTTGTAGCAAGCTCCTGATATTTCTGCTCCTCTAGTTAGTGCTATTGCTTGCTGATCTGAGAAGGGAAGAGGAGATGTCTGTCAGCTCTGCTTTGAAAATGATAACTTGCAGAGCAATACAGCAGGCAGATGTGTGTCTAATGCTGCTGCAGCAAGACTCACTACAACTCATCTGTCAAAGCCACTAGGCAGCACAGGAAATAAAGAGATTTGTGGAGAAAAAGAAAGATCACATATCCAGGTTAAATCCCCTTGCCATTACAAGACTTTTCTAGAACTTACTCACTGTCTTATCAGTGAGAGAAAGTAGACTTTCTTTCCTTTCCTTTGTCCTTATTTTATCTCTTCACCTGCTGGAAGGATTGCCATGTAGAAAGCTGAAGCATCCTTTGTGTACCTCATCACCTGAGCATCTACCTCAGCTGCCTGCATGCTCATTAGCGTCTTGCTTGTTCAACTTGTCTGGAGGAGTGGGTTTCTCCAGAGCTACTCACAGGTCACTTTCCAACTACCACAAATTTATGTGGCTGTTGGTACTTCATAACATCAGGTAGTGGACACTTAAAGCACAGTCTCTCTCCTGTAAACATAGAGGTATAATGCAAGTGTGCAGCAAAAGAAAGACATAAATGTCTAAATTATACAGAAAATGCCTAACAGTCAAAGTAGTATCTCTTAAATTCACAGAGATTTCCAAAACATCACACTGAGGCAGAGGGCTTGAGATGTTTTGAAACTAGTGTGAGGAGTTCCTAAAGCTAGTCAGCACATTGTGTGTTGGAAAGGATGCACTGAGGTTCAGACAAAAGAAAACAAAATCAATTATGATTTCTTATCTCTCCTTTCTCCTCCCATGGTATTTTTTAATGTGTCAGTTTTAAAAATAGATTTCCAGCTATCCTAGCAAACAAATTTCTATAGCGAGCTGTGCATGTATTCCTTCATATTCACCAACAGAAAAGAATAAATAATGTCTTCCTGCAGAATTCAACAGGTATTGCACTATGGAAGACTTACATATTAAAACCACAATATAGTAGGCTTTCTTCCTTTTTTTTTTTTCTTTCTTTTTTTTTCTTTTTAACCCTATCAAGCATGTGAATTAAGTATTTTTTATAATTTCTACAAATGCTAAATTCAAATTTGTGTAGAAACAACCCACCATTTTTCCTCCTGGGAAAGGATATCTTGCTTTGGAAGACAGGCACCAATAGTAAGTAATATTCCAGATGTTAATTTGTTCCCCATTTTCTTTGTATGAACACATATTTGAAGTAATATGTGCTTAGGGAGGGCTGTGGTGGTGTTGCATTTTTTTCAAAGCTTTAGAAGAGAAAAAGAATTGCAAATCATTTGCTGTCCAGAAAAGAGCAAAATACATCCAAACATGGAAAAACCTTTTGAAGACCACTTGTAAGTGAATTACAAAAAAGTCTTACATAAAAGGTCTATTTTTAACGCCCCATTTTTATAAAGTTGAAACTTGAAACTTGAACTTGAAACTACTCTCCCATGATATAAATTTTATCATTTTTCACAATCCAAATCTACTCATTCTATCAATATTAAATAATCTACTGCTAAGATACAAGGGACTGAGAACATGACATGAAAACCTGAAACCTTTGAAATCTCTGGAAACATGAAAACTTTGGTACGAAGTGTCACATCTAGTCAGATCTGTACATTTACCAGCTCTCTACTTTTATCCGAGCATCAGCACAGATTTACAATCACCAGCTATGTTACTGTATAGCAAGGCATTAAAGTAGCTCTTCCACTTGAGTATGCAATAGGATAGACTGAACCATGAAAAATACAACATGTTCTCTATGATGGAACTGTCAAAAACACCCAGTAGTTGTAATATGCTTTGTCCACTGAACCAACTCTTAAAAATTTCTCTAATTTGAAGCGAAGTGAAGATGGAACTCTTACCCTGAAGAAGGTGAACATCTCTGAAACATTTTTACTCCTAAGACCTTCTTAGGTTGAAAAGATTCTGGGCACAAAATCTTTTAAAAAATGCATAAATCACAGAAAACTGCCTGGAAATAATTTTATTTACTGTAAAGCTATGTGTGTTTTAAGTATTAATATTTGACATAACATTGCTTCATATGGGTAGTTTCTAAGGTTGCATGATGTTAATCAGAGATTCCTCTGACATTCTAGCTTTCCCATGAAGAAAAAAAAGTTACACTTGCTACAGTTAAATAAATTCTTATCCTTTGAGGCAAAAGATTAATATTTGACACAGCTGTGCAGCCTCCAAGACCTACTATATGTATTTCCTTGTTGATACCTGAATGGTATGGAACCAAATGCAATGATAAATAAGAACGGAGGCTTCACAGAAGACATTAAATACAATATTTCTCAATAAAGGAGACCACTGCTTGGTTTCAAGTGCTCTCAAACTAAATGATGCTTTCATGTTATGTTTTGTATTTGAGTCATGCCTCTTGCAAAGTTCTGGCACATTCAGTGACTGCAGAACTGAAAAAGCAAACCTCAGCATTTCTTCCCAGCACACTTGACACAAGTCAGCATGCCTCATGCCAATCTGTCAGTCCTTGCTAGTTCTAATAAACATCTCCTGAAGTTGCTACATTCCATATCATACGGAAGAAGAATAAAAAAAAATAAACAGCAGAGTTACTCAGTTATGCTTGAAGACAACTGATGAAGAAGAACTGCCCTGTGCTGCACAGAGGAGCTGGCATATATGGAACAAATGCAGCTGATGCGGCAGGCACCTGCAGCACCCACAGAGCACCTAGGGATGGAGGTATCCAGACTATGATTCTGCTGGAGGCCACCTGAAGCTGCTTCTGAAGGAAGGACAGCTTACAAAGATGAAAAATTATAACAGATATTCACCCTAACATTAATACTTTTCTCCAGCAGCACTGCAGGTGCTATATTTTGTTTGTTATTTAGCTGTCCTCTCATGGGGGAAAAGTAACCTTCAAAACCCTATTCCTGGTTACCTGTTACTATTTGTTGTTTTTCTTTCTGAGATACTGTCAGCACTTCCAGCACTCTGCTAACTTGTGCATCAGCATTCAACATTGGATAATTGAGCATTCGATATATTTGCAGTTAATAATCCAGTTATCTTTTTTTCCAGGGCTGTCCAGTTACGAAGCATTCTTCTGTTGATTAGTTTTCCTGAAGTTTGCAGAATCTTTCTAACGGCATATTCCAATGCAGTTCCTTTAATTTTTTTTTCCACATTAGGCAGCCATACTTGTGTTGTTTGCAGGATACTGACTATGGTGGACTTTGAGTTCTGAATGCCGTTCTATTTCAGGTCTAATTTTATGTTTGTCCTTATTTTCCACAGTATCAAAGCCCTGTTTATCATTCAAAACTTCACGTAGGGGCACTTCCTTTGCCCATCAATAAACATATTACTAAGAGTTAATCTTGGATCTTTCAGTAGGCCAAGAGCTCAAATTGCAGTCCTAGTCTGGTTTTCTATCTAAATTCACCTTCCCAAAATTACCTTTGAATGCTACACTGGTCAGTAACTCCATTTTTACTTACATGTAATAGCTTGTTAAAAACCATGTTGTTTCTGGGGCTGATTTTTGTGCATTGCTCGTATTTTGGACATAGCCTGGTGGCTAGCCATCTCTACTCAATTTAGGAAAATAATGAAAAAAAACAGATTCTTCAGTACCATCTACTTTCAGAAACATGAATGCTTCTGCCCTTCTTTTTCAGATAACATCAACTCCTGCCAAATCGAAGGAACATCTGAAACTTCTCTATTAGCTTTCCCCATTTCCAGACTTTCAGCTCTCAGTGGAGGATGATCTTTCCCTAAAGCTGGGGTAACAGTTTCCATCACTACTTTGGCAGCTCAGAAGCGCTGCCCAGCTGCGGTCGGTGTCTCTTGTGAGGCCCTTGTGTGACCTCCCTCCCCTAAGAGAAATGCACGGCTCCATCCCTGGCCCCAGCCCTCATAAGGATGCCATTCTGCAGCGGGAACCACAGGATTCAGGTCCCCCAATACAGGCTGACATAACTCAAGCAATTCTTACTGCGGAAGGAACCTGGCAACATGAGGGAGATTTGTTTTTTCTGTTTGGATGTAAATACATCTGCCAGCCTTCCCTCCCATGTAAAGGCAGCGCTTTTACGGACCCATAAGCAGGAAGTGGGTAAATGCATGTTCCCTGGAATTTTTTTTCAAGTTGAGTAATCATTACAGATAATCTGAATGTAGATAAAAAAAGTGATGAGAACCTAGAAAATGTGTACTCCATTGACACCGTGTACTCTGACAGAAAAGCTAATGCAGCTGAACCAAAAAATGGCTTATAAAAACTTGTGCAGGTGATGTAGCTGGCCACTCCTGTTCAGGCTCTCATGAAGTCAACAGCTATCCTACTTGTGATGTATTTATCCGTAAACAAAACCTCCAAATAATTTGCTCTATTCTATTACCCAGTGATATCCACAACTATTATTGCACTTTTTTTTTCCCAGAAAAACAGACTCAAGTTAAATGATGAGATGATGATAGCAGATAGTAGACAAACCTTTTCAGAGATATCTTCAAGTTATGTACTTTTAAATCTAAAGGTTTCTGCAGAAACAAATAGTTGTTTCTTGCTGCAAATTGCTGAACAATATTTGATCTGGTTCTGCGAAAGATTAATCAGAGTTTCTCTTGGACTGCTGGAAAATGGCATTTTTGCAACATTACAGGTTTCAATGGGTGTGGTAGTGGTGGAAAGATTTAGTAGGAATGACCTATGTTTCTCATTGGGGGAATCCACTCCCTTTACAGATTTGTTCAGTTCAATATCAGACGGTTTCTGCCACTGATGCCATGATTCATTAAGTTCCTAAATGCTGGGAGTATTCGCTAGATTTATCTCCTACGATGCACTGTTTTCCCCTCACTCCCTAAATCCCATAATGTATCACTGAAGTCCCATTACTAGAAGTGCATCATGGAAAATGGTGGGTAGAGAACATGTTGATGCAATGGAAATGTGCTATTCTGCAATTAATGCCTGAAATACTTTGACTGGAGTTATTCAAATGATGCTTTGATATTTCTAAACCAAGGTTCAGAAGTTTTGCAGTTATTTCAGCCATTTGAGATGAACACAAATATTTAAATAAGACAGATTTCCATTGGATTGATATTCTCATTTTTGCCCAAGTTAATTTCTGGTTAAGTGCCAGAAGAGGGGCTGAAAAACTCCATTGTCACTTCTATCAGCTTTGTGGTCTTCTGCAAATCAAATAAATTCAAAAGAATTCTGCTGGAGTGGGTCCTTTCCTATTCACATCGCTTATTATTTTGATTGCCTATATTGAAACTATTATTTGTATTCATTAATTGCCACTTTAGTGACAATAGTCCAAATTCTCATGTCCCTGTTTAGCGGTAAATGTGACTACTCCACTGCAGGTGTTCTTCCTTTGCAGAGGTGTCAGTGACCCTGGGTTTTCTTGCACAAATCAGGAATTCCAATTATTCTGGCACTTGTGAAGACTCCTTCTCTGTACATATCTACTCCTCATTCAGCAGTTCATGACCACAGTCTCCATTTCAGTCAGCCTCTTGGTAGCCTGAAATAAATCAAGCTGGAGCTGGGTCAAGTAATTTATAGCCACTACACTCCCTGTTTTCTTCATTCTCATTCCCACTCCTACTAGCACATGTACACACAAGATGAAGTAAGACGAATTTTCATCAATTTATGGGTGTTACAAGGGATTCCTGTAATAGTGACATTCATGTCCTCTTCCTGTCCTTAAGTCCTCAGGAAAGCAGGATAGTCAAACCATGTAGCTGTTGCTGCTGGGACAGTGATCTGTTGTCTTCTTGTTGCATCTAAGGCTTTAATGTCAGTGAGGCCTAGGCAAAGAATACTACTTTTATTGTTAAAGTTGAAAGAAGATTTTCTGCCACTACACCTGAGTATCTTCTATTTTTTTTTTCATTACCTAAAATTTGCATTGAAGACTGGCTGCTTTAGTGAACTAGGGGGTGCCTGGCCAGTTTGTCAGTTCTGCTCCAGAATTATACAGGGTGCATTGCCTCTCAAGGAAAGCTGGTTTTCTTCTAAACGAAGAATTATTCACCAGTGCTTCCAAATATCATTTATTCAAACTCTCTTGTAACATATTGATTAGGATGTTTAAAGTGAGTGATTTGTAGCAGTGAATAATTCCCAGTGTGGGGAACAAAAGTGTCTGATGAAGATGAGACTTGGAGAGTATCTCAAGGCATTCCCAAGTGCATGAGGAGAAGATTAATTATATCTGCCCCCTAAATGGCTGTGGCTAGGAAGCTGGAATTGCACAGAGAGACTGTAATCCCTATTGTCCTGTTGTGCTCTAGCAGAAAAAAAAAGAAAAAAAAAAAATAAATTGGAGGAATAAAAAGGTTTTGAAATCTCTCCAGCATCTCATTTCCTCTCCCTAGGAGTACAGAAATTCTCACTCATTTACATGCACCAGACTCTTTTGATACTGCTCTTATCATTGCACTTTTTCCACCTTCACGGATACGGCTCCTGCTGCACGTACTGCTGTCTCAGTGCACCCTCCCAACTCCTCTGCTTGTGAGGCAGTTGTGGTAGTAGCAGCAATGATGAAGGAGGTGCAGCAGGAGCAAAGAACATCCTCACTTATTTTTTCTTGAAAATTTAGCCAAAATATGTGGAGATGCTTTATAAGCAAGGCTGATTTGTAATTGGAAAAGTAATTATTTTTAAGGTATTTCAACAAGAACATGAAGATCTGCAGCTGTGTGCATGTACATAGTTTTCTGTACCCCTGCAATCAGCAGAACATAAGCCGTTTGGTGGGCATCACCATCACAAAGGCTATACCAAGGAGTAAATGGAAAACTAGATTTTCTTTTTTAATCAAAATGAGATACTGATGCCTCCTATTTCCCATTAAATTTCAACTTTTTAACTACTGGCACTGTGCATGTTGATATACTACTGCTATGTCCTGCAGAGGATATACTAATAAGTGCAGATGCTTTCCACAGCCAGATCATGAAGCAATCCCAGTTTGGTTATGTTACTTCCCCTTGCTGTCACAGCAAACAAAATCGGTAATGATTTCTGCTCGCTATGAGATTTTTCTGGAAAAGAAGCTGCCTTATATAATATCACCTTAATTTTATGCCCTCACTTCCCACTTGCTTTTCTTCCTTGGCCTGTGCAAATATATTTCTTTTGCACAGTGTCTAACTACTAGCCAATTCCCATCTCAATCTAGAACAGGCCTAGTCAAGAATTTTTCAATTAAACATTCATTAGAAAAGTCTATATTTGTCAAAACAGAAACTGACTGTTGAAGCAATAGTTTTTGACAGATATCCTCTCAAAAAACAGTTTTCTCTTAAAGAAAGTTTGGAAGTTGCCAAAGTATCTCACTGAAGTGGTTTGGTTTTGTTTTGTCTTGTTTTGTATTAATGGAGAGCAGTTTTTCATTTAAAGAAACCTTTGGTTTGAAATTAATCAGTTTATATTGGGAGTTTAAATAAAGGAATTCCAAAACTCCAGTGTTTTAATTAATCCAACCAACATTTCACATTTTCTATTTCGGAAGGTTCATTATGTTTGAGAGACTTTCTTTCACTATTTATGGCAAGAACATTTTTTAAAATGTTAGAGATGCTCACGGGACAGGACAAATTCTTCTCTCTCTGCCTCTAGACTAGAACTCTTCAGGACTCTGTGTCAACTCATTCCTAGAGACAAGTTAAAACCAGAATACAATACTTTTATGGCAATATCAATTTTCCACTTGCTTATAAACCACTAATTTTCTACATTTAAATGTTGTATTCCCCCCTGGAAGCCAATTTATTTTATTTTCAAACATTTATGCTGAAAAAAATGAGTGCTTTCACATTTATAGGGAAAAATGCTGTGGTATGACTAAAAATGGGAAAACAATTCAGAGGCGAAATCAGAGCTCAAGTTATAGAATTTGTATATAGTTGGCTGGGAAAAAATAACAACAACAACAACAAACCCAACCAAACAACAACAAAAAAAACCCCAACAAACCAATAATTAGAGAATATATTGAGAGTTCCTCTTGTATCCAGTCCATGTTCACTTGGTTTTTACGATGTGAACAAATAGCTTAAATTTGGCTCTAATTAACTGATTGCTACTGATTCAGTAGGGTATACTTGGTTATTTCACAATAGAAAACAGTGTTTCTTCATAGCAAGTTATGTATTTAGCTTAAAATAAATACTAAAAAAAGCTTTTTAGGTTGCCAAAACAATAATAAAACACATAACATATGTGTATAAAATATAACATATATACACAAATAATAAAACAATTATACTTGAATGGTGAATAGTACATACAAGGACACTGAGTTGTATTCTCTAAAGCAAATGCATAGTAGCTAGAAGCAACTTGATTGTTCTAAGTACATGACAATGAGAAGAAAAAAAAATATTTAGAAATTTTGTCAATTTAACCTTTTCTGCTACAGTCATCTGGGCTACCTCTCCTAGTTAGCTCATCCCCTTTTGATTATACCAGTAGACAAGTAGATGATTGAACTCAACGAATGGGATCCTCTGGGCATAATGGGGAAGAAAAGCTAGAGCTTCACTCAGTCAATTAGTGTCAAATAGTCAGAGTATTGCAGAGAATTACAATAGTATAAGATTATAATATCCGATATTATAGTAATTACAATATCTGAGGTTTAAGGTAAACCTGTGCAAATGAAATATTATATGTGAGAACAATAAGTTGTCACATGATTACTCCTGCCTATCCCTACAGAGATTAAGTGACCACAATCAAGTTTACTGAATATTATAATAAGGTATTTTGTCCTGATTGCACCTAAGCACATGAACTGTCTGGAAGGTGTCCTGTCTGGACAACTGAATGGGTCATGGATGCAAAACTGATTGATATTGCCTGCAAAGCTCTGCTTCACAGATCAAGAAATTTCCCTGGTATTTCTTTCACAAGACAGGTATCTATTATTTGCATAGCTGCTTTCTAGGTGTGTTGAATCATAAATACGTCTAGGAATTATTAGTCACCATTTACCAAGCCTTTACTTTTATATTGGAAAACAGATGTAAACTGGTATTTTAAATGAGAAAGTGAATGGTGAACAGGAAGCTTTACATGAGTTGTTAGAGAAGAAGCATACTTTAAAGAGTAGCTGGAGTGTACATCAAAGAGTAATTGTTTTAACCAGTGACCCAATAAAGCTGCCTAGATGTATTTCTGGTTTAACTCTTTATTACCTATCATAAAGCCACAGTTTGTTTGGTAAGAATGCAGCTTTATGCACTTGCATAGGATTTCCATCGACCTCTAAGTGCCTGAGATATGAATCACATTCCCAAACAACCCTGAAAGGAAGATGAGTTTTGGTTTCCTAAGGTTTTGGTCATATAAACGTAAAAGTAAGTGCATAAGTGTCTGGTGAGAATTTTTGCAGCTATACAGGAAACCACCAAGTGAGGATTTAGAGCACAATGTTTTCTTGCATCCCCAAGATGTCCCCGGTTAGAACTGTATACATTTCATATTGCATATAGTTAAAGGCTACTTTTTTCCCCTTGTTTTTTTCCTCTTTTGTTTTTATGATGAGAAGAATGAGGGACTAAGTTCTTATCACAGAATGGATAGCCCTTGGATTTTTTTTACTTCTATGAATGAGGGAATGGTATAGGACTCAGATTTTGGTCTTATTTACTTCATAGTCTAGGAACTCCATACAGAGAACGGAGATGTCAAATTGCTATAGAACAAGCAGAAGCCAAGCAACTCTTTCTATCAAAAGACAAGCGATAGCCTGGATACACTGTATTTCCTAAATGAGTCAGGATTACTCTTGGGCAAATGCAGAGGACAGTTTACTCTCTACTGCTTGCTCAAGAAGATGACATATGCCATGATGCAGGAGTTTGTAGGTGCTCACCTTGTTTTCCTTTACAAAAGCAGTTCTGTCAGCTGTCTTAGCTTTTTCCGCTCCCTTTCTCTGTGCTCCATCCTCCCTTATACTGCTTCAACGTTATTCAGTGAGTGCTTGTGCTTCAGCTGCAGAGGTATCTACTGTAGGGCTCTAGTGGCAGTTCGTAGCCACTTGGCAAAAAGAAAGATGGTTTATGCTCTGTTGTCATATCAGGAAGCTGTAATTTGAGTCAGTGAAGTTCAGAAGCCATGTAGTTCTAACAAACTGACCTTGGATTTCAGGAATAATCTCAATCTAGTTTCCTGCTCTAGCTATGCCTTTCTAGTAGCTTAGCTCTGAAAGTCCATTAGCTTGAGTGAGTTTATGGAGGCTAAGCTGCAGTCAAGAGAATAACATTTTGGTCTGCAGCACCAAGTCAGATTCTGTCACCAAAATTATACGAAAGAGATTGAAAAGTTTTTCATGTCATTCTAAGTGGTGTACGCTGTTGCTTGCTTGAACATTTTCTACAGTGACATCTGACATTAATTAATCACTCCATGGGCACACTTGCAGTTTACATGAGTTACTTTGGTATGTTTGCTTTGGGAAAAGTAGAGGGGCAATGTTTTTTGGTTTGGTTTTTGTTTTTTTTTTTAAAAAATACCCACCACCCACCTCCAAATTCAACAACTAAGCTCACACACCATAGCTTCTTGAAAGGCTGAATTTCTCTAAATCTGGAGTAACTAATCCATAATCTCCCCACTACCATTATAGTGACCTAGATGCAAACTAAACATGAGCCTCCCTCAGATACAGGGGCTATTTTTATCAAGTGGGTGTAATAAATGACTTTTTTATGTGATACTCAAAACATAAACCAAAGAAAACCAGAAACTGCAACAGATGGAGAAACTGAAGTAATATATAAACAGTTAATCACTCTTCAGACATACTTGGCAATTATTCCTGGTAAGAATGCTATCACTTTGAAAGATAACTTAATAGACAGACAGGACAGGAAAGCCGTTTTGCTTCTAAGGGTATTGTTATGGTGTAATGGGCCTGATATGGCTATATTGAAGACAGATTTTATTATTTGTTCTAGTTTTACCATAAGTGACACTATGATATTTCCAAAATCAAGCCTGAAAGCCCATTAAAAACATCTTGCTGGCTTGACTCATAACGAAGTGTAGGAATTGTTTTGTTCAGTCCTGCTGAATGGAGAAGCTTTCAGAACACTCAGCTTGATGATTTCTAGCTTTTATGGCAAAGTACAAGGCAAACTTAGCCATCTAGTGTTATGCTTTTATCACCCTTTCTCTTTTAATGGTGTGTCCTTTTCCATCTAAGTTATTGCAGCAATGGATAGAAATGTTGCTTCCCCATTTATTCATTTACTACTGTTTCTGTGCATTTGTGTCACTTTTATGGGAGGCTTAAAAAAGTTGGTCAGCCTGTTAGTCTCACAGAAAGGTACTTGCATGCTTTTTAACTGAAAGAATTAATTATGTGCTCCAGGTGCAATCCTGATAATTACATTTTAATTTAGCATAAAAACGTCTCTCTTACTGCACTTTGGTTTTAACAGTGTTCCCTTACAGTAACTAATTGTATTCCCCTAACAGATCACACTGGGTCTTTATTTGATTTGTCTTTCAGTGTTCATCTTCACTGCTCTCTCATGTCATAAAATCTGACAGTGTATAAGCAAGACATTCCTTTCAGGAAAAAAAAACAGCCGTGCAGAGGTAATGTTTACATTAACTAATTAGAAAATCTGGCGATGGAGATGAGGACACTTTTTCAGTGTGTCTAATTCTACATAGAAGGCAGCAGGCAATTCTGCTATAATTCACATCTGGCAGAGTGTCAGTAGATGAGCCAGAGGCATTTTAAGAGTAAGTGTTCAGATTCCACTAAAGAGCATGAGGTTTAAACTTTCTGTGACAGCTGTTCACCATGACTTCAATAAAGAGTTACTAAAGGCAGTTCCACTTTTGCCCAAATCAGGCACCATCCCAACTGATCAGAGATAGACAACAACTGGAGAGGAAAGATGATGCAGCAGCTGACGGCTATTCTAAAATTTAAGAAGCCTGACTAAATAGTTTTTTATTGTCTTTTTGTAAGTTACTTCTTTCAATGGGAGTTGGAGACTACAGGTTGTGAATTGATGTATTTCAAGTTATTAATGTACAAAGTAATTTCTTCCATTTCATGAAACATATCTATGATTTTTAAATCTTTCCAGTTTTGAGTCTAGTGTCTCCAGACTTCTCAGTTGTGCATAGGCTGAATAAAGAGGATGTAACTGTTAACAGATACAAAGCTAGGGGATGCAAGAGATGCAGGTGTAAGTCCCTTTTCTGCCCATGGTGAGCCGTCATAATTTAGAAACCTTGCTTTCTAAATCCAGGTGGAAGAACAAGTGATTGGCTATTAGATGAGCAGAAGAGTCTTTTCTTTTTGATTAGATAGTCAAAAAGTGGATCTCGGACTCGAGACATATGTTTTCAAGATTCTGAGGCATTTGGATGAGATGATAATGAGATATACGTAAGAAATTTAGATAACCAGAGAAAAACTTCCCCTCTTTGCATTTGTCTAAGCTACTGCATGGGGCCACAACAGTGGACCTGTCTGCATTAAGAGATGCCTGTCCAGAATTACCACAGATGTTGTACACTATTTATTTCAGTCCTACAATCACTTTTAAACAACAGCTTTCATCTCCCATATATGATCATTGCCATTCTACTAAGTTCATGGACTAGAGGAACATACAGCCTCTTTTCTCTCCCCCAGGTCTCTGGAGCAGGGGCTGAAAGATCATTCAGAAACATTAAGTGGAGTTTCCTATTCTGCCTCCATCAGCATAGGTCTTGACCTGAGGAAGTAATTTCCTTACAGTCTTGTTTGATGTCCCCATGACATTTGAAAGATTAAAGCCAAATGGTCTCTTTTCATAAAGCAACGGTTTCAAAATTGTCTGACACAAGTCCCAGAAGAGCTCATCTCCACCCAGACCAAATGCTGAATCAGAAGAAATTATTAGAAAGGTCTGCTTTCAATGCACTCTCCATCCAGTTTTGGTGAATATCTTCACCCAAATGAAGTTCCAGGAAACTGGATTATAGTACAGATAGAAAAAAAGAAAAGAGAGGGAAACCATGGGGTAGAGGAGACATGAATTTGCTAATTATGACTTTAGGATAGCCACATAGTTGCAGAACTTCTATGCAACGATATATGCCTTTTAGGATGTCCAGTCAAGCTGAACATCCACTTATTAAAAATTGCAGATCTTTGAAGAGAACTTGTAAGGCTATTTGTTGCATGTACTGTAGGTTTAGTCTTTGTCTGAGGTAGGCATCATGATTTTGGTGGTTTTAATGGGCCCCCAGTTACATTTTTCTATTGTTTGAACAACAGTTCGTAAGTTGAAGCACCTTTTTTAGCTTTTGATACAGTTAATTGTGATATGTTAGTCCTACTGCATATGACCTTATGTTAGTAAGATAACAAAAATATTAAACATAAACATAACATCCTCTAGGTGTACCTGCTTTAGCAGGTGCGTTGGACTAGATGATCTCCAGAGGTTCCTTCCAATCCCAACCATTCTGTGATTCTGTGGTAACCCTGAAAGTTAACACTGGAGCCCAGTAAAACTAGAATGCCAGAAGAAAAACATCACAGTTCACGCATGCACTGTTACCAAGATGAGGAAACGAGAAAGCCAGCCTGATGCTCTTCTGCTTTTAGTGCATTGTGGAGAGCTCTGGATTCCTCAGAGATGGCTCTGCTCAGCTGGCTTGTAAGTACCACACCAGACAACTCTGGCTACAAAGAAGCACTGAGCAGTTTGCTTTTAGAGGATGGGGATTTTGTTTATTTGTTTGATTGTTTTTCTTCCTACAAGGGAGGAGCCTTGTGTAAAATACCTTGGCATCTGCAGTACCTGGACAGGATGAGACACCTCAGAATGAGTTCCCAAAGGCAGCACTCCTATTATGAGGCTCCTTGGCAGCTTTGGTCAGCTAAAGTCCAAACCATTGGTCCTTCGACTCCTGCTTTCTGGGGAACTGCTTCTACCATGTGTAAGCCAAATCAAGGAGGTGTTGTGGCAGAAAACCAACTGTGTAGAAACAAATGTTTGTTTGTCAGATGGATTAACTCTCTGAACTGATTCACTATGGTCACTTACATGTAGCAAGGAGAGAGGAGCAGCAGTTCTGGCTTAGACTGGCTTAAGCTGCTGTACAACCAGGAGGGGAGAACTGGTGACCAAGTGCTTTACCCTGTCCTTTCTCAGGACAGAGAAACCCAATCTGAACTGCAGAATGACTAAGATTTGCAGCCATAACCCTCTCCTAGATTTAGGATCCTGAGTCATCCCTTTTAAAAACACATTAAGGACTAGGATATGCTTTGAAAAAGGAAATTATTAATGTGCTTTCTTGCTTTTATTCAATATAGCAAAGGTTAATTAATGTGGCTCCCACACTCTTAAGTGCTTAGAACAGGGCAGAAATGTTGTTCCTGCTCCTGGATGAACATTGTAACGGTGGGCATTTTCTGCCTCTCTGGCTAATTACTCTTTTAATTATTTGATGGGGTTTAGGGTGGGTTTTTTTTGCAAAGCAGCATAGCGTCAATGGTAATAGAGAAGACTGTTTATCCCCTTGAATATCTTCAGGACACGTAACTGGTGATTAGTGCAGATTTCTTGTGATGGGGAAGGGAAGGTCTGAACTCCCTCAGATTCACATGAGATGAACCCAGGTGTCTCACATCTTGGCCAGAGCTGTCCCTCCTGCTTTATTTTCTGAAAGAAAAATTCAGAAAATAGCAACAGTTTTGGTGAGGGTGGAAGCGATGAAACAATCACAAAACTTACTCCTGGTCAGCCTCCTTCTCTGGCTATGTTCTGGAGTGACAGTTCATTTGTCTTGTGTTTTGTGACGAGATCAGCTCTTTTGGGAAATGAGAAGCCCATTCTCAGCATGTCTCCTGGACTGAGCTCCTCTGGGATCTCCAGCAGAAAACATGTCCTGATGAGAGCTGGTTGTGACTTAGCTGGAAGCAGCTCCAAGCATGAGTAACAGGCACTCAGGTATATGACTGGAGAAATTTGGGTTCCTAAGGGTGTGAGGGGTCTTCTGCTCTTAGCCAGAGAAGTCTTACTTATTTTGAGTGCAGGGTAGCATCAGAAAGAAGGAGAGGGAATAGAAGTGTTGTTAGTTCTGATATTCTGTTATCTCCAGATCAAGGAAATTTAGTTGAATGGAGCATAATTTTCAGTGCCTCAGAAGGAAATTCTAGTTGCAGATAAAGGAAAACTGAACCTGGTTTCGTTTGTTTAATTGATGTTGTTCTAGTGTTGTCCATGTGTCATATTGCACATAAGAAATTATTTTAACTTTTTTTTTTTTTAAAGCAAGACTTGAGTAATGTCTTTCCCAATATTCAAGCTGAACAAACATCTCCTTATAAAGACTGAACTTCTCAAACGACATAAACATCTTCTAACAATTGAAAGCTATTCGATATCAGCTATTATTTTAAAAAATGATTATAAGACATTTCTTCCATTCCCCTCTGTCCTTATTATAAAATTCCTCAGCAACTCCTCCTTCTTTTTCTAGCTCTTTAATGTTGAACTTTTTCTCACAACATGTTCCCCTGCTGCCTTAAGTCTACACTAGCTATACCCATGTAGTCAGTTTACTGTTCGTGAGGTCTTGCTCTTCTCAGCTTTTTAGTCTTCTCAGTGAATGGCTTTCTTTTCCTTGATGTTGCACTGGCAATTTAAATTCATTGGACAGAGAGAAAATGTCTTTATCTCCTCTCCAATTTTTCCTCGCTGTTCTGTATCATAATCTTTCAAATAATTTTGTTGCCAGCCTTTTAAACTTCAGTCACCTTTTTCACCTCTCTTCTTCATTTACCATCTCATCTGTTGCAAAATGCTGTTGCTCATTTTTCTGAGCTCCAAAATCCTTTTCTCCTTCCCATTTCCATAGCAAAAAGCTTCCCTCTGCCATCTGACCTTTATTTTTCAGTGTCCTACTCTCCTATTCCATACTTCCAAGATTGTATGACTATAGCCTTTTAACTGACCTTTTCTTCATTAATTTCATTTTTTTCTTCACTAATTAGCATCCAGTCCCACATTCTCACTTCAGTACCCTTCACTGCTATCTACCATTACAATCTTGATGTCTGTCATGCCTGCTTCTTGTCCTTTCACACTTTAAATGTGCTTTTAACATTTCTGTGGTCTCTCACTGTGTGCTGCTCTTGCAGATTTGTTTCTTTTCCTGGAAGATCTGGGTGGGTGTACACACTCTCTAAAATTTCCTTAGACCATTCCTGTCAATAACTCAGTGTTCCTGCTTCCAAGTTCAGCAGTCCTTGCATCATGATGTAAGAAGGGAAACAGCTGGAGAGCCAGGGGCAAAAGACTCACAATGAATTTAAATGTGGCATAAAAATTTCTTTAGATCTTATGGAAGGGCTGTATGGAAGGCAATGAAGCAATATTTAGCATCTCAAATAGAAGATTCATCTCACTTGGTGAATAGGATAAACTTCTGTTCTCTGTGGAGCTGACTCAAGCACTTCCTCCTGCAGAGAATTTTTTTGTAGTTTTGTGGAAAGAACTAGTCAGAATTAAATGGAACTGCCTGCATGTTTGGTCATAAAGTAAGATTTTGCAGAATCTTCTTCTAGGGTGAAAGCCTGTGTTCATGTTCGTTGTTTCATTGTGTGGAAACGTAGGAAAGAGTTTTACCTTACAATTATTGATTCGGACTAACATATTTTCTCACTGACATAGACTTGTGCACAAGCACTATGATACTTTTGTGGAGAATATTTTTTATTCCATCTTTCAGCACCAAGAGCCTTAAGAAGGTATATGTCTGCTCTTACTGTCAGAAACACTCCCAGGTCATTGACCCTCTGTACCACTGCAGATCTACTTCTAACTTTCCCATTCTCATTAGTATTCTGGAAAAAAGTTATAGATACTTCTCAAAGACAATTGAAATGTCTCAAAACTTGAATTTTCTTTCTCTAGCTCCACCCTAACTTACAGCCTTATTGCTGTAATTGTTCTACGACCAATGACTTCTGGAAAAAGACTGAGAAAGGTTAGATACTCTTGCCAACAATATTCTGGCTAAATCCACACTTGAAATTTGATTTTGGGGAGTTGCAGACATGTTTAAGAGTCCTAGCAAGAATACACATGTGCTGTGGAAACTTTCTGTCTGCCTTTGAGAAGCTTTGCTTACAAGGGGACAAAAAACACAGGTCCCCACCAGCTGTAGGCATAGCAAGTTCCCATGGTCCATCCACATTGCTGTCTTGTGAACACGGTGATGAGATTTCTTGTCCTTATGTGTAGCATCATGATAGAAGCAGGGCCAAGGAGGCTCAGTCACTCAGGCCTGGGTGGGATGTGGAGTGCCTGATGGAGTAACCATCCACTGGCCACTCAAAAGAAAAGTACTTATCACTTGGGCACCCAGACCAACCCAGTATTGTCCCTACATGTTTGTCTGCAGACGAGCTACAGACTGGCCTTTAACAAATGGTGTACACATAGCTACAACCTTGGGGTAGCTGCTTTTTCTGATCAAGGGACTGTTTTCTGACATACATATATAATACTTGCGACACATTTCCTGCTGGTAGAATCATAGGATGTCCTGAGTTGGAAGGGACCCACAATGACCATCGAGTCCACCTCCTGTCCCTGCATATGACAACCCCACAGTTCACACCATGTGTCTGAGGGCATTGTTCAGTCTCTTCTTGAACACTGTTGGGCTTGGGGCCATGACACCTCCCTGGGGAGCCTATTCAAGGGCTCCACCACCTCTTGGGTGAAGAAGCTTTTCCTAATGTCCAACCTAAACCTCCCCTGGTACATCTTCCTGCCATTCCCTTGGGTTATGTCACCCATGCAACATTGTAGGAAGGACATGTGGATGGAAATGTTTCCAACATGCTAATAGCATTGACCTTTATATTTCCATTATACAACACTCAGAAACAGTGACAAAACATTCAAAATCTGAAAGAGTCTGGAAGCTAAATGTAGATGGTTTCTGAGTGGCTTTATGTTTGTTTGAACAATACAATTTTTTTTTAATTAAAAAAAATAAACTGGGGTTATGTTATAATTGAATATTTTTGCAGGGGGTATAGCTGACTGCTGATCACATCAGACATTTGGTCATTGTTCAGCCATCTTAAAGCTGGACACAGCCAAATTTTGTTTCCTAGTGGGGTCCCTGTCCTGAGATAGGGCTGAGTATTTTTCGCAGTGCATAGTAACAGGTGGGATGATAGCATGCAGAATAAAGGATATGGCATGCGTATTGTCAGTTCAAACCTCTTCTTGGGTGTAAAGACAACTTTTTAGATGTGAGTGCAAAACCCTCATAAAGCAGCACGATCTGCTTCCATTGAAGTCTGCAAGTGGGTCGACAATACCTAGTTCATAACAGAACTGAACTTTGAAAATAATAATCAGCCAGTTCATCCTAGTGGCACAGATTCTTCATTCCTTGACAAACACCTAATTTTCTCTTCTGATTTGACTCTTCTTTTGAAGGTGACTCATGCAGCAGCAAATCAAAGTGATGAGATTCTTGTTTGTCCTGTGCAATCTCATGTAGGTGAACCAAAGCCGCATCACAGTTTCCGTTGATGGAACCCTTCTCTTCTAGACTAATATCTATGTGTCCACATAAGAACTTGTTTATTTATCTAGTGCTATAAGATGCCAAGATTGAGAAGCACGTATAACTAACTTATAGAAGAGTTTCCTGAAAAAGACGTTTTGTCTGAAAAGAGAAATTATACTGATACTGAGGCATTCTTGTACCCAGATCAGAATGGAGATGTATTGTGGTGACAGAGAAAAAAACAAAAAGACACTTTTAGGTCCCCCGCAAGTTTATGTAGGTGAGTCTTTTCTTATACACGTGATCTCATGCCTTGCTGCCACTATTCACAGCAAGGATCACACTGCATCACAGCACTGAAACTCAAGCAGCACAGTTCTAAGATTTCTTTAGGTGTCAGCTGCACCTTGAATACTCCTTAACAAGTGATCCCCTTTACATAAATGGGAGTGAGAGGATGCTCATGGAGTAGTCATGCAGCCTACTGTATACCTACTCCAGGGAGCTCCACAGACAAAGTTGTGAAGGGAAAAGGCAGGAGGAGGGGTTCTGTAATTGGATGAAGTGCTGCTCACATGGTATTTGAGCCCTCTTTGCAAAATGCAAAAATTTTGCATTCTGAGGGTTCCTTCCATCTTTTGCAGTCTGATCTAAAAAGCATTCTTGGGAGAAACATTTAAAGTGGTGGGAGATAGGTGTGTCAGTTGGACAAATGAAAGGGAGAGAGACCAGTTTAATACAGATGATTGCAGAACAAATGTGGCTGGAAATGAGAAAAAGGTTTTCAACTAGGGCTGTGGAACAGCCTTTGAGTTAGAAGATATGTAAAAAAAAAAACAACCAAACTTTCCACTTTTATTATTAACTTGATTCAGAAAAGGAAGGAAAGGTAAGAATCACTTTCTGGAAAGAGCCAGAGACTGGGACGCAATTAGACAGAGTGTTCCCTCCAGTCTATGTTCTTATTTTCCAGTGTCCCTAACACTACTACTAAGCCACCCGCTGGAATTGCCCATACTAATGAAAAGTAGCCTAATCCAGGGAGCTGCTAAACACACACTGCCAACCCAGCTCAACAGCAGCTGATTTGCTTGGCATTCTTCTGGATACACTCGCTACCTTAGAGGATATGGCTGTAGTACAATTCAAAACAGTCTCCCAACAACATAGTTCGGGGTTTAACATAAAAAGGAAAAAAAAAAAAAAAGTCAGCTCTATGAATAGTACCCAACTTGTTTTTAAAACATAAAGTAATGTTTTAGGTGATTCCAGCTAGTATCTCACAGCATAGGGTACAGTCAAAGTCACGGTGTCTCTGGCTGTCAGTCCCCATGTTGCATATGTCCAGCAGAATGGTTTCTACTTAACAGAGCTTAAATAGAACCTTGCAATCACATGTCTAAAATATGACTGATAGCTAGCATTGCATGTCATAATAGTTTCTGCCATAGAAGTCCCTTCAAGATAATGGAAAAATGCCTTATACTTTAATAGCAATTCAATTATTTGGAGTCTTAAGACCGCTATGAACCTTAAACCAACTGAAACCCAGCTACAGCCGAGTCTGCAATAAATTACTCTCTCAGACAAATTTAGTCTACTTACATTTATGTTCTTGTAGATGATATTTATTTGAATTCAAAGAGACCTTCCTCCCATCTTTAAAGGGACACGCAGTAACGTACTTTTCACAAAGAAATAAACTACCTTGCATTTGCTTGATCCATCAGCACACTTCAGGCTAAAGTTACTGGAGAAGTTGATTGGTAGTAATTTATGCCACAGCCTATGGATGTGTTCTGTCACTGTGGTAAGCACAGGCAATTAATTCAAAGCATCCTCAGCTAAATTATAAAGAAATGCATATATACATATACTTTAGTATATGTGTGTATATATATATACTTTATATATATATATATATATGTATATACTTTAGTATATGCTGACATAGACTGATTAAATCATCTCCCCTAGACCAAGCTCTGATCAAACCAAATAATGCAGTGTGGTTAAAATTCAGAGTAGTCTGGGGTTAGAAAAGGTATGCTGCATTCATTACTAGAATTAGGCATGAGTTGACTAGTTAGTCCACTTTGTTTTTACCTGCAAAACCATTTTGTGTGCATTATAACTGTGATCTTACAGTATCTTTTACTGTAAAAACTAACAATCAAGACAAATGAAATATGCATAGAATTTTTTATACTTAATTTAGTCATGCTAAGGTATTATTTGACTGACTTTTCTGTATTTGAGTTACAGATCTACGGGTAATGGTTTAATGGATCACAAAAATCCCAGATTGTTTTAAATAACCTATAAGCTGAATATCAGGAGATATATGCAGAATGTGTCATGCTGTCTGCTATATGTTTCCATTTTCTCTTTCTGATTTTTGAAATGGAAGGCCACATTGATCAACCATCCAAAGTCTTAATGGTTTTGAAGTCTTTTGCTTATTGAGGATTGTTTTTCTAACATGGTCATAACTAATACTTTTCATATTGATATTCAGGTTGCGTATTCAAAGGAATAGTATCATTTTATTTGACGGGTTTTGCTCTGGTCATTTTCAGAATGTCTAAGAATATCTGATTAGAAAGACTGACTTCTGATTCAACTGCAAATGCCCATTTTTCTCCTGGAGATTTTCTGGATTGTAAGGTCTCTCTGGTGTTTTGTATAGGAGCATTACTTTGGTAGAAGGGAAGCTGTCAAGTGGAGTGGGAGACAAGATCCTTAATGTTAAATTCTGACCTGTGATATCAAGACAAATTATGAATTTTGCCCTTTACATTTAATTTCTGAATCTGCCACTATTTTACTGTGTGACCCTGTAATCACTTACTAAATGTGTATCTCTTTTCTGTGAAATAGCAGTGATAGCAGTGGTGTTTACTATGTCCCAGCATGCAGAGGTGATGTAATTTGAAAAGTGAGCTTGTAGAAAAGATGGCGTAATGGAACATTTTTTCTTAAAAGACTAAGTCTAAAACACAGAAATCTGGAAGCACAGTAATAGCCTCTTCATAATCTGTTCTGTGTTTGCTTTCAGTGCTTATTAAATTGTCTAGATTCTCAAGATAATAATAATAGTATGAAGGACAGTCCCCTCCCCTTTTACCATTCTGAGCCTTTTGGATTCTCTGTTTTCTTAAAAGTTCCTGAAATGTCACCTGCTTTTACGTATTGCATGAAACCAGATCACAGTATCTGTCACAGCATTATATGCCTGACCAAGAAAAATGCTCAGAAGTCACACAAGGTATATAGTTTTCCTATCATATTATGCACATACAGATATGAGCCACTCCCCTTCCCTAAACTCTACACTTTCTTGTTAAATATGCTTGAACAATTCTCTCACCTCTTACATATGAAAGAAATTAATATTGAGCATAAATGATACCCACCTCATCCCATGGGTTTGATAGAATATAATATTAATAAACACATGAAGGACTTGAATGATCTCAATATAGTTTAAGTCATTCAATGAGTTATGCTAAATACAAATTTTAAAACTATATATATTTGAGATAGAGATGAGATTCAGTTATATTGATACTTATATAAGATTTAAATTTGATGGCTATATTGTCAATACAAATATGTTCACTTCTGACAGTACACACAACATTGTCATTGCAGAATAAACATGATAAAAAATCAACATGATAAACATTAGATGTATTAAAAATTCATAAATCTTGATCTGAAATTAAAATAGGGAATAATTATTAAGCAGGTGTGTTTCTAACTGGATCCTTCAGGAATATGTTCTTTTATACCGCTTGACAACCTTCCCCTCTATTCTGAACAAAACAGAAGGAACCATAAAAACTGCTAATGATACTGTTTGTTGCAGGCAAATATCAAGGGAACAATATAGGCTAACAGAAAAAGTCGCTAACTTAAAGTGATCTGGATCCACTGGTAAGTAAATTACAGCAAATATGGATTTATTTTGGTGGAATCTAACATCATATGCCTAAGAAGAAAGGACACAGGCCAAAGTCAGAGGCTGAAGGCTATATCCTGAAGAGATATGATGTGTCTCTACTGGAAAGCTAAGCAATTCCTGGGCTTATTCTCTGGCTCTGAGGCCAAATGGCTGATTTAGTTGTATTCATATAATTAGACTGACTTGCTCTGGATAACAGGACAGCCTCAGACAAGCATTTTATTGGGAATGGTCCCTGGGCTGTGGTAACTTTACAGCCAGGTCTGGGACCATTCTAATGATTTACTGTATAGATGATCAGGTTCTGATGCACAAACTCAGGCTTTTGTTATTTTATGGAGATATAATCTGTGACTCCAACAAGAACTGAGAGTCATGGCAACCTAACAAAGGGTTCAGTGCAATCCTGCACCCAAAAGAGCTGTGCTACCTTGGCTACATGAAGCTGAAATCTTAGACAGCCATGTGAAAGCCATGTCACTTCTGCATTTTTCACTGACTGCTATTGAAAGAACAGTTGTGATGCCTTCAGATCAAGAGGGTTATTGATCAACTGAAGCTGGCTTAAGAAGAGCTAAGATAACGGTTGAAGGTGTATGGAATATATTCCATGGTAAATGCCCTCAGGAGCCATTTAGCTTAAAAAGGAGTGAATTTCTCAGTTTCTGAGCAGTCTATACTGCAGGATGCAAGATGATGTACGGATAGTAAAGGCAAAATAAGGTAATTTTCTTGCACAGGGCTCAGTGTTGCTTTAACTAGATTTTTTAAGTGTCTTTTGCCAGATAACTCTACATTACAATCTGTGGTGCAGACATAGGCTTTCAGATAGACGCTTGATACGGGATGGTTCTTCTGCAGAGATTGCTCAGGACAAATCCAATAAACAGTCAGATTTCTCTATAGTGAATCACTGGATGCTGAATGACTGACCAATGCCCAGTCCTATGTAAGCTATCAGCTCAAAGCTGCCACTTTCATAACTTCATAATTTATGAATTTGTTGCATTCACTGGGTAGAGGTATTCCTTCTATCCTTTTCAAGATACTTGCTACATGAGCACTTACATGAGCTCTATGACTTGATCTTACATATAAAATAATCAGACACAGAATTTTAAAACATCCTTGTCTATTCTAGTCAGCATGATGCTTACCATACAGCTCAGACTCTGATTATTACTATCAGCGGTTTGTTTTTTTACATTGTGAGCTTCAGTAAGTATTTATAATAATCGTTGAACACAAATAATACACATAACAGTGAAAAAAACGCTACAAATTAAAGTCTGGTTACCAGATTATCAGGTATATCAAGCTGTATCGGTTAGATTATCAAACCATTATATGACAACTGCATTACAACAAACTAGTTTAGACTTAAGCATAAAAATAATTTGCAGATATATTTTTAAACTGTTATATCCAAATGATAAAAAATAACTTAGTCATCTTACTCCTCTCTTCCCAAACTCATCTTGAAAGCTATGAAGAATCTGGCTAATATTTTAGGGCTTTGTAATTTCTGAAGATAATAAGACTTGGAAATAGAAGTACCTTTTGGACACAGAGTAATTGGGACCACACTTCCCACCTACATTAATTAAAACAGGGCTACTTGTGAAGTCCTTGTACAGGAAGCTATTACTCACTGTTCTTGATTTTCCTACGATGCGAATCTTTGAGAAAGCAGCCTCTACACCACCCAAAAGTCTAGCGCAATGTGACTATTGGAGAGTGTGTGCTGCCTGCAGTGCTGACATAATAAGGTGGATTGGATAAGAAATTCCTTACTTCAGAAGGTTGCTCTCATTATACAAATGACAGACAGTAAACATGGTATTAAAAACTTATTGTACATTTCCCTCTAATTTAGGTTTTTAGGGGATCAGTGTGTATATGGTGATAGCAGCCAGCCAGTGGTGCTGTGAGACGTGAGGACCCCTGCAGCTCCTCACCACTGCTGCGACGTGCCTGGGACATGTTGCCTCTCAGGGTGCCCGGGGTCTCGAGTTCTCCCACTTGAAAGCAGTCTGAAATACAGTAGTCATAAAAGTGCTATGCTAATGATACCATGGCAGCCTCCATCCATGATCCCTGTGGTTTCATTGCCCTATCTCATAGGATTATTTTACCGTTATTGACATGAGTTCCTGATAAATGAAGACATTGTTACAGCATAACACAGAGCAGCAAAACACAACACAGCAACACATAATGCAGCAAAACAGCCCAAACCATGTTCAGCCTTCCTAAAACAGAGTAAGACCAAGTCTTGCTTGGACTTGCACATAACTAAAATTTTAGAGTAAGGTGGCATAAACAATCGACTTTTACAGCAGGGAGCCGTGACAGAGTGGCAGTCTCCATTTAAAGACAGCATCACCCTGTTTTACTCTCTGCTAGTCTGCACATATAGAGTGAGGGCAATATAGAGTGGTCCAGCTTGTGATATCTCGTATTTCAGCAAGCACAATGCTGGCATCACTGGAGAGAGCAACCAAGCTGCTTTAAATGAACCTGCTTTGGTAGCAGAAGCTGTATAGCCAGGTTAGTGCAGCGGTCACTAGCTTACTCCCTTTATCACTGAAGAAACTAGGCTAGAAATATGGTACTTTTGCATGAAGACAGATTATGCAGTGCAGATGTAGTGTTTCAGATGTCTGAGTGTCTTTAAGTAATACATAATGCTTGACTTTAGGTTTTAAGATTTTATTAAGCTTTTATTTCTACTCCACCTCCCTGCCTGTAATTCCCCACATGCATTCTGTCTAGAAATTTACTGACTTCTACGAACTTACTGCCATTTGCTTACAAAGTTAATAATGTATGGAAAATTTGGATTGTATGAAAGGTCAGAAGGATTTCATTTGTATTTTATAAACACGGAACATAAAGACAAAGCTATCACTCAAAACTTATATGAAGATATGATAGAATCAATCTTAAATTGATTGCATTACTTTTTATTTATTTATTTATTTAAGACCAGATTCATCAGTATACCATATCAACACAAATAATTCATATCACTTAAATTGAGCTTACATCAATTTTGCATCAACGGAGCAGTGCAAAGCAGATAAAGCATGCTGGGAAATCAAGACCCTACATTGTTTTGGAGGACCAATGTTTAACCAAGTCCCAGGTTACATGGTGACTGGGCAGGAGGAGCAGTGCAGACCTTGAATTCACCTGTTCATGTGCTTGAAATGTTTTCCCCTAGGTTCCCGTCACAGTCACACTGCATGGATGCTTCCTTTCTGCACGTTAGAGACAGCAGCAGTGCCCAGAGAAACCTTTTGAGTGTGGGTAACTGACTTCAGGTTGAAACACAGATTTTTTGCAAAAAAAAAATATCTCTGGATTCGTTAATTTGCCAGGGGATCAGAGTGAGACATGCATGGACCCCCTATCTCAGACTCAGTGCCGAGCTGAATGGCTGAGCCTCTTTGGAGGGTGGAGGAGCCCCACAGGATTCAGCAGCAAACCTACTCACACAAGTCTACTTACAGCCTGTATAGTTATAGCCATCAGCTATAACTATGAACAGATAAACTTAATTACAACTTAATCTATTAATTTGTTTTTCTACCCTATGTACAAGCTTTTAATTAATTAACACTATGGAAAGTTCGATTGCATTATTTCGTTATCAAGACAACTTAGGACAATGAAGAGGTCAACAGAAATGCTAAATTTATTGAGGGATTTAGTTTTTAATACATTTTAACTCAAGCTAATTAGCACATTAATTTTTCTCAGAAAAGTCCTTCTGTAGTCACACAGCAAGCACTACAAGTATGGTAAGGAAGTATTTTTCATTTAAAAAGTTGAAGTTCAGACCTTCGTACAAGTGCAAAATAAATCCCTACCTGCCATCATGGAGACATGATCAAGAAGGAGCTAATGGAACTGTGATGGACATTTCTGTATGGGCAAATACTATTTCACTTAATACACATCTAGCATATTCATAAGTCTCTTCATCTTTTAGTCTTTTGGGAAATGAGGATTACAATATCTGAGGTTACCAGTATTTTTACTTTTTTGTCAACTCATGTGGCTTATACTGTTCTCCACTTGTACACATTCGGCTGTGGATTCTGTTGCTCCAAGTTGTGTCTGCTACTGATTTCAAACTATGAGAACTTCCGGGTCTTTGGATTCATGTTGTACTTTTGTAGTTCTCTGGTCTCCTATTCCTTTATTATTCTTGTGAGGAAATCAAGCAGCGCTGCTGGTGAGATCAGGGAAGCTTTCTGCAATGTTGGTCTGATCAATAATAGTGCTCCTCAAGCATGATTCAAACTCAATTGTCCTCTTGGGGAGAAGAGTTTCTGTCATAGCTCCTTCCAAATCAGTTAAGATTTTGTGGGATGTTTAAACTTTACTTTTAGAACTATCCATGTTGTTCAATACGCACATCCTTATTATGAATGTTACACAGAACAACTAGAAGTGATGCTAATTCAAATGTACAGAGTTCACAGATACATGTCCCTTGACATGTAGTTTGTATTTTGTATGTAGCAGACTTCTTAAAATGAAGAATTACAGTTTGAGAATAACACAGTTAATCTTGTTTTCAGGGTAGATAGAAAACTGGATTAGGACAGGGAATTTTTCACCAAGCTGTCAGTCAGATTTCAATTCCAATCAATAGTGCAGGGAGTTAATTTTCAACAGACAGCTTTTCAGGAGCCTTCTTGAAATGAGTTCATGGGTTCAGGGCAATTCTTTGTGCACAAGTGTCCATGTTGCATAACAAGAAAAAGAATGACTATTCTTATCTGTAGATTTCAACATAAAGACCAAGGGCTGAATATGGCTTTACATCCCTAGACAGACCTTTCGACTCAGTGACAGATAAAATGAAGGGACCTGATCTGCCAGCACTGTACCTGCTCTGGTGTGAGAGGACTCCTAGCACCTCGCACAGACACCGTGCGCACTGAATTTAATTATCAGGCAGCAGGTTCATAGTGAACAAAAGGAAGTACTTCTTCACACAAATTATAATTAAATTGTGGGCCTCATTGCCACAGTGGTTGAGACCAAAGTATAAAGGGATTTTTAAAAAAGGAGTAGAGAAATTCCAGGGCTCATAAAATACAGTGGTCTGGGAGCAAATCCCCATTTAAGAAATCCCTGTACTACGGTTTGCTGGATCTTGAAAGTATATCGCCGTATACCAGTCCTGTTTCTTACGTTTTTCTCCCTTCAGCATCTGCTAGTGACGATAGTCAGAGCCAGGATATTGGACTAGATGTCTAACTCACTATAGCAATTTTTTTGATCATATGCTTTTAATCAAATTATGTTCTTATTTTGGCTACCTAAAAGGATCTTAGGCCCTGATGGAGAAAGGCATTTAAATGCCTAATGTATTTTAGGGAGGTAAGTGCTTTTGTGTACCATAGCCTTCGTGTCCTAGGCCGCAAACTTATTGGGGCGGGGCACGTATCTTTTCTTAGGACTTGGCTTATACTGAGTATTAACCTAAATAAAAAATATATATTTTATAACAGTATGTAACACTGTTTCCTTATAAAGGTTAAATAATATGTTTGCCTAAATGGTTTGTGCCACAGAAAAATACCCTACTGATTTACATAGGGATGGTGACACTAGCATCTACTGCTGTGAAAAAGAATTAATGTCCTTCATAGAAATCCCCACATTTGCCATACATGCATATTACATTTGCAGAAAGCTATTTATCACCTGTTACCCGTAATACTGTTGCCAAATGATATGTCACTTACTTACATTTACCTGGCAGGATATTTGAGATTTCATCCATTTTGCAAAAGCATCTGCTTGCAAACCTATGACACACGTTGGTGAAAATCCAGAGACGGAAATGAAGAAACCAAATACTGAAAATCCTAAATTTTAGTCCTGACAGTTCTAAGCCTGACAGTGCAGTTAAGGCTTCATTCTAAATCAACAAGAAGAGGTGACTGTAAATTGTGCAACACAGGGTTGACAGCTCAGCAAGACAGGCAACCTCAGCTTTCTTAATTGAGGGCAGTTTCATCCTAAAGAGAGGTGAAGAACCGCAGGAGCCGCACGCCGCGGGTTTCGGGTGCCAGGCAGCCTTATAGCATCTCCCGCGGCACCGGGAAGCGGCGGCAGCTGGTGTTTCCCTGGGCGCAGGGAAGCCCGGCGCTGCTCGTGGCCGTGACGGCGCTGCGCTGTCCCGCACTGCTCGGCACCGGGGCCGGGGCTGGAGCGGGAGCAGCCCCTGTCCCGCCGGCCGCGCCCGGCCGCCTGGTCCGCCCGCCGCCCCCGCCCGCATCCCGCCGACATTTCCAGGGGAGGGGCGGGAAGGAGGCCGGGGCAGAGGTATGGCGGTGCCGCAGGGTACGGCGGGCGGGGGAGGCTGGGTGCCGCCTGGGGACCGCGGCCCCAGGGTGGGGGCGGCCCCCGCCGCGTTCCCCCGCCGACGAGGCGGGGGCTCCCCCGGCCCAGCCCGGCCCGGTGGGGGCTGCCGAGAAAGGGGACCGTGGGAAGGGAGGGATGGAAGAGCAACTCTTGATCTTACAGCAACGACTCGTTTGTTCACCCTCACCTTCCACCGGCTTCTCGGATTAAAATTATAACAACAGCAATAATAATAATTACAACACTTCGCCGCCGCTCCCCTCCCGCCAAGCAGACCCGCGTTACAGGGAGGGGAAGGTCAAGAGGAAAAGCAGGAGCGCTGCCTTATCCGCGAGCTGGCTGCTGTCACATCGCCAGCCCATGTCCTCGGCTTCCCCGGGGGCGGCCCGGTCCCTCCCCGGGCTGGGCAACATCGCCCGGCGCGGCGGACGCCCCGCGGCATCGCCTCGGCGGAGCCGCGGCACGCCAGACACAAACCGAGGGGGGTGCGGCGAGGGAGGGAGCGGGCAGAGCCCGGCAGCACCTCTCCCCACCCCTTTGTGCATCGCGGGCAGGGAGACACACACACGCACAAATGCACACACACCCCACCTTGCAGCCTTGGTGCCGCAGCCGCCCGTTGTTACACACGCACACACACATGCACACACGCTGACACACAGTCGGTCCCTCCGGTAAATGGCATTTTCTGTTGCTTGCACTCCACCACCCTCCATCCATCCTCCCTCTCGCCTCCCTCCCTCCTCTTCCTCTTCCTGCCCCCATTTGGTTAATGTTCCCCCCTCCGTGCATCAGTATAAAGCAGACATTTTGATGCCGTTTAACTCGATTTAGGCTTAAATAAAAGCGGAGCGCCTTACCCACCCCCGCCCGGCTGCGTGCAGTTTGGCGCTGAGCGATCCCGGGAAGGGCTGGTGCGGCTCGTCCCTAGAGGAGCGGGTTTGCTGCCATCCGCCCAACTTCAGCACCCAGCCGGCAGGGAGAGGGAGACGGCGGCGGGCAGGCAGTAGTCAGGGAGGGAGAGAGGGAGGGAGGGCAGGCGAGAGGGAGGGAGGGTGCGAGGAGCGGCGCGGAGGCAGGGAGCCTCCGCACATGCGCTCTGCCACCGGCGGCGGAGCCCGGCGGCAGCGGGAGTTTCCCCGCTTGGCCCCGGCGGGTGAGTCACGGCCCGCCCCAGCCCGGCACCGGCGCTCGCTCGCTCGCCCGCCCTCCCCGAGGATGCTCAGCCGGGCTCCGCCGCAGTTCCTGGGGAGGTTCCCCGGGCAGCCATGGCTCCCTGCACGACGGCGCGGCGGGGCGGACGGGGGGTCCCCCAGGGCCGTGAGAGGGGCAGGGGCGGGGACCGAGGCCGTGGCAGCGGTCCCCAACGCTCCGGGAGGCAGAGCTTCAGCATCCGAGCCTGTGGCGTGGAAGTGTGTTACGACAGGAGCAACATGCCGCGGTGGTAAAAAGTGAAGCGTTAGCTGTGCTGGGCTCCCCACATCAGTGTGTCCAAATAGAACAAAAGTAAAAAGCAGGTGTATAAACTACTTTACCACTTTTAATTCTCCCCGTGCAGCCGAGAGGCAGGGATTTAGTGGCTGATTAACTTTTTGATGGTGGTGCCTGAAACACGTCTAAATAAAGAACCAGCACGGATCTGTTGGTTGGAACCATGCGAATCAAGATCAAGATGTTCTGAAAATCTGGCTCTGAATACTGAATTCTGCCAGGTCTTGCCAGTTAGTTTGTCCTAGCTTTCCAAACTCCAGTTTCCAAATTTTGGCTCAACAGAGAACATTAGCTTCTCTACTGCACCTTGAACATTTGGAGCCTGATGTGCCTCAAGGCAACAGCACTGGAAAAATACATATTGGGCATCTGGATCCTGTCAAATCATGCCACGAATCCAGAAATGTTACTATCTCAAGAGAGAACACATTGCTGTATTTACCACTCCACAAAAAAAAAAAAAATCTGGCAAGATGGTACAAAAAGGCACAAGGCTGGATTAAGGCAGTACTGTGCCTTGCCAAACCCTGTATTAATTCTCTTTGCAAAACTGGTCTAGACACCTAGGTATCCCATCTAGATCCCAAAGTAGAGTGCTACAGAAACTGAAGCCAGAACTGCATGTATGTTAGTAGGGCTGATGAAATTAAAAGAATTAGAAGCAATCCAGGAGGGCTAACTTGCATGAGAGCCATAAGAGCATAGGCACATCAAAACCATCTCTGGTTCCAGGAACCTATATTCAAAACATAACTAATTTAACAACATGGCAGCAGCAGTATGGCTTCCTTTTTGACTTATGGGATAGAGGCCTCGAATTCTGAATCATAAGGACCAAAGTCAGTATTAACCTCCCTGAAAGTCACTCCTCACAAAACCATCACTTCTATTTTATTCCGATCTTCATCCTCATGGAGAAGTTCAAGAACCGCAAATCATAACTCTGCTTGATACCACAGCTTATTTGCTGACCAAAGACACCCGTATCACTGATTTATATCACATTCTGTCCAAGCAAAATTTTTGCAGTCTGTGTCCTCTTTGTCTTATAAATTGCTCATGCCTTATCACCTTTTCCCCAGCAAACATCCCCCTCTGCTCCTTGTGTATGAACAGAAATCTCTTGAATTGTTCAGTTAATTTAAAATAATTAAACCAAGAGCAACTGATATTTAACTTAATGTTTAAGCTTTTGTTTAAGGCTTGAAGAAGGTCCTGAAAAATTGTTATTTCCAGCTATCCAAAGAGTCCTAATAAAAATGCTTCCTACATGGAGAGTTTGCCCTCAGAAAATCAGACCATTTTTAGTTACATACCTAAATAAAGATGTAAGTGTAACTCCAAGTTAAACATCTGAGTGCATGGCAATTTGGAAGTCTTTATGGAAATTCAGCTTACATTCCCTTTCTTTAGGAATAGTGCTCAAAAGAGTATTAAAAAGGATAAAGTGTATTTATGAAGTGTTACAAAGTGTTTTTTAATTGCAATGTTTAAAATACTGCTTGAGTATCTTTAAAGAACACCAATTCTATATTAAGGCCTCAATTCAGAAAAGCCTCCATGTTTTGGACATAGTCTTAAGCCTTCTTTAACTTTAGGCTCATATATTGGAGCTTCTTGACTTCATATAGAAGATAGTAAAACTTCAGTACTTGCTTAATATTAGGAACACAGTTCTGCTCCAACAAAAAACTATGAAATTGATCAAAGCAAGTGTCTTCTCTTAAAGATTTAATAGGTACATAGAAAGTATATGCAGATGTTCAGCCTATTAGGATGGTGCAAAAGTAATTGCAGTTTTGGACTGTGAATTTTAAATAGTTATAAGTAGGCTCAAACACATCTTTATTAATCAAAATAAGAATCATTAAAATAAACGCATTTTTGCCAATGAGAAAGAAACTTAAGTATTCCTGTAGCTAAAAACTCCATGCTTTGGGATTCGATGAACTCTTGGAAAGCATTTTCTGCATCCTGCTGGTTGTGGAAGTGTTTTCCCTGCAAAAAATTGTTGAGATGCTTGAAGAAGTGGTAGTTGACAAGAGGTCAGGTGAATATGGCAGATGAGGCAAAAATTCGTAGCTCAATTCATTCAACTTTTGAAGTGTTGGTTGTGTGACGTGGGGTTGGGCATTGTCATGAAGAAGAATTTGGCCGTTTCTGTTGACCAATGCTGGCTGCAGGCGGTGCAGTTTTTGGTGCATCTCATCAATTTGCTGAGCATACTTCTCAGATGGAAAGGTTTTGCCAGGATTCAGAAAGCTCTAGTGCATCAGACTGGTAGCAGACCACCAAACAGTGACTGTGACCTTTTTTTGGTAAAGGTTGTTTTTGGGAAGTGTTTTGGAGGTTCTTCTCCACCCAGCCACTGAGCTATTCATCACCAGTTGATGTGTATAAAATCCACCTTTCATCAGACGTCACAATCCGATTGAGATATGGTTCATTTTTATTGCATAGAATAAGAGAAAATGACACTTCAAAACAATGATTCTTTTGATTTTTTGGTCAGCTCATGAGGCGCTCACTTGTCAATTTTTTTAACAGTTCCAATTTGCTTCAAGTGCCGAATGACCATAAAATGGTCAACATTGAGTACTTCAGCAACTTCTCATGTAGTTGTAAGAGGATCAGCTTTGATGATTGGTCTCACTTCGTCATTGTCACCTTCCAATGGCTGGCTACTGTGCTAATCATCTTTAAGTCTCTGTTCTCCTTTGTGAATATTCTTGAGCCACCACTACACTGTACATTCATTAGGAGTTCCTGGGCCAAATGCATTGTTGATGTTGTGAGTTGTCTCCGCTGATTTATGACCCATTTTGAACTCAAAGAAGAAAATCACTCATTTTTTTTTTTTTTCTAACATCAGTTCCATAGCCTAAGATAAATATAGAATAAACAGCAAGTAATAAGTCAGCAGTAAAAAAACAAACAAACAAACAAACAAACATAAAGTGGGAAAATACATTAGAATGATGTGTAACATAACCACATTTATTTAAGAATGTATTCCAATATCAAATAGCAAATTTCAACAATGCAAAAACTGTAATTCCTTTTGCACCAATCAAGGGAGACTGAGAAATGGGTAGGGATGAAAAGAAATAATTTTATTCATCTACCAGGAAAAAAAAATCAAAGTTTGAAAATGCTGTGCTTAAAATGTGTAAATGAATTAAATCCTTCAGCTTTTTTATGACTCTGTTAATGTTTCCCACAGCTCTGAAGAAGCCCAGCAGTTCCGATTTACCAAAGTTTCCTGCACTGAAGCCATTCTTTGTTGTTACTTGAACTCCTGTTTATAAATCCACTTCCTTTCAGTGGCTATTCAGCCACTCTGTTCTGATCACTGCTTAATCCTTGTCCCTGTTTCAGAGCCCTGCAATTGCATTCAATGACTTTTTCTTCCAGGACTTTCTATCCTCTCCCCTTCATGTATCTTGTTCTCTGCTTCCTTGCATTTCCTAAACCAAACAGTTTCCTTATTACCATGTTTTGTTTTGTTTTGTTTTTTAATGAAAACCTATTGTCATTGTTTTTACAATGCATTGTCACAGACTTTTGAGAAAAGATATATGGATGGAGCAATAAATTATAAAAGGGCTTGTGAAAATTTAGAACACTGTACTTCTGATACAAAGAGTCCATATAAATCTAATAAAATAATTTTACTTCAACTTTGAGATCTTTAATGTCTGGATTCCTATTGACTTTAGTGGACATGAAGTTAGGTTCCTTATTTTCCAGTATTCAGTGTACAGAATTATTACTTGACTGCATAATTTCAGTCAACTTCATATTTTACCTGTAGAATATAAGACATTTAAAATTTGTCCTGGTCACAAACTCTTCAGGATTACACTCTAGTCAATAGCATACTCTGCCTATCTTCAATTTAAAAAAATCAAAAGCCAATAGCCAAAGCCTTCAAATTGATCAGAAAGTTATGACGTCCTTTCATGCTCCTAGCATTGCTTCAATGTGATACAAAATGAAATATTTAAAATGTGTTTGAGCCACTGATCATATATATATTTTTCTCTGTAAGCATCAGTATTGCAACAATTTAAAGATGCGTACATTTACAGCATCAAGGAGTCAATAGGTTAGTTACAGGGATGGCTCTATATTTTTGGCCTGCTTCATGCAAAATGCTGCTTTGAATCTTTTTTTAGTTATGTCTGTTCTTTTACAGCTGTGGCCTTATAACTATCAGGCTGTCTAATGCTATTTGGCACTACTGGTAAGATTTTAAAGAATTAAATAGACCTTTCTATCCTGCTATGCAGAAATACATGAAAATTAAAAAAAAAACCCAACACAAGCAACAACAACAAATACCCCAAACAAACAAAATAAAAAGAAAAAACCCAACCAAAAACCAACCAAACCCCCAACCTAATTCCTCCTCTTTGGCACAAAGCAAGTAAGTTGAAGAAGTGAACACCTTCAGTTGACTATTTGGATGGAAGTTGGCTTGCAAAACGTGATTAGAGTTATAGCATCCCAGTGTCACACAGATTTATTTTTTGCAGCAGCAACAAATTGAACAAATGTGGAGTCTATCTCTGAGAGTTCAGTTTCAGATTTCCCCAAGTGACATTTATAATTGGGCTTGTTTGTATACAGAAAGAAAGGCTTCAGAAGTCCCCTTATTAAAGAACCGCTCTTTGCAGATGGCAGTGTACTTGCAGCTCACTCAAAGCAAGACCCAGAGATAATGACATCTTGTTTTGCAGCTGTTTGTGTTAACTTTGGCTGAGCAATCAGTATTTCAAAGGCTGACATTATGTGCCAAAAGCCACCAAAACCCAAAAGCCTCTTGACTCAAATGAGAAGAAAAATGTCACTGGCACTAAAGTGATGAAACCAGACTGAACTGCAGATCTGGTGCTTGAGCCAGCTTCCTATGTGCTTGAGCTACCCTCGTGGTCTCTTGTTCCTCACTCAGTAATAAACTGGTGCTACCATTTTACCATTTCACCAAATATATCCTTCCATCAGAAGCTAGGCGAAGATTCCTAGCCCTGTTCCTAGAGCTAAATATATTTTATTCTTCCTTAGTAGATAGAGCGAATAAATTTTAAAAGGTTTTATTGCACGGAAGTGGGAGATGGAGATTCATTTCAGTAATCAGGTGATCTGAACAGTGACACACTTTTGGTCCTTAAGTGGAAGTGGATAGAAAGGGCCAGTAGATGGTAAGTAATTTTTTAAGGTGAGTAGTCATAAAAGCTGCTTATCTCTTCGAAGAAACATTTGAATGGCAAGAAGTATGTAGTAATTTGAGCATGTCTGCTTCTAGTGAATGATAATGCCAGGGTTATGAGTCTTAATAAATTGTCAACAAATTATCAAGATTAGGGTTCAACAATGAAATACCAATTTTTTCTTGGCTTGCTGATCCACAAACTCTTTAATCTTTCTCTTTAATGATGGCATCCCTGATTACTCTTAAAAATCATAGGATCATAATGCCATTTCCCTAAAACTTTGCTTTGTCTCAGTTCAAAATGAGTAATAGATTTAAAATTTGATCCTGAGTCAAGAAAACCTTTAAACACGTACTTGCTCTCAGCAACTGTGACTTGAATACAGATGTAGAGGTAATTCCATACTTACAAAGTTGTATGAGAATAACACATACTTGACTACTTTCTCAAGTGGGAGCTTGTGTTTTCTTTTGTGTTTTATACAGTTTATAATCTCATATAGATTGCTGATAGTAAAATGAAAGTACAGAAACTTATGCTTTATATATGCTGTTTCTACTTCATTTGTCTACTTCAGATTTCCATGGAAATCTTAATTAAGCCAAAGCTAAAGGTCAGACTGCAAATAGTAGTAGGTAAAAAGACCCAAAGGCCCTCCACCTCATAACACAAGAGTGGCCATAAGAGTTAACATTGTGGAAATCCAAAATTGTCTGGTTAGACTTAAAACCTCCAAGAATTTGAAACTGGAGCCTACTTCTTAAAACAGGCAAATATTTCAGGTAGAGAATTGTACCTAAATATAGTACAAGATAGATCTGCTGGAATAAAATTGGGTATTTTATTTCATAGAAGATTTTTGGGTAATGTCTATTTTCTATTATAAGCACAGGGAATGTGTTCATTATAATGCCTAGAAATTAATTTTGTGTCTAATAATTAAATTAGCCCATTTATTGTTATATTTGAAATATATGTAATTCTTCTGCCAGAGTTGTTAGTAGCAACCAGAATTGGGATTGGAAGCACATAAAAGTGTCCATTTAGAGTTTCTCACCTAAAGGTTCTGAGAGAACCAATGAGAATTTTTTTCAAGGAAAAAGAACCCCATGAAATACCATAACAGGGAATTCTGTTATGGAAATAAAAGTTAATGATATATCTTAAAATGTTGCTTAACTTGCAGGTTTTCAGTTCATGTGGCTTTAATTCTGTATACATCTATGCATCTGTTTATGCTATGCAGCTGGTGGCAGAGTAGCGAGGGTCTCATCTGTGCCCAAGACCCTCCCTTTCCTCAGCACCCTGTGAGGCAGGTTGTGCAACTCTCAGCCTCAGAGATTTTGTAATACAGCCAAAGGAGCAGGGTGAGCAGCTTGCAGTGCTATGGGTAGCATGTCACCCTCTCATCCTTCCCCACTACGCCTGGCAGGAGTTTGTTAACTCAGCCCAGAGCCTACCAGCATCAGAGAGGAAACTTCCCTGCCTTGCTCTGGTGCCAGTCATGAGCTGGTGCCAGTGGTTTGTACGTCCCCACAGTTCCAGGCGTGTATGGTAGCCCTGGTTCCAAGCAGCTGGGAATACCCTGTGCTTGTTGCCTGTGGTTGCACCTTTTAGCCCACCAACAGGGATTCAGCTTTGGTCCTTCTTCTGCTGCCAGCCTTGCTGGCTTCAGCAGTCAGCATCCTATTCCCTGGTGAAGGCACTTCTCTCTCCTTGTTTCCTTCTTTGTCACTGTGTATTGAAGAATCTTCCCAAGGTCATGTGGGTTTTGATGGCTAGGAATCCAAATCTGACAGTAATTTGAAAAGACCCCTCACAGCAAACTAGACACCTTTTCCCTCTCTTCTTGAATCGGTGCCAAAACATGTATGTTGCACATGTAGCTAGGGTTATGGTGAGTCCCAGAGCAGTGGTGGGAACACCCTGGGAGAAAAGCTGACATAAATGAACTTCTGTCCATGCTCCCCCGTTTGTCACAGTACCACTGTCCTGTCCCTTGAAGCATCTGTTCATCTGGCTTTCAAATCAATGAAGAATCCAGATGAAAAGTTCTCATCTGGCTGCCCTTTCTCTGGTTCACCGAGAGATGGAAGCAGAGCACTCCCTCTGCCGTGCCAAACCACTGTGATCTACCTCTGCACATAGAGCCCTTCACATGCGGGGAAATAATTTGATTATATGATTCAGCACAGCAGATTACTCAGCATTCACCAATACACTCCTCTTCAGAGGATGTCTGATCTTTATACCAATATTTGCATTTGCATGTAGACAACACTTCTCTGGTTGGTACTTGCTATTTCCCTTTTGCAATGTATAAGCTGAAACTTTTTGAAGTAGAAGTGTCACACAGTCACAGAGTCCACACAAGGTAACAGGTAACTGATCACTAGCAGATGTAACCAAGAGAATAGGCAACTGTTACTAAATTGTTCTTGTGAATGATGCCTCAAGTATTCTGTAACATCCTTTTGTGGTATCCTTCCTCAAGTAATAAATGAAAACATGAACTTAATTCTTCGTCTCATAAGCTCTTCTGCAAATACTTCCAGAAAATTTAATATGTTTAAAGTACTTGTCAATGAAGTCTGACAAAAGTGCTTTGAGCTTTTTGCAAAATCAGAAAAAATGGCCTCAAAACAGATTGCAAGGGGTTATTTTGTCTTTTCACCACAAGGAAATTTTGGGGCCTTCTAGGGTTGTTTTCTTAACTAATTTATTTTGACTGTATCTGATCGCTTGTCTGAATATATAAAAAAATATGTCATATCAGCATTTGTTTATGATATAAGAACAATAAACTGGTTACTGCCCTGCTCAGAAAGCCTTAAATATGCATAGTATAGAAGTAACACTTTCTATTTGAAAATAACCTTCTAATAAAAGTTATGAATGAAAATCCATCACTCCTTACAGATTGATGACTGCATTATTTAAAGATGCAACTTTCAGGTTAGCTGGCCAACAATAGACTTTGTAGATGTACATGGATTTGGTCTTGTGAGAGGCTCACAGGCAGAACAGAAATTTGTTTTCTGCTGACTTGAAAGAGACTATTTTCAGCAGATTTAACCCCCCTCACAGGAGTGTCATGCCCTGTGCACGTACTGTGGCTTTCATAGCAGTTGTTCTCCAAAAAATTTCAGGCCTGTATTTTTTTTTGATTGCTGTTCCTACTCACTCACTTTTTTTTTTTTTTTCTTTTTGCTTTTCCTGAGAATAACTGCCAGTAAAGCCAATACAAAGCAAGCTTTTGTCAAAGCTCTACTAAAACTGCCATTTTGCTTCAGTTTTCTGCAGCAAAATGGAAACTTAGTGGCAATTTCCTGACTTTTGAAATATTCTCCTGAAAATCAAGGGACAGTTTCCCTGTCAGATTTTCCCACATGATCAATTTAGTCTTTAGTTCGCAAGCAAATGTCTTGACCCACATGCCGAGTGATCAGGATGTCTGTCACCTCCACATGCTTCTCACAGAACAACAGAGTAATGTTGGCCTGTGAGGGATAAATGCAGCCTGTCAGAGGATGATACTTCTCAATCTTTCCTGTTAGACACCATCCACATTTTTTTCAAAACATCCCAGTGCCTATACAGTGTTGCTACACTCAGCTCAACATTAGGGTAAATCTTCATACTCTTATATAGCTTGCTTTTTCACAACTGACTTTCTTTCTTTAAGGTGTTTAGGTGTTTAGGTATGTAGGATGTTTAGGTATGTAGGATGTGTTCTGTTTCCTTTTTCTCCATAACTGTTTTGTGAGGCAACCCCAAGCTGAGAAGCAGTGGCGGATACCACAGTCTTCTCTCCCAGCATCACCATTGCAAGGGATTTAGTCCACTGTAGTGCAGTCCAACAGCATCACTGATGCGTTGAGAGATTTGCAGCAAGTAAAAAATAAGGCAACACGTGTATCTCCAGTGATTTACAGAACACTAATTTGAAAATATACTAGTTTGTGCAAAATGGCTTTTTTTTATGGATCCATTTGGAATTGGTTAGCTTTTTGTTTCTGTTTTTGCTCTTGCAGTCTTACTGATCTCAGACATTATGACTCCTGTTGGAAGACTGGAAAACACACTATCAAGAGAAGGTTGTGGTCCTTTATTTCAGCTTTGTGTAATTTAACATGTAACCAAAGTCCTAAAGCAAAGGTGTAACAGCAGCCATATTCAGGGACTTCTGCCACCATTTTTTTAGGACTATTTTGTGTTTTAAACTTACAGTTCATTTAGAGGGTAAAAAAAGAAAGGTATTCAGCTTACTTGCACAACTGAAAGCATTTATGAGTATGTCACAATTATGACATCAATCCAAATGATAAGAAGACCTGTAAATTTAGCATTCAACTAGGCACCATGATTTAATCAGCTGAGCAGGCTCAGGCTCAGGCTAACAGACTGCATGTAGTTACTGTTCATATATGGTTATTATGTACCTGTCAAACTCACTTCCCTAAGTAGACTCCTGGATTAGAATTTATTTATTTAAAGACTTTTACACCAGTCCATATTTATTTAAATATGATAAAGCAATTCTGAAGTTTTACCAAGAAAACCACATAAGCTCATTATTTCATTTTTAGCCTTCCTCCCTCAAGAAATTTCCTGTATTTATTATCTTCTTCTGTTCCTCTTGTTTTGAATTAACCTGTCATTTCTCTTAAGTGAGGCTCCATCTTTATTTTCTAATGCATATGCCTACAGCACTACAAAAAAAAAGAAAAAAAAAAAAAGAGAAGAAAAAAAGAAATATCTTGCCATTGTGTCAGTTGTTTAATATCACACAGTCTGATGGATCTAATCCAATAAACACAGCTACAATAATACTGTACAGAGAAATATGCACTTGGACTCTTTGTTCAGGAAGAATCGTTGCAAGTTTCTAAAATGGAATCAGCCAAAACCCTCTTTCCATTTCAAAACTGTTGACTGGAATCTAATCTAGGGCGTATTACTGTAAATCCTGAGAAACCCTACTTAATTAGTGCAATTCAGAATGATAATATGGTAGATTAGGTGTCAATGTATCTTCTGTAATAAAAGATAATTTATAAGCACTAGGAAATTTGTATCTGTATAAAGTCAAAATCTGCCCACCGAATTTCTTCTTCTTCCCTTTCATGAAACCCATATCTTGTCCTCTCTAGTTTGTTTTAAAACGAAGAAAGGCAGCACTATAAGCACACTGCAGACAGGACCACTGTTTGCCTGTGTAAAAATCCAGCTTTTTAAGATCAAACACTTGTTTGCTAAATCTGTCTGAAGCCTAATAATTCCATAAATGGCATGTAGCTGATATTGCCTCGTAAAATACTTTAGACAGAACAAGAAGAAACTGCATCTTTTTGAGAATAATGATATAATTGTTTTTAAAAGCTTTTGAATACATCTCACAATCCAGAAGGCAACAGACCAGAACTTGAACTGCAACCTTAGCTTGAAAAATGAATGTTTAAAAATGGCACCCTCTAACCAAAAAGGCCTATTCCCAAGATATAATCAGAGCTATAGTGAAAGGAAAGTATCTGGAAATTCACTCATGCTAAGCAACACCACAAAGAATTCCTAAGCACCACTTTATGAATAAAATCAAAGGGTGTAAAATGAAATAACATCAAAGCACCTTAAATTGTAGGGCCTTTTTTACACCGATCAACTGTTATTTACAAGATCCAGGCAGTTCTTATGGCTGATGTGTTGTCAGAGGCAGGTAGATAAGGTTGCCAATGTTAAAAAGAACCACTTTTAAGAAATGAGGCATTATTTTGGCTCAAGAACCTGAGACACCCCAAAGCCTCTCATTCTGAGAGAGAAGGCAGGGAACAGGAATGGTCTGCTCATGGGTTTCTGAAAGGTCAGCTTTCTAAAAACACCTTAAGTGGATAGTTCTAACTCACTTATAATTTTTCAAAAATCATGGTCACTATTTGATCTGGATTATAATGCTATAAATTAAAAAAACTCCATCAAACTTAAAAGAATGGATTAAGCAATATCTCTATGTAAATTTAGATATGGATAGGATTCACAGGACATTTTAGATCCTGTAGGCAGAAACGTATAAACATTTATTTTTAATATAAATCCCTCAGTGGATGAGGACATAATCCAAGAAAGTGACCTTTGTCGTACAAGGTTTTTTTGAAACAAACAAACAAAACAAAACAAAACAACCGCCACCAACAAAACAACCAACCAACCAACCAAACCCACATCCTTTATCTTTTAGTAGCAGATTGGTGATATTGCCAAGAGTAAGAAAAGAGGACTATAAGCATTATATGTGTATTTTAAAAATAATTTCTGCTCTGTTTGTCACAGTCTTACACGTAGAAGCAGCCTCTGAGAGGCATATATAATCACTGGCCGCAGGAGAAAATAATACAAATGGTATTGTACATATATGCACAGATATGCAATGCCTTTGGCACTGTGAGCTTTCTGAAAAAAACATTTTGATGAAAAAATATGACTCAAGCAACCAGCCAGGCCATTCTTCCAATAGCCTTTTATAAATTCAGATCTTGGATAAAGCCATGCTTTCAGTTATGCAAGCTCAGTCTGGAAGCCACTCACCAAATTCAGATCTGCTTCACAACATGGGAGATGAAGACGTGGTTCAATTCCTTGGGACTGGGGAGCCACTTTATTGGTCTGCTTTTGTGCCTGAGATCTGCTCACGTTAGAATCCACGCTGCCTTCCAGACCTCTTCTGTTTGTTGATAAGCCCCATCTCTCCAGCTATGACCAGGCTGACCTTGTCAGCAACTGTCTTCTTCAACAGCATCTTTTAGAGGCTGTTAGACCATATAGTCTTTTGGAACTTAACACAAGGAAATGTGTCTGACTTTTCTGGCGATGCTGGCAACTAGAATATCATTTGTAAGAGTCTCTGCAGCACCAAGTAATCTGCTTGTGCATACAGAAAATGACAGGGAAGTTTTTAATTACCCAAGCTCTTAAGCCCTGGCCACATATATCAATTTGCTGTCAGCCAAAGGTATGTCCAAATGTATGGTAATATAGAAAAATCCTGACAGTGAAACTAAAGGCTACTGGAAGTGATTGCTTTATAAAATACGTATGGAAGGTATTAATGGTGGCTCCAGCTAATTTTACTATAAAGTGAGTCCAGTATTTCATTCCTTCCTCACTCAAAGCTCCCCTGGGCTTTACTGTAGAATTATTGTGTTGGAATTGGAAATGGAGTTTGTGTTCCAAAGTAAATAAAAATGGAAGGGTTGAGAACATCCAATTTAAGAGAATAACAACATAACCAACACACAACAAGTGCAATTGTAGGAGGGGGAGAATTTTTCTGATGAGAAGGAAAAAAGGAGAGGAAAAAGTTCAAAGGAAAATTTGCAAAAGCCTAAACTTTACCAACTTGAGCAATTTCTTTATCACATTTCCAAATAAAAGCATTCTTTTCCTTCAACATTTTGACCTTGTACTTTTCCACCTTCCCTCCAGAAGAAAGGAACATGAAGCTGAGAACACAGCTTTGCTCCTGGCAGAGAGCTTAAAATTTCTGTGTAAAGGAGTTACCAGCACAGTCCATCAGGGCAGACAGCTGTGCACATCAGCGCTTGTCTTATGGAGAAAGAGCTGTAATTAAAGCCATCAGGATATGCAGCACTTAGGAGTTCCATGGCTAGTGTGGTTACCGAAACAGCCAAGACACAGGATATGTAACAGGGGAAAGGACTGTCTTATTTCACTTTAGGAACCATGAAGTATCCCTGCTTCTGACTAGCAAAGACAATGAAATTTCAGTATAATTAGATGTTAGCCTAGATACTATTTAAGTGTTTCAGCATTCTTGGTAGAGATTTGTTTGTTGTTGCAGCAGTGAGATTATGTATGTCTGATGTGGTAATGTACATTGACCAGGAGTATGTCCTTCTGATGTCTGCATTGGCTTCTCCTTATTGTGTCATGTTAGCCCTTGCACCCACACGATTTCTGCAAGTCTGCAAAACAACCTGTCTATGGAAGCACCATGTGAACTAATGGATTCATAGGAAGATTGAAATCACTGGATGTGTAGAAATTAACATCAGCAGAAGATTCAGACCTGAGGATGTGTAAGTCTAAGGGCTTGGGATGGATGGCTAGAAATGCAACTGCTGGCATTTGTATCTGCATTGTTGTTGATGGCTCCCAAAATGAACCAATGCTCCAGAGTTTCCCCATACTATGGATTACTGATTATTGTTTGTCCTTTACTAGAAAAAATATAAGCAGCACAACTATACATTTTAGTAAATAATTCAAACTCTTCTTTTATTTTCAATGTATAATAGTGATGCTTTCCAGTGATAAGTCCACATTGTCAGCCTTCCCTCATCTCAGCCCAGGGTTCATTACTGAAAGTTTACAGTGAATGAAAACTGCAAATCTGTTTCAAAGGACAGTGTGTCAGCAAACTAGAAGCCTTCCTAGTTCAATTACAAAGCTCACTTATTCAATCTTTTATTTCCCAACAGGGAGTAAATAAGCATTTTTTCTTTTTATGTGTATTTACCTTTTTTAGTTTACGTGAATATCATAACATTCCTCCTACATAGCATTCACATAACTTTTCTCTGTGGGAGAGGAACAGAGAGGAAATTTCACATGACAGACATTAGTCTTCTTTGTTTAGTCTCAATTTGTGAAAGTGTTTAAATGCTGTGATGGTTGGCACAGCATGAACAGGAAAGGACAACAGAGTAATTCTGCTCCTTGTGCCACTCTCTCATTCCCTAGAACTCCATAGGGTCTAACTGATGGCAAAATTTGTCCAACATTTCCTAAAATGAACATGGATCATCCTCCGAGTAGGTTTAATTGGAGTAGGACTGTGACCTTAATTATTCCTAGAACGTGTTGTAAGGAAATCAGTGCTGTTTCCATTTTAGACACATAAAGGTAAGTTGCTTACTCAAGAATGCAGAGCTAACACTCCTAACATCAAGATCAATAGCTGTGCTCAGTCCATTAAACCACAACATTGACAGTTTTCCATCAATCCCACCATTAATTTACAGCAAATTTCAATTTGCTTGTGAATTCGTATGTTGTGTCTGTGAAAACAAGCAAAAAGAGTTTAAAAGAGTTGTGTAAGGCAAAATAAAACCCTCCAGGCATTCCTGCAGTGTATCTTTTACTAAATTTTAGCCACACTACCTTTAGGAAAAATATAGCAGATTCAATGCCTTCTTGTTTCAGTCTGGGTTTTATACCCTCATCCCCTTCCCATATACAGAAAGAGAAATGCCAACTGCTTTCTGACATGGCAATGCCCTTAAAAATCCTGTGTGGAGCTATAGGGTGTCTACGAACTTTATAATAAGAAATTGTAAAAAACCAAGTCTTTGTGACTACACAGAGAACCTTGGACAATCTAACTCAAAAGGTTTTATAATCCATTTAGGTTCAGTGTTGATGTCAGGTTTGTCATCTGCATCTTGCTCTTCTTGGACCATGAGACTGAATACATGAGAGTCCCTTCAGTTTTGCCAACAGTTACGTTCATACCCTGTTTGCTGCAGGGCATTCAACATTTAATAGCTTCATCCTGCAAGGCACCAATTGCCTCCTTTGGGGGCCTGACTTCCTTAAACTCCTGCAACAATTTGAGGCAGTAAGGAGAGAAGCTGGGAAATAAATGGGGTTCAGGTTCTTGGTTATTAAAGCTGTCTTCTTCTGAGCGTTATATACTGGATACTGTATTTGATGTACTCCTTGCTGCACTTCTAGGGGTTGTTGGTGCTAGTGAATTGATCAGGCTTTGACATTATGAATTAGCAAAACAGTGAGGTGGGGGAAACATACACTCCCTGTTAAAGCCTTGTCCCTGAAAGAGCCCCAGTACCTTCAGAAATCAAGCCAAAAAGCAGACTGAGAAAAATGAGTGAAAGCAGCAGGAATTTAAAAAGCAAATGCTACATCAAAGGGACAGGAAGGAACTGCAATAACACTGCTGTGATTGCAACTGGGCACAGTCCCAGGAGCTTGGGGAACAAGCACCTCTGATAAACAGAGCTGTTTCTGTACCAAGCACTTACAAAGCCTTGGTGAAACATGGAAATATGCTCAGTAAATGTGATGACCATGCTGGTATTTCATCCTCACAGGCATTTACTACTCAATCATTGGCATATACAAAGCTCAATAAGGACACATCCTGCTGCCAGCACATGAGGTCTCTGTGAATCCCAGTGAAAGGATGCCCCCATGAAAGCATACTCTCAGAGCTAACCAGACAGGCATTCAGATGTGCCAGCAGGCCCTGTGTGAAAGCTCAAGTGTTTGAAATGGATTAGAGAAAAAAGAATGCTTTGGGCCTTTTTGAACTATTTTAGCTTAGTTCCTCCCTACTGAATGAAACAACAAATCCAAGAGTAGTCACATTAACCATACAACACTAAGGCAAATTACTAATTAGCTATTCATTCACTGCTGAGCACCCCAAGAAAAGGAGAGTATTTAATTATGAGAGTCACCATCCAGTCCTGCCTTACTCCGTGATGACCACAATGCAAATAACCACTGGGACTTGGCATAAGTTACTTGTCCCCCTCCATGCATTCTCCAGTCCCAATGTGAGAAACAGAAGCACAAGAAGAAGAATCCACTTTTTTACCGAATAGGAGCTGATGTGTGATCCTTGCATAGCATAGCACATACTGCGGAGAGGAAAGGGAATAAAGAAGATCAGCGTTGCTCTTAAGCTTTATATATTTAAGTTTTCCTTATGTGAAAAGTATGTCACAACTTTCCTGCCTCACCAGAAGGAGGATGATGATGGAAGCCATGTCTAAGCACTATGATAGTGGAAGCCATATATAAGCACTTAATGGGCTGAAAAATAAGGTTCTGTGACCCAGAGCACAGTGATGGTTTTGGATATTCTTTGTGTGGATACGTATTTTCATGACTCTTCAGCTACTTTGTGATCAAATTAGAAAAAAGAGACCAAAAGAAAAAAAAAAAAGATTTGTACAATAGCTTTCTGAATAGCCAGCAGATGAAATTCGTAAAGAACAAAAAGTGAGTTTTCCCATAGGAGCTCATTGAACTAAACTGTTTTCAGAAGACTTTTTAGCCATAAAGAAGTAATACAGCACAACACAAGACTACTGACCAGCCAAATCCCAACATTCTCCTCTTTGATCTGTGCTCTGGATCTTTTATGTGCCACTTGGATATCAATCTACAGCACACCTTGCACTTATTTGTTGTAGAATACGCAATGTACTGTGATTTGTGATGTTGATCAAAGAGATGCATTGATTGGGATGAATAAAGTAGGAAAGCAGACCCATGTGTTTCTCTTTTGCATAAGTGCACATAAGGGATGGAAATTAATCAAAGCAATGTTAGGAGTTGAGGAATCCTCACATCACCTACACTCTTTGGACTGCAGGACAGACTGTGAGCACAGAAAAGGCTCAAGAAAGATAATATATGCCTTAGACTATTCAATTTTCTTATCAGATGTGGATGCAGACTTGCCACATGGATCATAATGAACGCAAGAAGACTGGGATAGTAACCTCCAGGTAGGAATTCTGTTTTGGATTCCTTTGATGAAGAAATGTATGATCAGTTGGAGCATCTTTCAGGAAGAGAGAATTACTGAAGAAAACTTGAGCTTTATGCATCTCCAAATTCAATTCATTTGTTCTATAATTATTGGAAGAAGGTGCATTGTGTTTTTAGTTTGTGTGTGTGTGTGGTGTTGTCTTGTCTGTTTGTTTTATAAAAAAATATTTCTCCACATGGCTTCCTACCTCTTGTTGTATGCTGTCTTCTTGAGAGATTTCATATGAGGTTGGAAGAAATGCTCTGCAAATTTTCCTTCATCTCCTACATCTCAGGGAGCTCCTTGACATGTAATCTCTACTGTGCTTAACAGCAGCTAGTGAAGTTTTTAGGAGCTGAAAGTATCCTTCCCCATCACTAAGCTTACTTCTGAAAGTGCAAGATCTGTTGAAAAAGCTGTATGTAGGCATCTCACATTCTAGCTCCTTACAACAATTTCTTCCAAATCTATTTTACCTTTTTGTTTTTAAAGAAAAAAGTGAAGTTAACTCTATTCAGTTGTGGGCACAGTAGTAATATGGAGAGCAATAAGGTTTGTGCCTGCAGAAGCATTCTGGGCTTACATACAGTGTGATTCCCATAAGATTTGGGCAGTCTGACAGACACTTGTGCAACTTGTAGGTGGTCTCTGAAATTCAGATGTGGTATCAGGGCAGAAAGACTGAAAGAAAAACAGCTGGTCAAAGCAGCTAACACTAATTTGCAGGTTGTCTGAAAATAGAGCAACCATAGTGGGGCTTTTCAGCCGCAGTAGAATTAGAGAGATCATGACACATTTCATGCGGCATGTGCTGAGAGAGCTCAGGTATCCCCTTTCCTTTTCTTCCCAATTTATGTTTCTTTCAACAAAGACATAAAAGTAGCCTCCCCACAGGTGGGCATACAGGCTGTGTTTAGATATAATTTTCAAGATGTTCTGCTGTGGCTCCTCTCCCTAGTGTGTAGTCAGATTTTCTTTGCATGAAAGCAAAGGTATGTGAGTATGGGTGGGACTTAATGAGTACCAGATCTTGCTTTAATACAGGATGAAGCCAAGAAATGTACCTGGATCTGGGAAATCTGAGGCATTTATGAATGCAGTAAGATAAATATGGCCATACAGATCTAAAAATTCATTCAGGGTTGCAGTTTAGCAGCACAGGACTGTGTGAATGTAAAGCAGTCACACCCACTAATGTGCTTAAATCCTTTGCACTTTTCTACCCATTTTGACCCTAAGATCTCCAAATTCTTAAAGTAACTATGGAAGAGTCTCATCAGGGAGAGTTAGGAAATATTAGAACAAGTTAGGAAGTTGACATTTTTTGCACACATAAGTTTCATTGCACAGGATATTTCACAAGGCATTTTTTGTGGTTTTCGTTTTTTTGATGAAAAAAAAAACAAAATCAAGCTGTTCACGGTTGTATATATTTTATTATTTTTAAGCAAAAAATAGAAAACATAGACAGAAATAAATTTGTTTAATCATCTAGGTTAAAATCACTCAGTTGTTTCTAATAATATACTGTAGATTCAACTTCACTTTATTAGAGCATAGATGAATTTAAGGACTTTAGAAAAAATCTAAAATGACTTTTTTTTCTAGATCTTTGTAGTGTGTACTGTGTTATTACTGGATTATGAGCTAGGTCGAGTATTAAAGTATCTTACCGTATCAATTTTGTGCCAACACAGTCACTGCTTGAAAATAAGCAACTGTATAAATGAGACGCTTTCCTAGTCACATTGGATAAAATCTGCCTCAGAATAAACAGGCCATCATTTGCAGGTTCTGCTTAACAGCATGACTTTGAATGACATATTTTTTTAAAAGTGCTGTTTAATTTAACTGACACACAAACCCAGTTGTTTTATGTATTTATTTAATGGCATGTGTTAACCAACAGGAATTTCAGCTGTGTTTATATCTTGTGAACATGTTGAAAGTTTTTTCTAAAACTTATGGGATGTTTTTTCAATGAAATGTGAATCTTTAATAACATGTTTTCAGAAGAACATGAAATTTAGAAACTTCTGAACCCCTTAAATCACAATCAAAACAAGACAGAGTGTAACCCTCATTCTATCCACTGCAAAAATGTAATGCTGTGTTATTGTATAAATTAAGAGTTTTTAAAGAAATGCTTTGATTGCAAAAAGCATTCTAAAAAATTAAAACTAGTTGTAGCATAATCATAGTGTGAACCTGTTGCATATTTGTTAATATTATGCAAATCTGGCATTTAGAATGGAAAGAGAATTTTACAATTACAACTAGACACTTTTCTCTCAGACATTTTGTCTGTCTGTCTGTCTATCTATCTATCTATCTATCTATCTATCTATCTATCTATCTATTTAAATAGCATCTGTTTTCTTTGGCTGACCAGCAGAATCTCCTTTCAGGTTAATACATTCTGATTTCAGTTTTCTTCTCCACCTCCGCCATTTAATGTAACAGCCTTTTGGAAATTCAGCAGAGACAATATTCCACAGTGTGAGGCACCCGCATTTAAAATCTGTTGGCTTGGAAAGCTCACTCATCCAAGCACGCTAATTGGTTGAACGCTTTTGAGTGCTTTATCACATTATTTCCAAAGGCTGCCCTAAATGCTAGGAAGCAAGCCATGGTTCCGGTGATTAGTGCCAGAAAGTCAAATCTTAATTATGGCTGGGCTACATTAGTATAGTGACTAATTATCTGTAACAGATTTCAGAAATAGACTATTGAAAGAACTAACCAAAATCTAATTATTTATATTATGGATTTCTGATCAATTTGGTTTGAAGGTTGATTGCACATTCTTTTATAGTTATTCAGAATAACATGGAAAACGACTGATTTACTATTAGGATTTTACCAGAAAAGATTCTGATAATGACATTACATAGGATCAGAAAAAGAATTAAAATTTTATCTGAAACAAGAATTTTTAGCCAGTAACCATTATTTTTTTTTCTCTGAAAGCAGAAATTTCAGAACAAATTTAGTTTTTACTTGCGGAAAGATCAAGCTTCTCTGAAGGTTGACTTTTTCTGATAAAAGTAATCTAAATACGTCTACAAATTTCTTCCTTTACCAAATTATTACTGCAAATTAGTATATGCATGTTGCCAGATATATTGAACAATCTAAGAATATATCTGGATTTTTCTGAATGTGTATATGCTCCAAGATTGACTACCCATTCATATCACTTTAAAAAATTAGTGATGTGGAAAAATGAGGTACAGCTTATCTGGATTTGGCTGCTATTTTTGCATTGGCAAAGACTTTAATTCATACTTGCATCCTCTGCACCCTTAGCTTTCTATGTTTCATCACAGGCACAGGTCTTTTATTGAGTATTAAACTTTCATTTCCAGTCCACCATTCTGTTTTTATGCAATTCTCGAAATGATTTGTGCATGATACTAGAATCATAGAGACTATGAAGTGTCAAATCCTAAAGTCTCTATTAGGGTGGCAGCCTTATTCTGTTCTCTATAGTCCCACTAAAGTCAACGAACATGCACTAGCTAAAATTAAAAAAAAATCCCCCCCCCCCCCAAAAAAAAAAAAAATCAACATTATGAATTATTTTTATCTGTAAAATGCATTTATAAGATATAATGTTGAGTTTATTTATTAAGTCCCAAGGAAAAACAAACAAACAAACCAACCAAAAAAAAGCAAAACCAAAAGCCATCCAAAAATCCCACCACAACAAGAAAAATCCCAGCCTCCCCCAAAATACAAAACAAAACCCAAACCAAAACACTACCCCCCCCACCTCCCAAACACAAAACCAACCCAGCACTTAAAACACTACATCCCAGTAAGTGTCTGAACATCTCTGATTAAGTCTTAAAACTTGTACATCATAAACTCAGCAGCTGCCTTGCTGAGGCCAAGATGCCAGCAGTAAAACGAGCATCACAAAAATGTGATTGTAAATCCCCTTCATGTTGCTAACTTCAGCCTTACACTGCAGTGTCTTTTGGGCAAGTGAGATAAGCTAGATGCAGCACCCTATCTTGGGACAATATATCTGGTACTTTAGGCAACCAACTGGAATGCAACTTCCAAAAGCAGGACCTTGTCAAAGATCAAATCCCAGTAGCCCTTTCTCATCTGAAAGAGGCAGGTGTCTTTTCTGATCTCAGTTGTGGCAGTACCAAAGACAAAGGCATGGCAGACAGAAATACCTTACACAAGCAAATTCTATGCTTTATTTGTTAAATGCATATACAAAATATCAGTTGTAAAAACAAAAAGCAAAGACTGGAGATCTTGAAGCATGGGTTAATGTGCTTATAAAAAATCACAGTGTTGAAAAATTATCTGCTGAAGTTTTCACCACCTTTTGTCTCCATAGGAACTCAGCTTGCAGTGTGAAGTACAAGAGTATAATCCAAAACAGGAAAGGTATAGGATGTGTTGCAAAGGCTGAATTGTTCACAGGTGCTCTCCTAGAAGTGATGGGAGAATAGCCTGCCTCTCTGGACCACAAGCCCAGTTTCTGCATATTTGTCAGCCACTTCCAACCAAAGCAGGCTATTCACAGTGAGGAAGAAGGTGGGGATGAAGAAACACATGACAAAACTAGTGTTTTCAACCAAGTATTTTCAGGTGAAGAAGAGTATTTCCAAACTGAGAGTTTTGGAGATCTCATTTGAGGTTTTTACCTCTGAATATTTTGAAAATGAACTATATGACAGCCAGGTTTGAATACTGCTGGTAGTCCAAAAGGAGAGATGTATTTGATACTGCTCTACCTATGAAGTCATTACAAACATAATCTTGCAGCCAAATTTCACAAATGTTACAATGTTTTAGCTAAGTACAGTCACGATACATGTAAGGGTCTGTGCTGTCAAAGCCTATTGGCTATTGACTAATTCCTCAAGTGGGCTAAGTGACTCAAGTGACTAATTCCTAAACAGGCAAAACACATTTTTTTATTTTTATCATAAAATACTGTTTCACTGAAATGGAAATGTCTTTAGAGATGCTGGTTTTGGTGACATGTTCAATGGAAAAACGCTTTGCAGTTCAGCATACAGCCTCTGGTCTATTATCAGGGGAAAGAAGAAACTGGCATGAAAAAGGGGAGGTTTTGATCACACACAGTCATCACTACAATTCCTTTTTTGTAAATCTTCTTAAGGCTTTACTTTCATGATGATAAAGAATGCACAAAACTTCTGAAGCCTCAAAAAGTTTGCAGCAAGGGAGCTGTCAGTCTTGGGCCACCATTAATCATTATCCCCATCATGCCATAACATCATCACTGGATTGAATAGCCTCCTGCAAATTCTGACTCTGAAGACTTGTATGGAAGTTCGTGGGATCAAGGAGAGAAACACTCTCAGGTTACCTGAGCATTCTGAGCTTCTCGGTGCAGTGAAGCTATGCACAATTTCACATGAGTAACAGTTTATTTTTGCTGTTCTCTGGGTAGTTGCTTTATCAGGGAGTCCTCTGGTGAAGGTTTATGGGTGAAACAGACCCACAATACCCTCTGTAAGGTGATGGTAACAGCCTAAACCCACAGGATTTTAAATCACCCATAAAACTGTTTCTCTTTTGGCCATTTGTTATCTTTCTGAAACTATTTCTAATAATGATAGTAATCCAATAGATTGTGCACCTTTTTTTTTTTGTTCCTTTTCTTTATTTTCCTACTAGTTGATGAGTATATCTTTTAATGTGAGGTTTAATGAGGGTATCAATGACAAGGACTCTTCTGTAGTCTTCAGGCACTTTTTTCCTGAAATGCTATAAAATATAGTCAAAATGCGAATCTCATGAATTAGGACTTCAGAGTGTGACCTTTACTTTTTTGTTCCTCAGAAGCAGGACTGAGAAGACCAACAAGTTGCTTAAAAGTGGGTTTAATTCCTAGGTGGAAGAAATAGCAATATTGCAGTGTACATCACTCCAAGAGGAAATTTGACAATTATAAACACTGGTTTCTTACAGATAAGTAAAAAATATGGTTTTGCATCATATCAGACAGAGACATTTATTTGCAATGTTGATCTAAACAACATCTTAAAGTTTTAGTAAATAAAGTTCACAACCCTTAGAGACTTCTAAACTTTTCTACAGTTTGACATGTAGATTAACAACAAGCTACTGCTACTGAAGAATTAGGCAATGCATATTGCAAAGTCTGTTATTATTCTGAAAAGTTTACTATTGGATTAATGGTGAAAAATATTAAAATTAATGCAATCAGGAAATACTAGTTAAAGATACAGGAATAACTAAAAGTAACTGGATTCTCAATTGATTACCTGGATAAACACAGAGGAATGAAGTTCATATTTATACTCAATAAAATAGAAATGTTAGCTTCTGAAAGAGAGAATAGGCAAATTCCCTGTCTTTTTTTTTTTTCTTTTTTTTTTTTTTTTTAGGATAATAGCTTCTTTATTAAAAGTAATACTGCAATCTAGATTAATTCAAAATGAAAAAATAAAAGAGTAGAAAAGAGTAGAAAATATTTCTGACTCTAGCTTAAATCTGAACAGTGGAAAGAATTTGAGATCAATATCAAATTATTTATTTTATAGATTGATAGCTAAAAACATAATAGAAAAAGTTTCATTACTAACATTTCACGATTTAGCAAACTTTTGTTAAAAATGAAAATAAATTATAAATCAGATATCCTTTCTGTAGCACTTTTTTTTTTCTTGCTTAGAAAAGAACCTTGACATCAATCTTATTCAGTTTTTAGCTTTTTTTTTTTTTACCGTAGAAATAAATTTACTGTAATAAACACTAATGCATAAAAATGCTTCAATCATCTTCAGTCTGAATTTTCTGCTGAAAAAAATCTTCTTGTGGAAAAACTTCCTTCACTTTGCCTGGTATTTCTGGCATGGAATTTTCAAAGCAAAGGAAATTCAAACTCAGTTTATCCAGTTATTTAGATTATAGGTTTTTCCTGACACAGACACCCACAATCTTTTTCTGCTTAGCCAAATATTCTTCACAGAAAATACTAGCAACAAATATTTCTTTTTCTCTTACCTGCCATTTGGCATTGTGTTTTGCATCAATCTTCCATTGAAATCCAGGGCTGGATGCTAGTTCATAAAACGTGGTATTTTCCGTAGTGACTAATTATATTTTCATGATAGTATGATTGTGCATTTTACCATGATTTCAGCAAAATAAATCACTCATGACCTTACCTAAGGATTAAAGGTAAAACACGGGTTATGAATACTAAGTAACTCACTTGAACATTTTATTCCATTTAATCTTCCATTTATATTTAACAGTGTTTGGGCTAAGGAGGGTTTGATCAGGAAATATTAACGCCTTTGCAAAGAGACATCACATGCTTGTCTTTGAAACAAAATAAAAACTTAGTGAAAATAACAATTTTATGGAGGATTCTGTAGTATCATGCACAAATAAGAAAGTGAAGGCTGTCTCAGTCTGAGAAGGCTTGTAGCCTCCTAATGTGGAATGGGAAGAAGTGGGTGGTGTCATACTGGTGATTAAGTGAAGACCCTTCAGCTCAATCATATTCACAAAGGAATCCAACTCCGTGCAGTTTGGCACCTGATGCAATTCATTGGATTCAGATTGCTGCAGAACAGAATTTAATATCCCGTTTGCTTTTACTTGGTGTTGCCTGAGTGATTCGGATGGCCAAGCCCTATTTTCAATAGTGATGAACAGCAATTCATTTCCTAACTAGTGATAATTGCTCCATTACATCCCTGTCATATTACTGACTGCAAGAGTCTTAAATTCCTTTCAGTGTAAAATTAGAGTGTAAAAAACTTTAAAAACAGGATATAACTTTCTAAATTGATGTGACCTGCAATGATCATAATAATCCTCAAGTATACTTAAAATAAATATATATTTATTATATATTTATAGAGACATAAGTTAGTGAATTGTCCTGTATGACTTCAGAATAATTATGATTATTGTGAAAGTGGAGGGTTTATCAATGCATCTTATATCAATCCATTGTTCCAAATGAATCATGCAATATATTACACTGACCAGTCACCTGCTACCTGCAGAGGAGAGTTTAGTGCGTCTAAATGGGGCAAACAGCAGTGCTTTCACTGTAAAGCACTGTGCAAGCACATCATACAGATGTAAATACAAAGACAGAAGTTAGACTACAAATGTGTAGTTTATAAATTAGAAGATGAAACACATTTGGTTCCTTCTGTAACGCAGAAGTGTACTGTAACACAGTACACTTTCTAAATAGACCCTAACCAATAGTAGCTGATACTTTGACAATCTTGTTGACTTAGTTGAGAAAGCCACAGTATAATATTACCTTCCAGGAGATGAAATCTGGTATATATAGTGTGACTAATATTCTTTGAACTAGAACAAATATCTTCAATGGAGAAATGATCTTGATTTGAACATTTTCAGCAATGAGTAATAGACTACAACTGCTCAGAATTTTTTTTTATTCTGTCTTTTTTGCCCACTCATGGATTTCTCTAGTTTCTTCTTCACCAAGTCACCAAGCTTTGCTATACCTTGTTCTGCTGTTACAAATGTTTATTGCCAAAAATGTTTATAAGACATTATTATCAAATGCCTTAGGTATCTTACTCTGTGATAATATTACATGTCCTAATTCCATCTCTTCTTAATCCTTGATGAAAACACTTGTTTTCCAGTCCTTTAATCATCCCTCGTGTATCTTATATACGTTTTCACAAATGTAACGATATTTTCCCCTTGCACTATGACTACCAGAAACTGGACACAGTGTCTGTATTGCAACCACATCAGTGCTAAATACAGATATACTATGATCTTTCTAGTTCTATCCTTTTTTTTTCTGGAAATTAATGAAAAAGTTATATCTTTAATGTACTATGGGCCACATATGAAAAGTAGGATTAAAATAGTTTCAGAAACAATTTCAGCAAACCACAGCTTCAGAAAATGCCTTTTTCTTATAGTGGAAATAAACAAATCCACAAAAGAAGAAAGAGAACCTTTAGCAAGGGGAGAGCAATGCATTTTTTGTCGATGCGATGCCAGAGGCCATCCAGCTGCGACAGCTGTTCCTCTGCTTCTGGCTCACTCTTCTGCCTGGATGGGCAGAGCCTCCCAAAGGAGCTCACCTTGTCCTGGGCTCTCCAGTACTGGGGAGGGGAGAGCAGATGGATGAGAGGTTTCATGAACATTGGTGTTGGGGTCCTCAGTGATCCTGGGGTGATGTGATTTAGTGTACAAGTTGTGATCCAACTTCTCTCTCTCTCTTTTTTTTTCTTTTTTTTTTAAGGAGAAGTCCAATCTACCCATCTCCTTTTCTCACTTCTTTTCTCATTATTTATTGTTATATGGCTGTCCTGGTATCAGATGAGTTGTTTCTCATGGCTGCACTCACAGTAAGGGTAAGTTTATAGACCCCAATTACTCTAACACAGTGTGTTAGCCCTGCTGGTGACAGTGCTGTTCAGAAAGCTCATGTTTATTTGATTATCCTCCATGAACCCCAGAAAATTTCTTAGAATTGCTATGTCTGCAAGTATGGCTTATTTGCACGGTTGTCAGATAGATGAATTCTCATTTGGCCCCATTAAATTAGTATCTTAGGATTGTTTGCAGCTTTCAGAAACAGTCAGTGGTTCACTACACCATTAAGTTTACTCACACAATTTATTAGCAATAGTTTTATGTTTTCTACCAATTCACAGATAAAAGCTTTAATTTCATAAAAACCAGGATGCAGTCTCTGCAGAAGACTGTTAGAAACGTACCTTTCCAGAGATATTTACCTATTGACATATCTCAAAATATAACAGTAAGTCCACCAAGTTTAATGAATTCAATGTTTGTAGTGTTTATTTTGTAGTCTAATTTAGTTTAATAGTGTCTTCCAGAAGATTAAATATATTACATTGCCATCTACCAACATAATCAAACCCTGTAATTATCATTGTGGGGTTTTATTTGTTTGTTTTTGTTTGTTTTTATTTCGTTGTTTTTGGTTTTTGTTGTTGTTTGTTTGTTTTTTTGGGGGGTTTTCTGAATGACATTGATTACACTGCTGACCTTTCTCATTAACTGAATGCAGGTTCAACTGTCTTATTATATTTTGGGGAACAAAACTGACAGACTTATCACTAGGTGGATAATTTCTGTTTACGCTTTCTAAGTATTGGTACAGCATTGTTTTTCTTCCAAATCTTTGGAATTTGCTTTTCTTCTAAGACTTACTGAAAAATCAGCATTTATAATTGCCAAGGTTCTGGGCCAGCTCTTTAAAAACTTTTTAAGTCTACTGTGCCAAAAATATTATAAATATAATTACATGCTAATTCTCTCCAGAATTTCAGGCCATTATCCTTGAGAATTAGAAAATATTTTTATTTTTCTCATGTGACTCTTATTGACTTAATTGCTATCATTAGACAACCATAGAAATTCTCATAATAAGTTTATTTCACAATTCTGGAAAAATAATTGTTTAGAGGAAAACAATCTCTTTCAAGTTACTTTCTGAATTTAATCCTCACAAGAGGTGACATGAATGCCACCAGAATTATGAAAGTACTAACATATGTCCATAACTGAAACATTTAGTTACAGAAATTAGTGGAAATTTATCTGATAAAAAGCCAAGACATCAGGTTTTATGTGGAAAAAAAAAAAAACAAAACTAAGATATTGATTGAAGTATTTAACAAATCTCACACAGAAGTTAACACTAAACTGTGTAACACAACTTATTTACAGGCATTAACAATTGTCACAGAAACATAAGGCTGCCTAGTTTGTTACCATCTAAACACAAAACATTTAAGCTAAAGCTACAGTTTCTTAGTCAAAGTTGAGACAGATAGGATCAGCTTTACATCACATTTTTAACAACACTAAAAAGTGTGGTTCAGTCAGAAAATATCCCTTACAAACTATGTTGTGATGATCACTTCTGAGTGTATTTAAATAACAATATGTCAATTAAAACTATTTCATAAGGTGTTCATCATGTGCAATGCTCTGAAGATCTCAACAAGCCAGTTAGATATAAACACAATGAAGATGCTTGTAAGTCCAGCCTGGGTTACCTACAGTCATGCATGGAGGCTACTAGCTGGTCTTTATGTGGTCTCCTTCTGTTATTCTTAAATATTGGAAATTTTTTTTGCTGTGTCACACAGAAGAGTGTCTTAGATGCCAAACCATGAAAATTATCTTAATTCAAAGGTACAAGATGCTTACTTCGCTCCTGAATCAGTGTTTGTAACAACCTGAACTTGCAAAGGTCTTCTTTTCATTCAGATGAAAAATTATTGTAGGAAATTAAAAGTTACCACTGTATAATATACACATAGCATCGAAGCTTTCCTGGCAATCCACAATGAAATCCTTTTAAGGATCATGAATAATGTACTCTTCTGATTTTCTCTACATTAACAATAGTTGCTTAAGAATTTTTAAGTCTTAAATTAGAAGACAGAAAAGAATAGGAGGATCCTGACTAGATAACTAATAAAAATAATTAATGATTCAAGGTGAGCACTGGATACTTGTAGTCTGCTCTTTTAAAAGAGAGTTCCTTCAGCTTAGGAAAATTCCATTATGATGCAGGTTCACACAGTTCTCTAAGTATGAAAATATGTAGATATATATCCATTGGGATTTTCAAGAGAATAGAAGCTAAGTGTGTTGAGGGTCTTGTAAAAGCCAACAGCAGCATATTTCCAAAGAATGTAAGCACATTTCCTACAAAATTTAGCTCTATTGCTTAAGTGTTGTACAAAGCTGAGCAAAGCTACAACTAAATCAAAAATAATCTTTATAAAGCATTAAAAGACAATCTTTTGTGTGGAGTGATAAGTAAACTCAGCTGATTCAGATCTCATTCTGCACATACATTAACCCCTTTCCTGATGGTGCAATGCACTCTTGGGTGCTGCTCATGGTTGTCATGCTTTGTTGTCTTTCATACAGCCAAATCAAGTTCCTAAAGATTTCAAAGGACATTTTTCTGGTTTGTGGTCCTCAGCGAACTTTGGTCACTTAACTAAAAAGTGGTGAAGATTCCTATCCATGATATCCTTGACAAGGAAAGAAATATTTCAGTTAATGCAGCAATTCTGATTCACCTGAGAAAAAGACAAGTATGTTGGTTATTCTGCTCATAAGATTGTTTGTTTGTTTGTTTAAATGACCAGTTTTGATCCACGGATAGATCTGCATTCAAATTGTGAAAGAGCTGAAGTTCAAATTTTTTCCTCTCTCCCTTTTCTACTGCCCTCTCCCTTTTCCAATTGATTACTCACATTGGACATTGTTTTCAAAGGTGGATGGAATAAGAGTCAACTAAAGTGCCTAGAACATCGGGGATACAATTTTCAGAAGCATTTGCTATATCTTCAGTGGACTAGTTCAGTGCTTTGATGAATGGGACTTTGTCAATGAGCAGTAATCTTGATTATCATTATCTTTAGATGTGCTTACAGATGCAAAAAAATTTTGCCATGACCCCATTCAGGCACTTGGCATCAGGTTAGGGGCAGGGTCACCTTCTGAGAGTACCATGTCTATTAGATGTCCCAGCTGTTACCTGCATTAGGACATAACACCACAGACAAGTCAACAATTTGTTTGGCATTGCTCACTACCCATTTAGAGAGACATTATCTGAAAATTTCATGGTTGCATGTACCTTTTGCAATTATTTTGACCTTTAAAGATGTGGCTTTAGCAGCTGTTCCAGATTTGAAATAGAAGGTTTGAACTGGAGCACACATTGTTTTAACTGTTTCAAAAGATGACCTTTATCCCACTCCAGCAATGTTCAAATGCTGATGAACAATTTGACCTTCATTTTTTTCTGAGACATGGTGATGGCAGCCAAAATAAAGCGTTAAAAATAGGTAGCTATAGAAAACCATTTCATGGACACTTTTTCTTTTACAGGTCTAATTAATTGAATGTGTTATTAAAAAGGAGTTTGTTAAATGAAAAGTCATCAAATACAGGGAAGAACTAGATGTTGTGACTTGGTTCTTCTGAATCCCTCCCCTTCCCTGTCTCTGACAGAGTGACTAGGGAAGAGAGGATGGGATGCAATATCAGAGCTAGGAAAACTAGTGTAAGAAAAAAGCAAGTCCTATGTGCACAGGTGGATCTTTCCTGTATATTTCTGCTGTCGTTGATAGTTGCCATTGCTTGTATTGTGCTGTCCTTTACCTGGCGTTGTTACTACTCTGTGGTTTTGCCTCTCATTGCATGTTGCTGCCATAGGCAGCTGCCCTTACTGCCTGCGGGCTCCAGAAGATCCTGGGAACAACAGAGTCAGTTGTTTATACTCCCTTGTACCAGAGGAAATAGGAAGGTTAGAACTCAAACAACAATAAAAAATTTTAAAGGAGACTGTGACAGTGTAAGTTAGGGCATTTGGCTGGTATTAGCTGGAAAAATGACAAAGCTGTCAAAAAAAAAATCTAACTCCACCAAAAAGAAAATCCACATACAAGAGACTAGATCAGATAAAAAATTTTACACATGTAAGCAGCATGAGACCTAACAGGGACATCAGCTATGTCAGACAGCTGAGCAGTGTCAGCTTTACTGTATTTACTTAATTAATAGGTGAAAATATTAATACCTCATTAATCTTAAGAAGTTCTACTGTAAGAGGTCTTTTTGCTCACAGACAGAAAATTACTGTTGTTGAGAGAGGGACTACCCTTAGGTACCATTATCTGGTCATGTGTATCTGTATATTCCTCTTCATTTCCGTGTCTATTTTTCCTAGAACTGAATTCTTCTTATGGCCTTATATCTTAAACCTGGTTTTCTGTTGAATAAATGTCAGAAGAATGTTGCACATACGTAAATATTTATTTAATACATGTTTATTGACTAAGTACTATACCTAGAGTGGTACTTTGGGAAACTAAGGGAATGTATGAATTGTAGGTGTCAGAATATTCCTTTCCCTGTACTATTTGGGATTAACATGCTACAAGACTCATGGTGAAAATCAAGGAGCAACCATCTCAGACAAAGTATCCTTGCAAGGAAAACAGTAAATTCACATCTCTGTTGGCAACCAGAGTGATCAGAGCACAGCTGTAAATGACTCAGTTTTACCTTGTTTTCTACATAGAACTTGAGCAGGTGTTGATACACGTGCATGTGGACACATCAGGTAGCTTCTTCAATCTCATATTCTTGAATCTCACTGCACTGATTTTTATGCACTGGGTGAAATGTCACCCTGCTAGCATTGGAGCTGTCTCTTAGAAGAGCTGTTTGATACACAACCTGTACACTTTGTCACAGAAACTGCTGCCTGTTTTAGAAGGAGACGTGCCTAACATCCTAAAGTGATGCTATATGCAAATATTAAGATGAACAGAAATAGAGAAAGTGAAGAAAATAAAACAAGTGACCAATGTACATGAAAGTGGCCATAGTCTTAGATGTCTAGAGTCATCCTGTGACTCAAGATCTAGCACGTAAACCTTGCTCTCCAGAAGGACTGCTGCACAAACCCATACAAACCACCTTCCACCTCAGCCCTAATGTCTATTTCTTATCTTGCCTTTTATTTGACTTGTCTGTTGAGACTGAGGGTTTTTTGGGGGGGCAGATCTATTTATTTTTTATGTGTTTGGACAATAAGCAGTACAAAAGATTCATACTGATAGTGTAGACTGAGTACACAAACAGTAATACACTTCCATGTTACCATACCCACTTTATTACTTAAAATCTAATGTGTAAATGAGGTTCTTAGGGACATGGTTTAGAGGTGGACTTCACAATGTTAGGTTATCAGCTGGACTCCATTATCTTAATGGTCTTTTCCAGCTGAAATGATTCTATGATTCTATGATTCTGTGTTCTTGAATTTAAAAAAACAGGTTTACCAAGTGGTATCTGACAAATAGTTTGAATAACTCATATTATCTTCAGTTGATAAATCATGTGAGCCTAGAAAATCCAGATTGATGTTTAACTGAATATTTGTGCATCTAAATAACTTTTGGAATCTAACTTTCATTAGAGGAACACGTGGACATCAACTAGCCTCAAATATAGTTAAGCAGGAAATCAAGAGACTTCCCATTTTAAAAGAAATGAGTCTCATTCAAAATTCAAAAGGAGTTTTCTGACAAGATATTAGGGAAGATTTTTGGAGTTGTTTTACAACAAAAAAATCTGGCAGCATATAATGCTTCAAAGTTAATTCAGTGACTGAGGAGGATGTTACTTTATGAGTATGATTAATCTTAATTTAATAGCCTAAAAGTTCATTATCTGAACTAAACCATTTAAAACTCTCCTATAGTCAGTGGAGAAACTAGGACATCTCCTAGAAGATCATTGCTTGCATTTTAGCCACCAATTTCAGGATTGAATTAGCATCTCTGCCTATCTCTTTCGATTGGTTAGTGTGAGAGTCAGAACTAATGAAGACTAGATATCTACATATGTATGTCTAAAATCAGAGGAGATGAACTCTCCTGAATGGTGTGAACAGTGAAGGCTCAGCACCCAAATAATTAAGATTTTAATATGCGAAGAACACCACTTTCTGCAACACACAGCCCCATAAACAAAGAAAATAAATCCAAAGACATTACTTTTCCTGTCCCAGATTCCTCTAAGCCTGGCATTCTGTTCCCTTGGTGGAGGAATGCTCCAGGTAGGTACAACACATATACTTTCTGTGTAATTATGTTACATGTTTTCAAAAATGTAGCTGATGATTATTATATACTTTGCATTATGAAGACTGACACAGGTAACCATTGCAGTGTTATCTATACCAGACTAAGGTGCAAAGCTAATCTTTTTTACAGAACACTGTTTTCTATCAAACACAGTTTTCCAATAGAATAGCCTGCAGCAGTAATTTCCATGATGAAACTGTATTCCATGGAGATATGTTTCTCTAAACTGCTTTTTCCTTCATCTTTAAGAAAAAACAATTTTTCTTCCAAGGGTAGATTAATAAGGTATACCTGTTATAATGAATCTCTTACTCTTTCCCTCAGGGGCTTGAACACCTTCTAGAATGGTGTGAATTAAAGATGGACCAAATACTTCCCTCCTCTCTCCATCTCCTGCTGTTTTCTCTTTCTTTGTTCTTCCTGTGCTTTCTCCTATCCACTTGTTCAGCTTCTCTTACTCTGGACCTCAGGTCTCTTTTTTTTTTTTTTTTTTTTTTTTTTTTTTTTGCCACTGTGCCTCCATTTGTGGCCTCTGAATATCAACAATAATTAAAAATAACACAAAATAAAATAGACTTTACCTGTGTGTAAAATACATTTTACATCTTTTCCTTCTGATTCTGCAGTAAGACCATAGACTCAGTTTATGATTTAAGTATAGCATATACAGTGAATATGTCTTTTGATTACCATTCCCCTTTGCTAGGTTTTGACTTTGGATGTTTGATGGTGAGACTTTCAGAAGATCTTTAAGAACCCATTCTGAATGGTATAGCTTTTTTTTTTTTTTCAGATTAATCTGCTACTTGAGGTTGTTGTGAATGACTATATTATATTATTTCCTTTTTTGTCCCCAGTTTATTTCTTAAAATATGTATATTGTCTTTCTCCAGAGATTTAGTGAGGTTTGGCATGTGTTAAGGACTCTGACTTACAAGTTTAGTTCTGCAGAGGGTATTGCAATATTCAGTAATAACTGACTTGCTGCAGTTCTGAAAGTAGAGTTTCATTCTAGATGTATATTAGCCAACTCAAAAACTTTGATGAGATCAGTATAGTCCACACATTATCCTAGATGCTGTATTCACAACGGCTGTATTGAAAGAAAGACCAGCAAGAGATTCTCTTTCTTCTCTCCTTCTTTTGAAAATGTATATCAAGAAATCAGCTGTAATTTTAACTTCACAGAAAAAGAATTAGCCAAGAGGACCTTTAAGGAAAGTAATTTTAATACATCTCCTAGTTCTATACTTTTTTGTTTTCATTAGAGATCATTTCTTAATTGCCACGAGTAACCATAAACTTATATCTAACTCTATTGACCAAAATGAATATATAGATTAGCAGCCACTTCTGATATTGATACAATTTTTCACATTTATAGGGATGTCTCTATAACATAGTGTTCATACAATTACAAGTAACATCATCCATCTTCCAAAACAAGGAGTAAAGTTTATTTTTAAAATGGCTTTTTGTACCCTAATTTTGAGAACTTATTTTTTATTTAAGTGCTGTTTAGGGTACATCTGAGAAACACTCAGTTCTGGAATCAGTCATTGGAAATATGGCTGGAAGTGATCTCAAGAGCTTCTGGATTCCACACTGTCCCTATGAGGGATCCCTAACTCATTCCTTCCAGACATCTGCCTACCCTGTTCTGAGAGACCTCCAGTGACAGAGATCCCACAATCAGGACTTCTACCCTGATGCTGAACTGTCCTTGCAATTAGAAGACTTTTTCCTGTGCTTAACAATGATTTACTTTGCTCTAATTTCCACCCATTGTTTATTGTTCTAACTCAAATGCACAGGGAGAACAGAACATCACCTTCCTCTCTGTAGCCCACCTGTTTCTCACATAGGAGAGAGAACATAACTTGTTCTTTCTAGGTAATCAGCAACTCAAATGATGCTGTAGGAAATCTTTGGCTTTAGATAATACATTGGCTTTTGATCGTATACTTCTGTTGCCCTCTACTGGGTTGGAATGTGAGATTTAACAGACCACTTATATCTCCGTGTGGTTAATAACTAGTCCTATATGCATATATAGTGCTATGTGCATATATATATACACATATATATGCCCACACAAGCTACTGCAAACATTTCTAAGATTGGTCTTGGTCAATACTAAACAGGAGAAGACATATTATTTCTCTTCTGAATTATTCCATAATGTTGAATAGAGGTGCATCTGATACTATAAGTGCTTGACTTATCTTCTTGCTGTTAACCTTAAAGTTGTCCAAATACGTGTTAAGAAATAAAACAATAGACAAAACTTCTTCCATTGACACTAGTTAATATTGTAATTTATTGAGGCCAATTTTTGAAACCACTTGTTAACGTGGTGCAAAGCAAAACTGGGAAAAATGCTAATAATATTAGTAGAAAAATGCATTGCCTATAGCTAGGACTTTACTTGGAGCAAGAAGATAAACATTCTGTTAACAGGACTGACATCTCCTCTGTCTGTTTTACTGCAAAATGAAACAACTTTCTTCAAACTAATGTCAGCTGATGTCTTGACCTATGGAAATCTGCCTTCAGACTGAAGCATATTTCTGTGTTTGGACAAAGGCACTCTCACAGTAATGACACTGTTATTTTACACAGTGACCCAAATGCCTATCAATCATTCAAAGAACCCTTAATCGATTAGCTTGCTGGAGGCCTGATCGAAAACTAGTGACAGAATACTCTCAATGAAATGTGTGTAGCCTTTAAATGTAGTTTCTTTAAAAACATCATTTGAAATGCATTCTGAACTAGTAAAGAACTTCACAGTAATTAGATCTGGAAATGTGTATTAAGTCTTCTTGTCTGTCCTCTGTGAACAGATGACTTTTTCCTGTGCTTTACTTCAGGATATTTAATTTAGAGTCATTTTTGGTGGCTCTGTAAAAATAGTTTCATTTTACCACACAGAAATGCATTTTATCCTCTTTACTGTTTTTAATGAAAAGATAAATGTTTTCTTGGTTAACTGAAATAAAACAACAACAAAACAAACAAATGAAAAAAAACCCTGTGTTTCCTGCTTTTTACTTTTTATAGTTCTGGGAAGCTTGATGCAGGGAAGTTGAGCATTCAGTCTCATGGCTCATCAGAAGAAATATTTCCAATGCTTCCATCAACTGCATCTTTGCAAAGCCACACAGGGGACATAGGTACTCTGTGGACATAATTCACATGGGATAATCTTTATTGCTGGTGACAATGTGTAAAGTGGAAATAATCTAGCCTGTACTTTAGCTTTCAGGTTGAATGTTCAGAGCTGACAGCTATGGAAGACATCTTACTTGAGAATTTAGGCCTATGATGTGGAAATAATTGATTCACTGCAATCTGCAACATATCAGTGTTACCAGGCTACTTTTCAAAATTATTAAAGAGCTAGGACTTCCTCTGGGATTTTCCTTGAGAATAAATATATAGATTAACAGACTGAGCATTTGATCTATCTTTTCAGACCCAGTATATATTTTCTTTTCTATAATTGCAGTCCATTAACAGCCTTACACCTCAGAAAGGTATGTTATTGTAACACCACTATTTCTCCTTGCAACATCATGCAGGAGAAGATAAAAATACAATAATAAGAAAGGTAGAAAAATACTTTTGCAGAGCATAAACAATTCTCAAATGGTGACACTCTTGAAGTATAGCCTCAAATTTTCAAAATTATTTAGTAAAATAATGAATTCAGTAATCTTACTTGCCTTCTGTTTCTTAAGCCTTTTGACCATACTTCTAAGCCTTTCTATGCACTCAGGAATGAAGGCTGACTGGATATTGTGGCAGAGATTTGAGGAAAGGAGTGGTTATTCTCATATTGTAATGAAAACACAAGTCTGCAAAACTCTGGCTTCTCTGCATTTCCCAGTTATCTGGACAGGCAAAAAGAAAATGGAGATAGAGGGACTTTGCCATTGTGGTCCTTTATGCTTTTCTCTGGGAGCAGGGAACTGGGCTGGGACTTGTCACAGGAATTGCCAAAGGAGAAGATGATGTGCTGCACCGTGAGCCTACTGAGGGAAAATGATGCTGTCCTCTGATTTTAGGAATATGTGATTAGATTGTACATTCAGCTCAGCCCCCCTTTGCTTAATTCTTCTGATTCATTTCCAGCTTTCTTCCCTCACATGATTATATGGGCATGAAGTTTGCCTAAATTTTATTCATGAGGCTCACTGGCCTTTTTCCTTAGCAAACTTCTTAAATTGCTCTTTCCTGACCACTGCCTTTTGCAATGAAACCAGGACCATATCGAGAGTATGTCAAGGGGGAGGGGGCAAGCAGAGTGTGGGTCTAGATGGTGGTAGGCACAATCCCTGTCTTCCTCCTTCATGGAACAGCCTGGTCTCCCCAGCTGAAAACTAGGTGGCTTGCCAGCGTGCCCTGAATATCCTGGGCACAACACAAGGACACTTCTCCATGTGACTGACTTTGGGTCCAAGTCTGAGCAAGACACTTGTAAGGCCTGAAAGACTAACAGCAATTTCTCTAGCATCACACCTTCCCAGGCAACACAGAGCTTATATATATATATATATATATATATATATATATATATATATATATATATATATATATATATATATATATATATATATTAGCCTCAGATATTGCAGTAGCTGCTGAGTTAAAATGCTTTTCTGTCACTAAAGAAAAAATCTTTCTCTCTGAGAAATTTTAGATTGTTAATGTATATTGCTAGCAAAGAGCTGAAAAATGTGGTAGGAATTTGTTCCTTTATTCTTCCTGAGCAGAACGAAATTCAATTCCACTTACCTGCACTTCCAGGCATCAGCACAAGAAGGCACTAAAACACTACAATTCTTCATCCATCAGTCTAAGAAGCATGTTTGTTTCTGTTCTTCCTCTAGAAAGGCACACTGCACAAATTAACACCAGCAAACGATACACTGTGGTTTAAGCTAGTATCCAGTGCATCATGCTTTTAGTTCTCATTTGCATTTGTGCATGCATCTCTCAACACATTACTGTGTTTGGGAGTACAGGTTTTCCATGTAGACTGATGAGAAAAGCTCAGCTGCAGGCTGTACCTCCATACCTGATGGAACAGATAAATAGTTGGTTAATCTAATCCAAAGGAAAAAAAAAAAAAAAAAAATCTGCTGTCATGGAAATTGGAGCAATGGTATGGGGCCTGGAAAAGACACTGAGTAAAGAACACAATTGACTGTTTCATTTATTATGTATTATAAAGAAGTTTTAAAATGAAATACACGGAAGAAAGTGAGACAAAAAGAAGAGACATTTCAGTCTTGCTTACATTCATAGAATTACTTCGGATTTCTATTTATATAAAAAGTGTGAGAATATGTTCTTAAGATACTAATTTCCCCAGCAAGAACCTCTTCAGTCTAAGCTTTAATTTATAATGTTCCCCATAAATCAAGAAGGGGCATAGCAAGATTGAAACAAAGGAATGTATCTGCATGAGTTTAAGGGGGTAAAACCAGTGATAGAATTTGATTCCATATTGCACTTGCTTTACTCTGATGCATGAGGGGTACAGGACAGTGGAGAAAGTGTGGTTTTGTGTTATTTTGACGGCCAGTTTTCAAGTGCTAGCACTTGGAAGGGCAACAGTTGCTAATGAGATCCCATCAAATCAACCTAATTAACACTGACTAGCCAGCAGAGTACCTCAGATATATAGATAGAGGGCAAGCACAGACTAACTAGCTCAAAAGGGAAAGGAGGTGTGTGAATGAAACTCCAGCTTGTGCCTTGCTTGGTGCTCTAGGGATGTGTGGATGAAATCAGTCTCATCCTCTATCTAGTGCACTTAGTTCCAAGTGTCAAAAAACTTTGAAGGAAATTTGCTCACAGAGTTCTGAGTTTGTAGACATAAGAAATATTCTTAACATGTTGGATCTGTTTCATACCCATGTTCTTTCTGCAAGATCTCTTCAAGAAAACGTGACCCACCACATGAATTTGACAGGGCAAATGGTTCAGACAGGAGCCCTTAGAGTACTTAGTTCAACATCTCTCCAGATGGTGTACAGCAGTGTGAGTTCTGAAAGTTCTGAAAGAATAATTTATATGAATAGGGAATTGGACCAGATGAAATTGAGAGGTCTCTTCAAGCATAAGTTATTCTAATAATTTGAAAAATTATACTAGATTCAGAACCTAATTCTGTCCAGTCCTTTAAAAAAACAGATAAAAATATGATTTTTACTGAATGGACTGAAAAACTGATAGGGTCTTGAATGGGAGGAAGGACAAGAGAGTCTAAGACTAGGAGGAAGGGAAGGACAGAACCTTCTTAAGCTGCCAAAGTCAATTTATTATATAACTGCACTATCAGAGACAAAGTTGCAATTCCCATACTGGATCAGAAATTATCATATCAGATCAGCCTTGTCCACCCAGTGCTTTAGCTTTCTGAAGGCTGTCAGTAGCTGGTGTTCCAGAAGGCAGAAGATAGTATGTGCCTCATTCTCACTGTGGAGAAATCTCTTCCCTGGGAGATTTTGTCTTAACTTCTGACAATAACAGAATGATGGCAATATCAGTTGGTGAATATTGCTATCAGCATAAAATACCAATATGAACGATGAGTGCTTTCTTTCTCAAAACCTGTTCGGTTTGTATTTCTTTAATATGGATAATTTCATACTCCCTAGACAACTGCTTTCTCTTTCAAGAACTACTTTTGAAGTTTTTAGTGGGATTCTTTTTTGATCAATTACCTTTTGGTTTTAGCAAAATAATGCTTGCAACTCTTTAGTTACTAAACACTGAATTCCTGAAACAAATTTCTCAATCCATTGCATCTTTTAGATATCTTTAGATTCATACATGTTTTCTGGATGACATATGTCTTTCTTACCTGATTCTCTTCTGCTTTCTCCTAAGAGCATCATGTTCGTAAAGAATACAGTAAGAATGTCTATGAAAATAAACATATGACAATTTTAGCTCTCTGACTAAAGAACTTTAAGAATGCCTATAGATATACAAAGGTTTATTATAATGGACAGTCATCAACAATATTGAGAATATTTTATATATATATATATATATAAAATTTAATTCAAAGATTCTTTGAAAATCAGTGGTGCCATCGGCAGTGTGATATAATACTTGTGGTAGATGGTATTTTACATTGTTCTATACCATGCCCAAATACTAAGGTATATGAATGCTTGAAGGAATATATATTTCACACTAAACACATGTAAAACATATATTAACTGAGATCTAACAAATTACTTGATACTTATCAGTATATCAAGTACAAAAATTCACATATTGGAGATATTTTTGGGAAATCTATTTGTAAATGAAATATTTACATTTGTTTTTTTTGTTTCTGAAGTAACTCTGGTTCTGAAAAGATGCCACAAAGTAGTCGTGGAAAACCTTAGTTAATTAAAGATGTGGAAAAGCCTGAGAAGTAGCGCACAAAAGATGCAGCATCATTACAAAAAAGTGACTCCAACAACTCTTATGTGTTGTGCCTACCATCTAAAAGTTTTTGAATCAGGGTACTTAATTCTGATGAGGAACTGTATTTTTATACTGCACCATTAAATCTGTCGGGAAATTACTGTTCAACTCAATAGGAATAGAAATGAGATTTCTGTAAGTAGAATAGGGAAATGTAGTATTAATGGATCTATTCAAAAAAGAATGAGTCCATGAAATAAATCTAAATTGACATGAACACATTTTGGACTTGAAAATTTAAATGCTGGTTGTAGCTCCTGTTGATGTTCAACAAATGCCAGCTTTTCTTTAGTATGATGTTCAGATTGCCCAGCAATTGAACAGTAACCACAGCTTTCCGTCTGCAAAAGGCTATAAACATCAAAAGACTCTTAAGAACAAATACATAACTATAAATTACAAATACATAAGTATCAAAATGCTATAAAGAAAAAATGTCATTTTACATGTTCATTTGTATCCTATAAATCTTTACGAGGCAATAAAATAAACTTTTCATAACTTTATTTAATTATTTATTTTTATTCTGGATTATTTATCTACATAGAATTACATAAAGAAGAGGACATGCAAAATGGAACCTGTTCATGTTATCTAGCTCAATACCTATTCTGCCAAACTGAAAGGGACACTTGGGTATGACTGAACAGTTAATATATGCCATCAGCTGGCAGCCAGTCACAAGTGGTGTTCCCCAGGGCTCAGTATTGGGACCAGTTCTGTTTAATCTCTTTATCAATGATCTTTATCAATGATCCAATTGTAGGAATTGGGAAAGTGGCTCACAAAGAGAGCCTTTGAGTCTCTGCAGACACAGATTCAAAACTCTTCTGAACACAGCATTTGTCTTCATAGTTCAAATTTATCTGTATTACAGACGTTATAATCACTGACCATTCAGTGGAATAGGTAGGTGGGGTTAAAGAAGGATGTAGGATTGCAGTGATAATGGTAACCACGGACTATCCACAGTGTAATCTCAAGAAACATTGCTCAGCTTCTAGTAAGTGGGTAGTTAACTTTGGTCTGTATTATGCTGAACATGCCTCCTTCACTTTTATCACCACTGTGTTAACTCAGTTTTGGAATGTATTTGTTTAAGAACTGGCATTTCATTTCATAACAAAAAACAAAAGCTCTAAAATTTGAACTCTGTTGAACAGGAAATTAACTGTTTTCAATGATGAGTTTGAAGTGCAAAAAGACTATTTCTTCCTGCCTTTGTTGTGCTGACCTGAACTCCAAGGTTTATTTCTTTACTTATTTGCTTTTGAATACATTAGAAAAATAATCTTCTGTCGCTTGAAATTTAAATTCAAAATTGCAATTCAAAGGAAAGTTTTAACCATATATGAAACACTTTAGTAATATTTACTCTGCCACTATAATTTGTACTTGGCCTTCACCTCATATTTTCCTCACATAAACTTCTGCAGTGCAGACCTATGTTTCCTGATGAAACTGTGCAGTTTTAAGAAGTGTTAGAAAATCCTCTTTAACTCCAGGCTACAAAGACCTATGTTTCTTTCGAAAACGCAGAAGTGAAAATGATCTTAATGCATCTTGGGAAACTCAGTTAAGGGTTAACCGCTGCCTGTGCTCATAGAAGAGGAAAGGCAGAAAGATCATGAGGAGAGGGGAAAACCTGCATCAGATATCATGCCAAAAGCCACAATGAGCATCAGAGGGAATCAGCAGAGAGGCTACCCAAGGAAATGAGGGCTGGTAAGTATCCAACACATCACTCTGCTGTGGTGACTGACAGTCATAATTTGCCACTCTGCCCTGAACTGTGAGCCTTGCACAGGGACATGCCGTGCCGGCTGCTGTATCTGCTGCCTACGCTGCTGGTGGGGCTGGCCAAGGCCCTGCTCTGGGGCGGTGCTCAGCCAGGGGTGCTGCAGCACCTGCCGTCTCACCTCAGAGAGACCCAGCTCTGTCATCTTCTAAAGCTGCCTGAAGTTCTCTCCTACCAGGAGCTGCTGAAATGGAGCTTGAAATCCCCAAGATTGCTGCCTGGGCTCTGCTTCTGCCTGAATGGTTGTATGTGCATCATCCAGATTTTGTACCAGCTTTTCCTGGCCAGTGCCTGCTTAGCCATGCAATTGCAGCAAACTCTTCCTACAGGTTTTTGTGTAGGCATGTGAACACATGCATGCAGATTTGCTGACACGATGTGATAGGCTTCTGTCAGTGTGAGATGGGAATGGATGTATTACCCAGAGCTGGTGAAGCTATGAGTCAGTAATGTGGTTATCTCAGTGATGCCAACGCTTTCTACCCTAGCAAATACACACACACACACATATGCTTTGCAAAGCAGAACAGTGTTATTTCCCTAATTTTTAAATGGGAAAAACAGGAATGAAGATATGGATTTTGTTCAAAGTCATCCAGAAGGCCATATATATTTTTCCTATATCCAAAAAGCTCCAGAAAGCTTTACAAAAGACTTCGGAGAAAATATATATATATGTATATGTATATATAAATCCAAACAAAACCATGTATGTCTCAGAAGGAAAGAAACAAAAATCCTTTTAATGATGTGTCAGTGTTTTTTCTTGCTGTGTATTACTTGTCTTATGTAGAGTAGTTAGTTACCTATACACATATATGTGTCTTGAAGCTCAAGGTTGAATCCTGTGGACCCTGCCAGTACTAGAATATGATTACTTCATGCCCTAAAAGAAAGCTGTGAGTTTCCCCTTTTCAGCCACACTGAGTCACAAATTCTCTGATTTCAATCCAAAATAGATTCAGGTTTAAAATTTATTATTTTTTATCCTATTTTATTGGTGAGCTGAGGTTCATCAGCCTGTCCACTACCTGAATTACATCTCAATATAGGAGTTGAAGCAAAAAAATATATAGACTATAAATCTTTACTGCCACCCCAGTCACTGTTGATTGAAAAAAGAGTCAACAGCCCTGTAACCAACACAACTGGTTACACTTAGCCTGAGACTCCTAGTAGAGTAGCTCCAGCTGTTATTTTCTATTCAAGTTTTCTCTGATTCTCCATGCATCTGAGGGACCAGAAAAATGTCACATGACACATGTCCTACTGCTATGTAAAAAATTAAAAGGTCCTGCTGAAACCCTGATATTTGGAAAACAGTTGCAAAGGAATGTTCATGGAATGCCTTTCAACAAGCTCAAATGGGCTGTTTGCCATTCAGCAAACGAAGCAACTCCTGATATTAAGTTGCTGACTAGTTACTTCATAAGTACATGTGAGGTTGTGATTCAAGTAGAGAGAGAGCAGTGGATGGCAGCTGTGTCTGCATCCAGACAGCAAGCAAACAGATTACCCTGCTGTTTCTGCCTTCCTCTGACTGCAGGTATTTAGCTTTGCCAGCAGTCTAGCAGCAAGTTCATGAGATACTGGTTTCTGTGCTTTGTGTCACTGTATGCTGTCAATACTTTTTGTGTTAGTAATGAGTGAGGGTCAAATTTATCCCTTAATTTTGAAAATAACATTAAAGTCAAGACCATTTTAATGAACAGAGTTTACTGAAACAATAGAGCAGTGAACTCAGGAATGTTGAATTCAGTTCTTGGCTTTGCTGCTTATCTAAGGGCACATAATGGTACTGATCTCTGTAGTATATCACTTTGAGATCTACTGATAAAAATTAGTGGAGGAAATCACTAGTTTTACCTTACATGACTCTAGTTCAAATTACTCCCTTAATGTAGGCGAGCCATTTCTCTTTGCCATCTGCAGTCTTTTGACTTTTACCCATTATCATCTGAAAGACACAAATATATACTCAACTGTTGAAAAATAGTATGTGACACCCATCAAACAAGCAAAATAACTTGTTTTTAAAATCAAATACCTTCTGGTTTTAAGTTTAGTTCCTTGACACTGGAGTGCTTCCCAGATGCTTGATTGATTGCCAGAGAGGGCAAACACGATCTCTTCATTATGCTAATAATGAAGTAATAGAATTTAAATGACATTTTTTGACAAATGTCAGTGATTAATTAATTTTCTAGTCAGTATAATTACGTTGATAATCCTTTTGAAACCAATGTCACCATCACTTTCATACACTTGTTCATAGAAACAATCATGGATGAAATAAAATGTCACATTACATATTCGTTCACTCTGAGGCTCCTCTTTCTCAGGGGCCTGGTTTTTGTGAGAGGATAGATGCAGAACATCTGTGCCTTGGCCTGCAACAGCAACTGAAATGCAATACTTTGCATTTCAGCAGCCACAGGTGGCCTTTTCCTCACTTGGGATGTGCTGCTGAACGGCTTTCTGACTTACATCAATGACATGGTGAGAGTGCTGGCCCCCTACCGTATGTTGCCAGGTGTGATTGGGGGACCTTTGACTCCCTCAGTGAAACACACTGTCCTGCTTCATGACCCTCTCCCTTCCAAAGTGATCAAGGGAAGTGTTCCCACAGGGAATCCAGAAAGATTGAGGAAGGGGATACTAAAGCAACCAGCAGCTACCCTGAGGAGCAGGGGTTGATGTGAATCCTATCCATCCTCAGGTGCTTGCAACCTATTCAATCCACCTCTGTGCCAGATCATGTTCTTTCAAAAAAAAACCAAAACCAAACCAAAACAAAACAAAACCCAAAACCACCACCAAAAACCCCAAAACCACAAGACAAAACCCCAAAAACCCCAATCGCAAATCCAGTATACATGGAGAGAAACAGTTCTCCTGTTTTCAAATCCAAGGGAAGAGGATAAGAGACTCCCCTGACTCCCCGGGCAGAGGCAGTGGGAGACTGGGGTTCACTTTGCTCAGCTGCCCTTGAAGCCTGTCTGAGTCCCATCTTCCATGAAAATGACACAAGGACCAGTCTGTGACTTACTCTACATTGGGGCAACTGCCAACCACTCACCTCAACCCTGTATCATGTGAAACTTCATGGGACTGTGACAGTCTAATACTTTATCTAGTGATGGTCTGATGTACACTATATATATGAATAAATATTTGCAAGGAAGAATTTCCCACTCCCAAAACTCTCAAATAAATGTACTGTTAAGCCACTATATTGATCATGGCTCCTTGGCAGTGAGAGTTACCTTGAAGCTGAGATGCGGATTGAATGCCAATCTTCCTTATGTCCCTCCTGTCAGTCTGTGAAGTGCTGCAGTGAAAGAAAAGTGCTACTGTCTTTTTTACTTGCCCTGTGAGATGTTGCCCAAGAATGCTGTCTTCAACCTCACCCTTGTGGAAATGTGTGTGAAGAATGCCCTGGTTCATGAAGGGACCGAGGAGTTGAAAAGGTGTCAAGAAGTCAGCACTTCTGGCACAAAAGGATACAGATCCTAGGGTGCCTGGGAACTTTAGCACTGGCACTGTGATGGTGCCACAGAATAGAGATACCAGATATGCAAGAGGTTTGAGTGCTACAAATTCAAATTTAGAGTTAAGATTCTGTCTAAACTCAATTTACCTGTACAAATACTCCTTTGGACCTGGGGCTTTGTCACTTGCTGCACTGGTAGGAGTTGAATGTTTGACCTATAAGTACAATATTCTCTTTCAGGTCTATTTTTGATGCCTGCTTGACAGATACAAGACATTATTCCTTGAAATAAACATTCAAAACTCGGAAAGCTATATCTTTTGTTTGGAGTGATACCAAGAATCTTTATACTCACTGACTCACTGTAGCAGAGACAGGAGTTGTTTAAGTTTCTTTCAGATACTATTTTTCAGTGTGTAACAAGGTGGGTGGAAAAACTCATTAGTCTTCCCTATTTGAGAAATCCAGTGCACTGAACAAAGGTACCCCGCACCTTTTTTTTTTTTTTTATGGCGTGGCTCTCTATACTTCATGTGAAATACTAGAAGAAAGACAAGGAGACCTCAAGTGATAATAGGGTCAAGCAGAGCATATGAATCATCATAATCTTGATATGAAAACAAAATGAAGGAATAGTAATGCTGGTTTTACAAAGCTGTAAAGATAGCTAGTCTTTCCTTCCTTCTTTTCCTTCAGAAAACCAAGCAGTAAATTAATTTAAAGAGGGAGTGCAGCTCCAGCAGCAATCATGATTCCCACTTCAACAGAAAGAAGGGGGAGAAGGAGGCAAATCGATGCTCCCTCTTCCCTGTCACAATCAGACTAACAATGTATCTTTGGGCTGGCTCACTTTTAGCATTTCATGTGTTGTTATTATTATGATTAATTGTGTAGTCTGGATGAGCACAATATTATATTTCAGATATACAATTACTTGATGCAAAATTATGCTGAAACATAGGGTTATCCACACTTTCATTAAGACATGTATAAATGTTTGCAAGCTCTAGATGTCAACTTTGGAACTGAATCAATTAGCCACAGTTCTATTTCAGCTCTGTTTATTTGTGTTACCAGGCAATGGGTACGTCTTTCGTAGTTGTATTGATGGCTTTAGATAAATGCAAAAAGTTTTAGAGAACCTCTTTCTCGAAGTTCAAAATCTTCTGATGTGTGTGCTTAAATGTAGCACCCTCAAAGGACCTCACTTGCTTGGGATCTGGCATTAGTACACATCCTTATACCCTGAAATGAACAGGGTCCAGAGCAAGATCATACAGCCAATGTTGAAGAAAGTCCAGCTTCAGGAAGCTCATTGTATAGTTGAAGTCTTATTTGGATAGCTTCTGGTTTGCTACTCTTCCTCTGTCTAGAGGACCGTGCATCCTCTTTTTTCTTCTACTCTCTGAAGCCTGACATAATCTCAACTGTCTCTGCAATGGAAATTATGTTCATGGAGATGAAGAGAGAACTAATTCTATTACAAATAAATTTGTGATCAACTACAGCACCTAAAATATGAAATGAAAAGAAATGCATTATTTATCAGCATGGGAAGCTTTGAGGCCTGAGGCAGTAAAAAAGCATTAGGCATGAACTGGTATGAACCATCAAGGCACAGACACTGCAGCTGCTGATATTTAAGGGTAATATGAAAGGATGTGAAACCACGCTAATCTAGCTCCTGACAGAGTGTGAGTAACTGTGATGATGATACAGAAGAACTGGGCAGAAGACTGAAAGGTGATACCTTTAATGAACCTTCAAAATTGTGAATGAAGACAAAAATATTTTTCTGTGATAGACTTATTTCTAAAAGAACTTTTGTTGTTTTTGTTGTTGTTTAATTAAACAAAACAAAACATAAACATGTTTTGGCTATTCTATGGTAGACTATACTAAACTAAAATTGGAATTAATCGATCATGAAACAAGACAGGTATTAGTTAATGGAGATGAATCAGACTCTTGTCAAAAATAGACTCAAATTTCTATGAGACAAATAGATACTGGATCTGAACACTGTGAATGCATGAGAAAAACAAGTTTCCCCTTTGGCCTATAGACTCAGCTTTTTACTTTCCCTTGCATACAAATCATTGCCACTGTTTTAAAGCAGAAATATCTAAGGGTAGTCAACTTGGTCGTGACACACAGGTGTGAACAGATGTATGAAGTGCCATCTGAGAGATCTTTGGATACTCAAGATGTTTGCACATAGCTGCCAGATATGACCACAGGAAAAATAGTCTCTTATGGGACAATACCTCTGGTCAGCCATGATATCCCAGGGTTTCTAAAAGACACTAGAAGTCAGTAGCTAGAAAATTGAACTGTGTCCTTGTGTCCTTTGTATTTATATTTAGACATTGATCTTGCAAATGTTTATATGCATGTATCTGTATATATGTTAACAGATTTTTTTTTTTTTTTTTTAGCATAAAAAGTCTCATTGATGCTAAGCAAAAAGACTGAAGCTGGTTTTCAGAAGTTCTGAACTTCTTATCAACAAGAAAAGTAAAAAAAAACCCACAACCCAACAACTGATGACAATAAATTAAGAACATTTTTAAAAGAGAAAATATTTTAAAATTAAAATACCATATATTTATCAGGCTGGACACAGGCTTTTGGTGAGTTTGTGAATTTGTTGGCTGTGGTGACTGCCAGCTCAGTGCATTAAGATACATACATTAAAACTGGGATAGGCATAAAAAGTGAATCTGGAGACTTCCTGTGAGTGTCGCCGTTTGTTATCCATTTCCTTGCCTCTGCCTCTGTGAATGCTCTCACACAATGTAACATGTTCCTCAAGGAGACACGATTGCTCTTAGGCATCACTTTGCCTCTCCTTATCCACACTTTCTTTATTTTTTAATGGAAATGAAACCGGCAGAAATAATCTGTTCTCTCCTGCCCATCGTAAGTATCCAGTGCTCATTTTTTGAGGATTGATATACAACCATTGATATGCTTAGGAAAACTTAACACTTTTGCATTGCCCCAGTGCAGTAGAAGTCCCTTCTTAAACATGTTCCAAGGGCTCTGCAAATGTCCTTGTAGAGATCCTACATTTCAAACATCTACACTAGGTGTTTTTGTTGTTGTTGTTCTGGTGTATTCTCATGCTAGTCCAGTTCTTTGTCAGTACTGAGAAGATATCTTACTTTGCCTTCATCCTTTGGGACTGTAAATCCTATTGACCTGGCTGAAGAATAACAAATGAAACGTAACATGTTTTGTTCTCTTCTGATTCATTACTCCTGAAAAGGGAATCTTTCCATCTTTCTTTTCCCAAACCTGGTTTTAGATTACTCAGTCTCCAAAGGCTCTGACAGGGCATATCCTCAATTCCAGAGAAAGGCTGTGTCTGTGGTGTTCACGGAAAGAAATGGCAAAGGAGATTGCCCAGCCTCTGGGAGCTATAGGAGAGACTTTGGCAGATTAAAAAGGGACAGTCTTGGCCAAAATAATTTATGAAGGTTTTTTGTGTTTTTTATTTGTTTTGTTTTGTTTTGCTTGTTAGTTTTTTTTTTTTGTTTTTGTTTTATGGCCTCCTTCTAGACAGTATGTTATCAAGTTGGTATGATATCAGCTGTCCTCAAGATGTTTTATAAGATTTAAGACTGTTGTGATTTAAACACAGCCCGCAACAAGGACCACACAACCACTCAATTCTGCTCCATCCAAAGTGGGATGGGGAAGACAATCAGAAATCAAAAAATAAAAAAATCTTGTGGGCTGAGATAAAATCAGTTTAATAGGACACCAAAAGAAGAGAAAATTACAATGGTAGTAACAGTAATAATAATAAATATGTAAAACAAATGATGCACAATGCAATTTCTCACCACCCGCACATTCGTTCCTGAGCAGTGGTATTTGCCCCCTGGCTAACTTTGGTTTATATGCTGAGCATGGTGTCATATGGTAAGAAGTACTCCTTCAGTCCGTTTCGGTCATCTGTCCTGGTTTTACTCCCTTCCAGCTTTATGTGGACCTGACAAAGCATGGGAAGCTGAAAAGTCCTTGACTACTTGGCAACAACCAAGACATCAGTGTATTATCAACATACTTCTCATACTAAATCCAAAATACAGCACTATACTAAGTATTAGAAAGAAAATTAATTTTATTGAAGCTGAAACCAGGACAAAGACCATTGAGCATAAAGTCCAATGTTTCAGTATGAATAATATGAAGCCCTTCAATTTCAGTATGAATAATAACCTTTGTCTTTCGATTTTCATGCAACTATGGCAGACCCTTAACAGTTGTTCAAGACAGACCATGCGATGAGTCGGAAAACACCGAAAGAGGTTTAAATGCCACAATATGTAAAGAGAAACCATCATATACATGAAGCCTGTAATATGAATATCCAGGTACTCAGCACTGAAAGGGTTTTTTTGTAGAGAGTATGTACGTGGCAAAAGACATTTGAATCAGAACACTGTACAGAGTCTCTGTGACCTGTGTTATTTTGACAAGATTGCAAATATACAGGGAAATACAAAAGGTCTACTCTCCTAGAGGGGAAAAAAAAAAAAAAAAAAAAAAAAAAGAAAGAAAACAAAGTAAAAACCATGAAGATTTGACATTAACACAAAAAGCTGGTGAGGAATATAGTAATTTTTGCAAGGGATCTCTGTACAGATATTATGTCTGGGAAACAATCAATTAAAATAGATGCTACTAGAAATTATAAATTTCTGTAATAAAGGACAAGATAAATTACAAAACAAAGGGGTTTAATATGCATTTAAAGATAAACAAGCTGTATTTAGCTTTGATATTCAGAATTCAGTATCTTTTTGAAACCCCCTCACTTGTCAAACATTGAGAAAATGGTCTTCAAATGATTTGCAATGGTGACCTAAGGGTAGATCATAAAGGCTGCATTCAGAAGAAATATATTCTGTACAGTAAGATACAAAAATATATACAGTGCTAACTAATTAAATTGTCTGGTAGTCACTGAGTTAGAACTGATCGCACATCCAGGAGATGTCAGTCAGAAGTCAGTGATAAGCCACTCCTGACTTCCACCAGGCAAGATACAGACTATGGCATTCACAAATGTCTGGAGTTAAATCCTTGGGCAAACTGATATTTATTTACAGTGGCAAGATAATTCATTGAACACTCAAACTTTTTAGGTCACAGGCTGACCCTTTAAGACCAGGAGATTCATGATAATCAAGAGAAGAGGCTATGATAAGTATTTATGGCTTTGTCTGATACTCCTTGAATGGGAGAACAGAGCTGATTTTAAATTATTTTCAAATTCATTGTATTTTGTAGAAGTGAGGCCTCTAAGCCTTGGGAGTATGCATGAGTAAGAGCATTGCATTGAGTGTTCCAGTGTTTTCTCTTTGTGTTTTCATGAAGTACGGAATTGTTACACTGTGCTGCATATCTGCCCTACTACTGAACGGCATTGTCTGCTCTGGGCTTGGCTGATGGCTCCCACATTTTTTTTTCTGCACACAGGGCACAGAACAATATGGAGAGAACTGTTTCTGGTCATTTTGCTACCAAAGATGCACACATTGCTGCAAAATCAAACCCATTGTACTCTTAGGAGTTTCCACTCAATGCCTTCTTTTTATTTGGAATGCAGGCATAATCACAGAAGGGAAGTGCAACTGATCTTATAAAATTATTTGAAATTTCCTTCTCAAATCAGACTCTCTCTTACTGTGTTCTTCTATTCTGCAAAGACAGAATACCTGAACACCTTCATTTTGAATCGTCAATATTCGAGAGTTGAGAAGTCTGACATGTTTCACTTGGATTGAGACATATGGTGCATTTGGGGAAGGGATACCTTAGATCATCAGCTGGAAAATACTTGATTTCTGGCACTATTAACTCAGTGACCCATCCAGGAATTATTCATAAGGGATTCAGATTACCTAACTAGAGCTTCCAAAGCACCTCAAAAGGTATCTCAAACCTCCACTCCCCAAACAACTCTCATGCATGTGATTCTATTTTATATAAATGTATAGAATGGCAGGTCCCAATTCCCTGGGACCATAGTGGGGAAACACAAAAATCACAGTTTCTACTCAGCACTTAGTTTTGCAAATCCTTTGTGGAGACAGCCCAGTATGTCCTCTGATAACAAATTATCTATAAATGCTCAGATAATTTCCTTATTTTCTTCCTTTCTCTAAATGCAAGAGTATGACAAAGAAGCTCAATCTCATTAATGCAAATATATACTGAATGTAATCATTTCTCCCACAATTCTGAACTCTGTACAACCTCTGCAGTAAGTATTGCAAAGTAAGTAGGTATTTCAGAGTGTGCCACAGCCAAGAATGAGAGGCAAAACTAGAGCTGACAAATGAAGAGAACCAATTCAAACATAAGAGTTTATGACAAAATGTAACCCTAGAGAGTCAAACAGCTAAAGATTAGATTAAATGCTACTTCTCCTTTGATATGAAGTACACCCCTGTGGTTAGAGAACCACAGATTGCAATATGTTGATGAAGTTCCATGCTCCCGGTTCCAAACTAGAAGTCAGTTACTTTATAAGCCATTAATTTCATGATTTAAAGTATCGGAAAAAAAAAAAAAAATAAATCCAAACATTTCCCTAGGTCTGATAAAAATAAATCTTTCTGTCCTGTTTTTCCTCTTTTGTTCAAATTTTCCTGTTGTCAAGATTTTTCTCAAGCTATGTGTTTCTGAATCAAGCTTTTCAATGAGTGTCTTTTGTGCATCTTTATCTCCCAATTATAATGCATTTGGGAGAAAAAAAAAAGAAAAAAGCCACCTGCCTGAAAGCAGTAGGTGTGTGGGTTGCCCTCAAAAATGTACTGATTGATGCTAAAATGTCTTTTTACAGCCAGTGCCATCCTAGACTTTTGACAGAGCACAGCACATTAGTCCTATCAACTTGCTGTCAGATCATTGCTCAGCACAGCTATTAGTCTGATGCAGCTTCATGGCTTTAGGCACACTAATGAAACAGTGGCAATCATTAAAAAGCTAATCTGCCTCCCTCCATCAAACTGGCCTTCATCAGGAGATTCCTGTTCCCATAGCAGAAGGTAGCACTGTTATTTGCTCCAACTAACGAGTTTAAAGGAGAGGATATTATAAAAACATATTAAGAGGTCATTTGTTTAAATATTCTCTTGGATCTCTTGTCTGATGACTTGAAATTAAAAGAAATGGGTTGTAATGTTGATCCAGTATGCCTCAGGATAATGTCTAGATGACTGAAAATAGATGTATTGTAGTTAGAATGCAAATTTCTGGCCCTGTTAATAAGCAAATTACTCAGCTTGCAAGTCATTGTTTTGAATTAATCCTTTTAGGTTCTGAGTTTTACTTTGGATGGTTTCCATATACTTATTTCAAGAGACACAAGGGGCACATATTTATCATGAAGTACAGGTCTTCGCTTTTACTACATGAACTCTCATCAATAACATTTTGATCTATTTTTATTGAACTACAAATTTTGGGAGGAACTTAGAGACAAAGTTACTGAGAGAGCAGACAAGCTTCACTATGCAAAAAACCTAAATTTACATGTAAATTAAATTTATGAATTTAGTTTTCCTGAAACAAATAATATGAGAAGGGGAAAAGGGCCTCCTTTCAATAGCCTGGGAAAAAACCAGACACAGATCCCAACTCTGCTCACCTGTAAAAATGAATGAAATCCTAGTCTCTTGTATTTTAGGCATAGTTAAATGTTGATCGTGCCTTTTCCTGGGTTTTCTTCTAGTATTTGAATCACTTTATAGAGAATGTTATTTGAGGTGGAGAGTGAGAACAGTTTAATCCAGGAAGAGAGGAAAAATGAACTAACTTAAATGAACTAAGTAACCGTAAATGGTGCATGGGACCTATTAAAAACAGAAAAGCACTAATGAACTATGTTGACGCAATGTGGATGGTATCATCAGTACATGATGATAAAAAAATCCTTCAAGACGAAATGGATGGCTATTGGTACTGGAATAAAATAAAAGAAATGAAATTCAGTAGTACAATCAACAAGCCTTATACTTTGGGATGAATGAGAATGTCTGTTGCAAAATGAAAGCTGAACAGCTGCAAAGAAGAATGAAAAATGTGATGTGTTAGACAAATGCAGGTCAAATGTGGGCTGCCAAGAGGGCCCTGAAAGAGGCAAAGTACAATACATGCCAAAAGACACTGTATTAGATGAACTTAATGTGAGTGATGCAAGGAAAGGGTGAAAATGTATACTGTACTGCTAAGACGTTAAAAATAAACACTGCAGCAGAAGCACTAAGGTTTACAACAATGAAGAAGAGAACAGAATAGCCATTAATAAAAGCAATTTTAAAGAATTTATAATGTTTTTCCCAAGGGAAAAAAGCTGAGATTCGGTTGTGATTACTGTTTCAGGGCCTAGTTCAGGGAGGGCAATTGGAGATGAGGAAGGAAGGAAGGGAAGCACAATATCAGGAAAAGTATGTTTAATCCAAAGGAAAGTGTTGAAATAACAGACTTATAAACTAGGTATGAATTAGCTAATCCTGGGACTTAAAACGTGAGAAAAATATTCCAACTATCAAAGAAATCAAAGTAATTAGTATAATAAAATCTGAAATAATAACAAAAAATCATTGGTTAAAGCATGGTGTATCTTAAAATGCATTAATGGGGGTGAACTGTTTTCTTTTCACAAAGAAGCTACCCTACAAACTTGAATATGCAAGGTATGTTGCCCACATCTACAGCACCTTCCACGAATTCAGCTAGAACATCTTGCATGGCTGCTGATTTTAAGCTTTGCAATAAGCATTTTAAACTTTGCTGAAGTAGTTTCACATCTCCTGGTTTAGCTTTATGCACTACAATGCCAGGCTTCATTTTTAAAAAGGGACGTGAGATAAGGCATTTGCTGAGACAAGAAGCTATGGAAGTTCACCGTTAAAGGGCCTGCAACCTGAAAAAGTGTTATTATTTGATGCTTTTTGTACTCTTTTGTTTTACTTTACAAATGGAGAAGTTTGGTAGATTTGTAGATAGCATCACTTCAGTTAAAGGAGCTATCTTGGCAATCTATAGATCGGGAACATGTAATTACAATTGTGATAGTGTAAGTGCTAAGTCCTTTCTGAAAAACAGCTTTTCTCCAGGGCAACGTGTTCAGTCACAGCGGGTCATCTGAGATCTAGCAGCAGGGGAGAGGTTTGATGGAACTGTTATAAACTTTTTTAGACTATAGAGTGATACACGTCTCAATTAGCTGCTGGTAACTGATGAACACAGAGGGCTATATGGAAACCCAGAGGAGGGATCTATCTATTGATGCATTTTTTTTCCTAATGTCTTCACAAGTGGTAGTTAAATGGTCCCTTTCTTCCATGGTTCACTGCTGTTAGTAAAGGAGCTACAATTGCTTTCTGAAGAACATCCTGATTTCTCTGTTGATCAATTGATTTGCTTTTCTTCCAGAGCAATTTTTTATCTTAAAGTACCATATACATTCCATTATTTCACTGAGTCACTTTTGCTTTTGCTGCTGGTTGTGAGATCTCTTTGTTGAACAAAACAGAGTAACTCATCTTTCTGCAGGTCATAGCTATGACAGTTTTTAATGAAGTCTTTTATTTAAGTTTCACAACATGAAGATAGCTAAAAGGTCAAGAAAACAAGGAAGCCTTGCATTTTACTGGCATTTAAGGCTTTCCTAATTTTAGGCAGTTGTTACTTTCAAAGGGCTGTATCATTCTTCCTGAGGAGAGGAAATCTGGAAATCTGATAGTAGGTTTTTTTGTTTGTTTTTTGTTTTTCTGTGAGTTATCACACACAGTGTACCTGGCACAGTGTTACAACATTTTTGCACTGAAGCAGAAAAAAAATCTCATCGGATACTTTGCAATCGAAATGAGACTCATTTAAATTCTGATATTATAAGGAATAAGCAAGGAAGAAATAAGTGTTCCCATTCCTGTTTGCTCATATGGTGTCCAAATTCACTTCCAAGTTCCCATGGCCAAGGTCCCACAGTCCCATGGTCACCACACCAGCAGGACACCCAGGTATGGCTGAGTTCCCTTCCTCGACTTCCTCCTCTCAAAAAGTAATGGCAGATGCACAGTCTGGGAGGTCTCCCAGTAAAACCAAGTCTGGATGTGGTCTCTGGGGTCCACTCTATGCCAGGAGCTCAGCAAATGAGTTTAAACCAGAATGTCTCAAAGGGCTGGTCAGCCTTGCTATGAGGAATCCTAAGGAAGCTGAAGGTTAATTAGAGGCTTTTTGTTCTTAAGAGTGGTTGGTAGGTAAGTCACTGAACGAGCTGCACCAAATGTAGTGGGAAGAAGTCAGATTAAGGACCTGGTTACCACACCTGCCTCTAGAGTCCAGTGTGAGTGCAGCAATAGAGAAACTGAAATGCAGAGCACTTTTTTTGTCATGTGTTGACTTCATTTATCTCTTTGGATATTTTTTAGCAATATCTCTGGCAAAGTAGATGAGACATTTTCTTCTTAGGTGAAGGTGACAGAAAAAGAGTAATCAACCATTTTAACAAATGTACTATTACTTCAGCAATTTGGTTTAAGGGAAATAAAGGGAGAAGAACAGATTTAGTTGTACAGTTCTCTTTTATTACAGTGACAATGGATGTTCCCCAAGTTCATTTAATCTCCTTTTCAATACGACAAATGTTTATCTCCTCAGCTATGGGATCTGATAACCCCAGGCATGACACAACTTCTGAGATAGCTCTGGATTCTCTTGATTTTAATTGCAGTAAAGTTAGTTACCAACCTTTTAAAAGCAGAGTTCATTTCACTCCAGAGCTGTTTCTATTTAAAAATAAAACCTTACATATGCATAGATATTACTAGAGGCAGCATTATTGTAATTTAATGAAGTTGTCACAATGTAGTGCAAGTGATAAAGGAGGTGACGAGCACGAGGTCAGCTGTTTGCTTTTGCTGTGATCATTTACTGAGGCAAGTAATTTTAATGGTTTAGGACCTGAAGGATCGTTATCTTGGATATCAGCCATACATGTACTGAAGGAGGTCTAGGAAGATTCTTGTAATATTGTCACAATGATAACATTGTTATTCTTAACAGGCCAGCAACTTTCCAGATTTTTCAGGTTTGGTGACATCTCTCAAAAACATAATCTGTGCGTTTAACACTGAATAACAATCCTATGTAGGGCCTTTCATCAAAGAAGGAGAACAGAATATAGTGTATTTATTTATTCTGCTAATTGCACAGAAGCATAACTATATGAATTTGAATCACTCTGTTCACAATTAAAGTTCTGTCACCTCAGTGAAACGTGTCATATCATCATACTATGCAACTAGCTAAGATGAAGAATAGCAAAGCTTTAGAGAACTGAGACAGCTGGAATATAGTTGCCCAGTTTTCTACTTGCCAGGACACTGGAGCCAGTAGGTCTACTATTGATCAATGCTTTGGGTAATTCTAATTTCCCATGATCAAAAGCAGTTGTACTGGTGCTTTGACAACTTTCTTCTGAGGTCTAGCCTGAGGCAAGTGAGAGGCCCCCTGCATCCCCATGCCTTTCCATCTATGGCAGGATGCCTGGGTGCCCCAGCAGGCTGACAGCCACGAGGATCTCCAGAATGATGTGGCAGCCAAAGGGCCATGGAACACACCATCCACTCACCTTCTCGTAAAGCATGGGATAACTCACCTGACTCCACCAGCCATTTGGCTTTGCACCAGCATATCTTTTTTACTTGCTGGTGACAAGGTTTTCCTGCTATTATGTGATGTGGTTGAGAAATGGTGGACAGATGAGTCTAAGGGCAACTGGTTTGCCCAGCCATGAACTCTGTGTGCAGACTGGAGCCACTCTCACTAGGAAAATCTTATTTCTTAACAGAGAAGATTGTTTTTCACAGATTAACTGTGCCTTAAAGAATACCAAGCAATGCTGTGCTCTCTGCCAATTTGATGGCTTTCTGAGAAGGATTTGGCTCTGTAAATGTCTGGTAAACACTACAGTTAATTAGATGCCTGCATCTGCACATTCAGTCAAATAGGCAGTCAGATATTGATTCCAGATTCTCATAAACAAAGTCACTGATGATAAGTAAAGTGTTTGGACGGAGATCCTTATATAACAAGATTCCAAAAATCCAGAATTCCAAATTAGCAAGAAAATCAAAACAAGTAGTAAATTCTATCCAGACACCCATGACAAGGCAAAATGGTAATTGAAAAATAATAAGAACTTCGCCCACTTGCCATCACTGCATATACAAACACAGTACAACTTCCTTCAGTATTATTAGATATGAATTGTGGTTTTTGAGTGTGATCATTCTGTAAGTTGGTGATGCCATACCACTAAAGCTAGTTTCTGAAACACTTTGAAAGTATAGTATTTGTTTTGTAACTGTGGGCAAAAGACAAAACAGCCTTTTTTTTTTCTTCTTTTTTTTTTTTTTTTTTTTTTTTTCTGGAGTTCCTGTCCTGTTATTAAAGGATAAGAACAAAAATAATTGCAAAACATAGAATTATGGCTTGTTGTGCACACAGTTTTGAACATGTTTAACTTCTGCATTCACAAAGATTGAGGGGTGTACAAGCCTCTGTGTATGTAGCTATAATGATCCTGTTGTGCCCACATATGTTGGCCACAGTCACAGCTGTGGTCATCTTTTCAAAATCTGACTCTTTTAGGGTATTCAAAGAGGACAGGGGCAGAAAATCATATTCAAGGTCAGATATTTAATGAAAAGTAGAGAATGTTACATTTATAAAATTCCTAAGGCTTCAGTATTATATTTTCCTCTTCCTTAACTGAAAATATTGTTCAATAACTACTTTGTTGCTCACAGAAACTTTGAACATCTTAATCAGCAATACATTAATGTTTTTAAATATACATTGCGTTGAGTTACTGGAAAACTGAAAGTACCTTACATTGATGCAGAAAAGATTTTTACTTGAGTTAAAATGTTTTTTTCATTTGAGTTTTGTTTCACTTCCTTCTAGCATCTTACCCTTGAAAATGTTGCAGAACTAAATATTACTAGATTATTTTATTTATTTTTTTCCTCATTAGTTTATACTTAGGTATTGTATCTCAGACTTCAAAACTGTGGAATAAAGGTCCTATGTTTTGTAGTAGTGGTTGTCAAAAAGCAATATCAGAACAGAAAAAAAGGTAGTAGAGAAGCAAATGAGTAAATCAGTTGTCTCTAACTTCTCTAGATCTTGATATGTGTTAGTAAAAACAGCAAATGATCTCTGCTTTGTTGGGAGAAACATGTTCCCTCCTTTATCCCACCAGCTGTAAAGTATTTTTGCTTGTAGTTGGGAAACTAAGCAAGTCTGAAGCTCAGTAAGAAGCCTTGGACCTTCTAACTTTTTCTGTCACCTGCAGACACCAATTAAATTTTTTTGTATTACCACCCTGAAGCACCAATAAAGGGTACAGGAGCTCATTCTTTCTAGGATCAGGGCTTCAGACATCAGCTGCAACTGATCATGAGCATGTCCCAATGAGCCAAGATGGAGGACAGGGGGAGATGAATAGACATGTAAATTGCGTGATGAAGTCACAGGGAGGAGGGTGTGTGGGTTGGAGCGGAGGAAGGAAAGCAGGAATGTTTCACAAGTAACTGTTGGTCTTTGTGTTCAGTCTTTGTATTTTAACATCAACCTCATGGTGGGAAATCTTTGAGCCTTTCAGTTTACATGGCCATTCTATATGCAGTGCCTTATACGTCCCTATTATTGTCCTTTTTCCTAACTGAAGTCTTTTTCTTCCCAGACTGAAAAATCCAAAATGTTACAGCAGATATTGAAAAGATATTTCAGTGTTATCTCACTAGGTTTAGACAGTTATATCAAGGTGCTGAAAGTATTTAGGGATGACTGGCCTTCACTTTTGACTTTTCTTACCTGGCTGCATAACCATGACAGAGAAGGAGACTGTTCATTATGTTATTGCCACCCTCTGCCCACTCTCAAAGTTTTCCTCATTGCTTCAGTAAATGAGGACCAAAAGGTATCACTCTACAATCCCTCATATTGCAACTACTATGGTTTTTCCCTTCTTCAGGGAAAAAGAGTGATTTTATTCACTGCTGGTTATAACTTTAGGTATCTTCTTTTGCTTTTGCATTTGTGATATTTATTCAGCAACACCAGACAGATACATCATAAACAGAGGTTTAGAATTTTGGCTCTTGTAACCCTGAAAACTGTACAGTGCATTCTTTCCTGTTTGTCAGAATATTTCCCTGAGCATTAGTTGAAAAGTTTCAAAATATATTATGGTCAATATTCAGAGATAAGAGTAAAAAATATTTTTTTTTGTTGGAAGAAGTTTGAAGCCACTGCTCAGATATGAAAAAACACACACACACACACAAAAAGCATTAAAAAGTAACCCTAACCTGTTATTAGGCTATCTCTCTAAAGACATGTGACTATATACCTGAATGATGTGTATTTTTCTATTTTACAATGTCTCAGGGGGTTTGGAAATCCCTAGATTCTGTCTCTATGAAAAGTATCAAACGGTGCTGTCATGGATCAAAGGTGGCTTTTCAATGGACTTAGAGAAATCTTTTCTTCATCTTGCATCCATTTCTGTCCCGTGAGGGTTTGATTGACTTTATCTGGCACAATGGCTTTTTAGAAGTTACTTGTCTAGGACCAGTCAATTACCAAGGCACACTAAATACATGATTTCAGGTGTTTGAGTCAAAATCTGCCAATATTGTTGTTGATTTTACTGCCAGCTTTGTCCTACACATCAGCCAAACCTGAGATACCACAAAAAGAGTAAAGATGAACTCAGGCTGCATAATATGTTTATGCCCTAAGAGACACTGTCAGAAAAGAAGTGGGTCACAGAGATTCAAAGCCTGCATACAACAAATATGAACTGTTACATTTATTTGTATGACAAGTACACAGGCTCATTGTAGTACATTTATTTGGATGAAGCAGCAGGAGGAATTTTCATTCTTTCCCATATTGATTTGCATGTTTATTTGCCTTCTTAAATTATTTGACCTTATGTGTTTGAACAAGTCTCAGCAAGTTCTGCAAGTACATTGGCACAGCTCAAATGAGCCATACTCATCCTGTCGACCTGCTGTGATTTGCAAATATTTTTCTCACTTCAGTTGCTAAGACTGGGTAAGACATGATGGAGAAGAAGTTATTTGTGTGGTAACTATGTGCTTTCAGCTCGATTTAGCTTGACATTGAGTAACAACATTCACTTACCTAGAAACCAACTGATGTCTGTAACTAAAGAAATTGATACAAGCTTAGTTCTTGGTCCAAATATAACCCGTTTCTACTAGTGGACACTGGGATAAGGACAGCTCTATCATCTTATTAATTCTGTGTTAGAAACTAATTTTTCAAATACTTGTTTGTTCAAATAGTTTGCCCATACATTGAAGTAATCTCTGCTTTTAATCTGTATTTATTTAGTTATTAATCTGTATTTATTTATTTGCACCATGAAACAAGAGAAAATAAACAGAACCAGGTTCAAGTGTTTCAGAGTGTAGCTAAAACTGAAATTAGATGTTTTAAAGAGGAGTGAACAAGGCTGCTTGTGCCCCTTGGAAATTTGGTTTCCTTCAAGTTTTCTGTCCTCCTGGCACCAACAGGTGACACCAGAAATGGGAGTGAGGAATGGACCATTTGAGCAACAAATCTATGTGGCAGGAACCCCAAATCCCATTCATCATGTTTCCTTGCACACAGCTTAGTCATGCTCTAGGACTTAATTTACTCTAAATTATCAGTTACACAGATCTCATTCACTTGTTTTCAGAGAAAAATAAAGAGCTTTGGCAGCTGGGCAGAGAGAAAATTGGTTCCTAAAGTGTTTAGAAAGCAAAGAGAGAAGCTTAAATGGTTCATAGTTTGTAACATCAAACCAGAGGAGAGATTTAAAGACTGGCTACTAGCAAAGATAATTTTAATATTTATGAAGCTCTTTGAGAGGGCTGGGGAGAGATAATATAAATATGAGGGAAGAAATGGAAACAGAGACCACTGATTTAGCCTTCGTCACAGGAAGTGTCAAAAAAGCAAAGTCCGTTTGTGTAAGGATGGCTGAGGTGACAGAGGTAAAGCCAAAATAAATGGGTGAAAACTCAGTGGTGCCAGCCATGTTGGCAATGAATTGTGTCTTCTTTTCAAACTGAAAAGGTGTTTTGCTCTAATTCCTACACTGAAAACTTCAAAATGCACAGCAGAACTGAAAAGATTTCATGTTGTATAGCAGTGGAGGGAGAGGTCCGGAAAGGAGAATTTCCCGAGAGCCCAAATATGTTGACTGAATTAAGTCAGAGAATTTTCTGGTAACTTTTGGGTTCCACTAGAAAAGGTTCATTTGTTTGATAGGGAACCTACTTAAAAGAATGTACCATTCTGATGAGACCTTTAGTGGCAGAGCTTTTGCTGCTGCAGGGTGTGATTTTGGCCAAAATTGATATAAGCTACTAGAACAGCATGTTTTTTTTGAGACTAGGAACACAGAGTTGGGAAATAAATGACTTACATTTGCTCTCAAACTATCCCACAGCCCAGATAGGGTTCAGTGCTTTGTTTTCTAGGAGTCAGTCATCTGTCTTTTACAGAAAATGATAATTTTGAGAGTTGATGGTTTCCCCATGATTCCAAATTGAAATATGTATTGTCTTAATTCTGAAGTAATTATTTTAAGAAGGGACATGTCTATTCAGATCTTAATCATAATCAGCGAAGACACAGCAGAATAAAAGCCAGCAATTAAGGCTGAAGATCTGATGGACTGTCAAAACCAGGAACTAATAACATTTTAGAGGGAAGAGAGAGAGGATGAGTGCCATTTTACATCAGAATGTCTGGCACTGATACCAAAGCAATTTTGAAAGTCACAGTGTTTCTGCTCGTCTTTATGCACTCTAATACATACTCCAGGTAAAAACAATAAATTAGCAAAGAGATAAAACAGAAAAGTTACTAGCTGAGATACTTTCTCATACTGAAAGCCCACACCATACATTCTTCAGACTGAGATAAATGATTAGTAATGATCAAATAACACCTTCCTGTGCTTGCTGTACAGGCTTATTTTTAACCCTTTCTAACGGATAGCAAGCTGAACTGGTTACCATTTGCTTACCTAAAACTCATCTTTCTCAGTACACACAAAGTTAAATGCATTTCTATTTCTGTCACTGTCCTTCCCAATCAGCCGCTAACAAAAGGAAGACATAGGTGTCCTGAATAATAACCCAAGTCTTTCATTGTTCAACCCCGTTTCTGAACATTTACCATCAAAGCTATTGTTCAGGGCAGCACAGCCCACTTATAACCTGCCTAAAGAAGTGATACCCACATCACAGAAAGAAAAGCAAGTGGAATACAGAGACATTTGTAATACTGTAGTAGGAAATGTTCATCATAGAATGGAGAGTGGAAACCCTGAGGCTGCTTCAGCATATTGTCAGGTCTGTTGGACCACAGACTGTGTGCCAGCTAACAGAAATGTACCTTTACTACCAGCGCAAAGTGAATGTGTAATGTAGCTATACAGTGTTCATGGGCTTATTTTTTCATGTTTTGCATGTTTTTCTGTGCCATGGTAGCTTTGCATAACAACCTTAAGTGTTGCACAGTATTTTTCAGCTTGAATAATTTATACCTTTTTTTTTTCAGTGAATCTGTTGCTAATAGCACGTGGACATTGTCAAGGGACATTTTATCCTAATGCCTCCTTTTGTTTTATTCAGTAGGAAATTATTGTCCTGATATTCTCAATTACGGTAATTTAAAAAAAAAAAAAATAACTGCAACAAATACTGTTCTGTGGTATACAAGAAGGTAGACATATGAATATGAGAAGTTTAGCTGGCTGGTCCTATGATTTCAGTATTCTCAATATGCTTTCCCTTTCTTGCAGAAATAAGATGTTTGTGCCATAGTTGGTTTTACTGTTTATTTTCTTCCCCTACCACCCTGTACTTGCCTAATACTTCTAGTTCAGAAAGGTTTTGTTTTTTTTTTTCTCTTATTCACATGAAGAGAGAAAACATTTTCTTCACCTGACAGTTTCCCACTTTGGCAAGTTCATTTTCCCAGCTGTATTTTTTTAATTGTCTGTGCCTCTGTGCTTCATTTTCAAGCTGCAGGTACTTCTGGCTCCTGCTTCCAAGGCAGTCCAACCTATTGAGCACATGTCCAATTATTCTGCTGCTCTGGCCACATAAATGTAGGTTTTTTTTGTCTTTTCCTATCTGCAGGAGGAGTGAATGAAGGAGGAGGGAAGTGACAAGTAATGGAGAGGGTGGAAAATCTGTCTATCTTTGTCCATGAGTTATCAAGGAGGTCAGGCCTAGAGACTTTTGCGCACTGAGAACTGCTGCCCAAGCTCCCTGCGCACAACCACTTTTCTTTGCCTGCCCTGGGCAGCTGCTACTTCTGTGCTGCCTCTAGAACCTTCTGTGGCTGGAATCACAGCAGACAGCCCACAATTGTGTTTTCATGGGTACAAATTGCCTCTGCTAATCAGTATCCTCACATAACCTACACAAAAACAGAGACATAACAGGGCTAAGGAGGCAGGGAGGCTCTCAGAGAATATGAAGGGACAAACAGGAGACATACTGGAGTGGAGGGAGCAGGCTGTGATGATCAGAGGCTGCTATTAGCAGAAATTAGACCCATAACTTAGAGGTGCCACACACACACTTAAGTTTTAGTACTGCCTAGTTATGGCTTACCCTTACTGGAATCTTGGGTTGTGTTATGGACACCAAAATACCACAGTGCTTTCTGAACGGCTGACCTTTCTGTCAAAGATATACCTGTTCCTCATGTATTCCTTTCAGAGCTTTTCTGCTTCATTGTCAGTTTCTGGACCCCATCCTCAGCTGGTGACATATTTCTCCTATATGAGCCCCCCTTTTTCTTTGTACTGGCAAAAGTCACCCGCTGACCCTCTGTCTGTGCCCCACTCCCCATGTGCCTCTGCAGTTCTGGACTAGTGCCGATCAGCTCCTTCTTCACCAGCATGGGGGCAATGTCTTTGCCTCATGCTGTGCATCCATCTGCTTTTGCAGGCTATGGACAATGTCTTATACTGGAATGTTTCCAGATTGTGTTTAAATTAAAACTGGAGTTTATTCAAGGTTTTTATTTAACTGTGAATATAAAAATACTTAGGTCTAAATTAGCTTTTTGTATCTGAAAGGCAAATATTTAATCGCTTTGTTCTTCCAGTTCTGAAATGCAATTCAAAGTCTCACTAGCTGTATGGGAATTGTGTGAGGCCCCTGAGAAAGATGAGAAGAGAGAGAAGAGAAGAGAAGAGAAGAGAAGAGAAGAGAAGAGAAGAGAAGAGAAGAGAAGAGAAGAGAAGAGAGAGAGGAGAGGAGAGGAGAGGAGAGGAGAGGAGGGGAGGGGAGGGGAGGGGAGGGGAGGGGAGGGGAGGGGAGGGGAGGGGAGAGGAGAGGAGAGGAGAGGAGAGGAGAGGAGAAGAGAAGAAGAGAAGAGAAGAGAAGAGAAGAGAAGAGAAGAGAAGAGAAGAGAAGAGAAGAGAAGAGAAGAGAAGAGAAGAGAAGAGAAGAGGAGAGAAGAGGAGAGGAGAGGAGAGGAGGGGAGGGGAGGGGAGGGGAGGGGAGGGGAGGGGAGGGGAGGGGAGGGGAGGGGAGGGGAGAGGAGAGGAGAGGAGAGGAGAGGAAGAAGGGAGAGGAGAGGAGAGAAGAGAAGAGAAGAGAAGAGAAGAGAAGAGAAGAGAAGAGAAGAGAAGAGAAGAGAAGAGAAGAGAAGAGAAAGAAGAAGAGAAGAGAAGAGAAGAGAAGATAATACTAGGTCAAATGCAGACTATAAAAGTTTCTGAAGACTGTTTGAAGCTGTGGGAAATAGATCATATTGATGATAATGAAAAGCAACAACAACAAAAAAAAAAGCTTGTGAGAGAAACAAAATTATAAGCTTTTTATTTTGCCTTGGGCAAAACCTTCCAAAACCAGTTCTTCTTACTTTAGAGGGAGCAAAGTCGTCAAAAAGATCAGATCATGATGGGAAAGCACAAAAGCAGACCCTGCATTGAATATGTAAAGGATCACACAAACATGAAATTTCACCAACCAATACAAAATCAGATGTGGCAGAGATGTCGTGTTATTATGTATGAAAGTATATGCTATTTCTGTTTGACTGCCAATATTTTACATATATGCAGACACTGTCTTGAAAGTGCCTTGAAATTACCTCATGATTATATGCCATCTTTCACCTGAAGACTTTCAAGTGCTTCCAAAATTTCTATTATTTTCTCTTGTGGAGGAAGAGAATGTGAGTTATTATGTGTCACACCTCAAGACAGAGCAAGGAATTAGGGGCAGAAAAAAAACTCTAGTCCCTTTCTCATAAGCAGCAGGCAAAAAAACCTGCGTCTGCATGCAATGGCAGTGCCACTGAAAGGCACCTGTTCTGTTCTGAATTCCAGTACCTAAAAAGAAGACAGCACAATAACAAGAACAAACTGTTCACTTTTATAACAGCGTTTTTTTGTTTTTCTTTCTTCTTTCCGCCCCACCCTGAGAATTTTTGTTCTTTTCCCATACCTGGCACATGGGCTAGTTGTCCACTTGTACAAAAGAAACTCTAAATTCCAGGCATAGGTAAAGAGTAACTTAATGAAAGGGACTACTAATCTTACTAATGATGCATTATCCTCAAAAGAAAGTTAAAACATCTGGTTCCATCCTGCCTCTAAATGGCTGACCTGTAGAGCTCTAATTGTTAAGAAAAAGGTGAAGTACAAAGAGAAAAATCTGTATTCATAGGAAACAAAGCAGATAATCTGGTTTGATGGTGGGCTATTTTGCATCAATACAAGTGTATTCCACTGGAATAATACTCATTCTCAACTGACACACATAATAAATTAATTCTAGATGTATTAAAGGTCATTTTATCCAACCCCAGTTCTTCTGCTGTAGAAAAATTGTCCAGTCTGTTTCTCAAATAGGAAGTGATTTACACCTTGCATATTCATTGGGAACTGAGAACAGTGAGAGCTCTATGCGTTTGAAGTTCCCTGCTGTACCTAAGGGAAACAACCTCCCTCCAGTATACTGGTTCCTGTGGATAAAGAAACTCTTGGGTTTGTGGGCTCCAAAGGGGATGCAGTGGGCTCTTGGAAGATGTCATAAACAAAAAACTATCCTTCAGGGTAGTTACAGACTGAGGCTCAGTCTTTTCCACCTAGAAGAATAATTCACAGTCTGGTAGACATCATAGGAAGAAATACAGTTTTTATTAGAATAATTTTATTAAAGACATTGTGTTTCATTCAGAAGCACTGACCATTATTTATAATTTTAGTTGTCTTTCCCACATGTACAATAAAACATAAACCTACAGACTGAATGACATTTTTTGCCTTGCAAAAAACAACAATGGAGGCTCTAGTGTGGCCTCCCCAAAGCAGATGGCACTCTGCTATTTGGGAGCCATCAGCACTGTCCATCCCTGGTGGGCAAACAGTGTGACACATTCCTTTCAAAGGTACAAAACATTGCAATCTTTCCCCTGACCCTCATAACATTTAAGTAGCTGCAGATATGCTGTCCTAGCCTTCATTAGAGGTTACTGTCAGGGCCCTGAGGGCACCCCCCGTCCTCTACAGGGTTTGGACGCCTGGGCTCAGGGCCAGCTGTAATAACCAAGTGTCAAGAAGCTCAGCAGATGCCTGCCCTGCCTTTGCTTAGGAGTGGCTTTTAAATTGAGTCTCCTGTGCTTCATGTTTGCCCGAGATATGTGGCAGGTATGCCTGTGCTCATGCCTGTACCTCTTTGACCTTCACACACTGACCTGACTTTCCAGCTTGAGCTGAGACCTACCTCGAATGAGTGGACTTGCCCAGTAGTCTGAGCTCTCAGCTCGGCTGCTGTGAGCTGTTCCTTGGTGGGATGGTGATGCCCTGATGTTCCTGCTGCTGCCTGCCAGCCTGTTGGAGCCAGAAATGATGGTGACCTTTCAGAGAATAATTTTTCTCCAATAGATATTGGGCCATTACAAGCTCAGGATACATATCCATACTCTTACCAGGTCTGAGTCTTTTGTCCTCATGTGCAACATAGTTTAAATCCACTCCATGTTTTCTGCAGAATACCGTCCTTATCCTTTCTTGGATGCCTCAAAATTTCCATGGAGACACTTTAATTTTAGAGAACAAGTAAATTGTTTAGAAAAGCCACAGGTGCATTAGCTTTATTTCTCTATTGCATAGACAGAGCTATGAGGACATTACCGGCATAGATAGATAGACAGATAGATAGATAGATATCATGATGTCTGTCACTTTGAATGACTTTTCATATCTGTATTCCAGGCTTGCTGAATTTTTGTGTGAATAACACTTGCAAGGAGAAGATAGATAGAAAATATGTGTTCAGAATAAGTGAAAATAATTTGGGAACATATGGTCACTTTGGTAAAAAATAAATGATAAATAATAAATAATACATAGCTTCCTAAATGGATGAACAAGACTCTTTTCTTCAATTGTTTCTGAACTTTTATTGATAAGAAATTGAACTTGAAAACTGCAAAACTGTAAGATAGCTTGAGCTATGCCTTTTAAATTGTTGCCAAGGCAATTCAAGAGCATGCTTATAACTTCTGTAACTATGAACACTAGAGCAAATTCCTTGCTCTCTGTTCTAGGAGGAAACCTTACTAATTCATACTCTGTTATAGTAGAATTAGGACTTTGTATTGTAGGATGCATTATTTCCTCACAAGAAAACACTTTGAAAAATTTTAATTGGCAAACACTTAAAGTAATTATGACAAGTGGAAGGGAAAGAGAGAACAGCATGGGCCAGATCTGACCTTTATATATTGCTGGGATGTGACTGAAGCCTGCACTTGATCCATCAGGGGCTGAAAAACACTTTCAGTTGAATATCATATCTAGATGTTTCTAGAATTATCTAAAATTTACCATTGGGAAAAAAAAAAAAAAAGACCCCAGACTTAAAAAGAGCATTGTAAATCAAGAGCATCATATTCTGTGCAAATGACCCTAATAATGTTCCATTTCTGTGCTTTATTATAAACAAGCTTGGCATAATCAATGCTGAACTACAGAATTAAACAGAAGAGAAAATTTATTATTTGGTAGAAGACTTTTCTCCTAAAACACTAGATCCTTCTAGTAGCTAAAATGGCTACTGAGAGTTCTTCCAGAATTTAAAGATTTAATAATTTTGCTGCATAGGCAAGCCCAGGTCACTCAGAGCAAACCTGATGTGTGAGCTGTGAGGTGTGATTAGATGTATGGTATTGCCTTTTTCATTTAAAAGATTGAAACCTATTGTTTTTACCAGGATGGAAAGCAATTGGACTAAGCAGTTCCTAAGGCCGAGTGATGCAGGCTATGAGCCAATGAAACGTCTGTTAAAAACTCAGAAGTTGATGCAGTGATTAGTGGTTTTCCAGATCTCAGCAGAGAGACAAGGGAAAGAAAATTGAAAATAGGTAGGAGAGAATTGATTTCTTTAGACTTTGTGACTCTAAATGAAAGACTAGTTTGGGCTAGTGGCAAAATGATCAACAGGACTTGTTTTTGTGGTTATAAAGTAATCACAACGATGAAAGGTAGCAGGCAAATGCCACTGGATAGTAGAAGTGTTTTGAATAACTACATTTGGAAGAAGATTTAAGGAGTGAATTGGTGATTGAAAGGATTGAAAGCAAATTACCTAAAGATGCTTTCACAGCATGCACTTATTAGCTGCCAGCATCTTTTCTCAGGAGGAAAAAGTGGTAACACGCTTCTCTGCTAGCTGAGTAAACAGATAAGAGGGGTTTGCAGGAGAAAACACAGAAAACAGTGTAGAAACTAGCCACTTGCTCTGTTGCTAGACCTGTGGGAAACAAATGCCACGATGTGAGACCCCCCCCACCTTAGAATTAGTTGGATTTTTAAATTTCATGGAATTGACTTAAATCTTTTTGAGGTCCAGTGCAGAGTAACCCTTCCACACAGAGCCCCCTCCGCTGGAGACAACAAAAGATGCTCAAGACGCTTCTGAGGATGGCTGCACAGTGATGACTCCCACAACACCAAGCCAGAGCTAACATATGTGGTCCTCTGGAGCTCTTATTAGCTCTGGCTCAACACAACAATAGATGCAGTCATGAGCCATCAGTTGTTGTGGAGCCTGGCACTACTCTACTCCTGTCCGCAACACAGACTCTAACAGGGAATGGGAAGAAAAAGCTCACACTGGGGGAAATATAGGCTTGGGACAAATTATGTAGGCAAGGGAGAAGCAAGCTCTTCCTCTCTGCCATCCTTTGACAGGAAGAGATGTTGGATGGTTGCATTGGGTGAGGTACATATGCACTACTGCTGCTTCTGTGGTGTGTCTGCTTTCTCTTGATGGCTCCATCAGCCAGGCTCAACATCTGAGATGGAGAAGCTGGAAAGCAGCTGCATCAGGTCCTGATGTGGTGTTAGGGAAACTGCAGCTATGGGAGGATGGAGACCAGTCTAGACCCTTTTGTCACCACAGTCCACCCTATCTAAATCTGTGGTTGTCTTGGACTGTGCCTGGCAACCTGCAGTTTTGTGTGGGATCATGTGACCATTAAAACCACATTTGACATCTGCAAATTAAGAACTGCTCTAGTAAAATAAGTTATTTGCAGGGCAAATACTGCGAGCTCTGCTGCACTTTGCTTACCCATTTGTAATTGTCATGCAGGCTTTTTCATGCTGCAGGTTTTTATCTCAAGAGATGTGGGTAGTTCTGGAGAGGTGAGCTAAAGTTTGTATAATTAAGCCAACAACATTTGCTGCTAACTGTGAAGGGTCATTATGTAATTGTAGAGGCTCTTATTAAAATACAGTGGATCAACTCCAAAACAAAATAATTGCTTTGAGGTTTGTTGCTGTGCTTTTCCCCCCATGTATATAATTGGATAGTGTTACTTTAGAACATTTCTTACGCTAAGTCTATTTGGTTCTCTCCTGCAAGTGGTGCAAAATGATTCTTTCAAATAAAATTATCTTATTTTGCCATAGCTGGAAGTATCTTGCCATTGAATTGTGATTATTTGTACTCTTGAGCTTTATGATTTGATGCAGATGACCAGAAAGAGCCATTCTGGGCCCACACTCCCTTCTTCTGAACCAGAACACCTTAAAGAAGTTGTGACAGTTATAGAGGAGAGCTCCCTGGCCAAAAACTGAACTAGTGAAGAACCCACATCAGCCAGCAGTACTGGCGTTTATATTATGGAACAGTTTCATTTTAATTTCACTGACATTTACAATCATGCAAAAAATATCCATGTTAAGCTCTTGAATGTTTCAGTACTTAGTACTTTTATTGGAATTTGAACTTACAGAACACAGTAGCACTGGGGTGTTAGCAGACAGCAGAACTTCTGAAGTGGATCCTTCTGTTCTTTAGAATCACCTACTTTGAGTAGGTTTTGGTTGAAGACATATATGAGATATAAAAACTGAAATACAAAGGGCTTGCATGAAAACAATTACAGCATGCAACTTTCGTGGCTCTCGAAGTTTTCATTCAGGTTACAGATCAGAAAAAATACCATGGCTATCCTTGAAATATCTGCCTGCCTGCAGTAGATTCATGGCTCTTAGGAGCCTTTTATGTCCTTTGGCCATTTCAACAAACATAAAATTTTCCTTTGGTTATTTCCCTGAATAGTGTGTCCCTCAGCTGAGAGACCTGCAGAAGTGTGTGCACCTCAACCTAGTGTTTCTACCGTTTAAGCTCCTGCCTTCTTTCCGACTTCTTGAACTGCTTTGTTTAGATTTCAACAAGTCTGCAACAGGTAGCAAACAAATACTTTCCAGAAAAGCTCATTAGACCTGCCGTCCTTTTGCAGGCTTTCAGGGAGCGGTATATGAGCTAGCACTTCTCGTGCTGGCAGAAGTGAGCACTGGTTGTGTAACTACCTAACAGTGGGTGAAGGAAGGTCAATGGTGTTTCTTGGATTTGTCAAATATAACACTGTTCTTCAGAGAATCTTTATCCCATTCTTTTTCACTTGAAAACATCTCTTCTTCACCTTGCGCTAAACAACAAACAGATGAAGAAAGAAAACAGGTTTTCTTAGATGTTGTTAATGACATCGCCTTGTTTTTTCTTGTTTGCTATTTGACTTTCTACCTTCTCATACAACTTAGTCTTGAACTGTAGGTTTTTTGTTCAGTGAAACGATTATGATAAAGTAAATGCCTGAAGGAGTAAATACAGTAAAAAAAATCTAATAGACTCTTTCCATCTCACTGTGGTGAGTGAGCACGTGCAGTGAGCTGTTGGGCACCTTGATGGCAGGTGAGAGACTCTGAGGAAGTGGAGATCCTACTTCTTGGTCATGGTGCTTTTGCAAAATTTCCTGTCACCGAACCTGGTTCCTGTTGCAGCCATTCAGAGTCCCTGTAGGTTTTATCTGAATTTACTGAAAGACTAAGTTCTGCTTACCAGGTTTTCCTATTTTATTACTAGAATCTTAATAAAGGGTCTTGCAGCATATGAGTTAATTTCTCTCTTGGTTCTCAGTCACTGAAGGTCAGGCTGTCCTAAGAGGAGGAATGCCTGCAGAGAATAAAACTGACTGTTGCAGATGAAAGATGTTGACCTTAATGAAGGAGGGATCACAATCATATTAAGAAAGGCAGATAATAAAAATAAAAATGAAGAAGTGAAATGTTTATAATAAACTATTTGAAGCTACAACACAAATAAAATAAATACATAAAGGAATAATTGCAGCCTCTTTTGATGTATTTAGGTAGTTTATTTGTATGTCTTAGAATTTACATGCAAAGGCACTCCACACAAAGTGTGCCTTAGCAAAAGTACTTTGATACATTAGCTTCATATAATAATTACATATCAGAGTAAATTATGATTGGAAAAAAATATCAAGTCAAAGTTCTTATGTGTTACACATATATATAAGCATTTAAGATGTAATTTTCTTTTGAAGATACTAAGCTATTAGTGTTACTGGTGATTCACAACAGAAATGAATCTGCCTTTTTTTTTCCCCTCTCAGCGCCCAGCTTTAAAGAACTTTTTTTTTTTTTTTTTTTTTCTTACATGGACAGACAAGAGAGCCCTTAGAGCTTTGACATTTACAGTTTAAGACATTACATGAAAAAAAAAAAAAGGTGGGTCATATTAAATGATGTGAAACCTTTTGTGAAAGGTTCTAGGAGGTTATGGTCTATGTCAAAAAGTGTCAGTTTCCAGGATCTGTAAAGGACACTTAACAAAGGAAAAAGCCATAGGTTTCTGTTGTCTTTTCCATGGCATGATCTGTATATGCTGATCTTCCTACAAGTTATGATTGTGTCTGTCTGGGAAGATTTTGAAAGACTGGAGAGCCTGTAGAGTTTTAATATTATAATGAACTTGTTGACCAAGGGAGAATTTTATAAACCTGGGAACTACCAGCCAGTCATTTGTGTGCCTGTAAGATCATGGAACAGATCCTCCTGGAGGCTATGTGAAGTCATATGGATGACAGAGAGGTAATTAAAGATAGCCAACATGACTTCATTAAGGGCAAATCATGCCTTGCTAATCTGGTGCCCTTCTATGGTGGTTTGGCTGGGTTGGTGAATAAGGGAAGAGTAACTGATGTCATCTACCTTGACTTCTGTAAGGCCTTTGATATAGTCCCCCATAACATCCTTGTCACTAAATTGCAGAGACAGAGATTTGATGGATGGACTATTAGATAGATTAGGAACTGGGTGGATGGCAGCATCCAAAGAGTTGCAGTCAATGGCTCAATGTCCAAATGGAGATCAGCAACAAGTGGTGTCCCTCAGGAATCTATGCTGGAACTGGTACCATTCAGTGTCTTTACTAATGACATAGGCAGTGGTATTGAATGCACTCTCAGCAAGCTTGTAGATGACACCAAGTTGAGTGGTGCAGTTGATACACTCAGGGAAGACTGAGTGATCCTGACAAGCTTCAGAAGTGGACCCATGTGAATCTCTTGAAGTTCAACAATGACAAGTGCAAGGTCCTGCACCTGGGTGATTCTGTGATACTGAGTGGTGAATGGATTGAGAGCAGCCCTGTGGAGAAGGACTTGGGGATATTGATGGATATTGAACATGAGCTGGCAATGTGCACTTGCAGCCCAGAAAGACAATCTGTTTAAAAAAAGAAATGTGGTCAGCAGTTTCAAGGGAGGTGAAAAGAGTTGAAGGTTGGGGAGCTGAGAGTTGAGATTTGAGGGCTGGGAGCTGAAAGAGTTCGGGTTACTCAGCTTGGAGAAGAGAAGACTTCAGGAAGACCTTATTGAGGCCTTTCATTACTTAAAGAGGGCTTATAAGAAAGATGGAGAGAGACTTTTTAGCAGGGCTTGTAGTGGCAGAACAAGGAGTAGTGGCTTTAAACTAAAAGAGGGAGGATTCAGAGTAGGTATAAGGGAGAAATTTTTTGGATGATGGTCGTGAGACACAGCAACAGGTTTCTCAGAGAAGCTGTGAATGCTCCATCCCTGGAAGTGTTCAAGGTCATGTTGGATGAGGCTTTGAGCAATCTGATCTGGTGAAAGATGTCCCTGCCCATGGCAGGGGGGTCAGAACTAGGTGATTTTTAAAGGTCTCTTCTGACTCAAACCATTCTGTGATTCTATGAATACTATTCCACAGCATTATGTTAATGATCACTAAAACACTGGACTAGAAACCCTTCATTATATTTTGCTATCAACAACCTTATTTCTTCAATCAATGAATGGAAGACAGACTTTAAACACTCTTCAAAGTCCTGGTTAAAAAGACAGGGTGACAACATGCCTAGTATTTTCAAAGAGGATAAATTTCAGAAGTTTCAAAACAATAAATCATCAAGTGGAAACAAAATACAAAATGAGCTCCATGAAAAATTACAGTGTTTAATTAAGGCAATATTATTTTTCTACATTCTCCCAGCTTCAAGAAAATGGCAGCCCTGCCAGACCTGTTTTACTTAAAAGTGCAGTCTATGAATTTCCAGTGAGTATTTAGCAGTTATTTTAAGTTGTACAGCATTTCCGAGCTGCAAAATAACTAGAGTTTTTTACTTGACAAGGCCATAGATTCACATTATTTTTTTAATTCTCTTTTCCTGTACTTCATATTAAGAAACTTTGACACTAGTAGTTTTCAGCAAAGTGAGATTTAGAGCTCAGATACGGGTAATCAAGCATTCATCTGGTGTTCAGGATTCAAAAGGAGCAGTTACACTTCTGTGAATTGTAGCAGGTTTTGACTATAAATCAATGACTTGCCTGCCTGTTTTTGCTTTCATTAATATTTCATGAAGTTATGAAATTACTTTTATGTAGTTTTGCATTGAACATATGCAAGGGGTAAATGTGATAAGTCAGTCAGTTGCTCACAGGTAGAATAATTGAAATAGTGAAATTCCTGAAATACTAGTAGGTTGTTGGCCATAGACTGTACAGGTGTCACAGAAATGTCAGGGAATATTTCTTGTGCACTTTTCCTGCTCTGGTACTTGGGAATATTGGGATTTGTACACAGGCAAAAACTAAAATACTGAGAGAAAAGTAACTCTGAGGTTCAATACTTTTTTTTTTGTCTTGTTTTGTTTTGGTTTTTTTAATTGTTTGCAGCCTTTCGAAGCCTATTAGTTGAGGTGCTGTACAATGAAGTCTTTTGCCAGAAAGAAACTGTGCAAACCTTTTAGACTGTAGTTAGAAGAACGAAAATGCTAATGATCACTCTGGGCAACAGCTAGCAGAACACACATACAAATTATAAGTTGTTCATAATGGCAAAAACTTTGTCCTTTGGAGAGTATGAATTGGAGAGAATAAAAAAAAAGAAATGGTTTGGGGATTTTTAAAGTTTCTTCATTAAATTTAAATTATTTTTCTTTGGAAATTCAGTTCCCTTGCAGGCTCATTTTCACAAGCAATATTGCAGTCATATAAGTTGCCATAAGTTTTGTGGTTTATATTTGAAGAAGTTATAGATTTGAAAAACAGTAGAGAAACCAATATTTATATAGTGGAAAGGTAGGTGCATAAAAAACAAACAAACAAACAAACCAAAGCACTTTTTTTTTTTTTTAATGTGCAAAGAGTACTCATTTTAACACTTATAATTGTTAAAAGTAGTCCTGAATAGCACATGTAGATACCCTAGACTGTATAAGAGGGAGCATGTTAGGAAAATGTCCAGTTGTATGCAGCTTTACTTGTCTTACACATTGACCATTCTATGTGGTTTTGCATAAAACACTTGAGCTCCTCCTGACTTCAAGCTGTACTGAAATTAGCTAAACAAATAAGTAATATTCCCTGACCATTCCTCTTGCTTGTTCAAACAGCCTTCATTTTGATGTTTTGTTATCTTTTAATAGGCCTCTTCCCAGTTGTCCCCTCTAGAAGATTTCTACCAATTGAAGATATTATTTAGATTTAACATTTGGCATAAGAGTTATTAGAGTTAAATATTCAGATGCTGTAGTAGCAGGTATTAAGATGGGATTTTCATAATTATCGGACTAAGTTGAACATCACTATTCTCAAGATTTCTGATGTGCTTTGTGTTATGTAATTTTACAGTAAAACAAACTCCCAAAAATAAAAAACTTGTCATTTTTTGAAAGTAGATATAAATTATGTAAGCAAAGATTTTGTACGTTATCATAATTATTAGTATTGATTGTTATTTAGAAGTAAGGCAGCTACATATGATAATATAAACACAACCAACTGTCTATTTTCAAGCCTTTCCTGGTATTCATCAGTATTGTACTGATAAATTTATTTGTACTAAACTGTAGGATAGGCTTTATCATATACTTACAGACAGAAGGACCAAGCAGTTGTTTTGTTTAGGATCTCATTCAGAGCCTGTGACAAAAGTTAACCACATATATGAAGAGAAGTTCCTTAGCCATCAGCTGGTATTTTCCCTCTGCCACCTTCCTGTAGGACACCTTTTTTAAGTTAACCTTTCAAAACAATTTTGAATGTAAAGCATTTCATTAACAAGCTTTGTACATCCACTGTTGCCTATCTATGAAGAAAGAGACCTGAAAGGAATTTCACAGTGACGAGTTATAGGTAGTTCATTTCCTAGCATCCAGCCAATTTTTTGCTCTTGCTCTCTTGGGTTTTCATTGAATTTGAAACCTCAAAAAAAAGTCTGAAAACCAGATTGGTTAAGGGGAAAAAAAGAAACTCAGCTGGAGGTGCAAACCTAGTGAGAACTTAATTGAAATCAATAGAGACTTAAATGAAAGAAAAGATTATGGTAAAAAGAAAATCTTGCAGTCTGACCAAAGCCAAGAAAGAAAGTCTTTCATAATAGCATTAATTCTCATACTTATGCTAGCTGTGAATCCTGAACCTAAAATATTTCCTCTGCGGACTGTATACCTTTTGGACATAGCAGAACATCCCTTTGTGCTCATGCAAGTGGATGGAGTTAACCTCCATGCGGACTTTTTATTAATCTTTCAAGCTTGGTTTGTGTTTTTTAAGCATCTTAATCTTGTGTCTAAGCCATCACAGGTTAGGCTCATTTCCACAGAAACTGGTTTCCTAGCTAGTAAAGACTGCATACAGACTTGGTATATGCAGAGCTGTACTGAAACCAGAATAAAGAATAAAAACTTTCCATGATTACAGTGTTCTCGTGGGTCCTTAATCATTCCTCACAATTATTTGTAATTGATTGTAGATTAATTTTCATAAAATATGTCTATTGCTCATATTACTTGTTATCACCAGGATTTTGTATTTTGTATTGCCTTTTCAGGGATTTCAGGTGCTATACCGATTGTGAAAAAGATAATTTAAAGTGTTCCCCTATTGGCACAAAGACAACAAGCTCCATGTTTTTCTTGTCACTGTGTGTTGTAGATGACAAGGTAATACGAATGAATGAGAAACTCCTGTTAATGAGCATGTGTATAGAGAGGTTTGGGAATGAAGAAACTTTCCATGTATAAATTTACTTTTGAATAGGTAGATGAGGAGAAAATATTTTTAAAGAGATGTATGTAATACGTATGTAAGCTGAAAAGAACAGAAACTCTTGGAAAATGTGATGAAGTAAAACTAGACATTTGGGTCATTTATAAAGTTGAGCAATGCAGCCTGGGATTTGTTCTATGCATTTTTTATAATTCTAGAGTCCTTGTTCCTTCCCCATATAGCAGCCCACATAGTTTCATGAAGACACTGAATTACACAGAAAGACACAGAAAGACTGTGATAGTCTGTTGCTCTAAGTAAAAGGGTACATGTGAGAGGAAGGGGGGTATAATGGCTTACAGGCGCCTGCACTGCTTGGCACCACAAAGGGAAAGAAGCAAGATGAGCTGACATAGGGCCCTTACCTGGTACATGTGAACACAGTGTCAGAGTGAAGGATGTGTCATTTACAAGCACTTCCTCTGGCCACATCACAGAGATATGCACAGTGAGGACTGTCTTGAGCAATGTCCTGGTATCCCTGGGCTCATGCTGTGAGCTAAAGCTCCACGTGAGCTGCCGAGGGCTACAGGTGAGAGCAGAGTGCACTGAAACACTTTGTGAAGCTTTCGAGCTACTCACTAGGCCTATCCCAGAAGTGTCAATTTCTCACAACAAATTTGTGTCACTTATGGTAGGGAGGACACGGAGGCTGGTCTCCCTGACCTGAACTCCTGTTACTTGCTTTTGCACAAAGATACAAGTGAAAAAAAGGGCTGATCCTCTAGGCTTTTCTGCTTGTGGTACTGACTATCAGTGCAAAACTTGTGGAGAAGGAATCAGTCAGGAGAATCATAGTAAAAAGAAATCCATATTAGTCATAAAACTTCTGTTTAAAGTAGAGAGGATCAGTCCTCAGTGAGGGAGCTGAGACATAAGATCAAATGCCTTCATCTTGAACGTCATGGTTTATTTTTAAGAGATCATAGTGGAAACTCAAGTGACTGGTAAGCTCATTGGATGGGTCTAACGGGATTCTAACAAAATCTTTTTACACATTCATAATGAATCTGCAGACTGGGAAATTGCTATGCTCATCCGAAAGTTTTTATGTAGGACTGGGAGAAAGAGAAGATCACAGCACTCAGGATGAATAGTGGTGTGCGTGCAGGCACAGAGGACAGAATCAAAGAGCTCATAAAACACCATTTCTTTTCCACATGTTTCTCCCCTGCTGTTGCTTTTAGTCAGGGTCTCAAGCCGGTAGATCAGTGAAGAATTCCTTTGGCTTCAATAGACTTACTGAAGTACTGTATCTACTCAGTATGAATGACTCAAGAAGATATTTGGAACTGAGGTTTGCTTACTTAGAAATCACATCTGCTGTTCTGAGATCTGAAGTTACAGTTTATTTGTTTACTGCATACCTTAGGCTTACAGGTGAATATATATGTAGTTCTAGATGATGTTAATAGAAATATCTGAAAAAGAATAGTTTAGGTTTGGTTTTCTTTTTTTTTTTTCTTTTTTTCTTTCTTTTTTTGCCTTTTTTTAAAAAAAAAAAAAGTTTTCTCTGTCACAAATTTAACACCAACTAGTTTTTTAAAGTTCTCAAATTCTGTCTTGGAGAAGATTCCTAGCAATGCTAATGACTGCGGAGATGTTTCTGTGAAAAAAATTACTATAATATTTAGCACTGGAAATCACTTTTTCAATATGTAAAGACAAGAATAATTTGAGAGAAACAGATATGAGGAACATCATATGCCTTAAAGAAGGCTGGCTAATAATCCTTAGCAGTCAAAGTCAATAGAAAGAAGAGTTAGAAGAACACCAGTGCCCAAATTAGGACTTCTTGGTATGTGCATTGCTTTCATGAATTATTGTGATTAAGTATTTATGAAGTGACATAAATGACCTCATAAGTGACCACCCATTGATCAAGCACTCTAGAGGCAATTAGTCAGCTGTGAGTCAGACCATGGAGGATGCCACAGACATCATCATCCAGACTGCACATCTGCAACTAATCTGCTTTTCTGTAATCCTGTTGGAGTTGTTCACCCCTTTTCCATTCCTGTCTGATGTTCTTTGCAAGACTTCTGCAAGCATTTCACTTGCAAAGGTTTCTCCTCCACTTGTGCTAAAAGCTCTTGTGGCCTGTGGGGGAGGACTCGTTGCCACCAAGGTAGCTATGCCTGCCCATTGCCAGAGTTTCTGAACTCTCCATTCTCCATGAGCAAGGCAGGAATAACGATGTCTTCCTTTCCAAGGAAATGAGACTTTGTAGAGTCTGAAAGCCATTTTGTACCTCTGAAAAGCTTACCCTTTATGTTGCAGCTCATGTGGCTATTTGTGACCACCAGAGGCTTCTGGTTTCCTTTGGAGGGGGCCTGCAGGGTATTCAGACAGAGTACCTGAAGAAGCTAGTCCTGTGTAATGTACATTAGGCAATGAGAAGACAGCTGGTAAACTACAATGGCATTTACACAACTATTTGCATTGTTTCACTGTGTAACTGAAACAATATTTTGATTTCAAGGAGTTTTAGTCACTCTGTATAGTATTTTTTGCAGCTCCTGTAGGAATCACATGCTCAAACCTCTTCTGATCTCTTGGATGAAACTGACAGCTTCACAGGGTGCTGTAGCTCAAGATCCCATTTAACAAAAGAATTGTAGACTTGCACTACAGAAAAGATAAAAACAGGAGTCTTGAAACCTGACATGGAGGCACTCTATAATACCCCATATCTCCAAGCTATTGTTCACCCAGTGCTCAGTATAGAAACCTCACAACCTATTAAGTCACAAGTGCTTTAAGAAAATGACACTCTTGGCTGAGTTCCATTTGATCTGGAAATGTTTCTTTCCTGTTTTCCTCCTTGGAAACTGAAACGCAGGTTTCAGCTGGTGGCTATTCTCATGAAAAGAAGTTCTGAAACAGTGCTGTGCTTCTGCTTAAATGTGGATGAGGTATTTTCCTAGTCTCCAGTAAGACTTCACTAACTCCAAAAAAGCGTCATGTAGGTTACATTTCTGCAGCATTACAGTAGTGCAGGATTAGGTTGTCTTTCTGTCCTTTAATTATCCATATATTAGAATGCTTGTGTCTTATTTACAGGCTTTGTAAAGTAAATTTTTGAAAACCAGAGTAAAAATAGAAATAAAATAGTTCTCTAGTAAGAAGATTTGACCAGATAGAAACATTTCCAAGAAAATTTCTGAGTAGTATTAGGCACATTCCTGTGATGCTTTATGTCAAAATGCTGAAACTGAAAAAGAAAACTGACAAATTGATACCTCAGTGAAACAAAGCAATAGCTTTTTGAATGAAAAGAAGTAATCATTGCTATATGGCTGTTTATTACAAGAGATGGAAATTAAAGGCTCTTTGTAACTAAATCCCACTACGGATGTAAAAACAAACATATTTTTGGATATCCATAAAACAGTTTTTATGAAAATCAGATTTTGTTTAACATACCACAATAAAAAAATAATTGCTGAGTGTTAAAACATAATTGGAAATGACAGTGGTATGTTTCCTTTTTATCGAAGGGTTTACTCCTTTGCATGAAGTTCTTAGTAACCATTAAATCTGAAATGGAATCAGTCAGCTTCTCGTGTCCCTGAAATGAGTCTCATACTTATCAAAAGCTGGAGCTGGATAAATGATTGAATAAATGAATGAAATGAATGAAATTTGCATTCATATAGCAACTTTCTTCTGCACAGGACAGTAATAAAGTTAGAAAGTTAAAAAAAAAAAGTCTCTTTTCAAATTAAAAGTAGTATCTTTGCTAAGCAGTGAGTGCTGACTAATATTTATTATTTATTATTCCAGGATGGGGAAGATAAGAACTCAGCTGAAAGAATCTGACTCAGAGAACATCCAATCAAAGAATGTGGCTCCTTATTTCTCATTCTGGAGTGGAAAACAGCCTCTTAGCTGTGAAATAGTTGTCTGTACTGCCAGCTAGCTTATATGGCCAATACAAGTGGGACATTGCCTTGGATGACCTTCTGACCTGCTGTGGTTATCAGTCATCTCACTTTGAAAGTCATTTATTTTTCATAAGTTATAAAAAGAAGAACAAGTCTCAGAAGGCTTAGGAGGAAAAAGTAGTTCAGCAGATTTGGGGTTCAAGCTATCTGTTTAATGAGCTTTTCACAAACTGCCTGAGGTTGGTTTGAATATGGCTTGAGACAGAGCCTGGATCTGGGAGCAGATATGGGGCTGCTCTCTGCTCTGTACTCTGTCTAACCTGGGCACATTGCAGAGCTCCTGGAATGAAGCAGAAAGGAAACACCAGAAAGGCTGCCAAATCTGCCAAATCTAGCTTCTTTATTTCTTAAAGTCTGTTCAAAAACATCCTTGTCCAAATTCTCTCCAAGCATATGGGGTTTTTTCTCTCAACATCAGAAAAGAGTGGGTATAGCCACTATCAAGATTTGCTTCATTTCAGCAGGCCTTAGGTGTCCAAAAGCCTAATCCAACCACACATTCAATGAGAAATTATTTAGTAGAACAATTATATTACAAGTTATTTGTTTCCATTTCATTGACTAATACAGAAAAAAACTGCTGCTCGCTACTGTTGTTCATAGCAACTCTTATGCTCTTTTTTTTTTTCCTAATAAAAGCCTCCCAATTCAGTTACAGACCCGAGAAATTATAAAAATAGACAAAATATCAGCAGTGATTATGACAAAGCAATAGACAGTTAAGAGGTATCCGTGGAAAAATGTCCGTGTAGAAAAAAAACATTTTTTGTTCTTATATATACCAGGAACACCTCTTAACCTTGCCACTGAGGTTCTGTAAAACACAGATATTTTAAAAACACATATTAATTTTCTTTATTGGAAAGCAACAGAATATATACTTAGCAGTAAAGATGATATACTGATATTTTAAAGCATTAATTATATGCCAGGACATCAGTAACTACAGATTATATAGACTAACCATTATTAAAGTTAAATGTTTCTAAATGTACATTGTCAGACAACTTGCTGCTATCAGAACTGAAGAAGTTCTCTCTACCATAAATATTGATTTTGAAGTGTATCTGTACATCATGAAAACATTAGAGCTCTGGAAAAAAGCCAATGTCATGCAAATATTAATTGACGCTAAATAGGAAAATCAGGTAATGTCAGACTAACTGTTTATTCACTGATCCTGTGAAAAGTCTCAAAAGGGTTTGGATTCAATCAGAAGTGAATTCAAGATTAGGGATAATTAATGTCATATAATTAACAAGAGCCTTTATGCATTTGTAAAGTTTTTAAAGGCTTTGTAGAACTATTCCTGTATCAGCTGTTATGAGATCACAAATATAGCTGACAAAACCAGTATCACAGTATCACAGTATGTTTGGGATTGGAAGGGACCTCAAAAGATCATCTAGTCCAATCCCCCTGATGGAGCAGGAACACTTAGATGAGGTTACACAGGAACATGTCCAGGTGGGTCTTGAATGTCTCCAGAGAAGGAGACTCCACAACCCCCCTGGGCAGTCTGTTCCAGTGCTCTGTCACCCTTACTGAGAAGAAGTTTTTTCTCAAATTTAAGTGGAACCTCTTGTGTTCCAGCTTGATCCCATTCCCCCTTGTCCTATCATTGTTTGCCACCGAGAAGAGCCTGGCTCCATCCTCATGGCACTCACCCTTTATATATTTATAAACATTAATAAGGTCACCCCTCAGTCTCCTCTTCTCCAAACTAAAGAGACCCAGCTCCCTCAGCCTTTCCTCATAAGGGAGGTGCTCCACTCCCTTAATCATCTTGGTTGCCCTACGCTGGACCCTCCCCTGTCCTTCTTGAACTGAGGGGCCCAGAACTGGACACAATATTCCAGATGGGGTCTCACCAGGGCAGAGTAGAGGGGAAGGAGGACCTCTCTTGATCTACTAACCACCCCCCTTCTAATACATCCCAGGATGCCATTGGCCTTCCCGGCCACAAGGGCACAGTGCTGGCTCATGGTCACCCTGTTGTCCACCAGGACCCCCAGGTCCCTTTCCCCTACACTGCTCTCTAATATGTAATTTCCCAACCGATACTGGAACCTGGGTTTGTTCCTGCCCAGATGCAGGACTCTACACTTTTCCTTGTTAAATTTCATTAGGTTATTCCCCGCCCAACTCTCCAGCCTGTCTAGGTCTCGCTGGATGGCAGCACAGCCTTCTGGTGTGTCAGCCACTCCTCCCAGCTTAGTGTCATCAGCAAACTTGCTGATAGTGCACTCTATTCCTTCGTCTAAATCGTTAATGAATATGTTGAATAATACTGGCCCCAGTACTGACCCCTGAGGTACTCCACTAGATACTGGCCTCCAACTAGACTCCGCATCATTGACTACCACTCTCTGGCTTCTCTCCTTAAGCCGGTTTGTAACCCACCTCACTACTCTATTGTCTAGACCATACCTCCGCAACTTAGCAACTAGGATGCTGTGGGAGACTGTGTCAAAGGCTTTACTGAAGTCAAGGTAGACCACATCCACAGCTCTGCCATCCTCCATCCACCTTGTTACGTTCTCATAAAAGGCTATGAGGTTGGTCAAGCATGACTTACCCTTGGTAAAGCCATGCTGACTGCCCCTAATAACCCTCTTATCCATGATATGCCTTGAGATAGCACCAAGGACAAGTTGTTCCATTACTTTCCCAGGGACAGAGGTGAGGCTGACCGGTCTATAGTTACCCGGGTCCTCCTTCTTGTCCTTTTTGAAGATTGGAGTGACATTTGCTTTCCTCCAATCCTCGGGCACCTCTCCTGTTTCCCAAGACTTGGCAAAGATGATGGAGAGCGGTCCAGCAATGACCTCAGCCAGCTCCCTCAGCACCCGCGGATGCATCCCATCTGGACCCATGGATTTATGGATGTCCAGTCTATTTAATTGCTCCTTAACCCAGTCCTCATCAACTAAAGCAAGCTCCTCCGTTGACCTGGCTTCATCCGGGATCTCAGGGGTACAGGGCTCCCCAGGACAGCCTCCAGCAGAGTAGACAGAGACAAAGAAGGCATTCAGTAATTCTGCCTTCTCTGTATCTTCCGCCACCAGGGCACCCACCCCATTCCTCAGTGGGCCTACATTGCCTCTGCTATTAGTTTTATCCGCTATGTATTTGAAAAAGTTCTTTTTGCTGTCCTTGACACCTCTCGCCAGCTGTAATTCTAAGGAGGCCTTGGCTATCCTAGCTGCCTTCCTACATCCTCTAACAGCAGCCTTATATTCTTCCCAAGTGGCCAGTCCCTGCTTCCATGACCTGTAAACTCTCCTCTTCTGCTTGAGCATACCCAACAGATTCCTATTCAACCACGCAGGCCTCCTGGCTCCCTTCCTTGACTTCCTACGTGTGGGGATGCTCTGATCCTCAGCGTGGAAGAAGCAATCTCTGAATGCAATCCAGCTCTCTTGGGCCCCTTTTCCTTCAAGCAGTCTTGCCCATGGGATTTCCCCCAGCAATTGCTTGAAAAGGCCAAAGTTAGCCCTGCTAAAGTCCAGGGTTGCAATTCTACTTGCTATTCTGTTCCTGCCACACAAGATGCCGAACTCCACCATCTCGTGGTCACTGCAACCCAGGCAGCCCTCAACCTTTACTGCTTTGACCAGACCCTCCTTGTTAGTGAGGATGAGATCCAGCAGTGCACCTCTCCTAGTCGGAGATGTGATGATAAGTAGACAGATGTGATGATAAGTAGACACGGGGTTCTGAAACTCACTAATCCTAATACCCTCCAGGTATAGCCAGAGAATTTAATTTTTTTTTTTCAATGCTGAAATAAAGCCAAATTCTGAAATGGAATTATCATTTTCTGCGTAATTTTAGAGTTTCAAATCTTACTATCATTCAATAAGAGAAAAAGGAACATTCTTCTTGTGGAAAAATGAAAAAGATACTTTATTTCAAAACCTTCAGTAAATATAATTTTCCTGTAATTAGTACTGGAAATTTACATGGGTACCTTGATCTCAGTTTTGGGCTAGGGTTTTTTTGAGTGCCTTTTGATTTCTGAACAAATTAGGATTTCTTCAAAGACCAGACTGTGTTCCTATGTTTCTGCAGTTTATTGTTTTATGAAATGAGAAATGAAAATTAATAGCTTTGTATCCATAATGAGTTTCTACACAATAAAGGAGTGAAGAATCAAATCTCTGATGTTGCAGATGAATGGGAATTTCTCATATCTAAAAAGTTAACTAAGTTTGACAGTCCTCACTTATTTAGATCATCTGGATATTTCAGATTTTACTCTTGTACTATATTAGATACGTTCCTATTAAAGAGGTCCATATTTGCAAAGCTGACAAAAGGAAGTCTAGTAATAAAAAATATGTACATTCATTGGATGATAGTACTAAAGAAAGATTTCATTCTAGTCTCTTTCTCTTTTCTGCTATTCAAGAACAGTAATTTAGAAATTCCGGGGAATGAGATGAGAAAGTATCACAACCTGCATTTCCTGAATAGCAAAATATAATTATTTAGACCTTTAACAGCTACCAGATCATATTTAAAAAGTCCTGTAAACATTTACATGGAATTTCAATTCCTTTGAGCAAGTGACATTAACACCACATTCCCTCAGCTGAAGTTCAGACAGCTTTAGCCAGATAATCTCAGCAGATGATTTTTGGTTCTGTCTCTCACTGCAAGTGTCAGTGCTGTGGGCCTAAGACGAGTGACTTCCCTAAAGCTCTGTCCCTAAATATTTGAAGTGCAACCAATTTTGTCCCATGGGAAGATCTGACATATCCACATGCTTCTGAGTGTATATTTTCATTGGTTCTCATTATCCACTGTCTTTTGAAACGGTTGCATCAGTTCTTTACATGTGGTCAGCTTTGTCACTCTGTAAAAAACAGTATCTGGGCAGCTAAAACATACTATCCACTAAAAAAAATATAAAAATAGAATAATGCTTATTTCTGTGTTGATCACACCGTGCTATCAAGATGAAATTACTAGTGTATTCTATGGAGTCCCCAGTTCGAGGATAAGATATCACTGAGAGTAGAGCCCAAACTTTGCTATTTCAGGGTGAGATGGCTTTTCACAGGTAGTCAGTTTGTTATTGCAAAGTTACTGAAGTGTAGGGTTATGGTCCAGCTGTACTGTCATGTTCTGGAGTTAATTTCTATTTAGCAACCCCTGTGGTTCTTCCTCCCACTCTTTCCCAGGCTTTATGTCTTAATCCTGGTTTATTAGATTGGCTTTGTAAACAAAAGAAACACATTCCCTTCATGCCTGAATAATTTTTTTAATTGCTCATAGTGTTGGTTGTATTTCAGTGTGTTGTTACTGTTATTTCAGTGCTTGATGATGGCTACTTAGCTGTTTCTTTTGTCTTTGTGGGAGTTTTTATTGGTTTATTTATTTTTAATTACCTCATGTGGCTTGTTAGCAGCAGTGAAACTTGTGGAAGTTAAAAACAAGAATGAAGACAGAAAATCTGTCATGAAAAGAGTTAATACTTGAAAGGTATAGCACTTACAAGTCAAAGGAGCCATAAAAAAATAGCTAGTAATAAGGGCAAGATGTGTCTATATATGATGTCTGAAAGTGCAAGAGCTGTCGCCGATGTTTAAAAATTAATCAATAAAAATAAATTAAATTACTTCTAGCCTCCAAGTGCATGTTTTCATGGTTTAACCCCAGCTAGCAATCAGACCACCATAGCAGAATTTGATCTATATATCCTGTTGTCCTTCAGATGATGCATTATTTTTTGAAGAAAGTTGATTCACCTAAAGGATATGGTAAAAAAACTCACATAATTGGAAGATGTGGAATAACCCAGAACATAATCTGTAATGCAGTATTCTACTGTACCTGGTGAATCTGAAGAATATATTTTGTGTAACCCTTGAAGCTGTCCTTCAATTCTTTTACAGCTCCTTTATCTAATCTACTAGTTTAAAACATAAGTCAAAGTATTATTCTCAAACTCATGTCACTGGATAACCATAAACTTCACAAAAATATTTTTAACAAGCGTTTAGTCTATGTAGGCCTAGACCCTGAAAAAACAAAAGCATTTTATCTCCACCCTTAAGAAAGCATGAGCTTTTAAATGAGAGTTACCGAATTACAAATAATTAGAGCTTTTGTAGAAACAATCTTGCCAAAAGTATGAAAGAGCTATCAGAAAAAGCAGAAGAGTAAAAAGAGCTGACGACTTGCACTAGGAGTTTGTCCCGGTATCTACTTCAATAGTTGGAGCACTGGCCCAGCTTATTTTAAAGAATATTCACTGCAGTCTATTTTTAGAAAAAATAATAAAAATAAAAATCTGTAAATGAAGGACATCATACTCAGTGTTGCTGATATAGCTGGATGGTGCAATGACAGGTTTGAAGAGTCTGGGCTTCTGTCTGCTCAGATAGTCCAGACTCCTCCTGAAGCTCAGAAGATGCTGTAATGCACCTTGCATTCACATGTGAAACTGTCCCTGAAACTCAGGACTTGGATTGCAGAGATTATATTTTTGCATTTCTGCAAAATAATTCCAGGGCTCAAAACCTGAGACACGATACTCAATATGTACAGTGTAAAAAGGAAAGAAAAAGTTATCTAGGCAGTATCTTCTTGTACCTTCATCTTGTGTTCATGTGAAAGTAGGTGCCAGAGACCTCTCTTCTGTTTGAAAATCAGTGTCTCCATCACAACCTCATTCATGTATCTTCTCTAAGCATGCAAAATATTTCTCTCCTTTAGCTGTGGACGATTTTCACAGGTCTGCTGATTGCATTCAATCAACTTATCTCTAGGTTTGCAATTATGGACAATTATTTGATCCTGTTGTACCTATTCAAGGTACCTGAACAAATCTTGTCAGCTTCCAAAATGTCTCTGTCTGTGGACCCTTGTGATCTTATTTTACCATTACATAAAGCTGCTGAAGATTTTCAGATAAATTTTAGGCTTGCTCCTGTCAGAAAATTTACTGGAAGTTAGTAAACACTTCTTCAATGACTTGGACTTTCCTGAGTTTGTCAAATCCATTTCTCATCCCATTTTTACTTTTCACATCCAAAACAACCTGGGAAAAATCAATTCTACTGTGTGTTTATGCACTTCATTAAAAACACATCTAATGATTGCTTTAAATTTCTCACCTTGTATTAACATCATATTCCCTCAACGCTGTGAGGTACATAGTAATTTCTTGTTTCCCTTCTTCATCTCAATTGTAATTTTATATGCTGTTATATTATGCTCTCTCAAATATTGCATTTCTTAGATAAAGAACCTGTTCAATCTCATCTTGGAGAAAAGTAATTTGAGACCTCTGCTTATTCTTACTGAGCTTTCCTGTGCTTTTCTCTTTTCACTATAGCTTTTTGAAACTGAGATGACCAGAACTTTTGGCAATATTCGGATATAGATTCAATCCTATTTCATGCATTTTACAACACCTGTTGTCTCATTAACTTGTGTGGGAATTTTAAATTGAAAAGTTATCTGATGACTAACTGTTCCATTAATAGCTCATTTATATCAGTTGCAAGCACAGAGACATTAACATTAACAAGACACTGTCACAGATAGCTATATTACAAGTGAAAATCAAATGAACTGAGATCTACTGAGGGATATGTACTCGTGTATAGGTTTCACTTCCATACGAAACAAACCTGACAAGTCACAGCATTCAGGAGGGCAGGCATGCTTAGTCAGCAGGCTGTGGGTTCTGGGTGAAGCTGGTCAGACCCAAAATTCAATATATCTTATGCAAATAGATTTTCAGTTGTTATTCTTAGCTAACTGCTAAGCATCACACAAAGCTATGTTGTTGTGACCAGGAAGGTAATAACAACTTGGAACAATAAAAAGATACAGAATAAAAGAAAAAATCTAAGACAATAATTCAAAAAACCAGTATACAGGACAAATAAAAGTCCAATCTCTTTTCAAATATGTTTGCAACACTTTGACGCATCAAATATTTTATTTTAACTGCAAGTAGCATTTATCACAGTACCTTTCTAAGAAACAAAATGAAATGCTTTCCTAATGGCTAAAGGAAGGCATAAGAGACATAGGAAGTAATATTACATAGGCATACCATGCAATAACACTGAAATATTTGAAGCTTGAATGTATAGCAGTACTTTAGTAGTTTAGAGAAACAAATGGACCGTAAGAATGTGAGGGTTTAGGTCTGAAATGTTCTGTTTTACCACAGAAGCCTGAGATCAAATGATGGAGCTCCTACCCAGTAGGACTTAGAGAATGTGCTGTGTGGAGAAGGGGTTAAGCTGTCTCTGGACCTGCTAATAGTGGAGTTTCCATTGAGTATCTCTGTCAAGGTGCCAGGTGCTTCCAGATTATGTGGGAGAACTTATGTCTTGTTTCAGGTAAACTGTCACTTGCTTACAGATCTGACTGAGCCACTGAACCTAGAATGTAACTTGAAAAGCAAATACACAAATTTTGATGAGATGGAATTATTAATGAAGCAAATGGAAAGATCATGGTTGGAAGAAAACCCCACAGCAACAAAAAATAGAAAGTGAGAGGTTGTGGAAATAGAAGGAGATGGCATCTACTGAAAACTCTGCCTGCTGTGTACACTCCTTCTTCATAATATACATTTCCATGGTATCTATTATCAACATGGTTCCTTTTTAATGCTCTTGCCAAATACAACTCCAGAAATCACCATGTGTTGAAATAGAACTGCTCACTGCATTTATCTGCATATTTTTACTTAATTTTATAATGTGAATATATGCTTAGCATTTGTTAAATATAAAGCAATTTTCTTGACTGAATTAATGTAATGTTGCAGCATGCAAAAGACAACTATTGTTCAAGGGAAAATATTTTATAGTATGTTGTAAATATAACTACTCTGTGATAAAGATACCCATATCTCTAATTGGAGTAGGATAGCTCCTGATATATGTTTAAAAATAAAGCTAACGGGAAAAAATAATAAAACTACCCTAACTCCCACATACAAAATCATAATACAGGACTGAATAGATATAAAATTAATTAATGAAGAAATGCTATAGTTTACTCCCAATGAACAATGCAGTACTTCTTTTTTTTAGGGAAAAAATATATTACTGCATGACATTTAATTTATAATGTATTAATAAATAAATAAGCATTATGCTGTTATAAACATTGTTGCTCATAAGCCTTTCAGCAGTTTCCAAAGTGTACCAAAATTCCAGATGTGGCTTACGTCTATGCTGGTGGAAGAGGTTTTGTTTCTCTTTCTTGTAGGTCTGGAGAACCTATTAATTATATATACATTTGCTCCAGTTTGAAACAACCATTTTGGTTGTTTGTATTGGCCTGAAAGCATACTTTTAAACTGGAAACAATGCTGAAATTTTTGTGCTTGGGCAGCTGGAGCCAACCATTTAGCAGAAGCAGAGGAAACTGAAGTAAGTCCAACTTTGAAATCAGTCATGCTTTGAGCAGGGGCCAGGACCAGCTTACCTTCCAATCTGGGCTATCCTGAGATTGTGTGTTACATTACTCATTTTCAAGAGGTACAGCTTTGGCTGTGTTACTTGAGAATGGGAGACGCAAATTCTGATCTGGAGAAATGCCTTGGTACAGCGATAAAATATGTATAAATGACTAAAATATAGACTCTGAATCTGAGATATGAATACAGCAAGTAGGCAGAAGGTTGCTTTCATTCCGCTTCTGTCATTCTGGGACAGACTCCACAACCATCAGAGAATCCATTGCCTTATAAGTGCTCAATGAGTTCTTGATTACGTTTTCTGTGTTGTTACTCAGTAAGATCAAGAATGAGGATTGCTGTCCTTCAGTGACCTGAAGATGTGACTTCATCAACTTTTTGTATTTCTGGACACTGTGGGCAGCCTGGGGGATGACATCTAAATGTCAGATTGTCCATTACTGTCCATGCTAAGATGCAGCTTTCAAGTGCTTTTAACCACTGCTGTACAGTAATTGACTTTTTTTTTTTTCTTCCCTGACAACTGTTGGGAAAATTATCATTGAAAAATATTCATCCTAGTCCAAATAAAAGGTTTGATCTCAAATTCAGATCTTTAATGCTTTTAAAGAAGCAAAGAAGCAACAGAACTTTTTTATTTTCTTTTTTTCTTTTTTTTACACTGAAATGCTCATTTTGAAAGAGTAGATTTAAAAAAAAAAAAAAAAGTTGTTTCAGAAAGCAGAACACAGAAAAAGTGCAACAACTCATTACCAAAAGGACATCTGATGGACCACAGAAAGCCTGGCTTTTCTAATGAATTCCCTTCCTTATGCTAAATTTTACTTTTTGTCTTAAGTTTGGCACAGCATATGACCAGATCTTCATCAGTCTTAGTTAAATTGTGAAAAAGTTGTGTATTTTTAAATCAATCTCATCAATTTGGTCCATTTAATTATTTTGGTTTGAGTGGATTTTGTTTAATAAATCCTAAACTCAACTTTTTGGCTCTTATTTCTGTGTCAAGCCTTAAAAATCATCAAAATGAATGAAAGCCCTCAAAGAGCTTTCTGTCGATGCCTCGACTTTTATTTTTTCTAACAAGATTGACAAAGAAAAATACCTAACTCTACATGTAATTTTGTCTCCTTACAGACATTTCAATATGTTTTTATTTTTGTGCCTACTCTAAGCTGATATTTCATGGGAAAATGGGAGTAAAGCAGTGTTGTTCAGAATAATGATTTTGGGGGCAGGAGAAAAGGAATAAATTGTTTTCATTTATTTTAAATTATTGCAGCTATTTTACTGTGCCACCCTGAGGGCTAAATGTTTGCTGGCAACTTGGTAAATGTGCTTGGATTTTACTAAGCTTTGCTTAGTTTGCTTACTGCAAGGGGTATGAACAGTCCTTGAAATTATTTCTTCTATCTGCCCTATGAATGTGAATGTGGGTATATGAACTGGGGGATTTACATATCTCCTGCTATTGTTCCTCCTTTCTACTTTCCAGTTTCCTTCTCCATCTGCCAGACTGAGCACAAAGGTCACAAATTGGAGAGGGACAGGCTGGAGGAGACTAGAAAATCCTATCATGTAATCCCTCATTACAACTGATCTCTGGTTTTGAGTCTTAATATTACTATGTCGTCAGTAAATAGATGAAAAACTATAGGCAAAAGTTTATTGTATCTTCTAGAAGCGCTGTTTCATACAAATGATAGTCTCATATTTGCTAGCAGTTGTTCCGTTAACTGAGGCCTGATCATAGACTTTTCCATAAATGCTATGAAAGACTAAGCTGTTTTGTGTTGTAGTTTCTGTCTGCTAAAGTTTAATGTATTTTTATGTGCTATTTCCTACATTTTTAACAGTAACACATGCAAAGTCAAGCTGTCAAGATTTAGGAGAAGCTAGAATGCCATTTCCCAAGGAAGCATGCAGCCAGTTCTTAGAGTATTATCCAGTGCTTTGTTAACAAAGACATTACTGGCTAGCAAATCTCTGCCTTTACTGGTGCAGAAAATGGAAGAGCGGTTGTCAATGGGGTAGAGGGTTATTAGTTATGTCTTAATTCTGAGAGCTAAATACTGTGCCACAAACTAATTTCCATGTTTTGCTGCCACACAGATCTAATGGTGATATTGAACAAGTAATATAAATGACAGGATTGAATAGTAGTCTTGACAGATCACCAGTATGTTGCTAATTTGCAGAATATCTGGAAGCCTAGGGATACAGTTAGTGAGATCTGTAACCACAGCATATAAAATAGAATGCTAAGTTGCCTGAAAAGCCAGTCCTGCATAATTTCAGATTGGTCATTCTAAGTTAATGTGCACTTGTGATATTAGTGTAATTTTGCTATAGACTCCCTTCTGGAAAATGGGAACATATAATACAAAAATCATATCTCAGAAAGGTTAAACTCATTTTTGAAACACACAAATGCTACATGGATTACCCTCAAACAAAAATGAATAAATTAATAATTCTGCATTCACAGCAGTATTTAGGTAGCACGCAGTAAATAAGTAGTAAGACTGCATGATGAACAAAAAGAAACAACGAAATGGTGTCCAAAGTACACAGAATGAACCAGGGTGCCTGTAAAAAGCAAGCAAGACTGTGGAACCTTGCATAAAGTGGGTAAGTTATGATTGCATAGATAAATGTAGAAAATGTAAGCATGAAGTTCAAGTGCATAACTTTTTAGTGTGTTAATAGTCTTTTAATTAAATTTTATTGCATGTGATTAAATATCTGTTTTAACAGAGAAATCAAGAAATTGATGGAAGATTGAGGTGACACAAGCTGCACTTCCATTGATAGTGGACAATGTAAAACAAATGATGAAGTCACAAATTTATACTGAAGGTCATATTTGCAACAATTCAGGGATCATTTAATAAATAGCATGTTCATTTTTATTTTTTTCTGCACTGATTCATGCACAAAACTCAGGTATAGTGTAGTTTATCAATAATCTGGATGCAGGAGTTAAATACGCCACGTTGGTGTAATCTTACCTCGTGTACGGTGTGCAGGTCTGGGCCCCTCAATTTAAGAAGGATGTTCAAGTCCTTGAATGTGTCCAGAAGGCAGCTAAGCTGGTGACAAGGCTGGAAAGAATGTCCTATGAGAAGTGACTGAAGACTTTGGTCTTGTCTAGTTTGGAGAAGAGGAGGCTGAGAGGTGACCTCATGGCTCTCTACAGCTTCCTGAGGAGAGGAAGTGGAGAAGGAGATGCTGAGCTCTGCTACCTGGCATCCAGGGATAGGACACATGGGAATGGTTCAAAGCTGTGCCAGAAGGCATTTATTTACCAAAAGGGTGGTTAAACACTGGAATAGTCTTCCTAGAGAGGTGGTTCTCCTCCTTCTCTCTCCTCTCTCCTCTCTCCTCTCTCCTCTCTCCTTTCTCCTCTCTCCTCTCTCCTCTCTCCTCTCTCCTCTCTCCTCTCTCCTCATTTGTTACCTTGTGATAGGGAATGGTAAAGATGGGGCATAACTTTAGAATGGCCTGAGCCGTTACTGAGTGAAAGCATTAGACCAAAGAAGAAAACTCAAGCATAAATATCAGGTTTTGAGACATTTCTCCTTCAGTATGATAGCTCAAAGCTTTCCTGTGTGGCTGTCTAAAATTTTGCACCTGATATTAATTTAAAGACTCCGGTCATCTTCAGCATCTCCAGGTGAAACAGTTTTTCTTCAAAGGAACAACTTGACCGATTCAACTAAACTTCAATACATCTATTTAGAACCTAGTCTTTGACTTGTATATTCAGGTTTCATCACCTGTCTAGCAAGCAAATAAGAATCAAGCTGGCACTCTAAAATTATACAAAAGTGACATTAAAACAAAATGTTGTTCATTTAAATTGTAATGATGACTCATTTAAAATCTTCAACAATTCTTTTGTCTTGCATTCTTTTCCCCTTTAGAGCCTTTGCTGTGGTTGCTGGCAAATCATTGAAGCAAATCTTTCTAATAATGTCTGTTGAATTGCTATTGCAAATTTCATTGCTGTTGATGAGACACTGAGATCCTTTTGTTGAACACATTCCCACTCAGACTACTAGAGCACAGGCTGTATGCTTCTCTTGTGGGCAATAAGAAAGAGTTAGTGATGAGCAATTCTTATTTTAATTATCTGATGGAATCAGGTAGGAAGTGAGACTGTTCATTTTGATAGGCATGAACTGTTCTTTTTTGCTTTTTCAAATTTGGAAATGAGAAAATATAGAGTATTAAAAAAAAATATTAGTACATGAAGTGGGATAAAATAATATTTTAAAACATACAGGAGAGACTCATTTTCATTGACTAATCAAATAAAAGAGTGGAGGTAATAATTAGCAAGATATTTGTTGTTATTTCTGACATTACTGAGCAGAAAATAAAGTTTTAAGCTTGATAAATTTTTCTTCCTTTTTTTCTCAACCTTTTAACTGCTTGTTTCATGCTCAGAAAAGGAATCTTTATCTGCTCAGAGAACAATGACACAGATATTCCTCGTGTATACCATAATGGTCAAGAAAGGATGATCATACCTGCACACTTCATTACATGCATAATCCTGTATGCAGCAGTGTCATTGACACATTTCACTTTCTTACTTTCCTCAAGTGGTAGGAACACAAGTAAAAATAGGTAATCATCTATTGACATCTTGACAAACATTTTGACTGTTAAAGTTAGGGTTATATGGCCATTTTTGATGCCTTTGTGTCTCTTCCCCAGCCTCCAACTCTTGCTCCAGATTATTATGAATCTCCTGGAGTTCCTGTGGTCACATCTGCCACTATGACATTCTAGTCAGAAGAAGAATAGCATCTTCTCAGCAGGAAGGTGAAAACTTTCTGCTGGAAATATGTTATGGCTGGCACTTGTGATGCTCACAGTAAAACAACCACAGAGTAGACAATTTATTGCGTCCTTGTGTCATTAGGATATCCATTCTTTCCATCTGGACTTTTCAGCAAATAAGAAACATGCTCACACCTCCCAGCCATGAAACAGTAGGGCTGTAAAATTTTCCTAGGCCAATTGTCTGCCATTCAAAGATTTACTAGTCTGTTAGATTTTATTTGGAAGTAATTGATTTCATTCAAAATAAAATTCAAGCATTACAGCTGAAAAATTGCTTCAGAATTTATACTAGAGAATATGTAAATCATTATTTACAAAAGCTGCTCTGAGGCAGTTCAGCAAAGATTGCTTCACATTGCTGCAAAAGTGCTTCACATTTGAATCTCTTCGGAACATCTGTTTTAACAAATCATGTATTAATGTAAATTGTTAAGTTATGCCCCTACACATAGATGTATATATCCATATTTATCCTTATTAGCCAGACATACTTAAGTTTTAGAACTTGTCTAGTGCTAAAGAATTATAATACCTAAGTTATCTTGGTTCAAAAGGCATATAAAGCTCAACCTTTTGACATTCAGGAGTGTTTATATTCAACATCCTGTAGCATAATTTTGGTGCTATAGTCAAAGATGGTAAATTACCTTAATGCATGTGCTTTTGATTTGCAAATTTTAATAATCTAAGTTTAAATTCTGTCACTGCATTCACTGCAATTCTAATCAAAGTCAAACACTTTGAGACTTTAAGAAAACACTTTGAGACTTTAATAAAATTTCCTTGAAAAAGATACATTGCAGGAAAATACATTTTTGTATAAAGTTCCTCACTGCTGCAGCTGCCACACAGATGGTGAAATAATCCAGGGACCATATGGTTTTTTTTAATTTTTCCTTATTAGCTAGAAGCAACAAATTCAATTGCTGTGGAATGGGAGTCTACACAGCAAATCTATTCATGTGTTCTCACATAAGTAATAGAGGGAGAATTCCTTTCATGCATTTGTATTTTGTAGACATCCAAGGGATGTCTATGCAAATGCCTATTTTAAAACTAACTAGACTTCTTCTAGCTAATGATAATAATCTCATTCTGTACCAAAGGAAAAAAAAAAAGAAAAAAAAAGAAAAGGTCATAAGAAGTATAAAATCCACAAGTTTTATACATGCTTCTTTATTGTGAGGGTGCTATAGGATTGGTGATTCAGATTTGGGATGATGCTGCAAAGGTTTGTGTGGAGGGGTTTTGATAGATAAAGATCTGTTGCTGAATTAGTCAGGCTAAAAGGTGTCTCGAGGCCGCTTCGAGAAGCTGAGAACAGAATCTGCTGTGAGAAAGAGGGACGTTCCACAATCACCGGGGTCCTGGCGTGGCGTGAATCATCAGACGTATCATCAGTGAGACTCCAGAGCACGGACAGCCCACGATACTCATTTAGTGAATCCATGCTTGGAGCGTGGACGCGTTATTAGAATATAGGTACATATATAAGGAGACTTGTTTCTGTAATAAATGGCTTTAGCGTGATTCACATTGAATCGACTTGTTTTGCTGAGTCCTTATTTTGCTCCAACAGGTTTGAGATAAAAACTCCTATAAAGGCACTCCTCCTTATTACTGACAGACTCTACCAGTGCTTTGTTGCACTTATGTGGGGTTTAACACCTACTGCTGATGAATCTTGGTTTTCTCTGCTTAGATAAATTGAAAACAACTGGCTGTTTGTGTTAAAGGAGACAGATATATATGATATTGGCCTTGATCCTATCATGATCTATGTACACAGAAAAATCACCATTGAACATATCTAGACTTGCTGCTGCTGAATCTTGCCCATAAGTGGGATCTGAAATCATAGGAGGTTTTAATGTATGTTCAAACATACAGAATGCTTAGTATCATAAGAACAGTGATTATAGAGCTCCCAGCTGACGGTGATAAGGAGTCCTTTTTGCTCATTCTCCTCATTGTGCTAGAATTAATAGAGCTTTTCAATGGCTTTGCTATGACTACAAGTGTTTTCAGAATAGCTAATTTCAAAACGGGACCTTAAAATTCATGAAATAACTGCATATTATTTTCTGAGGGTATATTTGATGTTAAGACATCTTCCTTCAGTAAGTTTCAGACACCTATGTTTAATGAAAAATCAGAGCAAATTTTAGTGGGGTGCATGATCCAGTGGGGATGATTACCTGCCTTGGTCTGACTCTAGTTATTTGCTCTTCTGTTTTTAAAGGAAAGTTGAAGGACCATTTTTATCACTGTATGAAGATATGGGAAGGACAAACTATTCCTGCTACAAATGATTGCTATTGTATTCATTTATTTCTTTAGACTGCTTGATTGCAAAGCACAGTCAGAATTTTCTCCAGGGACAATCACTAAAGAATCCCTTGGCTGAGGAATTTCTATTGCCTTCCTTCTTGTCTGCCTCAAGCAATCTGCAACACAATTAAGAACAGAAGAAAAAGGTGAGCCTGCAGCTAAGGAATTTATTTTCAGGAAATTGAGAGGTTTGTGGGGTTTTCATTGTTGTCATTGTTTATTTGTTTGTGTTTTTTGTTGTTTGGTTTTGGTTTGGTGTTTGGTTTGTGTACTTGCTTGGTTTTGTTTTTGTTTTGTTTTCTAAAGTGGTAGAAGTCATATCTCCTTTTAAATGCAGAAACACTTCTTGTCACCAAGGGAGAGAGGGAAACTTTACAAGGATGAGCCAGCAAGATGAGTGAGATAGAAGCCTTAGCTGGGAAGTTTCGTTTGAAAAGCAACAAAAGCAAAAGCAGAGACTGGCAAATTTTAGACAGATGAAAGATAAAACAGGAGCAGAATGGAGATGTCTGAAAACAGATTTCAGAGCAGCCTTTACAGTGCTATACTAATAAACCAATGCAGGACTGCCTCTATGTAGATTTAAAACTACGATTTCACAGGGGAGAAACTTTTGTACTAAACCTAGTGTCGGGACAAAGAATGCCAGGGAGCCTGGCTAGGTAGTGTTTGTCAATGCAATAATGTATGCTTGTGTTCCTGTTGCCATGGTTACCTGTTCGGTTTCAACTGAAGTCAATCTGCGTAACTTTATTTGCTTCGGGATTGAAACAAGTGGTTACCTTTTGTGCCACCAAAGGAAACACAATCAAAATGTTTGATATCCCTTTTTGGTTTCTGTGCTGCTACAGTGACCATAAACAGGTGCTTTGGGAGGATGCGTGCTCACAATGACAGGCCCTTGCTCACCCTAGCATTGACCAAAACACTTCTTCAGGATCTGGCAATTTGAGAAGGCACAGTGAGCCCTCAGGGCACCGCAGAAGGGAAACACAGAGCTTGTTCTAAGTGAGGACATTAGATCAGAAATGTCACGAAAGAAGTGATTTAGCTATTGGTATAAACCATTGTGAAGCAGTCAGCGTGAAGTTGTCAGGGTAAATCACATCAACATGACTAACATCTTCCTTTGGTGGGATGATGGCCCCAGAGCATAGAAGTTGGAACTTCAGAATCTACGTAAGTTAATTTTAGTGTTTTCAGAGACTTAGGGAAAAACAATCTACATGAAATCATCATAAAGTTGATGCTGATTGCAAAAGCCATTCATTGAGTGGTGGTCTGAGATTTTTTAGGGTATTTCAAATGGGGTCCTGTGCAAAAATCTAGCTGATATTTCAAACAGTTAACTGGTGGGATGATAAAATATACAGATTGAATTCCTGGGTTCACTGTGAGGTGATATCCAATTTATAATTCAAGCTGAGTTTAAGAAACTGAAGGGTTACCCTGCAATCAGCAGTATTCAGTGGATAAAAGGTAAGGTGAAAATGCCATGCCTATGGGAAAGCATTTTTGCAAGATGTATAATTAAGAAATAAGCAGAAATACTGCATCTGAAGCTATAACAGTAGTATATGACCTGGATAGGCATCAGTAATGAAATGATAATGCAGAAAAAGCGTCCTTCTAGAATGCATAAAACACTAAGGGAATATCTAATTCATAAACTGTAGCTATTCTCTGCCAGTAATGGTGTGGGCTCAACCATTGAACTGTGGCCGATATTAAGCAGTGTTTAAGCAGTGTGGTTTACTGCTTATTAAAAAAAAAATCAATGGGAAAGCAATAAAATTGATCATAGATCTTATTTAAAACGAAAGCCAGAACTACCTTATGTGATTAAGACAGAGGGGCTGAGGGGGAAATGTCACAGTAATTCTCCATGCTGGTAGACAACTGTTGGCCAGGTCCTCAGAAGGCAGGATGAAATGCAATTAAAGTAGGAGATATTTAGTTTATATATTAGGGAAAATATTTTAAATACAAAGAAAGTTAACCAGTGATACAAGTTGTCCAGAAAAGTCTGTGATTCTGGTGAGTAGCAGTCTTTATGGCTTAGCTTTGTCACTGTCTGTGAAGGGGAATCTAAATGTGCTTCATCTCAGAGCAGAGGCATTACTAAGGTCTCTTCCAGTTCTGTTTTCCTTAACTACCTTTATATTTCCTTGTATTTTTATAAAGAATGTATAACTAATTTCTCAATTAATTTCTAAATTTGCATCTATAGGACACGTTTGAGGGGGAGCATAATCCTTCAGATTATATTAATTGTTCTAAACAATGTGTTAGCATTTAATTTTCAAGGGAAGATATAGCTTCCAGGTCTGTGTAGATAGGAGGCGTATATTTCTACTTCACTTGTTCTTTGCGTGGATTCAGGTTATTTCCAGGAGAGAGTTCCTCTAGCAATATTTAAGCATGACAGAAAGATTTAGGGAGTCATAAGATAAGTCGTTCTTCTCTGACACAGCTTGCCAGGGAAATAAAACCTGCACATTTTAAGTGAAGAAAATTATCTGTTTTGTATTGGATTGACAGATACATTCAACCCAAGTGTCTCTATCTACTAGAGTAGTTTGCTCTTCTCAGGAGAAACAGAATGGCTTCTGTAAATCATGATCTCTTAGAAGTCATGCTTCTAAAAGTGAGATAAAGTTGCAAGACGAATATGAGTTAGGAGAGTGTATCAAAGCCTAGCCTAAATACAGACCACAAAGTTTATTCAGCAAAATTACCAAGTGGAAAACAGACACCTTTTCCATTGATGAAGGTGGTCTCTAGGTATGACAGCTCCCACAGGAGTTGCTGTTCAGCCAGTAGCACTATGGGCAGAGCCTGGTGCCCAGCTGTTCCCCTGTCTGGGGGTCCCTTGGGGTCTCAGAACTGAGAACCTGTATCTTTGCTGGCTCCCAGTAAGCCTGTCTTTCTAGGAACCCAAGTCCTTCAAAGGTTCATACTGTACTGGAGACAAGGTGTTGTAGACTCTTGCCATGACTAATCAGTTCTTGAGAGCAAAGACACAGATAGGGCAGTGCTGTAGGTTTTCTGCATTACTCCTTCCCTCTACCACTGAGAGATTTAACATCCCAACCCTTTCTCTCTCCCTGTTCTTGTAGGGAATGACTGGGTTATAGTTCACTCTGGTGAACTTATTATGCACCTTATTAAGCTTTTTTTTTTTCCCCAGTATCTTACAAGTGCAATGACAGAAGACAAAAGACATGTAGTACAGCAGAAAAAAACAGATTTCTCAGCAGGATGTAAGGACCTCAGTGCCAACTCCCAGTGCCATTTGTCTCACTCAAGTGTTTTAAGGGCTGAGCACCTATTGTCTGGTCACAAAATTGATAGCACTGCAGGCAGAAATTTCTCTGACTATCTGCTCTTGCTTTAAATCATCAGGCATTAAAGTAATGCACCCAATCTTTTGACCACCTTCAGTAGGTAAACAGCCATGCACTAGAACCACAAAAAATAGGTTTAGATTGGTTTTGTTATTAAGTTAGAAAAAAAAAAAAATCAACCAACAACTCTCATAAGACACTGGCTATCTATTTGCTTAGCTGAAAAATAATTTTAAAAATACATTTTATGCATGGAAAACAGCATATCATTAATTTGACACAGGGTGTAATTCATGGTTTAAAGCAAGTCTTTTACCTTTTTAACAATGTTAAAACCTGACCTATCCCATTATCTTTTTGGTCATTTGTAGGGTATCATGCACCTTTTTTCAACATATGCCATATTATAAAAAGGAGAACTGTGAAAAGCCAAGGCTGAACTGATGAGGTAATTATTTCAAGTACAAAAAGACAAAATCCCTCTCTCACGGCTTTTATGTGGTATATCACATTGCATCACTTTGCCCCTTAGAGCTATTTCCAACATTTTACCTCTTACATGTACCTCAAAGTTTCAGTTTCGAAGTGCCATAATGTTGGTCTAATTATTGAAGTCAAAACAGAAACATGAATATTCTTAAAACCAAGCACAGACTCTCACATTTGCAGCCTGTTGCATCTTCATTAAGCAGCTCCTGTGCCCGACCGTATGCCACACTTTCCACTATTAACTCTGAAACTAATACGTATATAATTTTTAGTTTTAATCAAAGTTTATAGCTGCATAGCCAGCCCTATACAGAAACTGGACTGGTAGACTCTCTCACCTCCTTAACCCAGTTTCATCCAAGTTTTGATAGTTTGACATTTCTAGCTTAATTAAATGTCAATTTTCTGAAGCCTCTGATCTGAACCCAGTGCTGGATGTTGCTCTAAAGACTCCCTCCCATTGGTTTTAATGAGATGGAGAATCACTTCTTACACATAACAAATATAGACAACTGCAGCTCAGTGTCAGACTCCTCATTATAGGCTCACAGTAGCTGTCATTTGTCACAAACCACAAAGCTTATCTTACAGGCTGCTGTTTTATCTAAATGCCTGAGATCAGAATTAGAATTGATATTGTGAAAAAACTTAGATATATTAAAAAATAACTACATCCCACTGTTATAATTAATTTTATGGCAGTTGTTTTGAGCCTGAGGGTAAAGGTATTCATATAAAATTTGAGCTCACAGTCATGTAGAGACTAAAACCCACAAAGTTTTCAACATCTGATTTTCTGTCAGAGGTTTACTCAGTTTGCAGACTCAGGGAAAACTTCTTCAGTAGGGATGTGTGTCAGCAGAGGAATTCAAAGCTGTTTGAGTTACTCAAAACCCAGTTGGACATGGTCCTTAGCACCCTACTTAGCTGACCCAGAGCTGAGCGGGGGAACTGGACTAGGCAGTCTGCAGAGACACCTCCCTGCCTCAGTCATCCCGTGAATTCTTTCGCCCACTGCTGTGGTCACATATGGTTGCTACATGGCTGTAAGGAGAAGCAGAAGCAGCAGCTTTCTAGAGAACTCTCTCTCACAGGGCAGGTCCAACTTCTATTTTGGGCAGAGAACCCAGGCAGTTTTTGCATATCTGAGTTAGCCTGATGAAACTTAGTCTGTATTCTTAGCTCTGTTTATCTCAGGAAGATACCTCTAATTATTTATTATTATTATTATTATTATTATTAATTGTATTTAACAGAATATGGACAAGGAACTCTGGTAGCAGGATATAGAAGCCAGATGCTTCTGATTACTTTTTCTCAAGTAGATGACTAAAACCAGAATCAATAAGGAGTTTACCATTGTCTTTCAGACATGCAGAGACCTGATGAAGAGAGCTCTTTCTCTCGAAGCTAAACTCTGCACTGCTGACACTGCATATTCACTGCTATATCACAGAAATTAAGAGTTAATATTTTTACTGTCTTACGAACGGTTCACATTCAGTGACGATACACAAGCATAGCACTGCTGCAAAGAGTTTACATTCTGATTGAGGAGATTGTTTTTCTCCACAGGAACTAAGCACAGAATGTTTGCTATTTTTTTCCTTCTCTCTCTTTAATTGTCTCCCACTCTTATTCTGATTTATTATTTTGTTTTTAGTCTAGTTTTTTGCCTTCCAGTGCTGCAGTGGGAATTGGACTTACGCACAGCTGTTTTATGGCAGTAGATGACGCACATCAGATGTACGTTAAGTTTGCATGTATACAGGTGAGTTGCAAATATGTATTGAAGCATATTGCCTGGGGCACACAGATCACAATACACAGAGATGAGAGACAGCAGTTATGGTAAATTAGTTTTCTCTCTTTGGATTGTATAACTGCTTGCTCCTTTACAAAGAAGCAAGTCACCTTTTATTTCTTCTTTTCCTTATTAGAAACAAAACCAGTGCACAGTGTCTGCAAGAATGTGACAGAAAGAGAGGATTAAAACAAACAAACAAACAAGCAAACTACAAAATTAAAAAAAAAATAATATTCATTCCCACTTCCTCTTTTGGCACTATGTAACTGTCACACTCCTTTTTGCTGCCTATAATATTTCTTGGTGAATACTCTCTAGATAAAAGATGCAGCAATGCATTCATCCCTTTCTTCTACATGGAATAACAGGTATTACTCCATGTGTGGGTTCCAAGATTTCAGAAATACTCCCTGTCTGTGATTTCTTGCACTCAGACTCACAAAGTGTGATTACTCCATAGCATCAACACTGGCAACAGGATTACAACAGCATCAGCTGTAAATCATACATTTTACATGTGTAATGGTAATATGAAGAAAAGAGCTGCTCTAAAAATGCTGGTTGTGTTACCAGATTTGTATCGCAGATGAGAGAATTTAGAAAGTTACAAGTTTGATATCTTTTCATCTTTAAAACATAGTCTCTTTCATTGAAACAAAAGCATTCTTGATAGTGGCAATAGGAAGGAGAATCCAGAGATATGTGTGTCTGTGTTTCCTCAGGTAATGTCACGTGCAACAGGGGAAAATGCTTAGTTTCCGTGATGAAAGTTTTTAGGGATCATCTTTCAGCTTTCTTCAGTTTCATATGGTGTAGACATTTTGTTTTGTGGGTAAGATAACCAAAGTGTGAGAGTTTCACACAATTATATTTAACAGAATGGCACAAATACAAGCACTGGAACCCTAAGCAGATAAACAAGTTATAATATATTAAGATGGAGAAAAAAAATGACAAGGAATCTTGGAAATTTGTTCTAAAGAATCTCCAAGCCTACATCACCTTCAAAATTCAAGCATGCCAATCTGTCTAGACTCAAAACAGCAAAATAATTGCAATTTATTCTGACATATAAAAGCTTTAAACTTTTTAGCTTGTTACCTCTATTGAAAGAGCGTCAGCAACATGGGACAGATCAGATGCTGAGGGACTAACCCAGGCAGCTGTGTTGCATCCAGCACTGTTTGCTTGATGAGTTGTGTGCAACTCTGCCTGCACAGTGAACCAGACCTGTAGTAGATGTTTTGTAATTTTTTTTCTGACAGCTGTCAAGTGCAGTACCCAGAGACATTACTTGCTTCTGCAAATGTTACTAGGAGGCTATAAAGTTAAGATATCAAGAGAAGATCTGAAGAAATGAGAAACCTACTGTTTCTGAGGTCACTGTGAGAAACTGGAACTAAATTGTTTGTCTCTAAAGGGACTCTGAGTTTATGAGGTCGTGCTCATTGCTGCGCAATATATATATATGCTGTGTGACATAAAAGCTGTGAAAACACTCTGCAGTAAAAAAAAACAAAAAACAAAAAACAAACAACCTAGCACAGGCGTCGCTTTTCTGCACCAAATGTCCTGCTTTAGTGACCTGATGCAGTAAATACCCCCTTTAAAAAAGTTCCACAGTGAGACTGAAAACAAAGGTGTTGTCTTTGAGTAGATATTAGTTTTGACTTGATCTCAAAGCTTTGCTCCTTTCATTCAGACTCTCTCTATGATATTGGTTTATGTGAAAGCCACTCAGAATTTCTGATCTGCTCTTTATTTTATACATAACTTTAATAAACAGGTTTTCAGTTCAGTTGTTTGCAGTGTATTGATTATCTGATGCAGGGTTAATTTAATCTTTTGACTACCATTTCTGCTTGAGTAACTAAATTTCTAGTGCAACTCGATGAAATGAGGCACTACATGTATTTTTTCATAACTCTTGCACTGCTCTGCTCTGTGCAGTTACAAAGGTGCCACACTATCCTGTCAGGTCTGTGGCTGCAGTTCAGCAACTGGCAAATGGATTCATTTTTAGCCAGGCTGAGTGAAGAGATCAAGTGCTTTGAGACTGCCATAGACAGATCATCATCATCATAAACACTGAAAGAAGCAACTATGCTAAAATTATGATCCTGTGTCCTAGTTTGGTAACAATTACGCTTGCTAAAGAAGTTACTTTGCTCTCCTTGATTAGTGGGTGCTCTCCTCTCAGACAGGCTACTAGGTTTACTCATGAGAAACACTCCCTAAGCTAAATTAAAATGAGCCAAGTTAGCAGTGAAAAGTTAGATGTGCAAACAATTTATTGCGACCAGATTAGTACCATTCAGTTTAACACCACATAGGTGGGCAGTTGATGAGAAGGGCTGTCTCTAGCAGGGAGTTGAGAAGAACAGCTGAGGGGGCTGTAATATCAACAGGCACACCTGCAGCTGGAAAATGTGCATTTGCAAACTGGTAATTTTCCTGAGCTCTGTGTCAAAATTATTTTATCACTGCACAAATCAGAAATAAATTCCTTAAATCCATTTTTAATACATTTTACCTGAGCTCAGAATTGAGTTATATGCATTCAGCAAGGAATTAGGGATTACCTTGAAGGTAATCTGTGTCCTATTACTGTGCAGTGCCTCAACATGGTGTAGTTTTTCAGAACTGAACTTGAGAATTGATGGTAATTTTGTCATCAAAACACAGTCACTTTTTCACTAGATAAGCCATAAATGTACCAGTTATGGAAGACCTGAACTAGAGATGTCTAAAGCCTAAAACATCTAATCTGCACAAAATGTAAATATTTTACAAGATACTGGTGTATTACGTTTAAAATACTCCATCATACAGCTTTTATGTGAAATCACAAAAAGGGGAAGTAGCCATTTTTCATTCCTGTAAGCCATAGTAACACTTGACATGGGGAAGAAATGCAGCACAACTGCAATCATGAAAGTCCTGGAGTCTCCGCCATTTAGCAAGGAAAATAGACATTTCCATCAAACTGCTGCCCATGTTTCAGTGACATTTAGCTGATCTGAATGCAGACTTTTAACTGCTATGTTTCTGATGAAACTCAAGAGCAAGTAAAGAACATGTCCTTCCTCTATAATCTTGAGGCACCCAGAGCAGGGCTGCAAGCTGCTTCTTGGACAGTAGTATCTGGTTCCCCCCCAAAAATAGTGAAAGTCAGGAATTATTTGACTGTTTTAGCATTTGAAAAGAAAATTCAATATTTAGCTGAAAAACATTCCATCCAGTACAATTTCTGTTACAGATGATAGCATTCAAATGGTGATCAAACACCTGCTGTAGGAAAGGAGATGCACAGCCATAACAGGAGGAAAAAAATGAAGAAAAAAAAAAGATGAAACAATTTCACATTCCAAATGAACAGAAAGTCAGGTTGTTGGTGTGCCAGAGTTGTGAAGAAAAAAAAAAAAAAATTAGTTTATAAAAGGATGGAGTATGACCCTAACTTATATCTGAGGAAAAGCAATGTTAAAACCAAGTGAATAGGCTAATTGGACGGGACACACTTGACAAAAGAGAACTGATAGAGTGGGAGTCTGAAACTGCCAGTGCGGTCAGCTGCCAAAAATGTACTTGGGAAGGAATTCAAAAACACAGAATGACCAGTTGATGGATTTACAAAGAAAACAGTTATAAGGTACTAAAACACCAGAAGACCATTACAAAGGGAATGTCTGGGGAAAACAGAAGTTAAAGGTAAAGATAGCTATTGTTAATGAAACTATACGTGCTCCTTGATACTACAGAAAAAGGCTCTAAGCTAAGGTGATTCAGAAACATGAAGCAAGTCCTATATGAAACAAACATGTTAAGAATAGTAAAACTCCAACAACTGGCACAAATCTAAAATGCTCGGGAATAGCCTTGATGACCAAATGACTCCAAGACAGACCTTTCTGTGCGGCACTTCTGAAATGCTTCTTATTCTTTGGTAGCACTGTCAAAACCAAAGCTTGGCTCAGGAGCTCTGCTTTGTACTTTGAGTTTTCAGCAGACTTCTGGTATGATATGACTGAGACATTTACTCTTACTGTTAGTAAGTGGGAGTGACAATAAATCCTTTCTCTCACACCTATCTCTGTATTTAGGCTGTAACTTTTTTATAGGAAAGAGAGACTGCAAAGTAAACACCCACTATTCCCATTTCTCTCCTGGTTGAAGCTGCTATTTTGAATTGCTTAATTTCATGTTGGAAGATGATATTGGGAATTCGACTGTCAGAAATTACTTCTAGTCACTTCACTTGAAGGAAAATTTCAATTATGCTGTATTTCTGCATGTTATAAACCGATGTTTTGTAAGATATATACATCCCTGTTTACTAGAAATAGAGCTGTGTTTTCAAGGAAAATGCTGATGTTTCAGTTTACATGAAACTTCTTTGTTCAGAAGAGTGAATAGTCCATGTAATGTAATTTATTTAAATACCATTTGTCAAAAAAATGCTATGAAATTTTATTTACATGTAAAAATCAGTTCATATGAAATTAATAGTGACAAAACCAAAAACTGAGTACAATTGTCATAATATGTCAAAGTTTTATATTTTATAACATCTACAGTTAGCAAACTCTGCCATGTGAGGACAACACTGCTGCAAAATAGTAAATTCAAGACAAAGCAGTAAGCACGCTGAATTACATCTGTCCCAGCAGTAGAAGAAAAGAATATTTGTCTATTTTGGCAAACAATTAAAATTGATTCAATTGAGGCATGAAAAGAACATACCAAAAAATTTTAGCTGAAAGGTCGAAGTAGAAAAAGCAATAGAAATAGTGACAGGACACATTTTTCTTTAACTAAGCTTTAAAAATGTGGATATTGATAACATAGGAATAATTTAAGGTAGTAGAGCTGAAGCTATGATATTGTCCCATTTATTTCTTGCAAAATCCCTTTTTAAACGCAACAGAATAATGTAGGTTGTATTTGGAAAAGAGTCCTTTACTGTGCCCCAATTTAAATGTAAGTTGTCAGTGCTGAACACTGGAATGGATCATATTGACAGTACACCATTCTCTTTAATTTTGAAGCATATGTGTTGGTATGAGTTTACATATTCATAACATTTAGATTCTAGTATTTTAGCTGACAATTTAATGAATTCATTCAGTTAAGGTGACAGCCTTAAAGACTATAAAAAATATATAAGGGTCTCATCAAAAAAGTGAAACACAATAAGCCATACTTAATGGTTTTAATTAATGAAGCAGAAGTTGCTGGCTGAAAATAATTTCAGAATTTTAAACAGTGGGGGAAGAAATGCTGCTATAATTGTAGTTTGGTTAATTGCTTGAGTGAAGGTTTATTCTACTTATTGGGAAGGATCATTTGTGAGAAACTGATATCTTGTAAGCAATTAAGTATACATTGTGATAAAGTCATGGAAGAGATTACTAATCAATTTTTGGAAGAACAACAAAAAACCCACTTCTTTGAAGCAATGGCAAAGGCTTCTAAAACCCAAAGTGAGGTGCACACGTGGGGACACACATACACATGCAAACAAAAAGGGAAAAGTCCTTCAAGAGGGTTTCATTTCTCTAGAATAGAATTGTTTTGGTTGGAAGATAGATACCCTCAGAATCATTGAGTCAAACCATAACCGAACTCTAGCACTAAACCATGGCCCTAAGAACCTCATCTAAACACCTTTTTAACACCTCCAGGGATGGTGACTTCACCACTTCCCTGGGAAGCCTGTTTCAATTCCTGACAACTCTTTCCATGAAGATTTTTTTCCTAATATCCAATCTGAATCTCCCTTGGCACAACTTAAAGCCATTTTCTCTTGTGTTATCATTTGCTGCCTGGGAGAAGAGACCAACACCCTCCATGCTACAACCTCCTTCCAAGTAGTTGTAGACAGGCATAAGGTCTCCCTTCCGCCTCCTTTTTTTCAGGCTGAACAACCTCAGTTCCCTCAGCCATTCCCCATAAGACTTGTGCTTCAGACCCCTCACCAGCTTCGTCACCCTCCTCTGCACTCTCTCCAGCACCTCAATGCCTTTCCTGTAGTGAGGGGCCAAAAACTGAACACAGTATTCAAGATGGGGCCTCAACAGCACCAAGTACAGTGGAACGATCACTTCTCTAGTCCTGCTGACCACACTATTCCTGATACAAGCCAGGATACTGTTGGCCTTTTTGGCCACCTGGGCACAGTGCTGGCTCATATTCAGGTGGCTGTCAATCAATGGCCCCAGATCCCTTTCCCCCAGGCAGCTTTCCAGCCACTCTTTCTCGAGCCTGTCACACTGCCTGGGGTTGTTATGACCCAAGTACAGGACCCGGCAGTTGGCCTTGTTGAACCTTGTACAATTGGCCTCAGCCCAACAATCCAACTGGTCCAGATCCCTCTGTATGGCCTTCTACCCTCCAGTGGATCAGTCTTCCCACCCAATATGGTGTTGTCTGCAAACTTACTAACGATGTACTTGATCCTCTCATCCAGATCATTGACAAAGAGATTAGCAGAACTGGCCCCAATACTGAGCCCTGGGGAACACAAGAACTATAAAAGCATTGGCTTTCAAACCATTAATTGTAAGTCCTTTTAGAATTTTTCTTCCTCATACTTTCTTAGAAACTATGGTTCAGAAATAATAAAATAAATAACAAAATCTGTGACTGAAACATATTATGTTATTGTGGGACTGTCTGAGACCAGGAGGTCAGGGACAGGTGTTCCCTAGTCACTTACTCTGATCATTAAGCTACCAGAGTATGCTGTCCCAGAATCGCTATTTTTTTGCCATTTTCCATTTTAATGGTAGGTATGATAATATACAGAAAAAGATTTTAAGCTTGATGCTACTAAAGTAAGACAGACAGGAAAATAATGAGAAATAATCCAGTAAGTACACATCAATTTATCTGAAGTACCTAAAGATGGATTATCAAAAGAGTCCTTTTTTATAATAGCAAAGTAGATAAAAGTGCTGCAAGTACTGCATGGAGAAGATCTGGAAAGCACATATTTGAAACATGATTGACTGGGACAGTGCTCTGGACTCTGCTACAGTGAAATAATCCATTTAGCATAGAATTTTTGCTTTAGTATTATGAGTGAAACATGCAAGAGAGTTCCAAATATACTTTTCATCAGGCAAGAAGCTGTGAGAGCTGGGTGAAAGACACATGTATATGAAGTGCAGTATGCATAGGCTTTCTCAGTTTCTTGAACAGCTGCTCCGATTATCAGATGTATAGAACTGGGTTTCTTTAGGTAATTACACTTAGCATGTGATGCTTTAAATCCTACCTCTTGTGCCCAAGGCACCCAACACAAATTATTTTTTCATTTACATGTGCATATATCTGAAAGACTTGCAATGTGGCTGAGCAGACTGCCATCTTCCCTAGGCTCCTTGTGTTTTGTGGTATAAAGCTGTAAAACACTTAGAAGTTATTTTTCACTGTGTCTACAAACTAATGGATCATTCCATCATATACAGTGCCGTGACATTTATTGCAGTTTAACAGGTTTAATCTAGGAACTCCTGTACACAGGCTTTGAATTGCAGAAAACAAAATATTTATAAACTTTAAATTACCTAACTAGGTATGTTAAAGAACAGAATCTGGCAAGTAACCATTCACACTAATGCTAGGCAAAGGTGAAGAGTTCATAACTGCTTGTGGTTCCTTTTGTCTTGACATAAAATGTTTCAGCTTACACTTTTTATGCTTCAGTGTCTGACAGGCACAAAGCTTAGCACAATGCAATTCATTAGTTTCTCAAAGATGTGATACAAGTATGCTTTTTTCCAGTTCTTTGGTGTAGGTTCTTTAATATTACAAACACAGTTATTTGCACTACTTGAGTTTTCACAGAGAATAGTGCTTGAACCATTGAGGCAAATGACAAGTCAGCAACTTCCTTTACTCCTTTTTAATCTCTCATAGGTTTTTTCAATTTTATTCACTAACGGTTCCCTTCTATCAGCTTTTCCTAAGCAAAACAGCGTAGCACTATAACTTTATATTTTCCTAATCAAGTGCCCTTTCCTTGAGCTCTAAACTCTTCTTTTCATGATGCTTACTCAGGCAGTGCTGGCCTCTACCTCTATTTGGTGCTAGCCAGAAAAAAGGTAACACTTCTCAAACAACACACGAAACAATTTATTGTCATTTACCAAGTAAAAATCTAGGGAGTGAGTTTTATTCATTCTACTTAAGACTTTAAGAATAGCCAAACTCGAACAACATCACCAACCTACAAAGGTTTCTCCGCTCCTATCCTTCAGAAAACAAATCTTGAGGGATGCTCTAGATTAATGTAATAAAGTGTTTATCTCACTCCCAGAATACCACTGATTGAAGGTGAGATAAATTTTGTCCTATTGAAATGAATAAGACAAATTAAGACCATATATTTTACAAACACAAAAGCTGACTGATGGCAAATTCAGCTTCCTGGTACAAGGTTCATGCCATTATGGGATAGAAAAGTGTCATTTGTGGTCAAAGCAGATAGTGGCAAAGTTTTGTAAAGGGTAAAATATGGCAGATATCTGTTTTAATAGATTTGAGAGAGTGAACCGTATCTTTGGGGCCATGTTTCAGGGTTTTGATGGTGGAGTCTCAAATCCACCAGTGGCCATGTCCTGTTGGAGAGGAGGACCCAGTGAAGAATAAATATGTTACTGGAAAAGGACAATAATATGTTTCTTTTACCATGATTTTTAAGAACCCATATCCAGTTCAAATAATAAATTTAGATTATAGTCTTATTTAGAACCTTTCTAGAGGGGGAAGATTGAGGTTTGTGGTGCTTTTTGTTCTTTGTTTGTTTTTTTGTTTTATTTTGTTTGATTGCTATTGCCTACTGTTATGTACCTTTATCTCAAGAAAATGAACATCTGCCATGCTTCTTTTAGAGGGTTGTTTCTGGGAACAATCTAGCTTCAAAACATCAAGACGCAAAGAAGAACCTTCTACTAGTTGCATTGATATGAACTAAGGAAACCTTGTCATGCTAACATCGTTACACTGGGAGAGATTAGAATACCAGTGTCATGGCAGGCTGGTGAGGATTTGCCCCTTCTCTAGAGCCAACAGGCCAGATGCTTGATTAGTATTCAACTGCTTTTCAAATGCCATGTTATTTTAACTCAGAAAATACAATCTGTGCTGTACCCTGAGCACTAGCATTAGCTCACCTATTACATGATGGAACCTAATTACTCTTCCCCCATCTGCATATTGAGGTATTGATTTCAAGTTTTATAGAGGTGTCTGCATTGTGAGGAAGTAACTATTCCACATCAATAAAAGAAAGACACTGTGGGAACATAGAAGAAGCAATTGGCAGTTATAAAATCTGCTACACTATGCAGCTCCAATTCCTCCAGGATTCCCAGACTGCATTTTGATAGTGCTGGGTAGAGTAATGTCAAAAGGCACAAAAGCCTTAGCTAACAATTGGGTTTTAAAGTAGCTGATTTCACAGGACAGCACTAGGGAGGTAGCAAAAAATGCTACAGCAGCTTCTTTGTTCTTCATTCCCTGGAAGCTAAGAGAAGTTGAATTCCATATTCTCATACAATAACAAACAGATGGATCTCTACTGACAACCAGCACCAGAGGAAAGCCTATGGACTATTTTTTATTGACATTTCAAAATGTATTAAATTACAGACTCTTCATTCCTTCCTAAATTATTTTCCCCATGGAAATCAGTAATACAAACAAGAATAATATTTATAAAACCAGTCAAAATACAGAGAGTCTGTAAGAGAGGCACTTTAATGATATTGTGCTGTCATTTGCAGCAGCAGAAGTTCCTGAGAATTTACTAGATATAATCCTCAATATATTTCAGGTTTCTTTATATCTTGTTCCAAATATGAATTCTTGCACATATTGCAAAAAGTTACTTAGAATCTGAACCAACAAGGATTCTATGATCTGGTTGCTATTTGATTTATCACGATGTGTACAATAATGTTCCAGAGGTACCTGAGTGACACATGCACCAAGTCAAGGAAAAACCATAAAACATTTAAATTATTCTTACAGAGTAGGGTTTGGTAAGTGCCCAACTGCTAATAAAGAGTACTTACTAGAGATACTAATTTCAGAATCTCAAGAAAATATCATGAGCACAGAAAAAAAAAAAAATTAAGCCCATATTATTTCTTGACAGCTTCATTTTGACTATAGAAGACAAGAGGAAACTCTGAGAATGTGCAGGTTTATTTTCAGATATTTGTAGTGTGTGTGTGTGTGTTTGTAGTGTGTGATATCTGCTTGTAAAAAGAGCATTGGCATTGTGATGGGAGACTCTAATATTGAACTATATGGTGCGGAAGACAGCTGTTTTCCTGAGAGACAAGGATTTTCAGAAGAGGCAAAGAAAGAATTTAAGAAACCTGATTTACATGGCTAACAGGTATGAAAAATCCATTAGGTACACTGTGTTTTGCTGTAAAATGTTTATAGAGATAGACCATAGGTTAGCTACTTGAGCTAAAGGCTGTGCAACATTCTGCTGTGACCTAAACTTCATTCCTAAAAAGAAGGAAATCAAGCACATTTTACACATAAAAGAGGAATTAGAAGAAATGATAATAAAAATCATCATTTTTTTCTTGTAAGATAACTTTGAAGTTATTACTCAAAATTTATCTCAGGTATTTAATGCCGTGACCTGAGTGAGTAGGTACTTTCAGATCATTGGTTCAATTAAAATTGCACAAGATTTTCTGTCCTTTTTAGAAATACATGTAAATGAATAAATAAATAAATAGATTTAAAATCACACCAACAAACCCAAACCTGCATTGTTTTGACATTCATTATTTTTAAAAAGGATGACTGAGCTTTTTCTCTCAAGACTGAGACACAATCCACTTTCCTGTAGATGTGAAATACATATGTTTACTGATTCTGCATATAAAAGAACCTTCTGGGATTATTTTGATATCTCTTCACAGCTGCTTGATGCCAGGCTGGGGAGTTGACAATACTGCTGAAAATAATTTAGTCACCTGTTTTTTAATCTTCAAGAAGCATTTAACAAAATTCTTATCTTCATGTGAGAGAAGAGAGTAACATATTTTTTGTTTAATGAAATGCTAATAGTCTGAACAGTTCTTAGGGGAAAACATACAAACATTCTATGCAGTCTTAGAGATATCTGTATACAGTGGAAAAAATTAAAACAAACTGGATGAAGTTTTGGTGTTTAATGTAATTAAACTTAGATTAATATCCACATTTATTATCTCAGATGAAGGTCTTTGTATTCTTGGAAATGTAAGAGCTGTTCCTGTGGTCACCAGCGATGTCTTTTGAAACTTTTTCCAGAAATGGACTCTAAATTAGTATCTCAAAAAATTAATCAATAATGATTATTTTGGATCCCAGTACTGAGCAGGGGCAAAGCAGGTACATAGAAAGAGATAAAGTAATTTATGACTAATTTATGACAGGCTTACTAGATAACATCATTAATGAGCTGGAGTAACTTGACAGTATAATTAACTGTGGATAACTTGGTATCATAATGAAGGAAAAAGGGAAAAAAGGGAAAATGATGTGTCCAGGTTCACAGAAGAATTTTGGTAGTACAACCCAGAATTAGATGCAGATATCCTGTATTGCAGTCTGCCTCTGTCACTAGAGCAGTGCCACAAGTTTCATTTTCCTTTCTCCTTAGAGAACAAACTCCCTTTAAAACCAAGGAACAAGCTGGTTGCCCTAGTTTACTCAACACTCAGCTTCAGCATGCAAGTTTCTTCATGAACAGGCAAAAATTAGTTTCCCTGAAGAAAAATTGCTTTTCCATACCTTAAGCAACCTTAAGGGAAGAGAAATGAGAAGAAGGCTTAGAAAATCACTCTGACAGGAAAAGGAAAAAAGCTTATTTTAGGCAAAATGCAAAATCAGAAAAGACCAGGCACATTGTTTGCTCAAGGCACAGTTCTTCGTGAGGTGTTACATAGGGAGTAGCAGAGTGGCAGCACAGAGGCGTTATGTTTGTGCCTTGCCAGGACAGAACAGGGCAGCTCAGAGCCTATAAACACCCAGAAGGTCTAAGGAGACCTGTAGGTGGGACATGCTCCTGGTGCCTGCAGGCAGGAGGCCACTCCTGCTCAGAAGACATCAGGAGTCAGTTTTCTCTAACTACACTGACCTTGCTCCTGAGCACAGTACTGACAAAGATGAAATTTCTGTACCTTGCAGAAGAGTACAAAGTTAAACTCTTTCTTTTGATGTGTTCCTCTCATTAAGAAAATAGTTTCTGTTTGATTGGTCAGTTTGTTTTGTTTTGTTTTTCAATATTGGGCATTTTAAAACTTTAAGTGTTTTTTGCTAAGCTGTGTTTTATCATGAGACTCAGGTCACATATCTTGTTCTGGATACCACAGAAGAAAGTTCTTTAGTTTAATAAAGTGATGGTTACCTTCTTTGTCTCTAGACAAGAAAGCATCCTAGCTATACATGAAAGAAGTTAAGAAAGTTGGCAATTCTTTTTTTATTGTGAAATCATCTAGTCTTCAAAAAAGCACTGATGATTCCAGTTTCAGAAATAAGTTCTTTTCAGTCTCACAACAAATAGCAATGTTTAGGCTAGGAGCACTGTGGGAATGTTAGGATGTGACGTGGAAGACTCTCCAAGAACACTGGAGATGCAGGTCCCCAGGGAACGGCTATTAGTTTCTCTTGTCATTCCATCTTTTCACTGTAAAATGTAGATGTTTGCAGGCAATCCAGGCACTTAGGATGAGCTTAATAACCTCAGCTGTTGGATATATGACAAGTAGATATTGGAGATTTATAATTTTGGATTCAGAAACTGAAATTCCATTTATATTCCATGGATTTAGAAGATAGCCCTTGCAAAAGTGGACTCAGGTGTTCAAGTCTGAGTAGTTGGCTTACTCTGAAGCAGTCTTAGGATCTGTCGCTATCAAGGTTTCCAGCCAACATAACTAATTTTCCTGAAGATGGTCCTGTCCCAAGTGACCAGTGCCCCTGCCTTCAACAATATGATTTAGTTGAATGAAGAAATTTCATTCAGATATACAGGTGAATACACACATAATTTGTGCAAAAAGCATTTATTGAATATTTCAAACAATCATTTCCACAAATGGTTACCCAGTAGTTTAGAAAGTACTGTGATTGTGGTTCCTTGCAGCTAGCAGTAGTAGGAGCTGAAGAATTTGTGAAAGTTTTATTCTGTGAGGCATTTAAAAACAGAGTGAGGAGCCAACATTTCTTGTGCAATAGTGTTTCTTAAAAAAAAAAAAAAAAAGCATAGATCTTTCAGAGTGTGGCATTTAATATGTACATTTAAAAATATGTAAATTTAAAAAAATAATGTTATTTGTTCCCATTAAGTGTTTTAAAACAATCAGTCCCTGTTTAAAGTTTTGATTCTACCCTAAATCCTGTCAATAAAGATACGGTCAGTTCTATCAGTTGTTTAAGCTTTAATCGTTATGGCAATAAGTTAAGAATCCACATCAGTTCAAATATTTAAATAGTTCTTTTTTGTATATAGAAGTTATCATGGTTACAAGAAAAAACAAAGGCACATAATTTAAATAGTGATGATTTCCCAGAGGTTTATTTTCCTACAATTTATGAGCCTTGTCATCCTTTGTTTTGTATACCAAACCTTCTGGTCTTCCGCAGCTGAAGATGGAATGCACTTTATGTCTGAATAATCTTGGCTGCTTTATGAGATAGAGGTTTGGCACTCAGATGAGTGTTATCAGCTTACTGTAAATGTTTTATTAATCTGTCATGAAGAATCACTTTTAACTCTGGTAAAGAATACACAATACTCTAGAGCATGAACTTTGTTTAAGGGGTCACTTTGTACTTCGTTGAAGAGTCACTGAACTCAAAGTAAGCTCAGTATAGGTCAAGTTGTGTCTTCCAGAAGGCAGGCAGGGGCACAGCTAGGAAGGGTCCTGTATTTCCAGGTAAAAGCCAGAAGGGACCCTGTGCTGATTTGTTCCCAAGTAGTGACGGTGAGTGAATAAACATAGCTACCAGGTTCATCCTTGGGGAAGATCATATTGTCCCCATTATCTTTCTGGTACTGGAAGATGCAGTAGCTCCTGTTCACCTATCAGTGGATCTCTGGAGAAGTTTGAGCAATCGGAGCATCTGCTTCCCCAGATAAAAAGAGAGAGCCAAGGGAGGCTTAAACTGTTTCTTAGGAACTTCAGCTCTGATTGCCAGAGGTGTTTGCGGATGACTAACCCACTGATAATTACTATGGACATTACTGCTTGTCTCAGTTTTAGTTGCAGATGAAAGAGAGCAATTATTTTTGCAGAATGTTTACCCTGGAGGGCCCAAATACATCTAGTTGTTGTGCTATTTTTTTTTTTTGTCTGACTCAGAAAAACTGAGTTTGTAATGAAGTTATTTCCATATTTTTTGATTACCTTAGCATTACTGCATAAACTCGCTCAACATTTTAAGTAAAAAAACCCTAGATTTTCAGATCAGACATATAATCTGTGTCTATATATATATATATATAAAATTTATTATTTCAAATCAAGTAACCAAGGAAACAAAGGACACTATTTACCTTTATTAGGAGAAGGTTAATGGACATACTAGAATCTCTTTCCCAATTAACTCCTATAGATCACCGGAGCAATAAAGACAGGCTGCATTTTAGTTGTTCTGTAGAGGCAGGACTAGGAGACAATTCTACACCTAAGTATACCTTCCCAACACTTTCAGGCACAGGATATTCTCCTACATATTGAATCTTGATTGAAGATGATATTTCCAACAGACATATGTAGCTGTTCATCCCTGACCGGTACCTTGTTGTTGGGGACTAGAGTCTTTCTGACAAATGGAAAAAAATGGATTAAACTATCTGCCTGGAATTCTTATGGGTGAAAAAAACCCCAGGATTTAAAAAGAGGAATGTGCTAAGGAAGTAGGGAGACTGCTTAACAGTGGTGCATAATACATACAGGGGAACTAAACCATATTGAAGTAAGAATGATAAAGTCTGTATTTGACTGATACACCTGAGGCAATCAATTGCTCACAGGGACTGTGCTGGTGTGTAATCTGAACCCAAGCAGGTGCAGTTATGATGTCTTTGCACAATGGCAATATTTCCCAGCTGCTCCTAAACATATTTCAGTGAGACACCCTAGGATCACAGTTCTTTTTCATGGCTGTTCAACTCATTCAGGTCTTTCTTCTCCTCAAACTTCAGGAAGCAAGACCAGAATTTACAATGTTACTAGTCCTTATGGCCTTATATTTGTACAGTTACATTTTGCATAATTTTTTAACTCTAGCTGCCAAGGCCAACTAGCTTTTCCAATATCAGATTTCAGTCCAGTGTGTTGATTATGCTTCATATTCCCTTTTCTAAAGTAAGCTACACCTATAGGTAGCAGCCTCAGTCTGGTCTTTTTGCTGTCATTTAGCAAGATGCAGCAGAATTAAGTGAACTGCCTGTGTCTTTGTTGATAGGTTGAAAGATGACTTCTTACTTCTGGGCCAAGGTCCAGAGGCTTCCCCTCAACCCTTTAGTTATTCCCTTCTGGGCACAGAGTTTCTTCCTTCCAATGTTTTTTCCTATTTCTCGTTGTCTTTAATTGTCCACTAGACAACATGGTGGTAAACACCACAGTCTGCCTAGAGTAGATATTTGTAGATTAAAACAAATATATATCCAAAAGTTTGTTATAAATTAAATGGAGGGCAGCTATTTATGTGTAACAATAGAAAGATTGTAAAAATTACAGTAAAAAACAGGCTTTGCAGAAATAAGGAATTTAAATTTGAGATTAGGAGTCTTTCTAAATCAATAAATATAAGCAATGTTTTAAGGTCAACTTGGGGTAATATGGTCACATAGTCTCATGCTCTGTTGGATAGATGCTATTAAAAATCTTTGACTAATACTTTGAGGTACAGGTTATTTAGTTAACCTAATTTCTAGAGCTCTGTTCTCCTTGTATCTCACATGGAAATACACTGATTTCTTATTACTCAACTCCGCAAGCTAGTCTTATTTATTGTAACTTCTTTATGGAAAACTCAGGCAAAATAAATATTCTCTTAATTTGGGTAATGACTTGATCTTCTCTGCAAAGACATTTGTCCTTCAGAAATCAGTTACATGGAAAGATGCTAGCTCTACCATAGGCTTAGACATATCTATGACGTTACAGCTGGAGAAATCTGAAACTGTTCCTAAATCTCAAATAATTCCTAAATTTCTGTTGCCCACTGTTTATGGGATGCTAATGATATCAAACTTGTGTTTTGTTTAGTACACAATCTGGCATCTTATTCTAACTGTGATGATGATTGGTGACGAAATGTATTACTGTTTTGATAAGGTTTGAAAGATTTATTATCCAACAAGAAGCCTGCTTTGTCTCTGAAGTTAGAATCAGGTTTATTTCTCAACTTGTTCTTGTCTTTCCCACTTTGGCCAGAATTTGACAAAGATTTCAGCTGCACTGCCAACCTATTCAGGTCTGCAACCTTCTCCCCATGCACCGTCACTCATTTTCATCCACCTCTGGGGAGAAGAAAAAAGAAAAAGGAGGAGATAATACTTTCTGAAGATATTTTTGTTTTCTTGAAATACCTCTTAACAAGTACATTGCCAGCCAATGAATAAATCATTCTGTCCTGCCCAGGGTCCAGAGCTTTTTGTCCATAATTGCTACCTTGCAGATTAAAAATATAGTGGAATTGTAAGAAGATTTTTTTTTAATCATTTCTGCCTTTTACAAATATCAAATTGTACTAAACTGAAGTAAAGTATTTTAAAGCAAAAAAGAAAAAGAAAAAAGACAAACAAACAAACAAACAACCTGAGATACTTGATGATTTTTTCTTCTTGGTGCACTTTCCAGTTTCTTTTCTGATTAAATAAACCTGTGGTTTTTGAGACAAATAAGTATAAATAAAATGTGTGTGTGTATATATCTATGACAGAGGGGGTACAGTTAATTTTTTTGAAAATTAAAAGTCTTGCTTTGAGTTGACATACAGACAATTACTGTGGCCGATAACAAGGTTCTCGTAACCACATTAGTTTCAAACTTGAGTTTTTCTCATGGTCTTTCATCTAGCTCTCTTGCTTTTCATCAGACCCACTTTTTAGACCTTAATTACTGCCATACATGGTCTACCTTGACCTCAGTAAAGCATTTGTCACAGTCTCCCACAGCATCCTTGCTGCTAAATTGAGGGAGTGCAGTCTGGATGATTGGGTAGTGAGGTGGACTGTGAACTGGCTGAAGGAAAGAAGCCAGAGAGTTATGGTCAATGGGGCAGACTCCAGTTGGAGGCCTGTATCTAGTGGAGTGCCTCGGGGTCAGCACTGGGGCCAGTATTATTCAATATATTCATCAATGACTTGGACGAGGGAATAGAGTGCACCTTCAGCAAGTTTGCTGATGACACCAAACTGGAGGGAGTGGCTGACATGCCAGAAGGCTGTGCTGCCATCCAACAAGACCTGGACAAACTGGAGAGTTGGGCAGGGAAAAATTTAATGAAATAGAACAAGGGCAAGTGTAGAGTCTGGCATCTGGGCAGGAACAACCCCAGGTTCCAGTATCAGTTGGGGAATGACCTGTTAGAGAGCAGTGTAGGAGAAAAGGACCTGGAGGTCCTGGTGGACAGCAGGATGACCATGAGCCAGAACTGTGGTCTTGTGGCCAGAAAGGCCAATGGTATCCTGGGGTGTATTAGAATAGGGGTGGTTAGTAGGTCAAGAGAGGTTCTCCTTCCCCTCTACTCTGCCCTGGTGAGACTGCATCTGGAATATTGTGTCCAGTTCTGGGCCCCTCAGTTCAAGAAGGACAGGGAACTACTTGAACTACTTGAGAGAGTCCAGCGCAGGGCAACAAAGATGATCAAAGGAGTGGAGCATCTCCCTTATGAGGAGAGGCTGAGGGAGCTGGGTCTCTTTAGCTTGGAGGAGACTGAGGGGTGACCTTATTAATGTTTCCAAATATATAAAGCATGAGTGCCATGAGGATGGAGCCAAGCTCTTCTCGGTGACAACCAGTGGTAGGACATGGGGTAATGGGTTCAAACTGGAACACAAGAGGTTCCACTTAAATTTGAGAAGAAACTTCTTAGTGAGGGTAACAGAACAGATGAGTTCTGCATCCCTTACATCGGTATATTGATCTAGCTGATGTTATTTATCACACAACTTATTTTACATACATACCTATTTTTCTAATGAGAATCCAAACGCAAGAGAGATTATGTTGCTTGACAGCCCACCTGTAGATTCTGTGATTCATTTATTAAGGTAATGAACTTTATAAATATTCTAAATTTAAATGTACATTAAAACCTGAAATAACTGAAACTAGTATCTGAAGACACAACTAAAGCAGTATCCAGTTAAATGCAGGAAAGCTAAGCTCTGTAAGTGGCAACATCCTTTCCTGTCCATTGCTTGATGTTCCCTGGCATTTAGTAGAAGTGAAAAAGAAAGCATGCAGTTCATCATCCTTTTGAATTACAATAGTGTTTCTTCAGCAGACTCATATTCTTGGCAGCAACTAGACAGCAAAAAAAAAAAAAAGAGCATTTATTCCACAATTATATAAGAGAAACAGTTTAGAAAACACTAGCATTGCAGCCTAATAAAATTCGAGTAGAAGGGGTTTAGAGGTGTGGAAAAACGAAACAAACACACCAAGCAAAAAGCTTTATCTCCTAAGCTATAGCTGGATGCTAAGTTTGTAGTTAAAAGAACAGTTTGTTAACAAGTCATATGAGATACTGGCATTCCAAGTGACACTGACATGGTTTTCATTTTGTGTGTGATGACATCCTAATTTAGTCTTCTGTACATTTTGGCTTTTTTCTTTCTCACTGAAGAAGACAAAACTAGCTTCATATCTGGTGCTTTATTTCCTGAGCTTTTTAACTGGAGCAAGGTCCTCTCCCCTCCGGAGCATGCCATGACCAGCAGGCTGAAGAGTTGTACTTTATAAACAGACTAAAATAATCCAGCTAAGAGAAAACGGTCAGAACAACTCCATATCTCAGGATGCCCTGTGGTTACAATACTCCTGAGGGAGCAGGACCTACAGCTTTTAGTCCTGCCCAGGAGATAGGATGAAGTAGACCTCCAGTGTCCTGTGTCTCACAGAGAGTAGGGCAGGAAGAAAAGCCCTGTTCTTTGAGGTTTCACCTGGTCCAGTGTGCTGTGAGAGTCCCAGCATGGCCAGAACTGTGGATGGAAAGCAATTGTTGGCTCTTCCTTACTAAGCAGGGCTTGCCCAGTGCTCAAATGATCAGTGCCTTGGGTGTGTGCAAAAACATGAGTGTAGATATTCAAATAAGTTAACAGGTGAAGACTTAAGCACGGGCTTGAGCACACAGAAGGCAGCTGGCTACGATTTAATTTCAAAGACAGTCATAAATGTTAAAACCTGACCTATTAGGATGGAAGTTTTGTGTCACTTGCCTCCTACCTATGAGTTAACAAACATTTCCTATCTCAGTCTCATTAAAAAGCGTGTTGGGCATTATGTCAGGTAAATTCAGCAGATCAAACTAAAAGTGCTTTATAGTGGTGGTGTTTAAATTCATTGGTGTTAGTGTGACAAGAACACCCTGTTAATTGTGTTGAATATGGACCTAAGTCTCTTCAGTTAAAGTTGCTTTAAAACCAGAAAAAAAATAAAGTTTCTGATAGCAAAAGTGACAGGTTTTGGTTTTTGTTTTTTTATTTGTTTGCTTGAGTTTTTTAAAGCTTTTGTTTTTGTTTTTCAAATGAACTGGACAATGTCTATTTCAATCTTTCTTCCTTTTTTTTTTTTTTTCCCGGATACATATTTTGCAAAATTATGTTCTGAGGAAAAGAGAAAAAATATGTTCTATTACCTCAGTAACTTTAAATGTCACCCACTTAAATATAAGAAGAAACTTCTTCTCAGTGAGGTAACAGAACACTGGAATAGGCTGCATGGGGAGGTTGTGGAGTTTCCTTCTCTGGAGACATTCAAAACCTGCCTGGATGCCTTCCTGTGTAATCTCATCTAGGTGTTCCCACTCCAGCAGGGGGATTGGACTAAATCATCTTTCAAAGTCCCTTCCAATCCCTAACATTCTGTGATTCTCCAAAGATGGTGATAGTATTCAAAAGACATCTTTTATCTATGGAAGCCTCTTTACAAGCAATGCTAGTGTTAGCTCACTATGGTAAGTAGATTCTAGAGTCCTTAAGATGTGTAAATAAAGAATTGACCTGACAAGTAACTTGACAAGTTCCATGATAAAAGTCAGACTCAAGAAGGGAATTTAAAAGAAACCGATCCTTGGCTATTTGGTCTAGACAATGGACTGACATTTAAAACATTAAGAAAAGGAAAACAAACATCAAACACAGGAAAGTATACAAAAAAGTATTAATAATACATGTTAACTGGCACATGCCAAATTCTGTAATTAGGTCAGATTAAAATCTCAGCATTGTGACTGACAGAGAAAGGATCCTTTTCAATGTTTTGAGAAAAAATTTGCGTAGATCAGAGACAGAATGAAAACCTAAGGAAAACTTAGACGCTCTCACCAGAGGTAATGTAGTTTTAAATTCTAATATTGTATTTTAATTTAGTTTAAGTAATACCAGAAAGAAATGAAACAGGTAAAATTAACAGTGAAAACAGAAAACAGTACAGCATTATGATGCCGAACAAGACACCATATATTGTGACATATTCATTATATTTTTCTGCTCTTCTGGAAGTATGTGTTCAAAATAATTCAATCTGAATGCAGCCGGCCAAAGTGGGATGAAGGAAGCTTGACTAGAGGTCAAAAAGCACATTTTCTGACACTATTCAGTGTGCTGAAGTCTTTTATCATTCTGCACAGCAATGCAACAAAGCCCTTTGCGATGTTTTCTCAAAACCAGGCTATGTCAAAATGTCCCTTTCCATATCAAAACATGCACTTTTGGGAAAGTGCACACCATATGCTTCTTTATTGCTGGAGCTCCATGCCACAGGAAAGCTCCCAGTCCTTGCTCTCCCTGCCCCAAAGTGCAGGTTGTCATCTCAAGTGATTCTGAGCCAGGAAGTGCGGGAGGCTAAACCCCTTTTTCACACACACATGCAGAAGTAGGAGGATCATATTAAGGGACTCCCTGAGAAAATGTGTTTCGCCCAACCAAATGTAGTGAGGCTTTCATGCAGTGTCCCTTGGGAGAATGGCTCCCACCACCTCCAGCCCTGTGTCTGTGCTGGCACTCTTGATGCAAGCTATGAACTTGTTTCTGAAAGAACAGCTCTGTGCTGAAGCTCTCCAATGAGACTTTAAGGCACATTTCCATTAACCTTTCTTCTATGAAGAAAGAAAAAAGGTCCTGTGATTCTTTTTCATGGCAGGAAATCAGAATTGGTTTATTTTGTAGCCACATAAATATCAGGTAAGAAACATGCGAGAACGGGTTTTAACCACAGAAATATCACTGCCTTAAGCCGACGGAGCACCAATGGAGAAAATTACTAGACTCAGGTGCTTGGAACAATTATGATTATACAGGAATATTTTAAATGACTGAGAATTACAATCAGTGACACCATCTACTTCACTGGTGTCTAGAGGTAGCACTCTCCAGTTTCTAGATCTTGGAGTCAGGTATATTTCAGCGCTTATTCATCTTATTTGTTTATTATCTGTAAGGGAGAGAGGGCACTAAATTGGTTCTTTTCAAATGGCCTTCCCTCCAATAGTAGACAGACATAGCTTGCCTTTAGCAAGAGATAAAATTAGATTCCAGTTTTTGGATTATATATAGGGTTGCAGAGACAGGAAAACTGGAGACACAATCCTAAATTATGCTTGGCAACACCTTGCCTTCTCAATAGCTGTAGTAATTCTTCCCTAGAATCCCATTTCTCTCTAAAAGCTAGGTCAAGCATGCACAGAGTCACACTTTATGTATCCACAACCATGGGTACTTCTCTTCAGTCCAAGCCTCCAAGAGACACCAGTCTGGCATCTTCATTTCCTTTATTGCAAGTGGAAATTTCAAGGCTTAGAATTTTGAGCAGGCTCTATCTTGCTATTGGCTATTCTGACTTTCCTCTCTGATCTCGGCTTCCAGTAGGAGGCATTTCACTCTGCAGTTCCTCCGTTCTTACTCCTACAACATATTAACCTTTTAAATCTCCTTTTCTTTCTTTATAATTTTCACACATAAAACCTACCTAGTGACATTGTTCCTCCCTGCCACATAATGTATAAAATGTGACTGTCTGATTCTGATAGAGCCTGCCTTTCATGTTTGGATTTCAACCCTTGCTATCCTCTCCTCCTTTGCTCTGTTTTCAGTGGGTTAAGGCCTCCTCTGATCTTCAGGGGATGTACACCAAAACTCATAAAACTTGTCCAGAGAGGTTGGGAAGTAACAAGTTGATCACTTGGTCTGTCAGACTTTTATATGAAGATTTTTAGTATTAACAGTAGTTTCATGGAAGTGCTGTACAGTTTTAAAAATATGGAGATAAGATACAGGTAAACAATCTCTGTCCCTGAACATCAGCACGCTGGAATTTTCTGAAAAGATTATTCAGGTGCTGGTGACTAGTATTCAGTCAATTTTCTGCTTGAGAAAAAATGATCTTTTACAATCAAATGTACATACTCCCATATTTCTGGCTTCATCAGGGTCTGTTTCTAAGAATAATAGTTACAATACAAAACAGTATTCTCAAGGCTACACTAAAGTAATTCCATTCACATGGGCTCTGCTTAATGTATTGCCAGTAAAATAATGAGATTTTAAAGTCTGAAAAAAAATTTTGATCTAAAAACTGTGTACAGTCAGACTTTAAGCATAGAGTAGTTATTCTCATGGACTTGAGGTCTACAAAGGCAACTGTGCATACGCGTGAAGGATCAGGCCTCAGCTTTTTAAATGCCCTATATATTTTCCACAAACACATGCAAGAGGCATGCAAGGTGCCAAAAGCAGCAGCTGAATTTCTGGGATACCATGCGGAGCAGTTTTCAAATCCCTAAGTAGGAGATATATTTCAAATCTTCATTGAGTGTATTATTCATAGTACATAGTAGTAAAAGCATTGTGTTTCTGTCAGAACTAATGAAAACTATATGTTATTTTTTCCTATAAAAATAAAATATACTCTGTAATTCTGAAGCTTGGCTCATTACAACTCTTGAACTTCCATTCTTCACAGAATGAAATGAAATGTCAGGGAGTACTGTTGTAGAATACAAGGTTGCTATGTCATTCAATTATTGTCTCATAAAACAACAGTCTAGGACAAGCAATGTCTGTTGGATTCTGCCAACTGAAAAAGCAGCAAACATTTTTCTTTCCAAAGAAGTTTTGCAGCCATGAGCGACATGAAATTAACTTTTTACCCTGGCCTTTGTGACAGTAATCTTCTGACAGTAAGTTGGGGTTGAACAGCGAAAATGTCTAGACAACCTATAATATTGTCATGCTACATGCTAAAAAACCTTTGATTTTAAATTTTTTACACTGTTCCTGTAATCCAATCAATAAAACATTTTAAGGAATACTTGACTACATAGTATGATTTAATAAAGATAGCCATTAATAACTTCCTTTACAATATTGACACCTCATGAAATATCTAGTTTGGTTTTTTTAATTTATGCTGATACAAGATATTGATTCTTATACATGATTAATTACCCTAGTACAACTGAAATCAGAAGCAGCTCATTAAAGCTTTAGGTGTTGTATATTGACAGGTTACAGTTTTGCAGTTAGAATTACATTCTACTAATCAAGACAATTAACAGACACTCTCTATACTCAAAGGAAACCTTTCAGTAAAAATTATGCTGAAAATAATTAAGATGGTGGAATTTATTTGATCAAAAATTCATTACTTCATCTATAGTCCAGCATACATTTGAAATCAAGCACACACTTCAAATAAATTAATTAAAATTTTCTATTTATTCTTATCCTATTTCTGATGAAGAAATTTATGATGGATCTAATACTTACCAGTACTAAACACTGTTCTATTAAAAATTTCTCAGTAATATCTAATTAAGTACATAAAAATTATTCCTATACTTCATTCCTTCAGCTTCTTCATCCTAAAGAACCGCCATCAAATCCGAGATGCTCCACAGATCGTAATGAACTACACTTTAAGCAGCTATAGTACTTTGTTAACCGTTAGTTAGCAGAAGCTCTGTTTTTCCCATGATTCATATAAGATAGCACAAACAAAGCTGTAATAAGAAGCAGTATAGTATAGTTTTCAAAGATGGATTAATTTAGAAGTGTATTCATTTTCACATTCCCAGAGCTTCATTAAGACTGACCACTAATTACCTGATGTGAAGTTTGTTTCTAAGGGCTATTAAACCATTCTATAGGTCAAAGAGGATTTACTCTGTAATGAAGTATTGTTGACAACAGACATGTCCAAATTGGTTTATCTGAAGATTTAATGTTTGGTTTTTTTTAATTCAGTTTCAACTTCCAGCACCTACTGTTCTATTTTCACTTACCATTGCTACAAACATGGTCTGCAACCTTTAATTTTCAGTCTTAAACAGATGTCATTTCTAGAAATTTGACAATTTTGGTTCCAAATAATCTCTGCTATGTATTCTTTGAAAGATTCCTGGGTTGGAGTCAAGGAATACCTTATTTTGGACTAACATTTGCGTGAGGATTCGTCAGCCATAGAGGAAAAAAAGAGCAATTTATATGTAAAAAATGAAGCAGAGAGGTGAAGATTTGTCTTCTAAATGTTGATGGGAACTGTAACCCTTCAGGCTTTACTAATATATCAAGATATCCACCGCTATAGATGTTCACATAAATCAACCTCCTACTGGAACATAAACTAGCTCTGTTTTCAGTAGTTCAGACTGATAGCCTGCAAGGTGTATGTGCATCTTCTGTATTATTTCTAGCCTAAATGTTGCTCGGCACGTTCTATAATCATGCTGAGGAGCACTCTAGAAGTTAAACTGTAGGTAAGAGCTAAAGCTAGTGTCTTTTTGCATTCAGCAGTGCAGAAATAGCCCTTCACCATCAGCTGAAGGGGTTAAAGAGTCCAAAACCAGTATTTCTATTCATTTGGGGTGCACAGCGAAACCATACTATATTATGGAAAAACAAACAAACAAACACACAAACAGTAATTATAGAGAAAAATTATAGAGAAAAATGTGTGGCTTAGAAATGGAAGATAAAAATCGCAATGTTTCCAAACTTTTCCATAGGAAACAGTCTAGAAGGTTCCTGGAGTATGGAAGATAACTCCCTGACATGGTGAGTGAGTCAACTCGGGAAAGCATTCCACTGAACCTGTTTGTGAACATAAAAGGACTTGTGGGTATTGAGATGTTTGGAGGCCATCTTGTGCATAGTTATAATGAAATCCTAGGTTTTGATTCTTGGAGAAGTAAGAAGGGGACACAACAGAACCTTGGCCTTCCGAAGGGCAGACTTCAGCCTGTTCAAGAGGCTGGTGGTCAGAGTCTCTTGGGAGGCAGTCCTGAAAGACAAAGGAGTCTAGGAAGGCTGGACATTCTTCAAGAAGCAAATCTTAAATGTACAAGAGCAGGCTGTCCCTTGTGTGCTCAAAAATGATCCAATGGCGAAAAAGACAATTCTGGCTGAACAGATAGCTGTGGCTATGAACTTTGGAAGAAGGGGCAGGGAACTCAGGAGGACTACAAGGGTGCTGTGAGGATATTCAAGGAGAAAATCAGTAGGGTCAAAGCCCAGCTAGAACTTACTCTGGCTACTTTCATCAAAGGCAATAAAAAGTGCTTCTATAAATACCTGAGCAACAAAAGCAGGGCTAAGGAGAATCTCCATCCTTTACTGGATGCAGGAGGAAACATAATGACAAATGATGAGGAAAAAGCTGAAGTGATTAATACCATCTTTGCTGCAGTGTTTAATAGTAAGACCTTCGGGTTCTTTGGATACCCACTCCCCTTAACTGGAAGTCAAGGATGGTGAGCAGAATGAAGCCCCAATGGAAATGGTTAATGACCTGTTTCACCACTTAGCCACACACAAGTCTATGGAGCCAGATGGGATCCACCTAAGGGGTCTGAGGGAGCCGGCAGAAGTGCTCACCAAGCCACTTTCCATCATCTATCAGCAGTTTTGGCTAACTGGGTATGTCTCAGTTGACTGGAGGTTAGCAAATGTGATGCCCGTGTACAAGAAGGCCTGGAAGGAGCATGTGGGAAATTACAGGCCTGTCAGTCTGACCTCAGTGCCAGGGAAGGCAATGGAACAGATCCCGAATGCCATCATGCAGCACACACAAGACTACCAGGTGATCAGTTCCCTGATTACTACTGCCAAAGGTTCACCTTACAAAATCAGAGAAGGTTTTCTAGGTTTTTAGGTTACAGTTTTAGATATTTGTGAAGTCTTTTCTTGCTTAAAACAAAACCAAACCAACCAACCAAGCAAAAACAAACCAAAACCAAATCAACAACCAACAACATTCTTCAGTGTCTGAAATATGAAGTGCGAGAACAAAAGATTGGAATTATAATTGGAAAATTTCTGCTAGATATCTCTCTAGAAAAAAAAAAAAAATATATATATATAAATGGTAAGATATGACGACGATTCTTCAGTCATGGCACAATGATGCTTTTGAGAGCTGCAGAAAGCACAACCGCAAATTAGTTTCTTTGTCACTTTGTTGATTTTCCTTATTTTCACATCTAAATGTTGTAGGATTTTCTAGTATAATCAGATTACCGTAGAGTTGTTTTCCTAAGAGCAAAGATTCCATCAAAAACAGTTATCCTACAGTCCTTTGCCCAGGAGCACGCCTTTAGGCAAGGAACATTCTTCAGTTGCAAATCTGCTGCTGAGGTTTTTTTCTGTCATCCAGAATTAAACAGTAAGAACTTCTCATTATATTTATGTTTAATTTTGTTTTCTGTTTAGCCCACAAAAGTAACAATAAAAAAGGATTTGCAGACTGATTCAATAGAGCTTTTGGAGTTTTTATTAGCAAGAGAGAAAAAAGGCTAGTTCCTCAAAAATATAATAGCTAGATGTCTTTCAATTTCAAAGAATATTCCTATAACCTAAAAAAAATCATAGTTCATCTATGGTTGAGTGGTGACAGATATTTTTACTGATTACCATATTTCTTTACTTTCAGAATACTCTTCATAAATACTGAATTGTACTATTACACATAAGTGCTTGTTTCCTTTAAAGAGTTTATTAATTCAGTAATCACTTTACAATCAGGAAAAAATGTCTGTAATTACTGAAATAAATAATAAAAGAATCCGAAAGACATTACACCTTGGTAATTGCTATTCTTAAAAAGATTTTTTAAACTGCATGTCTAAATGGGTGCAAAAGTTTGGTCATTTAGGGATGTTATCGACTATTTTTTCACAAGCTCCTTTTCCTTTTCCTCCCTGGCCACTACCCTAACTATCCTCTATGAGACTATTGCTGCTCTGGTATTTAGTGCTGTTTTTACCGGATTCACATAACAGAAGAGCCAGATAAGGAGTTTGTGCTTCATCTAAGGATTAAGGGATCCTGGCAAATAAATGAGTAAAAGCATCTGTCACCACTCAGGCACAAGCAGGTTACACACAGAGCTTACCATGTACTTCAAGTCCCCAGGCACATAGCAGAGAGGCTTATCCCTAGATTGGTGAGGTGCACATCTGCCAACATCTGTCCTGCTGTCCAGTAAGAAAAACAAGCCTGGGCCAGGGAAGGCACTGAGCATTGTTTGTGCTGTCTTCAAGCTGGAGGAGAACCTCTTTGATAGTCTGAATAGTTTGAAAGCCAACACACACTTGGTGAGTTGCTGAAGGCTCCTAGAATAGGCACTACTCATTAATAACCCTTTACAAGAAAGAAGTGAGCTAGGCTAAGGGCAGAAGTATAACAACGTGTTTTTTTCTTTTTGTGCAGTGATCTTGAGGAAGCCAAGGCTGTGCTTCCTTGTACACAGCAAGGTGATGAGACACTTCCACTCCAGCTGCATCCTTCAATACAATGGACTTGATGGATGTGGGGTCTTAAGGGAGAATTTAGATGTAGTATTAATATATCTAGCAAGCTCACAATACACAGGTTGTCAGAAATGTTCCAATAATTTAAATGGGTGGTTTAAGAAAAGACAGTGTATACAAACTTTGTCTGGACTAAAAAATCATTGTGTTCTTTGCTGCTCCACTGGATTTGGAGTTACTTTTCTTTAATTACCCACTCCTCTTTCTCAGCCTTTCCAAAACAGCAAGGATCTTATTCTCTGCCAGGGATAAGTAGCAATTTATGTGAAGTACCTTTTTCCTAGTGAGTATGAGCCACTTAATTATTTTTTTATAATATTAAAGAGCATACTAAACACTAAACTATTTCTGGCTTTTTTTCTGGATTAGAAATGGCATTATCTTTCTCTAAGGAGAAATATCTCTACTGAGTTTACCAGGCAAATTACTGAGGATTTTTTACTGCACTTGCAGGGAAAATATACCAAAACCTAATGCATATAAGACACAAATGAATGTCCAAATACTTGAAGGCCTTTTTTCTCTATAGCATGAGTTATTCTATTGTGTTTTTATGGCAACTTTGACTGGGTTGCCTATAAAATGGGCAGTGGGATGTATTTATCACACTGGACATGCTCTGCACTTTCTATTTACATGGTTAATGTAATAATTTTTGCTTTCAATATGGATAGCACATTATTCACAATGAAATTTGTATAAAAGAGAATATATACACGAAAATATTTCTTCTTTCACTGTTTATGTAACTGATTTTTGTAATCTTTATGCAGATACATTTTCCTGTAGAATAAATTCTCCCTATGATAGAATTGAACATAGAATATGTCTACACAGGGTTTGCTTTAGTGAAAGTTTTGAAAAAGAAAAATGAAACATAACAGAACTCTGCCCTGCATTTGTTATGCATTGTAAGGGCCATATTCAAGTGATACTTTTTTTTTTCTTTTAAATGAGGATCAAGGATTACAGAATACAGACAATGTTGGCATATAAAAGCCAAATAAGCGTACTTTACAATGTTTCATAAAGGGTTTGATCAAAATGTCACTACTTAGAAAACACAAACATCTTTGTCCTTTTGAAAGCTGTCTACATAAAACACAAATAATTTGCTAATTGTTAATATGAATATCCTTGATATCATAGTGCAGAGTTATAACTGTACAGTAAAGCTAATTAGCTTGAAATGTGTAGTGTTGCTAGCAAAACATTTCGAGGTGTTTATTTTTCCACTGACATGGAACTTAAAATACATTTCTATCAAGATTTTTCTACTATGAAAACATTGTGTTCTAAATATTTTTGTTACTGTTAAAGATTTCAGTTCTAACACAAGCAAATGTTTGAAATGTCACTCTTCACTGTTAGTTGGAAACAAAATCACACAGAAAATACTGGCAAGTACTGTAAATTGTATCTGTTTCCCAGTCAGAGCATCTGGTCTTTTGGCAGACACCCTTGGCAGATCTGTTATACTGGAAGCTTTAAGTTTGGTTTTTTTTTCCTAATAATTCTGTTTGGCTTGTTGTGCTAAGTGGGAAACAGACACTAATGTTCCTATTGTGTATGATATTTGGGAACCTAATTTTGCCTGAGACTTTCAGTGGGAGGCTCTGTAAGTATGGCTAGTTAAAAAATTAAACCATACCATTTCTTGGAAATGGGTTCTGACCAAAGCATTGCATGTGAAAATTATCTGCCTTCTAAGGAATATAAAAATTCTACCTAAACAAAGCAAAACAGAAAAAGCTGTGCATAAATTTTCTGTTTTGGAGGGATGTTTTTTAAAATAAAAAGCTAAAAAATATCTAGCAGGAAGGACAACACTGTTTACTGATTAGGCCTATTTATAAGAGCTGTTCTTTAGCTGAAGACTAGTTGGATCCTTTGCAATCTGGTTGTAAGCAAATAATGCATTTGACCTGTAAATTGTTCAGGTTGTTCTAATCATAATATGTTCATCTACTCATAAAACATGACTGCACTGACATTACCACTTGTATTAGTCATGTTTTGCCTTACAAACTTGCCTCAAAAGGAGTAATCATGATGTAAGGTCATATTCAAAACGCAGGACTGTCAACTACGGTCCCTCTAAAAATTATTTGTCCATAACTTTCTCAGTGAAATACTTTTACAGATTAGATTTCTACCCATTTTTAGAAAGATTTCTTGAGTGGTTGGTGTTCAGGATGTACTATTTAGTCTTTGCAGCACACAGTCAGTTCATGAGATGTGTGACGTGGTGAAATTATGAGCAGTTCCTGCAGGATAGCATCCGCTTCAGTCAGGGGAATGTAAAACCTTTTGGGATCACAGCATAAAAGATGTAACAAGCTGAGGAAATTTCATCTCTTTTTCCTCTTTTATGATAAATATTAGTAGATTAACTTTCAGAAGGTGCTGAGCTGTGGCTGAGTTGACTGTCCAGACTCAGACCTAATTCTAAGAATTAGATTTTTTTTCTTCTAGAAATTGGACACCTTTACCCACATTGCAAGGGAAGAAACAAAAAGCATATCAACAGAAAAATCAACAGACTGCTTGAAAATCCAGACTGTTCTTTTCCTGCATGTAATATGTATCTAGAACATCAGACCTGAGCGTAGGTACTTTTCCTCCAGCGAAGGGTAACAGAAGGACCGGTGGTTGTTGAATGTTTTTGTTGGTTTTATTTTTATATCTATTACAACTTCACTACCAAATATTTTGTGTGACTTAGAGTGTTTTCAGTATTTTTATAGTATTTTGGATACAACTGTCTGTATTTGCAGAGAAAAAAGGTACATCACAACCCTTTTTCTAAAAAGAAGCAGTTATCTGAAGAATCACAGAACTGCAGACAAGAATGCTAAGGAACTGAGTCTGAAAGCAACTTCATAGATGAGTTTTTCATGATTCACCCTGCCCTAGGAATAGTTTGTCAAAGTGGAAAATGCTAAAGAATAAAGAAATTGTCACCCTGACTGTCTTTGGGTACCAAGATTTTTTTGTCTACAGAATGGGCTCTCAAAATCACCTGAATGGAAGACTATAATATTTTCTTGCCCTGTTTTGTGAGGTCATGGTAGAACTAGATAGAAGAATGGCTGTATTGTCTCTGACCACAGTTCTGTCTTGCATAATATCCTGTCTTCATTACCAGCTTGCTTATAGGAGGTGCTGAAGGGAGGAATATATTCAAGGTATGTGCATGCTACTATTTCCTCTGGTATCCTTTCCTAGCTTCTGGCAATCCATTGACTGGAAGTCAGAATTTGCAATATTAATAACCCCTTTTCTTTCTTGAATTTACTTAGCTCCTTTTGAATCCCATTTTTCAATTTGACCTCTGTAATTCCTAATGTTAATGTGTTGTGTAAAGAAATACTCATTTTGTTTAAACTTGTCAAATACTTTCACTTAATATACATTAATCACTTTCCATCAATTCATGACTTCATACATCACTGACATATCCCATGGTTGTTGCTTTTCCCGAAAGCTCTAGAAACTTCTTCTTGTGTAGATACCATGTGATATTTTGCTCATTCTTGCAGTCTATTTTTGCACCTTCTTTTGCAGTAGCTTATTTTAAGGAGAATGGGAGGAGAGAAAAGCCCAATAAGACCTATATAGAATCATAGAATTATAGAATCATTTTATCATTTTATTTGGAACAGACCCTCAGGTCATCGAGTCCAATCATAACCTAACCTAACTCTAGCACTAAACCATGTTCCTAAGAACCTCATCTAAATGCCTTTTAAACACCTCCAGGGCTGGTGACTCCACCGCTTCCCTGGGCAGCCTGTTGCAATGCCTGACTACCCTTTCCACAAATAATGTTTTCTTAGTATCCAATCTAAATATCCCCTGGTGCAACTTGAGGCCATTTCCTCTTGTCCTATAACTTGCTACTTGGGAGAAGAGACCAACAACCTCCATGCTACAACCTCCTTTCAGGTAGTTGTAGAGAGCGATAAGGTCTCCCCTCAGCCTCCTTTTCTCAAGGCTAAACAGCCCCAGCTCCCTTACCTGCTCCTCATAAGACTTGTGTTTCAGGACCCTCACCTGAGGGGTTACTACCACTTCAGTTTCTCTTACTCTTCATCAACCTTGTTTCCTAAAGAGTTTTGGTAAAGGAATTTGGTAGTTAAAGTCTGTTTTGTTGGGTGGATCATGCTTTCCCACATGTCTGTGAATTTCTTAAATATTATAATAAATTTGTGACTTCTTCCTGCAAAATATGAGGAAACTCTCTTCCTCTGCTATATTTTCCTGGCTCCATTTATTAATTATATTATTTCCCATAATCCAAAGAAGTCTGACTAGTCAGTAAACCAGACTTACCCAATTGTTGTTTCTTATGGAGCTCTTCATATAAAATGACATTATATTTATTATCCTCTGTTGCTCACGTACTGATATTTATATGAGAAAGGTTACATAGTACAGGTCATAAGTTGGTAATTTTGTATTAGATTTCCTTGGAAATTTTAATCATATATGAATTGGTCTTGGCAGTTTGCTGCTATTCACTCTGCCAGTGTATTCTAAAGCCTTTTGTAATGATACTCATGCTTGAGATGGTACCTCTGACTCATCCTCAATAAGAAATGGTTTTGGTCTGGGAACATTTTTTTTGTTCCTCAATAGGGAATACTGATCCAAACAGTTCCTTCTGGTTTTCTACTGTGATCTTATCACCACATAATGGTCTCTTTATGTCACAATTAAATATTTACCTGTCTCAATTAGAGGCAGGCTCCCAAACATGCAGTTATTTTTAAAAAATGTTGTTAGCACTTTTTATGAGTTTAGAAAGGAGAGGCGAAGGTGAAGGTGAAGGTGAAGGTGAAGGTGAAGGTGAAGGTGAAGGTGAAGGTGAAGGTGAAGGCGAAGGCGAAGGCGAAGGGGAAAGGAAAGGAAAGGAAAGGAAAGGAAAGGAAAGGAAAGGAAAGGAAAGGAAAGGAAAGGAAAGGAAAGGAAAGGAAAGGAAAGGAAAGGAAAGGAAAGGAAAGGAAAGGAAAGGAAAGGAAAGGAAAGGAAAGGAAAGGAAAGGAAAGGAAAGGAAAGGAAAGGAAGGAAAGATTGAACCTAGGATCGGTCTCAGATCCGTAGGAATAGTGCTCAATTTACAGCAATACTGGGATTTTTCTGTATTTGTGTCGAAATCTTATTGATTGTTCTTGATGCTTGGGAGTTAAAACCAACAATTTCCTTGTTATATTGGCAGCATGAGTTCTGTCTAGAAAAGCATGACATTGGCTTTGATATCAGCTCTACCCAAACTTTCTAGGTAGAAGTGGCCTCTGGAAGTTGAGCTGATAAATCATAGTGTAAGATTCATTGATTGATCCAGGAGCTTACTTGTATTGCCCAGCTGGATAGGCTAGTCAGTTGCAGATTTACACACAACCTATTTGCAAAAGAGGTGCTTTTACTTGCCTTGAGGTCCAGAGATAAATTTCTGTTTAGGATCAATTTATACCCTATGCATCTTCTTTTCAGGAGTTTGTGTGACCTATCTCTCCCTGTGAGGGGGCAATCTTGGATCCATTTACTTATCTTCACTAAAAAAAAAAATAAAATTATTAAATCTTTCCAGAGAATTTAACACTTTTACTTACTGCCTGTTCACCTGGAAGCACAGAAATTTTTGATCTTATCAAAGGACATGCTGGAACTTAATAAGCAGGTAGCCCACAAACTTTTCTCAATTCACTGTTAGAGGAGCTAAAGGAAGGAAAAGACTTGCACATTAGAAAAAGCACCTGCTGTGTTGATCACCATGGGATTACTTTCTCTGCTCAATAAACAGGAATTAGGTCATGCTTATTTATTCAGTGAAGAAAAAGCAGTATCAAAATAACCAAGGTCTCCAATACAAAAGACATTCTTTGTCTAAAATCTGACTTGTCCCCACCCCAAAAATCTACTGTACTGATCTCACTGTGGAATATGTAAAGTTATAAATTGTAGTCACCAGTTTGCCAGATAAGACTGAGTTGCGTAAAATGCTGGAGATATGCATTAGATAATTGTTTTTCTATTGGAAAATAAGTTTAAGGCTTGCAGAGCTGAGATACCAACCAGTAATTTGTCAGTGTTGAATGCTGCCAGAGGAAGATCACAAAAGAGGTAATTACTCCAGCCAGTCTCTGCTGCATCTGAGCTAGCAACAATGGCAGCATTTAGGGTAAAGTTTTCCTGACCTAATCTTGATAATATCAGAGAATCAGAGTCAGATTAAATTAGTTTAATTTCCTAGCTTGTGACAGGTATTTAATATCTTAAAACTGAAGTATTTAAATCACACTTGCCTTTGACATACCTATTTTAACGTTTTGGGTAAGTGAAGAGTAAATATTTCCTTTTTCAAAGCATTAGTTAGAGTTCACAGATTCTAGACATGTATTTTTGTCTGACTCGCTTGGTAGAATCACTGATCATTCATTTGATTATTCTGCTTTATTTCTGTTCAACATAGACAATGAAATTAAGGAAAAAAAAAAAAAAAGGAAGAGAACCTCCTAGAAAATACCTTTATTTAGAGTTATGACCTTTACATATAGCTGCTGGTAACAAATCCAGGTATCTCAGCCTAGAAGTAGCATTCTAGAAGACTGATCTAGGAAAATAAAATGTTTTGCCTGATCATAAATCATATGCTCCTTTGATTTCCAAGTGTTTTCAAAGAAGTAAACCAAAATAGAATCCATAACGAAAGTAATTTCAAAATGAAAAGTCAGCGTACTTTTATTGAAAAAATCAAACGCAAATAAATTCTTCCAAATTTTTTTTTTGGCTCTTGTTTTGTCTCACACTCAATTTTTCAGATTTTTATGAAAACAAAATGTATCATAGAAACTTTTTTGTTTCACTCATACTATATCTATATCATCTGTATAATTTATATCAAATATATCACATATATAGTTTAATCTCTATCATCTATATCATCTACATCTCATTCTAGATAGATACATAATACACTGCTGTCTATCATCCTCTAGAGATCAGAACTTTGTTTCTGTTTCTGCATCTGTTAACCACTCCAATTACCAGACATGTTGCTTTAACTCCAAACAGTTTAGTCACAAGGGACAAACACAAAAATCGGTTCTTCTCACCCTAGTCAAGACATACACTCAACACAGAGATATTGGGATTTGCCAGGAACCTTTATAAAATTTTTATTTACCATTTATGATGCAGATGAAATTCTCAGTCTTGTCAGCATTTCCATCTGCTCATATATTAGATGTGAGATTTTTTTTTAATGCAGAGCAAACATTTATTCCCTTATAAACCATTCTGTGAAGTTTCAGTCCAGATCCCATATTAAAAACTATATGTATTTTCTTTTATTCTGCTTATCACAAGGGAACATCAAGCTTCAGCAGTGTTGGCTGCCTTCAAAAGTGTTTTGAGGCCAAAGAATTACTAGTATGTCCCGTTTTTTTCCCCTGCTTTTCTATCTGTAGTCTTACTAAGTATAGATTTCCACATTCTAGGTAGCTTGTCTCCAAAACCAAGCTCAAAGTACAGCAGCACAGGGTGTTTCAAAAAGATGGATCCAAATTGAAATCACTACTGCTTTGAAATTGGGTCCATCTTTTTGAAACATCTGTATTTCAAATAAGCTAGTTACTTTGGTCACCACAGTCACAGGACTATGCTTTTAGTATTTTTAAGCTTGCTACACTTTGGAATTTTATGACACTTATAAATGAGTCTTCATGATTATTTAATGACCCCATGGTTGCTTTTTAATGGGATAAGACAAAGTATATAAAAGAATTGGTGCTTAATTAAGTCTACACACCCTCAAAACATATTCCTTCCAGTTGATTTCAGACACTTGGTGACTTTTCAATGAACCAGCTGCCATGTTTCAGATTAATGAGAGAGCATGTTCTGCACAAGCTACTGATAATGAGATGTCTAAAACCATTAAGTTCACACAGAAACATGTGCATGAAACAGGATGCTACTTAGAATAGTAACCATTGCCTTTTTCAATTAGCATTTTATTCTTAGCATGGTTGTACTGATCACTGCATTATGAAATACAGATAACTAAACCATGTTGCAACTTATCTGGGTGCGCAAAGCAAGTTAGTAGTAGATCTCAAGCTCAGGAAGCAGGAGTGTTCAGCTCCAAAATGAAACTAAACTAGTCTGGATTTGTCATTTGCTGGTGTAGCTGGATTGCTTCTGCTGCCCAGGTATATTTCCTTCTCGCTAGTTAATACATGCACGTGTCATGTTGTTGATGGCAGAAAAGAAAGACATAAATGTATCTCAGAAGTAAAATTCATGTTATGGTTAAACAGGAAGGCTAAGTGGCCACTTTAATCTACATAGAAGCCTCAAAGCACACTTTTGTATTTTCATCTGTATTTCAGAAACAAAAGAATGTGGCTCTAAGATTATAAATTGACAGAACCCTGTGATGCAATAAGACTTTATCAGCACTTACCCTCTACAATTTAGCCTCAAAAAATTAGGTTTGTTAAAACTGCTTTCACTGTAGTTGTCTCACTACCTCAGATGAGTTGAAATTAGACTCAGATTGTTCAGAAAGCAACAACATTACTCAGAAATATACCAAAAAAAGGAAATTCAAATTCAGTCCTAAGAAAACCAATCTCTTGTAGATTTTTCTCTGTCTTGGATTTGTTAGTTCTCATCTCCCTGATCCAAGCACCTGTTGTCCTCCAGAACCTTCTCTTATACAGATGCATAGAGATTCTAGCCAGCTAGTCTCTCAAATTTTCCTTTGATTTGTTGAACAGATAGACTTTTCTCAGGAAATTTTCTAAGCATTTTAACAGTAGTGAGAATGCTTTTCTGAATCTACAGATATTAATCACTACACATCTTCAAGTGCTGAAATTGGAAACAACACAGACTTCCAATAATGGTGTCATGAATGATAGATACAAAGAATAAATATAATTTTCATGTTTTCCAAGGATTATATTCAACCTTTTGGAATCTCATTAAGACCTTGCATTCAGTTATTAATCTCTCACAACTCCCTAATAATTTTTTGGGCAGTTCCATTTGAGGATACAGTTTCCTGTCTTGTACATACAAGTTATTTTTTTTTCATTATTAGATATATTGCCTTGCATTTTGCTGTTTCCATCTCAATTTCTATGATTACTCATACTTATATATATTTATGGACATTTCACCTGTCTTTGATATTCCATCAAGTCACATATTTTGTAATCTTTATGTCTTCTTTTAATTTATTTTACAGCTATTTTAGAGAATGTAGATCATAAATCTATGTGAAATTCTGCAGCAGATGACTGCTTCTCAATGTCTGACAAACGCATTTAATATTTGCTACATGCATTTTTCAAGGTATAATTTCTATTAGAATATGATGTAGTTTTAAGTCAGGTGTCTAACAAAGGTCTCTTAGGTTTATTTTTGCCAGCCATGTTTATACTATGAAGCTTTAAAATAACATATTGACCTAAAATTATCTTTATTGGCTTTATCATGTAGTGCTTGCCTCCCACATAACTTTTTTCACTGTTTTATCTGGGATCTGTGTCAGTCCAATAGGATTCTACATAGGAGAAATGTGGAAAAGTTATGGTCCCATGTTTTCACAGCTGAACATATGGCAAACCTGACTTCTTTCCTTGGCCAGCGCACTCTGAGGTCCTACATTTACTGATAAGATGATATGGACAAGAAAAATTGGTGAAATATTTTGGAACTGACTTGAATTTTCTCTGTTACAAAACAATTAATCATCAGTAATGGTGACATCAATTGAAACTAAACTAAGCACAAATGTAATAAATAAGTAAAAATACATAAATCTATGAATTCTTTGAAAAAATGATTTTTTTTTTTTTTCTAGTCAGTCATTATGCACAGTTGTGACATTTGCAGAAATCAGTGATATACTTTAAGGCTAGAAGGAGCTACTATGGTAACTTTTAACACTGAACAAATTTAATAAAAATCAGTAGTTGAAACCGGTGATTCGGATGTGCAATAGAACATGTGTATACATTACAGAGACACTGGATCTCCATTTAAGATCAAGACTGACACAGACTCATTCATATCCCTTGGTAAGTGCTCCTGTGTTTAATTTTCCTCATTGATTGGGAATTTGCGTCTTGGTTTCCATGGTACTTGATATATAAACTCAGAGCGTATGTATATTTGCATGTACACTGTTCTCCGGATCATTCCTTGTCTTTCCTGCCAGAATTACTAGAATGGGTTAGGCAATTTAGTGTTGCCATGAGTCAGCCTCATATCATTTGTATGGGTGAATGATGCAGATGAAAAATTATGGGTCTGCACCTTATTAGGAGTAAGTATATATATTCTGAGGAGTAATGTTATGTTAAATTCCAAGAAGAGCTCTATAGCAAAAGTTTGAAAAGTTTGAAAAGTTTGTGATATTTTTTCTCTGTGAAGAGAAAGAGTAGAGAAGAGTAGAGACTGAAGTAAACGCAGATAAATGTATCATATAATGTATCAGTGCACAAAAGTGTAAAATGCCAGAATGATGGCAGCTTCTCTTTGTGTTCATAAATTTTAGCAACCACATCACTATATAATTTACCTCTCTTTCTGAAATTCCTATTTAATAAATACTTTGATATTTGGTCTTGGCAAGTATGTCAGTAAGTTAATTATTTGTTTTAAAGCATTTAATTGTAATTGAGAGTATGCGTTTCAGGATTTGTATGAGAACATAGAGTCATGTTTACATTTTAAGAATCATTTGCTTCCTCAGAGGCCAAAAATGCATTATAATATTGTCTCTTTAATTGTTGTATTTTCATACAAAACACACTTCTTATTATCTGGAATTTAGATTAAGATTTAGGCAGCTATGGGAAATAAATTTAAAAGTACTTCCCTGACAATAAATGTCTATCACATCTTTAAAATTGTCTCAGTTTGTTTATGTGGATTTCCAAACAAATGGAGAAATACTTTAAAAATATCTCAGATTATTTAAGCAATATTCTTTTAGAAAAATATGAGAATTTAAACACTCTCAGTATCCATTAATTCAGTGATGTTGATTTTTGCCTTACTTTTTCAGGAATTTCTTAAAATAAATTAAGAAACATTTGAAAAAAAAGTTGTTTTTATTAAGATAAAACAAGTAAACAAACAAAACCAAAACCCAAAACAACAACAACAACAACAACAAAACACCACAAACCAAACCTCTTCCTATATAAAAGTAATCTTCATTTGAGGTCTTTTACTAGGATCTCTGCTATGTGATACGGAAGCCTGTATTTCAAAGTGGATTAAGAAACATATTCTTCGGTGTAAGTATGGAACTAAAGCTTGTTACCAAATAAAATCAGTTTAAAAACTGAGAATAATAAACATCTCTGCATTTTAGGTGTGTTCTTTCCTAATTTCTGAAATATATGGCCTCCCTCGAAAAGCCCGCCTAAACATGAGGACTCATACAAAATTTCCATTGTATTAAACAAATGAAAAGTAATCTCAGCAATACAGATGATGAGAAATATCCTTAATACCTACTCATGGAGGAGTATTTTCATTTGTGTTCTGATAGATTTGCTCCTTCTAATCCAGATGCTTAAGTTGATTTTGACACGCGAAACATATGAGTCAGTGCTTTTGTTCTCCAGATTATGCATATTAACCTTACATTGTCTCCCTTCAATTAACATTTCTTTGCACATATTTATGGGATTTAGAATTCAGAATATTTCTCTGAATTTCTGAACTACTATTGTTTGCTTGGATGAGAAATAACACATTTTTTTTCAGCTGCCATTGAAAAGCAGTAGAATGACCACCTAATTTAATAGTCAATTTTCTTTAAGCACAGATTTCACTGTCTTGATATATAATAGTCAGGGTTAGCTACCAAATTTTCAGTGTAGGTAGCCTTGCTGCCCAATGTGTACTATAACAGAAATATCAGCTCTTTCTTACAGTTCATTGCTGCATCTTTTTAAGTATGGAACCAAAAAATTACTTTTAAGGAGGAGATTTTTTAGCAGAATTGTTATGAAGTGACAATAGTTAAAATGTAAGAAATGCAAAATTTATATAATAAAATATGATTATGTATAATATGTGATTCCATGTATGAACAATGTGAAAAAAGTTCAGATGAAAAGAAGGGTCAGATTACTTTCACTGTACTGTTTCATTTCTACTATGCCATTTTGGCTTTCAGTGTTGCCTTCCAATTAAAGAAATTCAAGTCTCATTATTCAGAAAAGTATATGTCACTGGGACAAACCTTCAAGTGCTATGACATATTGCTGTAGTTATTTCCATCTTCTTTACATAAATTAATTTTCATCCTCTACTGCAATTATATTTGGTCCTTTTCAGGGCTATTTTCATAACCTCAGATAAATTTTCCCAGCGTGGGTCCAGAAATTAGATAAACATCATATAATACATTTGCCCATGCACAAGAAGTGTAATTCACAAGTCCAACTGCAAGTATGTTAGCAACTCAACCAGGACAACCTTTCTATAACAGCAGCTTGCTCAAATGAGTGACATGAACAAAGAAAAAAACTCTTGGCTTAACCTCTGTTTTGATGTATGCTCTGGCCTGGTCCCAGAAAAAAATTATCCAAGGATCATTTGCATCTCCATGATGTGGAGGATGCAAAGTAATTGTGCAGTTGCTTATATCCAAGAAAGGCAGAGTTCCTAAATGGTTTAAGCAATATATATATATATATATATAATTTTTTTAACAAGTGGAAATAACATTTTCCAAGGAGATAGAATCATGGAATATGGCACTGGGAAATCAGGGGATGTTAGGGGATGTTTTAAAATGTGTGAAACCTCTCATAAATTTATTTCATGTCAGACTATGTTTTGTCTTTGGCTTTCAAGAGCTTTCAAAAGATTTTTGTCTCTTTTCCCATAAAAGCAAAGATTTTATAATGAACTGAGAAGTGCAAAAACCATTATTTGCTCATCTCCACTCCTAATGGAGAGCAAGGTAACTGGGAATGACAGTGAGGGAAAGGCACGAAAGACATAACTCTATAATCTGCAGTAACCTTGCACAGTCCTTAGAGTGGGTGATGGCAAAACAAATAACTTTCTGCATCATATTTATGGCTGATTTATAACTTGTTTCTTCATGTACAGAGGACCATGTGAGGACAAGTCTTTCTGACATGCTCTCTTCTGTTTATCTCCAGAGACATGAACCAGGAGGCATTCTGTTAGTCAAGGCTTTCTGTTAGATTTCAGAAGCTTCCTAGAATATGGAGAGTTGTGTTTGCAGGCCTAGGAGTGTTCCTCCACACATTTGAGTTTGCTGGCATAGACACAGCCTGAGTGTCTGAGATATGCTGCTAAAGCTGAGGCTGTAAGCACAGCTCTGTTGTAACTGGTTCTAAGCAGATTCAATATGGCGTTAAGCAATTAGAAGGAACCATATTTAAAAAGGAGATGGTTAACCAGTGCATAGAACAATTATCCCATGCATTATTTTTTAATAAACCCAGAAGATTTTAGATTGTCTGAACTTTCTTGTCTTGCCCAGTACTTTGGCAATTCATAAAGTGACTGTTTTAGGTATGTGATGGTATTTTCAGGTGTGATGACAAAAGTAGACCTCAGTATTATTTTAGATCAGTCCTAAAATCAAATTTGCATGTTGTTACTTGAAGTTGTAAAAATTGTAAAAATTTCGTCCTTAGAAGAGGTTGTCTAACTGAAAGTCAGGTAGACAGCCTCTTCTACAGAAGAAATTTTTACAATGAGAGTGGAGAGACACTGGAACAGGTTACTCAGAAAAGCAGTGGATGGCACATCCCTAGAAGTGTTCAAGGTACAATTGCATGGGGCCTTGAGCAACTTGATCTAGTGAAAGATGTCCCTGCTCACAGCAAGGGAGTTGGAACTAGATGATCATTTAAAGTTCTCTTTCAACTCAAAAAGTTGTGTGATTCTATGATAACCTGTATGTTACAGAGCACTTACCCAGGCAAGTCTTCAGTATTGATTTATTCACTATGCTACACATACTCAAATAAGAGAAACTGAGGCATGCATTGGTAAATAAGACAATCCCAATACAGTTCTTTGTAGACCCCCGTGATTCCAGTGACGGGCCAGGTTTCTAGTTCTGAATGCAGACATTTCACAAGTCTGCTGGCACTGTAGGCCTTTACTGAGGCTTCTTGACTTTTAACAGACCGAGAGAAAATTAATGGTCCAAACAATTTAGGTCTGCAGTTAGTCAGCTTTCAATCTTGCAGGAACTCATCAAGAGACAGAACGTTTGCAAAGCACAGGCACTCTACAAGGAAAAACAACACTCAACTGCCTGAATTAGGGGAAGGGACTTTTGGAGGCCTTCATCTCATTACTGTTCAATTAATAGCTAGTCATAATCTAGATGTTAATGAAGTATGCAACTGAAATTGCAAGAAATAACATAATTAGGTCCTGAATTTAATAATTCACAAATTACACAGAGACACTGTACTCTTTTATTTTAAATAAGGCTAATTAGGTTTCTTTTCTAATTGGATTTTTTATAGGTTCTAAGGTTTGCCATGTAGAAATACATCTTAGAAAATTTCCTCTCTGTCTCTCACATGTTCTTCCTGGTGTCCATTAGAATTAACAGTCACTCTGTGCTCTAATATGATTTCTTAAAGCTCATTCCTTCCCTTCAGGACAGATTTCTCTGGACCTGTTTAATATTTTATGTGATTAAATTGCTGACGATGAAGGGTTACCTTTAAAAAAAACATGTCACCTAAGATTGTGTACCAAAATTTAATCTGTTAACGTTTTACTGATGCTAATTAGCAATTAAATTTCTGGTTGGTTTGATAATGGTTACTTGGTTTTTCAGTGTCAATGTCTAGTTATTATTGTGCACCCAAAATGTTTGTCTGAAAATATTTCAGTGATCTCTGTCCTTACAAAATAGTGTTATTTTACTTCTATAATTCACAATTTACCACACTTTCATAATAAAATAATAAGGGTGTTTCTGTTCAGAATAAGCATGCAGACAATAATGACTACAAAATCTTTTTATCTGAAATAGGCAAATAAAAAAAACAGCAATCTTTTCTCCTTTTCAGATATTCCATTCCTCATCTTCTCATGTAGCAGTTATTAGTTTTATGTGTGAAAACAAATTGTATTTAATGTAATTCACTTGCTTGTGTGTATTTCACTTTCTGAAATACATTTTATAAAATTTTCATAGCAATTGAATGACTTTGTTGCTAAAAACATCAGTTTATGACAAAGATCCCTGTTAAAGAATCCAGGACAATGATCTTTTATGAGATGGGCAGGTTTCTTTAAGCTAAGCTTATCCAGAGGAGCCGACTGACGGACCGTAATAACAATACTGCAGAAAATCTTCAGACTTAAGAACATGAATGAATGACAACCGACCTTTCTTTCTAACCAACAAAACCAAAAATGCCGAAGGAAAAATTAGTCAGAAAACTTTAAAATAAAAATAAGTAAATAGCTGAAAATGTTTACAGGAGAAGAGTGTTTTAACAATAAGATATGTCATTATCTTAAAAAAAAAACCTTTCTACTCAAATGTTGCTCTTATTTTATTACTAATCATTCAGTCACTCCTCCTGAAGGAAAAAAAGAAGTTGTTGACAGTGCCTATAATTTTACCACAAAGATTCAACAGACTGTCAGCTATAAAGGACAAGGTAGTGAAGCAAAGCTGAAGTCTGGTAATCTACAAATATTTGTTGAAAAGTGATATTTTTTCCTCTATGTTCTTCTCATACATTACCTGTTGAAGTAGTTGATTAAAAATTAATTTTAAAAATGAAACTTTCTGTAAATATCTGACAGTTGTATTACTAGCAGAATGTCTTATGTCATTAAAACAATAACTGCAGACATTATGTAATGACTTTGAGGGCAAAAGTGATACAAGAATATAATTTTTTATCTCCTTGCACCAGAGCATTTATCCCTATGTGGAAGAGGAAGCCCCCTTTTTTTTTCTCCTCTTACTAAATAGGTAAGGAATTAAAACTGTTTGTAGTATTGAAAATGAAAGCTGATGAGGAGCTTTTCAAATTGATTGTTTTCTTGGAGTAGTGTTATTTTCAAATTCTTATTTTGAAAAATATACTTTTAAATTTCAGAAGAACTTCAGCAGGAATTAAAGTAATTAAAATGGACATTTATCTAAAGTATTCAGAAACCAACAGAAAGATTTTAAAATTCATCTCAATTAACTATTTTGATTGACCTTATCTGGAGTGTTATGAGTATGACTTGTTAATGAATTTAAACAGAAAACTAATGCCTTTTTCAGATTTCATAACAAGTCCCAGTTTTTACTCAAATCAAGTTATCTGGTATTATACGGAATTTTATTGTTATTTTTGTAAGGCTATTAAAATTCAAACTAATCAATTACACTTTTAGAACTTTATAGTAAATCCTGGTCCTGGTGAGATGTAAGGGAACTAAAGCCTGATTTGATTTGATTCATTTCAAAAGCAACAGAAAAGGGGTCTGCTACTACAATCCTTCCAAATCATTAGAGTTAAATCCTTTCAAATCATTAGAGTTCAAAGAGCACAGAGGGAAAGAGACCTAAGCAGAAGTTACATCTCTTGCATTTCCGGCACATGCACCCAGTGGTTGATTAAACTTAGTATGTGCAGGTTGCAGATGTGCAATAAGATAGGATGTGACTTTTCTGTCAGGTAGATTCCAGCTAATTCCTCTCAGCAATGTGTTTACTCAAAGACAATAGCATTCAAATCAGCTTGAATTTACTTACCACACTAGCAACTTTGCTACCAACTACCAGTATATTGAGAAAGGAGATGGTCTGAAATGAACTTAATAATGCATAAAGTTAATAGTGAAATAGGTGATTTGAGATTTAGGAGTGATAATCAGCACAGTGTGAGTTGATAGATACTCCACTTGAGGACACCATAGATGGGAACAAAATATGGCATTACTGGGGACAGACAGGGACCCCTTCAGTCCCCAGGCTGCTGAAACCAAGGCCAGCAGCACCAAAAGGTATTGGGTTGGCAGAGCTCCTGCTCACACCACCTCAGATACAGCTGACTGTATCATGAGCTTGGAAGGAAGAGCGTGGAGTAGTAGCCACAGGTGCAGGAATGTTTCCTGCTGCTCTGACCCACTGCCTTCCCTTCGGGAGAGTCCAACACCCTGAATGAGCCCAGAATGGTTGTTGGACAGAGTTGAGAAGAAATGGTTCAGGTGATTTCAAGGGAAAATGGTCTGTGAAATTAGAGGGTTCTAAAGGACCTCCCACCCCCAAAACTGCCTGCCCATCAGATTTTGGAAGGTTCACAAGTGCTGGAGTGAGAGCTTGCCTGTGTAGAGACCACTGCAGAGGTTATAAAAATCAGCAATTAACAGAATACATGTCCTGTGCTTCTGAATATGGTAAAAGTGCTGTGTTTTTTCTGTGAGTTCACTATGTATCAGTGGCATTTTTTTACCTATATCCAAAAGCATGACTTTACAGAAGCAAAGCACCAGTTCCCATACATCAGGAAATAAAATATGCAGAATAGTTCATCAAAAAATCTAGAGAATAGTCACTGCAAGATGGTTTTTCTTCTGTGGAAATTCCTGCTTTAACTCCTGTGTATAGTAGAAAGGAAAAACCCTTTTGCCATGAAGGAATTTTCCAGACTGCATGACAGTGTCAAAAATTGCTGAAATACACCTTGAGCAAGGCACTTATTTTTACCATTGATTTAAGTAATGAGTTCAACCTATGAGAAAAAAAAAAAAAGTCTGCATGATAGAGAGGAAAAGTCACAGCATGATAGAGAGGAAACTTTAGTGAGCAATGCTCATTTAATGTGAAAAATACTCCTTTAATTGGCTGTATCTCTTCTACGGGGAAAAAAAAAAAAGAAAAGAAAAAAAATTAAAGTACAACAGTTTTGCCATTGTATTTAAGAAACATAATTTAACAGACTTTTAGCAAAAGGTGTTACTCCTCTTTATTTTACAGTTACAGCATTACACAGAACTGTATTCATCTATCCTGCAATATGAATTGGCTAATCTTTCAGGGTATTTCAGAGTTTTTTGATATTAAAAAATTACTTTACACATAAAAACTTTGATTATATCTATAAAGATATATCATTGAATGACTGAGGTCAATACCTTGGAAATATTAAGCATTGTCAATTTGTGTTCAGACATTGTGTTTATTAAGCCTTAAGCCCATCCAGACAGCCCAAAATATTCTTCTGTTAAGAATCATTTTTTCATCGCTTTTCTATATCTAAAGCAAATGTCTGCCAGGTGGTGAGAATTCAGGTGGAGAATTATCTGGATGTGTCCTCCTGCTGGTTGCAACTTCATCTGTTCATCTGTTGCAACTTCTGATGATTCTGGGGTTTGGAGTAGGACAAGTAGGGTGGAAATGGAAGACATTTTTCAACTGTTTAATTTATTGCCTGTGAGAAAAGAGTGACAGTAGCTATTGACCTGTCCTATTTTCACATGGTGGAAGACTATCAAGAGGTATTATTATTCATGTCTTGAGCACTACCTGTGTTTTATATTTGCCTGCCTCTATGGGGATGACAGCACTCTGGTGTTAAGTTCTGCTTCACTATTTCCTGAGCAGAACCAAAGACTTATGCTATGAGACTTTTACCTGTGAACACAAGGTGATTTGAAGCATTCATTTAGAGTTCCAGAACTGGTTAAAATATTGGATAGACAGAGATACAGCTTCCTATTCTTAGTCTCTTTGATTCAGCTCTGACTGTGTGCTATGCAAATTATTCAATCATAAACTGGTCATATTTTCCAAGAAAACATTTGGCAGTTCCTTTTTTAGGAATCTTTCTTTCATTGTAGTTTTCAGAAACAAATCAATAGTTTCCTGATCTAAGAACTATTCACCCTCTAATGTACTGGCTTCCTAAAATATTTCAGAGGTTCCTCCTTCTAACCATGTGCTTTGGGAAACTTTCTTTTGCTTTTTTGTGTTTCAAAAACTTTTCAGTGCCAGTAATCAGGGCTCATTTGATCTCAAAAAAAAAAAAAAATACAGCTCTTCATACTCTTCATATATCTATGATGAAGAATAAAAACATGATTTTCTTTGTTATAGCTTCAGTAAAATCACCCAGAACAGTAAAACCAACAGAAGAGGATCCTGGAATAAATTTTGTATAAATGTGAGTAGAACAGAATATTTTGGAACTCTGGGGGCCATTTGATCCAAAGGAAGGTGAATTGCAAAGTTAAGGCCAGCTTCCAGGTATGAACAAATATTTACTGAATTTCCATTGTTGCATTTTGTGTCCATTGCCTCCTGTACTTTCATTGTTCATATTCAAAAAGTTCATCTCTGACTTGTCTGTAACCTAGTAAGTAGCAGAAAATAGTAACAAGATCCCCTCTTAGATTTCTGTTAAAAGTAAAAAATCACAGTTGTCTCTGCATTATCTTCTGTGTCATTTGCCCCCCAACTTTGTGGTCCCCCGTTGAACTTGCTCTAGTACTAGGAAGGCCAAAACTGGACATGAGGCTCCAGGTGCTGTTGTAAAAATGCTGAAAGGAACAGACTAATCACTTCACTTGACTTGCTGTCTACACACTTCTTAATACAGACCCATATGAAGTTAACTTTTATCATTGCAAAAGTAAACTTCTGAGTCATCTTTAATTTGCTGTTCCTCAGTATCTCCAGGTCCTTTTGTGCAAAACTGTTTTCCATCTGGCCAGTGCTCAGTCTGTCCTGCTACAGGGGATTAATCTATCCCAAGTGTATAATTCTGCATTTGCTTTTATTGAACTTCATAAAGTTCCTGTCAGACCAATTCTACTAATACAGTCTGTTAAGATCTTTTTTGAATGACAGACCTCTATTCCAGCATATCAACCTCTACTTCTAAGTATTGCTTTCCAAATATACAGTCCATCTTGTCTGTAAGTATTTTTGGGGTTTGTGTGTGTGTGTGTGTGTGTGATTATTAACATCCACAAAACATGTTTTAGCTCCTCTGATTGTATCATTTATTTACAACTCTTCAATAGCCACCACCTCATTTTTTCAGGAGAGTCATTCGGAATGCTTGAACTTCCCTTCATATTCTGTCACCCACTTCAAAATACCTCGGATTTGCACATGAATTTGTCTCTGCCTGCTTGCTGTAAGAGCCTTGACTGGCTTGTCTTCTGCAGAAAAAGAAAAATAGAAGATAGTAACTCTGAAGAGCCATCAAAGACAAAGAACACAGCATTTTGATAATGGAAGGATAGACAGCAGTTAAAGCCAGGTAACCTTGTTACTTTTAATAAATTAACAAGATCTCCCTACATCTATGGACTGAGTAATCAGCCCTGGAGTTTTTAATTGCATATCAGGTCTCATGTTGAAAGTTCAGACTTTTCACATTTTACATGCTTTAGAATTGGATGTTATTTTATTAAATGCTCTGATTGCTCAAGTAGAGCACTTGCTGCAAAGATTACATTCTAGGAGCAGGGGTATTACTCTGCTTTTGTCTGATCTGACATCTCCCTGAAAACTGCTGTCTTACTGTCAATGCTGTAGCTGTAGGAGAGAGAAGGGAGCTTTGTTGGTCCCTAATTATTGTTTGTTTCCTGTAACCGGAAAGAATATTATAGAGGAAATATTTGCTGCACTGCTTTGGTTGTTGAAATTCAGTCACACAGGCACATCAGAGAAGAGCATATCTGAAGATAAGCCTCCATGACTACAGCTGCTGTGTCTGAATCACTGTTATCAGGAGAGCAAAACAGTCAAAAATTAGAGTTCAACAGGTCCAGGAATGTGAAAATATAACATCTGTTAGTATTTTGTACTCTTTCTCCCCGTGGAGTTATTACAAGTCAGAAGAGCGAAAACTGAACAAGGGTTCCATGACATGAATATTGTTTTAATTCAAGCTTCTCCACTCCAACAGCATGCTGAAGATGCACAGTTTACTCTGAGAGATACCTCAGGATGCTTTTTGGTATCTGATACCATCATTCAGGACCCCAGCTTTCATGGCTCACTGAAAAGCACATGCCTTAACTTTGGAGGAACACACAGTTTGTGCAGTTGACTGATCTTTGATAAGGATGCCCACTAAGTAAATGTGAGTCCCCAGAGCACGGAGTCTGTGTTTGTCAGGTAATTCGAAGACTTTATCACTGGGCAAGATTCTAAAATAAGAAAAGACATCTATTTTATTCCATCCATGTACTGGAAGCTGATGGAATATAACATTACCAAAATTTGCAGTTCTTCTGTGCTACAGTCTGACACTCAGGTCTACAGCTGTCTCTCTGTCATGGAGTAGAATTGAAGAGAATCATACCTTCTGCTTTCTCTGTTAGGGCTTCCACAAAATACAAATAAAGGGGAAATGTAGGGGGTTTCAACCCTCCTCCTTTTCATTATACATTTATTTTATTATATATTTAAACTAGTAGATACTTTTTTTTTAACAATTTAAAAAACTATCAGGACTGAACACTAAGTAATGAGATCCCTGAAAAAGGAATTGCTTCACAATGAGCTGGAGTCTTGCAAAGAATGAAAAGAGGAAGAAAAAGGAAGAATTTGCAAAAGAAATTGGCCCCACAGTTGCTTCAACACCTTATTACATTTTGTTCTATTGCACATGGTTTATTCTATGCAACGATCCCACAGGAAGGGCACAGGTGTCTGGAAATAGAGTGAAGTTGTTGCAATGTGAGTGTAATCAGAATTTACCATGCTAACAACCAGCCACACCAAATTCCTTTCCAATAAGATTTAGTGGCTGCATATCTACATGACTGACTACACTGATGACTAGAGAAAACATATCAGTTGGGTGTTTTATGAAGTAGAGGGATGAATTATCTCAGGAAATCCCTGAACCACCATATAGCCTTTGCTAGACTCTCATCCCCAGCTCTTTCCTTTAGTAGCATCAACAGAACTCTCCTTCTCCTTTACCTTCCTTTTGGTAATATCTGCTGTTATATTAAACTCAGAACTAGAATGCCTGGCCTGCAATCTCAAAACCCACCCTATTTGCCAAGATGAGCACTGTCTTAATCTTGTTTTCATTAAACGTTCTTTCTCTGATCTTTCAGCACTTGGGTATTCTGCGGTTCCCAATTCCCCACTGTAGAGCAGTAGAAGTGAGAACATGAGTCAAAATTGAAGGCGAACTTAGAAAACATAAAGATCAAAATGAAAGGCTTGCTTTCTTCAGTTATAAAGTGTAATTATCATTGCAGGATGAAGATCAGAATTTACGTTAAATTGCTTAGAAATATCATTACTGCTGACATGAAATTTCCAGATCAGGAAACATGATTACGACGAGTCAGTTACACCGATCATTCTTTATGAGCTGTGCCAACTCAAAAAACTGTAACTGGTTTAGTTCCACAAGATATAAAGTTATGCATAACAATGAAAGAAAAGGGAAACTGGAAAACAGTGACTCTGATAAAGATTCTGGGATGAAAAGACTTCTTCATACAAGCAGGAAAGTTTTGATTAAATGCATGCATGACTTACGTTTATTGTGTTGATGCAACTAATCCTGCAATGGTGCATTCAGTGTGGATATCCATATTTTTAAAAGGACATTGAAAATAAAAGGAGAATAAATAACTTAAAATTTATTACAGAAAGAATGAATTACTTTAGTGTAATTTATGTTATCAAAGAGAAGATGAATGAGACACAATTACAGTTTATTTCTTCACAGGGAGAAATTATAAAGTCCTGTAAGGCAATTTGTTCTGGCAAGGACCAATAGTTGGAAGTTGAAGCCAAATAAATTTGAATAGAAATAAGTCCCCAGTTCAAAATAGGGATTCTCCTTCTTCATGGATAGCTCTCTGTGAAGCAAAGCATTTCTGTCACTTGCCTTTTCCATTGCCTTATCCATTTCAATCTCTTCTTCTCGGGCAATTGTCAGTATTCCTAGCATAGCTTTAATATATTTTTTCTTTTAATTTATCTGTGTATTTTTAAAGGATGGGAGGAATTCTTAGTCTTAACTTATGGTTTATGATACCCAGCATGCAGCAACTGGATGGTCACTGAATGGAAATGTGTATAGTCGTTTGTCTTTAAACATTTTGGGAATCAGTGGACGGTGAAGGATTATATGTGTTTATTTATCCCTTCCATTTGTATTTTCCAAAAGAGCCTGGAACCAGATTTTAAAGTAGGTTTGGAAGATGGCTTTGGAGATATTGATCATGACTTTGCACATGATGGACTTCCCCATTGCAAATTGGTTAGTCCCTAACTGGCTGGGAATCACAGCTAGGAGTTGAAAGGTTTCATAGAGAAATAGCCATGCTCTTGTACTAAAGTAGAGGCCTCTGCAGTTTTATCCAACAGGAGTTAAAGTTATTTAAACAACCCATAGCAGATGGTCTTTTTCATTTTACTCAACAACCAAAAGATTTTATCACACTTCTGGCTCCCTCACTGTTGAGATGAAACAGTTCCACCACTCTGTCCTAGTCTCTCTGGCCCAGGATCTCTGGCTGACTAGAGCTCAAACAGTCATAGTAACAATGACTTTAAGTCCTTCACTATATCCTCTTTCTCAGATAAAAGTACTCCCAGTAGGGCTGTATTCAGTTCACCAGAGACACGGCATCCTACAGTAGCTGCTGCAGCCATAGAATGAAGTCTGCAATTTATGCTCTGCAGTGCCTTTGTTAAGCCAGAGGGATTCTGGGCAGCAGGTTGTGTGGCATTCTGTAGAAATGAGAAAGAATGGAAACCAAACTTTCCTGTAGTGTGAGTCTCTGTATGGAACGTGGTGTCTGTATTAGTGACACATCATGGTCATCTGTGTGAAAGCAGAGAGCTTCCCTGAAATGTTCATACATCTACACATGAATACATATAGTATGTATGAAAACCTGTTCTTGTTAGAGATTAATAATAAATCTAATTTTCTTTGTGTTCTTGCATGATCTCCATGTCAGATCCCAGTAGCACTTCCAGCCAATTAATATATGATTTACAAATGTATGAAGATTTCCAAAAGATAACAGTGATACTCATTCCCTCTCCACATTCCATTGCACCTAAAGTTACCATAACTGGTTTTGACAGCACACTTGAATACACCTTCATCCATCTGATTGTGCATAATAGATTTGGCATTAGTAGAGACTGAGGGAATCCACCAGACCTGTACAGTACTGATATCAACTCTCATCTACATCTGCTAGTGTGACTTGATTCAAAAACTTTGTTCATAGCAACCAGTTCACAGGTATAAGCTTCTACCTACATGGCTTAAAACATATGCACTGTATTCTACATGCTTTCATGAACAAATTACTTCAAAAAACAATGGTGTTATGGGTACTTTCTAATTAACAGAACCAGATGCTATGTTCACAAGTCACAAGTCAGTCAAGGATATGGTAGCATGGAATTTTGTTGTTCTAACTTAAACACAAACTTATTTAGGAAGTTTTAGGATATTTGGAATTGTACTTATTTGGAAGGTAAGAAGTTTTACTTTTTATAGTTATAAGAACTTGTGAGGATTTCTATTTTTTCCTGTATCTGTTTGCTTTAGCTTCTCCAATAAAGACAGGTCAGCAAAGAGAGCTGGAAACAGAAGTGCAAGCTATATTTTAGCATGTGACACTCCCTGACATTTCTCAGAGACAACTTCTCTGGTAGCAGCATAATGCTGAACTACCCTCAGCGCTGGGTCTTCCATCACAAGTTCAGTGGTATCACAGTGATCCTGCATTTGGTAACTGAGGCATCTTTGTCATTCTGCAATTGCACAAGATTTACAGAAAGAAGTAATATCTTCTGTCTGGTGAAGCAAAATGAATTGGAAAAAATTATAAGCTTTTGGGAACCCAAGGCTGTATCTCTTCAGGATTTGCTTTTGGTTTTATTTAGATTTTTAATAAACTGCAACAGACTAACGTATTTTTTTTCCTGTTCTATGAACTGCATTCTTATATCCTTAACCTCATCGGTAGTGCAATACTCTGCACTATAAACAACCTGGAAACACAGGCCTGAGGCAATTGAATCCAGTTCTTCAATTGTTGTCAGTTATAAGTGGAATTAAAATGGAAAACCACATTCCCCAAATATTTCCTTCTCATTTCTACTGTGGAACTGAAATGAAATATAAAGAGTGCGTAGATGAATTTGTGCTATGATTTGATTTTTTTCTTAGTCTAGTGGGTGAATAAGTAATTTTCTGCATTATTAATTTTTAATTCTAAAATGCTGTGGTTGAACAAGCTATCGTGTTTTAATGCTTATTTCAGAAACCTATTTTTTGAAGAAAATATTTTTTTTCATTCTATAGATACTACCCTGCAGTAGCACACCTGTGATTATCATTCATGGCTGGACTAACTTAAGAGCTGTATTTAAAAATTATTAGAAATATCAAAATATTATTTCTACTTTAAAGTTTAGTTCACTGTCAGAATGAGTTTGAATACTGTATGCATCCCTAAGAAGCTCCTCATTGCTCTAAGTATTTAGTAACAGTGCAAAAACCGCCTTTAGTGGCAAGATCAGTCCTAGAAATTGTTGAAATGGACAGGTTCCCTGTGAACCTCATTACTGAATCTCATTACTGTATTATAGCAAAATAACTATCAATTACTGTGCACTTCATCCACAGCAGAACCCAGCAAGTGTATCTCACTGCATCACTGGGAAGAGAAGTCATATGTCTGCAGAAAGAGCAGTGGTTGTTCAGGGAGGGCTGGTTCTGCTTTGCAAGCTCAGGTTTTTGCCTGTGGTGGTAGAGCAAACCCACCACTGCATCCAGGTTCTGCTTCCTTCTGTGGTCTGATGCCACTCTGTTCTGGAACCTTGTAGCCATGATCTAATCCTGTACCTGTAACCTTAGGGCGGTATTTTGCCTACAGTGCTAGAAAAGTCTGAGCTAGCTTTACTGGGAGAGTAGCCCCAATGTTATCCCTTCATTTACTTTGGGTGACAACCTGGACATCAGAGCTCAGAAATTAAACAAGTAGTTACTCAAGTGAAAGGAAGAGAGAAAGCCACATCTAGATTTTGGCTGATAAAAGTAGTAGCTGAAGAGTAAGACTGCAGAAATGAAAATGTAAGAGTGTCAGAGTTTTTTCAGCCTGTGTACAAAAGCAGAAGGTGTAAATGCATTTTAGAAACAGCGATGAGGAAAACAAAATACTAGACAAACAGAGTTTCTGTCTAGAAACACTATATTCTGGCAAACACGTGTACAATAGTCTAACTTTCCTGAGGCAAGTATTTACTTCCTGCATTACCTTTTTCAAAATACTTTTGCATGCATTAATAGCAAATTACCTAATTATATATAGTAACAGCATCTATATATGCTATATATGCTATATCATCTTTTCAATCAAGATATAGCTTAAGGGAACAAAAGCTTGTGATTTTTTTGTCTTTGATTTCAGTTTCATTTTTTCTTCTCTTGCCCTCATGTCTGCTTATCACTATACCTGGGGAACTGCCAAGACATGAATGTGCATTCATCATTTCACTTGTAGCTATATGTCTTTTTTGAGTTAATGTTTTTTTGAGAATCCTGGATAATTACCTGTTTTGCATGGAAATGAAATGTTCCCAAAAAATATATGTATATTTTGAAATTGCAAATGTCATTTTTTTTCATGGAAATATATTTTGTACTCATCCAAAAAAATATAAATAGACATCACCTGATTTATGACTTTCACTGAAAGCAAGCTTTGTTTAAAGTTCTAATATATGTAGAAAAGTCCTGATACGTGTTTGTGGAAATAGGATTATGTAGTAAGTTTAAGAGCTAGTTGTAAATTAATAGACCAAAAGAAATCAACGTTTTCTGAGTACTCAGCTGAATTCTGTGTCTGTAGATCGGTTATGAATCCTGAAACATTTAATACTTGACTTTGAAATTTATTAAAATTAAAGTATCATTAATGACATAACTTTCGTCTGTGCCTCAAAATAAGAAATACATACTCCACTTTTCTTGAATGGCTTAATAGAAAAATAATTGTCATCATCAGTTGATATTTCCACATTTTTTCAGCACTGTTCTAGTTTTTAAGAAGCATTTTATATTCCTTCCTCTCTCTTGATCCTGTCTTTGACAGAAGTAGTCCAAATATTCATAGTAAAATGCTGTGTTGGTTTGACTGAAAATGGGAGCTACTGCACCTCCACACACTGAGTACAACTAATGCTGCTGCTGCAATATCCACAACAGCTACTGTAATTATGCCAGTGCCGGTAACAGTCATTCAGACTCAAAATAAATCAAGAGATGGTGAGCCCGTGTCAGCATCAGTTGCCGGTTTTAGGAGAGTCACAAGAAAGGCTATTTGTGCTGCAGATGACAGCCAAGGAGCATCATCAGCACAAGAGGCATCATCATCAACACATGGGGAAGAGGAAGTGAACACTCGATCCTTTTCTGCAAGTGAGCTGAGAGATACACAAAAAGATTTCAGTTGTCGTGAAGGCGAGAAAGTTGTAACCTGGCTGCTCCAATGCTGTGATAACAGAGCTGATGATGTGGAACTAGGAGGTAAAGTCAAGCAGCTTGGATCTCTGTCAAGGGATGCCACTCTTGATAGGGCAATTTCAAGAGAGAACAACTCCTCCACCCTCCGGAGCCGGCTCCTGTCAGCCATGAAGGCAAGGGAGATCATCTATTTTGAGCCAAATGGCCAGGAGGGGACAGACCCAGATAGAATCCTTTGTACACAAGCTATGTGGCGTAGGTTTGTACAAAGCGTACCACCAGCATATATCAAGTTATTGGCATCAATGACCTGGACAGCTGCAGCTCAACAAAACATTGCTGAAGTGATTAAGTAGCTTCAGGACTTTGAGGACAGCTGTGCTAGCTCTCTAACGGGTTGTGTCTCAACTGTGGAGAAACTGTGTGAAAAATCTGAAGACCAGTTTGAAAAAATGTTGCAAGAAATCAAAACACTCAGAGAAGACAGGTTCCATTCACGACCTGTACGAACCTATGTTTCAGCTAGTAGAGGAAGGCATTTTCAATCTCAAGAGAGCAGGCAGAAGAAGTACACAAAGAGAGGCACACTGTGTTTTTTCCTACATGACCAGGGAGAAAATGTGAGGATGTGGGTGAAAGACCTACCTCAGAGCTTCAGGAACGAGTACGTGAGTTAAAAGGAAATACTCCTAGGAAAATGGCTGCCCCATTTTCCAGAAGGAGTAGAAGAGATTCTGATCCTCTTGAAGGAACCTCTACTTCATACCCAGAGACCGTGCAAAATGCAAATTATAGGGGCCATGCCTCCAGCCAGGCAGAGGAAAGGGACAACAGAGTTTACTGTACTGTGCAGATATGATGACCTGGTACAACAGACCATCAGGAGTACAAAGCTTTGATAGACACTGGTGCTCAATGCACAATAATCCCCTCAAACTACAAAGGAACACAATCCATCAGTATTTCTGGAGTGATTGGGGGATCCTAGGAACGGACTGTATTAGAGGCTGAAATGAGCCTAACTGGGAAAAACTGTCAAAAGCACCCTATTGTGACTGGCCCAGACACTCCATGCATCCTTGGTATAGATTACCTCAGGAAAGGGCATTTTAAGGACCCAAAAGAGTATTGATCAACATTTGGCAAAGCAGCTGTGGTAACACAGAATATTGAACATCTGTCTACTTTGCCTGTTCTCCCAGAGGACCCTTTTGTTATAGGACTGCTGATGGTTGACAACCAGTTGGTGCCAATTGCTACCACAACGATGCATTGCCGGCAATATCGCACCAATTGAGACTCTTTGATTCCTATCCAGAAGTTGATTCATCAACTGGAAAGCCAGGGTGTGATCAGTAAGACTCGCTCACCTTTTAATAGCCCAATTTGGCCAGTGTGTAATTCTAGTGATGAGTGGAGACTAACAGTAGACTATCATGGCCTGAATGAAGTTATGCCATTGAGTGCTGCAGTGCCTGACATGTTAAAACTGCAATTTGAACTGGAGTCAAAGGCAGCTCAGTGGTATGCCACAATTGACATTGCTAATACGTTTTTCTATATTCCTTTCTCAGCAGAGTGCAGACCACAGTTCACTTTCACCTGGAAGGGCATCGAGTGCCAGTGAAATTGTTTGCCCCCAGGGGTGGAAACACAGCCCTACCATCTGGCATGGACTGATCCAAACGACAATGGAATAAGGCAAAGCTTCAGAACACTTGCGATATATTGATGACATCATCATATGGGGCAACAGAGTGAAAGAAGTCTTTGAGAAAAGTGAGAAAATAATTCAGATTCTTTTGAATGCAGATTTTGCTATAAAATGAAGCAAGGTAAGGGACCCGCATGGGAGATCCAGTTTTTAGGAATAGAATGGCAAGATGGGCATCATCAGATCCCAGTGGATGTGATCAACAAAATTGCAGCTATGTCTCCACCTACTAACAGAAAGGAGACACAGACTTTCTTGAGTGTTATAGGTTTTTGGAGAATGCATATTCCTGACTACAGCCAGATTGTGAGCCCTCTCTATCAAGTGACGCAGAAAAACAAGCATTTTGGGTGAGGCCCTGAACAACGGCCAGCCTTTGAACAAATTAAGTGTGAGATAACTCAGGCCGTAGCCCTGGGACCAGTCTGGACTGGACTAGATATTAAAAATGTGCTCTACACCACAGCTGGAGGTAATGGCCCTACCTGGAGCCTCTGACAGAAAGCAACAGGAGAAACTCAAAGTTGACCCTTAGGTTTTTGGAGTCGAGGATACAAAGGATCTGAGGCCAACTATACTCCAACTGAAAAAGAGATACTAGCAGCATATGAAGGGGTCCGAACTACTTCAGAAGTAGTTGGTACTGAAGCACAGCTTCTCCTGATACCTCGACTGCCAGTGCTGAGCTGGACTTTCAAAGGGAAGGTTCCCTCTACGCAGCATGAAACTGATGCTGCTTGCTGTAAGTGGATTGCACTGGTCGCACAATGAGCTCGAGCAGGGAGTCCCAGTCATCCATGGATCTTAGAGCTGATTACAAACTGGCCAGAAAATAAAGTCTTTGTGATGTCGCCAGATGAGGAGGAAGTAACACATGCTAAACAAGCACCACCATATAACAAACTTTCAGAGACTGAAAAGCAGTATGCACTGTTCACAGATGGATCCCGCCGTCTTGTAGGAAAACATCAGGCTGGCAAGCTGCTGTGTGGAGTCCCACGTGACAAGTCACAGAAGCCACTGAAGGAAGAGGTGAATCAAGTCAATTAGCAGAAGTGAAAGCCATCCAGCTGGCTTTGGACATTGCTGAACGAGAAAAGTGTCCAGTACACTGGTCTCTACACCCATGGATGGTGACAAAGACCTTGTAGAGTTGGTTACAGCAATGGAAGAGAAGCAACTGGCAACACAAAGGTAAATCCATTTGGGCTGCCACACTGTGGCAAGACATTGCTGCCAGCTAGAGAACCTGCCTGTGAAAGTTCATAATGTAGACGCCCATGTGCCTAAAAGTCAAGCCGCTGAGGAACATCGAAACAAGCAACAAGCATACCAGGCTGCTAAGATTAAAGTAGCTGAGGTGGACTTGGACTGGCAACATAAAGGTGAACTTTTCCTAGTTCGATTGGCTCATGATGCTTCAGGGCATCAAGGAAGAGATGCAACATATAAATCACAAGGATTGAGGCATGGACTTGACTATGGACACTATGTTACATGTTATCCATGAATGTGAAACATGCACCAAAATGACAGAAATGAAATGATTAAAGCCTTTATGGTATGGGGGGCAATGGTTAAAATATAAGTATGGAGAGGCTTGGCAAATTAGGTTATATTATACTTCCACAAATCCATCAGGGTGAGCACTATGTGCTTACAGTAGTGGAAGCAACAACTAGATGGGTGGAAACATGTGGAGGGGTTTTGATAGATAAAGATCTGTTGCTGAATTAGTCAGGCTCAAAGGTATCTCAAGGCCACTTCGAGAAGCTGAGAACAGAATCTGCTGTGAGAAAGAGGGGCGTTCCACAATCACCGGGGTCCTGGCATGGCATGAATCATCGGATGTATCATCAGTGAGACTCCAGAGCACGGACAGCCCACGATACTCATTTAGCGAATCCATGCTTGGAGCGTGGACGCGTGATTAGAATATAGTTGCATATATAAGGAGGCTTGTTTCTGTAATAAATGGCTTAGTGTGATTCACATTGAATCAACTTGTTTTGCTGAGTCCTTATCTCGTTCCAACAGAAACATATGCTGTACCTCATGCTACAGCCCAGAATACTATCTTAGGCCTTGAAAAGCAAGTCCTTTGATGACATGGCATGCCAGAAAGAATTGAGTCAGACAAACGAGTGGGACTCATTTCAAAAACAGTCTTATAGACAGCTGGGCCAAAGAGCATGGTATTGCATGGGTATATCACATCCCACATCATGCATTAGCCTCTGGGAAAACTGAAAGGTACAATGGTCTGTTAAAAACTACACTAAAGTCAGTGGGTGGCTGAACCTTTAAAAACTGGTATTCATATTTAGCAAAAGCTACGTGGTTGGTCAACACCAGAGGATCAACCAATCAGGCTGGGCCTGCCCAATCAAAAATTCTATGTACTGTAGAAAGAGATAAAGTCCCTGTAGTACACATGAAAAATATGTTAGAAAAGGCAGTCTGGGTTACTCCCACCTTAAGCAAAGGCAGGCCCATTTGTGAGATTGTTTTTGGCCAAGCACCTGGCAGCACTTGGTGGGTAATGCTGAAGGATGGAGAAGTTCGATGTGTACCTCAAAGGGATTTGATTTTAGGTGAGAATATTCAATATTGAACAGCATTATGTTAATTGCTACATGATGCTATATGCCATACTAACAGTGTTCAATAACTGTCTTTCAGATCAATGATGTGGTGATAAATCAAGTGATGCCTGACAACTTCTTTAAAGTTGATATCTTTAACTCACAAACTGTGGGCATGAGATGCACTAGATATACCATTTTTCCTGCCCTGGGAGACCGTTGTGATAAATAAACCTAATGAACTTTTCAAAAGGATGGCTCATGAACTAAGAGTATGATGAATTACATCTGTGTATATATGTACATATGTATACAGATGGTAGTAATAATTAACTAGAATGTATTGATAAGGCCTAAGCATGCTGTGAATGGCATGGAGTAAAGGGTGGAATGTGTTCGGAAAATGGGTTAGTTTTCTTTGGGCAGTTAGAAATCTTTATTTTTCATAGCTAGCATGCTCATTATTTGGACTTAGTTTGAGAACAAGCAGATAACACCCCAGCACAGAGCTAATGTTTTTAATCGCTCTGGTCTGAGAGCCAAGGACATTCCGAGTGCTCTGCCAACAGGTGTGAGGCATCAAGATAGGTGGGGCAGAGCTTGACTGACATCCAGATTGATCAATAAGAGTATTCTATCCCATTGTCATCATGCTTTGAATATAAGGAGTCAGTGCCTTCAGGCTGGCACCTCTGTTTTCTCTTGCTATTGAGCCAGGGGAGTTTGGTTGGGATGTTTAGCTCAGCCTTTTGTCATCCTCTGGGCTTTTCTGCCTTTTTTTCTTTTTCTCTCTCTGGAATCGGGTATTCAGACCACATGTGGCTTTCTGAGACTGGCTGCTCAGTTATGGACAGAGTTCATGAGGAACTGCCTTGAGTATATTTTATATTCTATTTTATATATATATTTACTAGTAGTGTATTAGTATTTTGTTATTTTATTAAACTGTGTTTATCTCAATCCAAGTTTCTCCCTTCCCTTTTGATTCTCTCCCTGTTGAGAGGGGTGTGGGAGGAGGTGAGCGAGCAGCTAGCTCGGCTTAAGCCACAACACTTAAATAAAATAGAAGGTTACTAGCAGTTTCAGTGTTGTCAAAAAAAGTGAAAATAAAAATAACATTTTTAAAATATTTAAGTGGTTGTGGAAAAGGTTCATTAAGCGAGATGAATTTCATATCAAAAAGACACAGAAATAGCATATTTTTTTTTTATTTAAACAATTGTATTGTATTATTTAAAAACTCTTGCTGCTTCAAAAGTAGATGACCTGATGAGGACTATAGTGGTGGCTATACAAAAAAGGAAATTAAGTCATGAAGAAATCAGAAAGGAAATCTAGAATCATGATCACAACTAATCCTCATTTCTTACCTCAAGGAGTTCTTACACCTGCGTGAATCAGTTATACCCAATAACTTCCTGGAGAATGCTGACTAACAACCACAGGGTCTTGCAAATTTAAAGTCTGATGTCCCAACAGTTACATGTATCCTTAAACTGAATCATGAATAGTGAGGCTTTCCTGAATAGACTGTTCATTCCAAAGGAAGGCCACACATACCTCTATTTCCTAGTGCTTCAGTCTTCATTTCATATAACCTATTTATTCCCAATTAAATAAAGCACCTAAGAAAGACCAACAACTCATCAAAGGTTTACTTCGTCCTTCCTAGTGTCTCTGTTTGGGAATGCTTCTCTATTGCCTTATAGAACTCATTTTAGTACCTTAATTTAGAGAGCAGAAATCCAGTCCTTCCCATGTTATTTTTTTTTTTCTAGTGACTTTTTTCCCAGTAAGTTATTTTCTGTGATAGATATCTATGTAAGATCAGGAGTGCTAATTATAATTCTTTCAGTCAACACTGTGAAGAGTAATAGTATTTGTCTGTAAAATATTATTTTGTATAAATCTTAAACTGAATATATTTTGAATAATACATCATATTTGATTGACAGTTGTGAAAATGGTGCAAAGGTCTCACATATGGTCAGGGAAATATGACGTTTGTCCCAAAGATTTTTCTTTAAATTCATGTTTAAAACCAGTTTCAGAAAATGAAGTATTATTCTTGAAATGTAGTCTGGTGTGCGAATTTCTATTTTAATTAGAACACTAATAACAAGCTAAACTGTCTTCCTTTCAGGGGAAAAAGTTAATAATACTGTAGCTGAAATAGAAAGTGGGTGGGTTTTTTTTTGTTTTATTTTATTTAGTTGTTCGTTTTTTTTTAAGAAGTTCAAGAGGCATAAAACCAAAAAGATTTACAGTCTCATACTTTCCATAATATGTCAAAATGCCATTTTTTTTTAATATGCTGCATCTTCAAATTTAAGCAGGATTCATTCTTTACCATTCATGATAGGGAACATTTTCTACTTAAAACTAAAATAAAACAAAACAAAACATCTGTGAATAAAGCTGTCCTTTCTTTCTACTTTTTCTGTCAAACACAGTAAAAAACTACTTTGATAGGTGAAAAAAGTTGATATCCACAATTCTGTTAATGGATTAATTACTCTAATCTGAATAACTAATGAAATCTGATAGATTATTTCAATTTATCCTTTTAAAGGGACTGAAAATACTTGTCTAAGGACCTGCAAGACTTAACATGTTGAGAAAGATTTAGGCGTGTGTGTACATGAAATATGTTAGTCAGAGTAAGCATTACTTTTTTGCTTGAACTACACAGGACAAGGATGTCCTGATCAGCCTAATTCTTGGCAGTTTGTCTTTGAAGGAGCTGAATCTCAGACTGAAGGGTATTGTTATGTAGACAGCTTTCCTGGGCTGTACATTCTGCACTTTGAGGAAGAGCACTGGTTCATTTTAAATCACTCTGTGTTGCTTTTATATCATCCTCTTGACAGTAGCATCCTCATATGTTTCTGTGTTACATTAAATGAAATAATCAGCATCTTTCACATCACATGTACTTCACTGTAGTAGAAGACATCTTTCTCCTCTACATTCACTTAAAAACTTCCTGACTATTCCTAGTTTCCAGAAATCTCATACTGAATATATTTAACCTATGACAAGCAGTACCCTAAATTATATTTATGAATATAATATTAAATTATTGTTGGAATATCAACACTTCCAAGGGCCTGCACACCGGTAGTCAATTTTTCATTCTGTTAACCAAAAGGTTCAGGTTCTTTCGAAACTTGATGCTATTTCTAAAATGTTGCCTAAATCAGTCCAATTTCACCTCGTTGCATTATTTTCTTGCCAAATTTTCATTTTCACACCCTCTGAATTGTCCTTGTTCTTTCCTTTCTTCCACATTTATGACATTTTTGACTTAATAACTTTTCTTGCCAACTGTTGAGGTTGCACTAATTCAGCCTCCCTCACATTGTCCACCTAGCATGTGCATACATGACACTTCCCTCCCCACTGTCAACTCAGACATTTTTTTGATGGAGAGTCTGCTTTCCCTTTATTAAAATGAAGGAGAGATGTCCACTCATAAAGAAACATATTGCTTGTGCACAAACTGAATCTTAAAGCTATGCACTATTTAGCAACACAACTTTTCTGCTGAATGACAAAGATGGAGGCAAAATGAAGTGGAGCTACACTGGAAATAAAACTGACAACAGTGGCAAGAAAATGGCATACTAGTTGTTTCCTGTCTGCAGTCATCTATCCACACAGGCAGAGCAAGAAGAGAAAACAAAAAAATTACTCTGTAAAAGTCTGACCTGTATCCCTCACATATCTCCATAGTAACCAGAAAATCTAAAGCATCAGAGGAGATGCCTCAGACTACTTTGACAGCAGTATTACTTGATTATGTCTCACTTATCCAAATGTGTCTTTCAAAAAGGTTGAAATAATTTCAACTGATTGCTTAGGCTGGATTCTATAGAGTAGGACTCAAAATAACTTTATAATGCTTATCTCATTTCCACTGCAGACAGCGTAATCCTGAATATGACAGGAAACAAAAAAGTTTCGCCAGTATTTCAGATATAAGATATATCACCTCTCAGTCTCTTCTTAGGATGTTAATCATATGAACATATGTCCATGTAATTCACATTATCCTGGAAGAAACATATGTTTCGGGTAAGGCAGCTGTAGATTTCAATAAATTCTTTAGAAAACTTATTCCAAAGAATTTAGGATAGCTCACTGTCAAATCTAGGTATCATTTCCTGCAGCTGGCACAATCTAGTTGGCTGTTTCATTCCTTTTCTTTAATTCCTTGGTAAATGGCAGAGTATTTTGTAGCACAGAACATAAATATTATGCTACATTTAAAAATAAAAAAGTCAGTAGCATCAAATATAATAACATCATGGCAGTTCTTCAATACTGACAAACCGCATGTGCAATATTTCTGAGAAATGCCCTCACAACTTCTCTTTTATCAAGTTACTTAGCAAGCAAGTTCATGGTTTTGAAACGGATGTTCCCTCAAGGAACATAAAAAATATAGAAAGAAATACAGAAAATATACATAAATGTTTTGCTTACATCCTAAATGGCTTTCATTTCACACAGAGAACTCTGTCAGAGTAACTAAGGCATTTACAGAGAGAAAAACTGTGGTATTTTCAGAAATATTTATTTGAGAAAGGTAGAACAGCAGCCCTGAGTTTACCATTCGACAGATATTCCCAGTGGGACTTTGGAGAAGGGGGTATGGAATACTAATGACACCATTATCCCCAAATACAAAATATATTGTAACTGTTCCCTCAGAACTGAACACATTTATGCCTTAGTTTCTCACATTTCAGCTGTTCATACCCTGACTTTTTACAGTACATAGCTAGAAGTCTGTGAATGCTTTTTACTATCTGTGAGCTGTTCTAACTACATAGTTGAAGTAAACATACATCCAGCAAAGATCAGTCTTCATAGCTCCACTCAAGAGCTTTCCTCAGACATTTCAAAAGAGTCACCTGTCCTGATCTCTTAGACCTTTTACATTAGTTTCTGCCCTTAGCTAGGAGTGTGGCTGTTCCATGTTAGAGCAGTTATCACTGTATTAGCAACCTCTGCCTCTGACATGTCAGTGTGCTTCAGATGCTGTGATGATAAACAACACAGAAAAAGCTGACATCCAAGAACAGGTGAAGGGAATTGCTTTCAATCTTTCTCTTTGCAGTTGCTGTAGTTCATAGATGATGGACAAGTGCTCACACACAGGTCTGAAAACCATTTTGTCATTTGAAATATGTAAGAGAAATGACTTCATGAAAATGCATCTTCTTTTTCCTCCTAATGGGTCTCAGAAAAACAGGACAGTTTTGAAACACCCTTTTCAAAGTTGTATGGAGTATGTCAACATTGATCTTCATAGAGTGTTATAGAAGTTATCTATTTGTACAGCACTTTACAAATGCAACTTGACACATGTCCAGAGCCACAGATCAGTATGGTCCTCTAAAGAAACATCCTGCAGATAAAGGGCCATTGTGGTCTATGTTCAACCCCAGAACTGCAGCAAGAATTATCACAGTGGCAAGTCAGACCCTGCAGCTGCTGCTCCTTCTGATGGCACCACTGCAGCCCCATTGTTCTCTGCAGAGCTGTACAAGATGGCATAGGCTCCCCAGGTCTGTTCTTGTGCCCTACCTTGCCAGGTGGTTAATGAGATGCACAGGGACTGACACACCAGACTGCTCCTTAGCATCCAGAAATGGTGTGCAAAAGTTTAGAATAAAAAAAAAAATCAAGATGAGTGATGAAAGAGCAGGTACAATACAAGTGTGCAGGCTACATTGATCCAAATTCTACAACTGCACCACTGCTTCTGTTGCTGAGTTATTGACAAGTTATATGACATCATTATGAGTTTCCCATTAAGGACTCGTCTATGACCATGAGTGAAACTTGATCATGCTTAGTCTGTGTTATTTAATCAAATACTAGCTTCTTGTACCAGGGTCTGTTAAGAAAGAAAAATAGAGCATTGAATGTCTAAGTTGTGGTGAGCCACATGGGAAACCCCAAGCACCTACAGTCTGAGTGGATTTTTGGTCATTGGTAACATTCATGACAGCTTCCTCCTAGATTTTGCTGTATGTGGCATGTTCTTCCTCAGTATGGAATATAATCATTCCCAGGCTTATTGTGAATCTCATGTTAACGTATTAGGTATTTTTTTCCTATTATTGAGTAAAACAACTTATTTTGTCTTCTTCCAAAGCACAGAATAGATATATGTTCACATTCTGTACTTAAGGATACTTTCTTCTCCTGATCAAAGTTACCATCGTATTCCTGAAATGCTAACCTTCACAATGAGGGAAAAAACAATTTAAACATCGTACGTAGATGTGAACAAAACCAAGATTTAGCATGAGCAGAATTCCATTTGTTTTAAGCAGATGCTGTTACGTGGAGTACATGGTGCTCTCCATAGGTTATTACACGCAGTTTTTGCAGGATATTATAAAACAAAATGAGACTGCTTAATGATAATAAAAAAAGAGCTGTGAAGTTACCTGAATTCAATAGTTGAATGCCTCTTTATTAAAACTGATGTGCTGTTGTCACAAGTTTTCTGTTCAGGTCATCAACACTGGAAGGCTGTTGCCCACCATGAACATTTGGTTAATGGTATGTAGGTCAGTTCAAAGCAATATTTACTCTTTAAGACATAAAATGTGAAAGACACAATCCATATAAAGGCCAAGCAGAAGTTTTCAGTAGGCAGTACATAACACATTCTAAGAGTATTAGTATTTTCTTCTATTGAAGCAGAGACATGAATCTCAGAATTACTTTTTCTACTTAAACGATGCAAAGGACCTTCAGATCAAAGAATGCACTGAATTATTCTGAACTGTTCTTTACATGTCTGTGTTTAAGTCTTTACACAGTCTGTGTTTAAGATATATATTTTGGTTTTTTAATACTTCAACTGGAAATTATTTAGATATTATGGTAGGTGGATAATTAGTCTGCACTAACATTGAATTTGATTTTTAAGAGAATCAGTCAAGAAACAATAAACATTTTAAAAAGGTATCATGAAGGAAAACTGCATAATAATGTTTGTGAGAGTGTACGTGGTTTCTATGAGGAGTTGCTCCATGATCTTTCTTAGGGCTGGAAGGAGGCTTACTAGCCTGTAGTTCCTCACAGTCACATCAAAACTGTTTGAAAATGGACCTGTTGTTTGTCTTTTCCCACTCTTTAAGAATGTCCTCTGATTACATGGTCATCTGAAAAAAAATAGAGAGCAACCTTCCAATGACTTTGACCAGCTTCAACTTGAATGCATTTAGTTACATGTCCATTACTTCAGTGTTGCCTAATTGATCTTTCTTTATTGTGGGTAATTAGTATTCACTATGGGCAGTTTAGCATGTTAAGATCTCCACACATGAGCTTCTTTGTCCAGACCTTATTGTTTGCATGCTTCTGCAGAGATTTCTTTGTGTCAGACATCAAGACTGTGCTTCAAGACAGAAAAAGTACATAAACAAATCCCTTTTCTCACCATATATGTGATCTTCTAATACTCTTCTGAAATCATTTGCGAAATATGATGAAATTCATAAAGTCTTATATTGTAGTTTTTTCAAACCAATATAGTGGCCAATGATGGAACCAAGAGCAGGTTTGTAACTTAACATTTTCTAATTTGGAGATTAAAAGTAAAGTTTCCAAATGAGCTGAAGGCTACTTGCACTGTCTTGCACAATTTTCTAGTGGTTCATAGAGATGCTTTATTTAAATTATGACTTTGTACAGATTTAAGTACCTGATATTTAAATGGTGCGTGTTTGAAAACTTGATCACAAGCTGATTCCACACTGAAGATGTTTATGGCACTGGACTGAAGACTAGAGCCATCCTTATTAGTACGGAAGAGATAGCTTACAGCAACAAACAACAGCTGGTTGAGATGCTATGCAAATATGAGTAGGTATGCCACTACTGTTGACATCCTAGGTGTTATTTTTGTACTACTACCTCTTGAATCAGAATTAATTTCATTAATTGTATGTACATTTATAACATTATTATATATAGGATTATTTATAAAATTATTCAGCTAATTTGTAAGTATGTTGTAACTTTATCCTCAACCAGAAGAAGCTGTCTCTTTGATCTGAAAACAAATGTTAGAGTTTTGAAATATTAAAAAATGTTCCCCTAGAGGAAACCCAAACTTATAATTTCCCTCTTGAAGTTGATTTAATTATACACGTTGGAAAGAGGTGCTCTTATATTACAGAAAAATATGAGAGTTTTTTTCTTCTTAGGTTCCTTAAAGGGCAGAAAACTCCAGAAAAGCTACAAAGAAACTAGTTCTGAACATGTGCAATTCTGCCCGTTGCTAATTTATTGAGATCTCAAGGACAACATCAAGGGAGTAGACAAAACTCTTTTCCTCGGCTTTTAGTTGTGAATTTCCCGCTTCATCATAACATGCAGTTACTGACATTTTCTCATGAGAGTTATTTCTACTACAGCAGCAAAACATAAACTTAAAACCATCAAATATAAGATTTTTTAAAAATTGCTACAGCTTAGGCTGATTCTTTTCATTTTTGTGTAAGATCACAAAATAGATACTTACCTAAGTTCATATAGAAAGCTTGTATATTGCTCAAAAGACGAACCGTAGGTAATTGCGCTGGAGAAATAATTTTGTCCCTATGGTATAGCAATAGGGACAAATATTTCTGCTGACAAAATTTCTGACTAAATGACTTTTTAAGTGGAATGCCTAAGGTAACACGAAGAATCCACCTGAAGAATTATGACTTGATAGTTACATGATTTTAGTCTTACAGCCTTCCAGCCATTTTCTCTATCAAATAACAGCATTCATTTTCAAGTCTCCAGTCAAAATTCTGCTTCAAAGGTGAATGTGACAGCACAGAAGGGTACAGCACTTCTTACAGCTACCCTGAGGTCTATTGCACTGAACAAAATAGTATGCACTGTGATGTTGTGCTATGATTGTGGAATACAGGGGTCAGCAAAGTTATATGTTGTGTCATATAGGTCTATTCAAAACCCAGGTTTACTGTTATATATTTTTCAATCATTCCTTTTTCCACATAATTACGCTTAATTGCTGGACAGAAACAGGATGATCCCAAATCAGATATCTGTTTGCAAAAGCAAGAGCATAGAATGGAGGCACTCCTTGAATTCTGGCACAGCTTGCCTACAATGGATTGAATCAAAGTCTTAGCCTGCAAAATTCAGATTTGGAGTTTAAATGTCAGTTTCACTGATGTAGCTTCATCATTTCAATTTATGAGGTTCTATCAAAATGTTCCTACCTCTTTTTACCAAGGACAGAGACAGACACAACAAAAAAAGAGATAGAAGTCATATGGAGTATGGATATATGATGTGGATAGTCAAATAGATTACTGTCGTTACCTAAAGGGTTACCCAAGACTGTAGTTTTGTACAGATTGCAACTATGGGTTCATAGGATTCAACAATACACAAAGACATGGATGCTGTCACCCTCTACATATCTGTACTTCACTATAGAGTATCAGAAATACCACACATATTACCACTGACAAGTATGTCTATTATCAATAACACAAATGTATATATATCTCAAGCTATTACAAATTACTGTCAGCAATCAATAATATATTGTCAATCAGTAACATGGCAGCAATCAATAACAGCAGCAACCAATCATATAACAGCAATCAATAGAATAGCAAGAACCAAGTAGGTATATTACAGGTTACCACAAACTTATTAGCAAAATAACTTGTCAACAATATAACAGCAGATATACTTATGACAGATTACTTATATGGATAGAGAATACTGGTATCAAGTGAGTTGGACAGATTTCAGAAGAGGCCAAGCCATCCCAAAGCAACCAATGAGTCCCAGAGGGGGCCTAACCATCCCCGAGGTAGAAGATAAAGCCCAGCTGTCCCCAAAGGGGGCCCAATGTGGGCCAAATAAGATAACAGACAGAGTCGCACTTCAAAGAGTGCCCATGTCACAGAGTCTGGTGTCAGCCAGATCGCTCTGGTGAGAGTCTAAGGTCTTGCAGAAAGTTGATGGGGCATTCAGCCTGTTTAGGAAAGGAAAAGTACAGGAAGCAAGAGAAGCCTGAGGAATCAGTGCAGCTTATTATGGACAATCAGGCCACTTGATTCCAAGTTAATAAAGTCATCTAGATTGCTTTCATTAGGCCCTTACACCATTAAATTAATGGGACATAATCTTTTTATTTTCAAGAATGCAACAGGACAGCAGCACCTGCCTGTTCTATGCAGAGTGCAAGTTCTTCCCTATCTGTGCAGGTAGCATTTTGCTAATTTTTGTTCAACTGTAACATAGGGATGATGGTAAAAGCTGATTAGGAGAAGCAGAGTAAAGCATGTGACCACAGGAGATTGGGGTAAATTTCTAATATGAGAGTGATTTCCCACTAGCGTGTGGGCTTTGAACATCTACTTAGACATAGTAACGGATTGATACCAAAATTCACAGATTTTTGTATTTATTTTATATTTTCTCAATTAGCAAAACATATCTACTATTTTCCTAACTATTAACTATGCATTAACCAGGTAGGATATTTGATTTTTGTAATTCTAGACCAGAAACTAAATATTGGAGTACTCAAGTGCCAGCTCTATCCTATGGCCTTAGGAAGTCTCTTTCAACTTTTCAATTTCTCTGTCTGAAAAATAGAGATAGCATTTTCCTATCAAGCTAGAAGGAGTCATTTGAATTAGTTGATGTCTTATCAGTGTTATGCAAAAGCAAAGCACTTAATAAAAGTCAGCCATTTCTACAAAGATATTTAGAAAAATGGGATTTAGTCTATGGAGAGATCAGTTTAAGGCCATCAGAGATTCTTATTTTCAAGTCATGGTCAGTTTTATAGATTGCTGGGGAGTTTTTACCAGTAATGGATGAATTAAACCAACTGTTTACTTATTGAGATCAAGAGCATGTCAGCTATCAGAAAATCTGATAGGCTGATATAAATCAAAGAAATGAAATGACACTCAGAAACATATACTAGCATGTATAACTGTAAAGTAACTGTAAACCCTCTTTCAAATTGAGCAGATATAATTTCAAAGTAATTACAGACTCCTCTGTAGAAACAAGACTTGTAGTGAATATTTAGGAGACAAAAGCAGCCAGACAGGTCTGTTTAGTCAGGTAAGTTTTCAAAGGGAGAGGGCTGATAAAAATTAAAATGAGTTTGTTTCAGGAAAATTTCCTGGCTGAAAATTTAAATTTTCCTTCTTTTTTAATTTTAATTTATGAATAAGAAAATGTGGGAACAGATTTGTGCTGATTAGCTGTTAAGGTATTTCCAGACGTGTTTTCCAGCAAAAATCTGTGTAGCAATGGAAACCTATTAATTGTAGCTCCTTGTGAAATTGAATCCATGTCAGCTGATAGATACTTTATGGGTTTGACCGACCTGCAAGACAAAGAGCATGAGAGAGGATATTTTACCACTTCTCCAAATTTACATCTTAGCATATGCATTAGTTTTTCTTCTATAGCCATTATTAACCTGAGTTAGGTTCTGTTGTCCACTACAGATCCCCCAGGCATGCATTCTCGCAGGGGTTGGGGGGTTGTTCACCTTCTTCCTCAGTTATCTGGAGAAGGGAGAGCACAATGAAAGGTACACCTTTTTCAGATGATGCTAAACTATTTTTTTTGTGGCTGATTGCTTCACTATTGAGGAAGAGATTTAGAAGAAGATTGCTGCACTATTGGAAGAGAGATTCAAAAGAATCTCTCAAAGTTGAGTGGACAAAAGGTGAAAAAACAGTTTTAGCATAGATAAATGAAAAACATAAAAATAACACAAAACATTCTTGTATAACACTTAACTTGGAAATGGTAATTACAACTCAGGAAATAGGTCTTTCAGCCTTCAAGAGTTTTCAGAAATCAACAGGTCAACATTCAGAAGAAACAACAAAAGCAAATTATAATGCTACCTGCCATCAGGAAAGGTACTGAAAACCAGAAGGAAGATGTCTATTTGCTGCTATATAAAATTTTAATGAATTAACATCTGTAGTTCTGGCCTATGTATTTCCAGAAACATATATTGGAGTTAGAGAAGCTGCAGGGAAGCACAATTAGAATGATGAAGGGAATAGAGCATGAGCACATACCTCACAAGAAGAGAGCCTGATGCTTTTTGGTTTGGAAAGAAAAACTCTGAAGAGATGTATGATAAGAAATCTATATACATATGAAGGCATTGTACAAGGTGACAGTGGAACTGTTACCAGTTCTTCAGTTCTGGAACTTGGAGAAAATTGGTAAAACTGGCAGGTGATCATTCCAAAAGAGGTAAAAGAAAACTTCATTTTACACAGCAGGTCATCAAGATCTGAAGCGTGCTACCACAGTATTTTATGGAAAGACACAGTATTTTCAGGTTCAAAAAGGAGACAGACAAATTCATGGACAGTAAATAATCTAGTCATTAGATCATTTGCACTTCTGATCCCATGCATCTCTGTTTTTTTGTTTTAATTGATGACATGATGTGGTATTTATGGAGACCTGTTGTGACTTCACTAAAGAAAAACAAAAGGAAAATATTTCAGGATGTCTTGAATTCAAAACCTTAAAACCTCTTGCCATGCGGAAAAAAATGCTTTCTGACTCATTACAGACTTAGAAAAGTTTCTTCATTCTTCACATTTTCATGGGAAATCCTTTGGCAAAAGTGTTTTGAAAGTTACATTGTAAGCTTTTGATGCATTTTTGGTCTAACATACTTACAAAATCTGACTTAACACATTTATTTCAATGAAAGAGCTCTACCAACCTGAATCAAGTTACTTTTAACTTATTCTCTGAGTTAACAGTATTTAATTTAAAGGTTTTAAATTTCCAGAAACTGCCAGTCCTTAGAGTCAATTTTTCTGCCTCCTAAGTTGAAAAAGGAAAGATATTTCTCTGGTTGTGAAAGAAAACTTATTCCATAAATCAGAAAAGACTGGAATCTCTGAAAAAAAAAAAAAAATTTAGATGAAGCTGAACTGAATTATAGAGAATAAAGTGTCAAAATATCTTTATATCTACAATCAAAATATTAAGTTGTTCATCTTATATTTATATAAAGAAGGCTTATGTAGTGCATAACCCATGAAATTACCATTAGACAGTTAAAAACATAACTATCTTCTGCAATTTGTGGATGACTATGGCACTGGATGGGGATGGAGGTTTTATGAAGTGTCAATATATTATTTGAGAAAAGTCATTTTGTATAACAAAATTAGTGTTGATTTTATACACGTAGCAACTATTTACATTACCTTAAAAGTACCTGAGGATTAATTATAGGGTTTTTTCTCTTTTCCCTACAAAGATTTTTTTTTTCAAAAAAAAAAAAAAAAAAAAAGGCAATTTATGCTTCCTCATCTATGTCAGCTCCTACTTTCCAAGCAGAATGTCATCTCTTAACACATTTGATATTAAAATACAACATTTCAACATGAGCTGACCAATAGACATAGATATTTTTCAACTCACTTTCAGCAATACCTTTGAAATATTGGTCCTCTTCTATCTCTGGCCTATTTCAACCCACTCAATTTGTTGTGCCTCTTCTGTTCCCTATTCTTCGGCTCTCCACTTTTATACACATAATGCTGAATCTGCCTCCTGCATCCTTCCCTGTCATTCAATTTTTATTTTTTTTTTTTTTACCTTGGTATAAACCCAGCTTTCCAAACCTGACAAAGTATGGATTCACTTGGATTCACTTCCTGGTTCTGGCACAGAGCAGCTTCCCACTCCTCACTACAGATCATACAGACTTTTTGCAAACTAAATAAGAGTGATAAACATAGACAGTAGAAATGTCCACATTAGAAGATGGTGTTCTGTTCTGGTAATTCCAAAAACATTATTTGAAAATGTATGTTGATTTGTTGTGAACCCATACATGACAAGAAAGACATTATTCAAGATTATTCTGCCTAACAAAGCAAAATACAATTTTTTGCATTTTTTTCCTTTGAATCTTTTCATTGTTTGTTTAATACCTAATGCAGAGCTTGGTGGCTCTTGGTGCATTTTTACTTGCTCAGAGAACTCTTATTATATATAGAAGTATTTTTGATATACATAATGCTTAAATTAATGAGAAGCTGAAAGATTGTGGGAGGCTGGACTATATGACATCCAGGGGTCCATTAAAAATTTTTTTCTCATCTCTGAAAGTTTATAAAGCTCTGAATGCTCCCACTACAGAATCTTACCTTAAAGTGATCAAGCCCATTAATCATTTTAATTGCAAGCCTTGAATTTTCTTCACAATAAAGTCCTTTACTGCAAAAGGGCAAAAAAGCCTCCCTAATGTCAAAGAGAAGCTTTCTGAAATATTAGCTGTATTTTTCTGTTGTTGTTACTAATAATTACACACTTAGAAACTCTTCATTTCACCTCTGATCTTAAACTTAGAATGACAAAATGATTGAAGTGGGAAAGAACCTCTGGAGATCATCTAGTCTAGCCCCCTGCACAAACCAGGGTCAACATCTACAGCATGTTGCTCATAGCCATGTCTCATTGGATTTTGAATTTCTCCAACAATGAAGACTCATCAAGCTTTCTGGGTAAGCTGTGTCATTGTTTCATCACTCTCACAACAAAAAGTATTTTCTTACATTAAAAAGTATTTTCTTACATTAAAAAATACTTTCTTACATATAAGTGGAATTTCCATGTTTCAGTTTGTACCCACTGCCTCTTGTCCTGTCACTAGGCACCGAATCTGGCTTCATCAAATTGTATACATTCAATTGAATGTACATTAATTAATTTTGCTGACAGTACTAATCTAGTAAGTGTTGTGGACTCCCTTGAGAGAAGAGATTAGAGGGCTGGGCAATCACCAACCATAGGAAATTAAACAGGATCAAATGTTGGATTCTACACCTGGGGTGGGGCAATACTGATTATACATACAAACTGGCAGATGAGAGGCTGGACAGCAGACAGCAGCCCCACAAATGGAGATCCAGGGGTTTGGGTTGATGGTAGGTTGAACATGAGTCAACAGAGTGCCCTGGCAGCCAGAAGGGCCAACCATGTTCTGTGGTGCATTAAACACACCATAGCTAGCCAGCCGAGGGCCACTTTACACTACACTGGTGCAGTCCCACCTGGAGCACTGTGGGCATTTTTAAGTCCCTCAATATAAGAAGGACATAAAACTATTACAGTGTATCCAGAAGAGGGCAACCAAGAAAGGCCTTGAGATCAAGATTTATGAGGAGTGGCTGAGGTCACTTGGCTTGTTCATCTTGGAGATGAGAAGGCTGAGGGGTAAACTCATTGCAGTCTACAACTTCCTCAAGGTGGGGGCAGTGGAACGGGAGGTGCTGATCTCTCTCTGGTGACCAGTGATCGGACACAAAGAAATGGAATGATGTTCCATCACAGGAAGTTCAAATTGGAGATTAGGAGAAGATTCTTCATTGAGAGGGTGGTCAGTCACTAGAACAGGCTCTCCAGGGAAGTGGTCATGACACCAAGACTGTCAGAGTTCAAGGAGCATCTAGATGATGCTCTTAGTCATATGTTTTAGTTTTAGGTAGGACTGCAAGGAGTAGGGAGTTGGACTCAATGATCGTTACGGGTCTGTTCCAACTTGAGATGTCCTATGTTTCTATGATTCTGTGATTCTGTCCTCTTTATTCCCCTCATCAGGTACTTATAGACATTGATAAGATCCTCCTGAGCCTTCTCTTCTCCAAACTGAACAATCACAGCTTTCTCAGACCCTCCTCTTGGGGCATATACTCCTGTCCTTTATTAATCTTCATGGTCCTTCACTGGACTCACTCCAGTATGCCCACCATTGCTTGTGTGCTGAGGATCTCAGCAGTGCACTGAGCACTCTAGATGTGTGTTAACCCAGCTGGGTAGAGGTAAGATCACCTCCCTTAACCTGCTAACAACTCTTCTTCTAATGCAGGCCAACAAACTATTGTCATTCTTAGCCGTGAGGGCATGTTGCTCTGTCTGGTTCTGTTTAGTGTCCACCAAAATCACCAGAAACTTCCCCGCCAAACAGCTTTCCAGGAAGTCAGCTCCCAGCCTGTACTGGTGGTATCTGCAGTTATTTGCCCTCAGGGCTAGGACTCAGTATTTCCACTCATTGCAATTCATGGAGTTTCTGTCAGCCCATTTCTCCATCTTTTCAAGGTCCCTCTGAATGGCTGCACAACCATCTGGTGTATCAGCCACTCATACTTTTGCATCCTAACTTGTATGATTCAGGTCAAACAGCAAACATTGTTATTGATTAGCATATATATGAATTCCCTTGCAGAAGACAAAAAAAACCCCACAGTAATTCTACTCTTGCATTTACTAGCAGGCATTGTGGTATTCATGGCAATTATTTGTGGTATGTGGCAAGGCTAACATATGTAGCAAGTGTCAAATCAAAAACCAAAGAGTCCAGCAGTGTTTATTATGAGTATTGTTGAATAACCACTGTGCAAAATTGTGAAAAAAAAACCCAGAATTTTAATTTAATGCTTGAAGATTGCATACTTTGGAATATTACAATAAATTCTAATAAAACAGAATAAGATTATATGTATTTTTAGCTCTGCCTCAAAATTCTGCCTCTAAATCCACTTTTTTGCAATGTAAAATTATCTCTGTAAATGTGTAATATAATATCATTTCTCTTCAGGCAACACAACTTACTTTGCATGTCTTAAAGTTTTTATAGCCAAAAAGCATTTTAGAAAATGCAGGTGTTTTATATTAAAAACACAGCAGTTGAAACTAGTATTGATCAACGGTTACCATTAAAAATCTCTGATGTGCAGGAAAGCTCTCAAAATACAAAGCCAAACTGGGAATTACCAGAGTTGTAGTACCAGTTTGTACAATACTAACATGGTACATATATGCACACAGTACTTGTTTCAAGTTTCTGACAACTCCATCTTTGGACTTTGCAGAGAAATTCAGTGAGGAAGACTATAACTATATTCACACACCCACTGTTTGTTGTTGATACAATCACAAATTACCCTTAGCATTTATATTGATCTCAAAGCATTTAAAATAAATAGATGCATTTAAAGTTGTTGTCCTAGCTTCTTTTAATCAAGATAAATAAAAAGAAAGCTGAATTATATATAGCTGTCTGACTGCTGCTTCTCCAAGTTACAGATGGGATGAGACTATTCCTGCTTTTTCTACTCTGTCTAGAATTGATTGTTGAAAATGGAATCCTGAATGAAGATTACAATATTCAGAGTGGTAAGTATATATGATTTAAGTTTAGAAGCGAAAGAAGGTATTCATGAAAGGAGGTGATCATTTACATCTCCACTGGTTAATCATTTAGCAAGTGCTTTATGGCTGAGATGTGTATTCTTCCTATAGGGAAAGGAAAAATTCCTAAGGATCCCACATTGAGAAAAGTGTCCAAGGAAGGTAAATTGCTTCAGTCATCGTTTACTTGCCTCTACACTTTTGCTTAATCAAATATCAACTCTAGCAGTTACCAGAAAATATGCTTTGCTGGTGGGGTGAAAGCAAGAGGGATGAGGTAAGGAGTGACAGCACACAGTTATTCTACTTGGAAAATGGGATGATAAACAAATGTTGGGAATAAAGTTTCTAATAAGGACCATATGACTATAAGTGATGAAGATCAAAACCAAGGGAATGAAGAAGTGAGATTTGAGGCTTAACACCCAGAAGAATTTCATAGTGTATCTTTGTACAGTAAACTCTTTCAAAAGAGCTGGGAAAATACATGATAAATTTTTGTGCCCTGAAGAAAAAGGCCAGTACAAAGTTGGTAATACTGAACTTGCAAAACCAGCAGCCTTTTCTGTATATTGCTCTGATAGGGAAGAAGAAACCACTTCTTGAAAGCCCCTGAGATCTGTGAGCAACTCTCCACTAACATCAGTGATCAGGATGTGCACAAGGACTGGCAATCAGCTTCAGCTCTCCGTTGCACATATTCCTGCTTTGTCATTTTGTCTTCAGGGCACTATGTACAAGCAGTAGCTAAATCGTAGTTCTGTTCTGCACAGATGATAATGTGCATTTGATATTTGATGCATTCTTTTGGACTGTAAAAATGTATGAGACATTTAGAACTTGGACTGATTCCACAAGGGGACTTCAGTGCTCTGTATCTCCTTGATATGCGGTTTAGGTCTAGAACAATATGATATTTTGTAATACTGAAGGATTCTTCTGAGATATTCTTAAAGACCAGGTAGTAGCTGCTTCTTTTTAAGCCAGAGATTTTTGTTTCAGTACGGTTAAGTTTTGCTTACCGAGTTTTAGTTTCTCCGTTTGTCTGCAAGTTAAAATTGCTATGAATAATGATAATAATAATTGAAGCAAAATCAAAACAAAAGAAAGCAAAAAAACCCCAAATAAACAAACCAACCTAGAAACTTTCCTCTGACATCTCTTCCTGTCTGTGTCTCGTGTAAAAATTTTATAAAGTCTGCTCAGTCCCTGATCACCTCATAAATCTGTCCCTAATCTGCTCCTATTCTTCTACTAATATGTCAAAAAAAATCCCAATGTTCTTTCTCAGGCCATCCTAATATACTTATTAACTGGCCAGTCTCCATGTTTGGTGCTAACTCCAGGGCTAAGGTGAGTAGGAAGAGGACAAGTATGCTTATGTCAGTGAGACGTAAAATTGACTGTTTAAGGTCTTTGTTCTGAAATACCTATGTGAGTTTGTGTTGGTTTGAGATGTGCTAAAATTAAGGGCCATATAGACAATGTGGACATGAAAGAAAAAAACATGCTACAGAAAGGAGTGCAAGTTCTATGCATGTGTAAGATATCCAGAAATCTGAGAAGTTTTTTTTTGGGGAGTAGACCTGTGTAGATCTGGATGGTAGGGGGAAAAGGGAGCAACAGAGAGTTACCATTAAAGTAATCAAGTTATTGCACTTGACGAGTTATCTGGATACAAACAATCAAAATGCATTTAATATAATAAATTTTTGAGCTTTATTATTTGGTCTGATTTCTCATGATGTATTGTCTATGAATGTGTCACATGTAACACCTGTTTTGTTTTGTTGGTGTTTTGTTTGTTTGTTTTACCTCGTATGACTGTTTAGAAAGATATTATTTACATTTTGATCATATTTAATATGTTGCACTTGCTTTTAGCACTTATTCATGGGCCTGTTTATTAAGAATTGAAGTAATTTATTGAGACTGTTGTTTTTATTTAATGTATATCTTAACTTTACAACATTGTTTAAAAATAATTTTCCCGTTCTGAATTGGCATAGCTAACAATTTCATCCATGCTTTCAGTACAGCAAAAGTTAAGTCTGGTGAAGAATTTAAAGTAGGATTTGCTAACATGCCTATCAGCTTAATATAGTCTACATTAATGTCTTGATATTCTCTACCTACAGAAGAGGTTGGCAGCAGCTGACAGGCAGAGATGATGAAAGTGCTATAAAGTAAACATTGCTCACCCAGTTATCCTGTGCTTTTATCACGGACCAGAGAAATTTTCCTAAGAGACCATATTAAGCATAGGAAAGCTTTACACTTGAAGTTACACAAGCATGTGGACATCTGTAAAAATCAGGTACATGGTTTGAAATCATGGCCTGAAAACAGTTAGAAAAGAGTCTAAGTGCAATGCATGTTGATTGACATTGAGACATATGCACTAAATAAATAGAAGTAGATACAGTTCCAGCTGAGTTATGACATACAGCATACATTCATAAAAGGAAAGGAAAAAAGAAGTCATAGAGTGATCTCAAGTGTCTTGAAATCAGATGTGATATTCCTATTGAAATTAGTGGTCCTCAAAAAGGCTTTGAACTACTACGTATTTTGTAATTACTTGCAGGTGTATGCTATCTTTAGAAATTTAAGGAAATTACAAAATTATAGAATTCTAAAATTACTGCACACTCTTGTTGACCAGCTGTAATTTTTTCTGAATTTTTACCACATCTAACTATATGGAATTGCTTAATTACTTGAATAGAAAATAACAGAAGTCAGACTTTGATATTTACCACTGTTTTATTTGCAGAATGAGTCATATGGCTGTTTACAAGACTGGAAAATCTTCTTTCAAAGTGATTTATACTCAGCCTATTACTTTTATAAAGAAAGTACTAAAAAACAATAGTAATTTGTTTGACAACGTCTCTTTTCAAATATAGACTGTCACAATAATTGTTTGTGGCACATGTGACTTTCAAAAGAGGTGGTTCGAAAATTTTTATATGCTTTATGGAAGTGAATTTAAATTAATGCTAAAGCCGAGCATGAAACTCCCCTTTCTCTATGGCAAGAATTTTTTACGTGATTCACACGTGGAATTTTCAATCTTCATTTCAGCAGCTGTACATAGTCATTTCATTCCACACCAGAGATTTGCCTCATCACCAAGTAAAATCTCTTCTAAACTGAGAGTGATTATATGCCTCCATTTCAACTTCTGGGCTAACGAACAAAACTGAACTTCTTGCACTGAAATCTTGACGGTTCAGTAGATGGTAGATCAAGTAGATCTACTTGATGGTACAAGTAGATCTGAATGTTACAATGTGGGTATCATGTACTTCGTTGATCAACTTTTCAGTGAAGTGCTCCTTTCACAAGAGTGAAATTATTAATGTTTTCCATTAACAGTACACTTCCCAAGAGCTCAGCTAAATGTACTGGCAAAACCTTCTTTAGTATAGGTGAAAATAAATAATATGTTTTCTTCTATCAATTACTTTTTTTTTTACTTTAAAATTTGAAGACTTTCTGTTAGCTAGCTTGATGAATCTTTTTTAATCTGATATAATGTGATTTTCACATTGCATCAAATTGATATTTTCATTTTTGTTACACAATATTTAGCATTTCTTTATTATGGAAATTGAACAAGACATATTACTAGTGTGATCAAACCTTTTAATCTCGAATATTTTGTACTTCCTGTATGTGTGCAGAACCGTTGTCTCACACATCAGATTTATTAGGTTCAGATCTGCCTATGTTTACAAGATTTTTCACAAGTAATTTGGTGAAATCTGCTGAAGAGAATTCTGGCTGATGTATTTGATGAAAAGAAAATTCACTCTTCCTCAAAGTTTTGGGATTTTTTTAGATAAAAATAAACACAAATTAATTCCTATTAAGGTTTCAGAGTCTAATTAAATTTAATTAATATATACTGAGATAATGATGTGGTCATCTAAATCTAACAATGTAATCCAAAATGTAAGTATAACATGAACTTTCCACTAGTCCACTTTTTGTTTTCTTAATAAGGTGTAGTGCATTTTTTTTCAGTGTGTACATGTATTTATTTTCCTGCTTGTCTTATTTCTTTGTTAAATTGACTAAGAAGGTTGACAGACTTATTCTGTCAGATTAAAAAAATTAACACCTACTAAAGAAAAAAAAAAAAAAACCACAACACAACCTAAGGTAAGAAATTTGCAAGCTACTGGTGGTTCTTTCAATTTAATAGTTAAATCCCTAATATATTACATTAGTTGAAGAAAGATTAAGTAAAATTACATTATTAGGAAAAAAAACAGAGAGAGAAATTGCTATATTGAGTCTTCAACATTTGAGTATATTTTTACTGAGCTACTGTGTCTGGAAAGTTTACGTGTATTAACTTCTATGGACAGTGCTGCACTGTAGAGCAGTATAACTACAGATTTACATTTCTATATTAAAGAATCTGGGACCAGATTTGACACCAAAGCTGTGTATTTGTTTTTAAAATCTGCATACTGTTGCACATCTGTGTATGGTCTTACAAATTCCTTTTTCTCTTTTCACATAAATAACTTGGCTTGGCTTTAATTTATTACAGCTCTAGTATCATTCACTTATATATCATCTATCAGGGGCTTATTTGCAATGATCTCATTTGCAAGTGGTAAATAGCATATGATGATCCTAATTCCAGTGATGGTATAGACCATTGTCAGGGCTCAGATGTGCTAAAATAAATTGTTTTTCTTCACGTGTTCTAAAGTACACATGTAAGTGCTTTACTGGATGGGTGGTAGAAATATGTACTTCTGAGTATCTTGTGAATTAAGAAACTACACTACTAATGGTTGCCTTTCTGTCTTGTTTTAAAGTCAAGATACATATTGAAAGATAGAGTATCAAGGATTGAATGTAATTTTTTAGTTGTCATTGCATATATGTGCGTGTAATAAATTGAGCACAACTTGGCTTGAAGAAACTGAAAATACCTTATTGTATTAGATGTAGCAGTTACTCTGAAGTGAAATAAGTATTTTCTTAACTATATCAACCTATTAGTAAGAAAGTACAACAGGTTTTTTATGGCTAGGCAGTGGCATTTTGTAATATTTAAGGGGTTTCTGTAGTTTAAGGATTAGGGGTTATAGTTTAATGTGAAATTACTCTAAGGCAGAATTTGTGTGGAGCTTATAACATAAGTTATCTAAATGGTAGTAGGAATATTTTAGAAGAGTATCCTTTTGCTTCACCAGTATCTCAACAGATTATGCTGTTGAACTTGATCTAAATTAAATGCCTCATTTGTCTAGATGATAATAAATAGAGCAGTGGTTGCCGCCATAGTTACATTTTGCTGAATAGTCATTCTTCTGTCAATAAAACATCAATTGTTTGTCACAGGAGAAGTTCTGTTATCTATGTTAACCTTAATAAATAAATATATACGTAATCCACACACAAAAAAAACCCCTAACAACAACTACAAAAACTCCCACAAAATTCCAGGACTTTATGGGGCTCTGTAGATTTGAAAAAAGCCAAATCTGTGGGCTACATAACTGAGACTGATGCAGAAGTTATTTAATGGGAATTAGCAGTACATACGCACCAGAATGTAAAACCTACAGTAGTATGTACAGAAGTAACTGCACCAGTTTCCAAGCATCACAGAAAATATTGCCATGGAGAATATGCCTCCAGTATATTAGTTCCATAACCTGAACAGCAGCAGTGATAACTTCGTGTATCTGATAAAAGAGGCTATGTTGTGCTTAATTGCCAGCTTAAAGTTTTGCAAGATACCTTCGAAGACAGAAAATATTTGCTAAAGAATCACCACTGAAATGTCCATGACATGATACTGATGACTATTTTTTTACTGGCAACAGTTTAGTGCTGACAACTGAAAAGAAACTGTGACTGTGTGCTTAGACTAAATTTAATTCAGTATTTGAGATCTGAACAACAGACCAAGTTTTTGTAATTACACCTTTCCCAGGTGCCCCAAGAGCTGTTTTTACTGCAGGTATTCAGCATCTTTGTTTCTTCACTTTATAGAGGTGGAGACAGTAGCAGTGTTAGAAAATACCAAAGCATAAATTGGAGATGATAAATCTGAGTGACACTCTGATGCAATGCTAGAAAGAGTACTCACGCTGGACGTACTGTGTAAAGGGGGATGGAAAAGTGCTTTTAGCTCGTCTAGCATATACACACTGATCCATGGCAGCATATGCTTTTGGTTGCACAGGTCTAAATATTCCTAAGCAAGTCAGTGCAATTATTCTGAGTTTACCACTAATACTAAGGACTGGATCTTGCCCTGAAATGTTATTCCAAACAACACAATTCCTGTGTTGGGGGTTAACCCCAATAGGCAGCTCAGTCCCAAAAAATCTCCACTTCCTCTGCTTCCTCCCAACAGGATGAGGGAAAGAATGAGAAATGTGGAAGTGAAAAGACCTGTGGGTTGACATAAAGACAGTTTAATAGGTAAAACCGTGGTGCACACAAGCAAAGCAAAACAAGAGATTCATTCACCATTTTCCATGGACAGGCAGGTTTTTAGCCATTTCCAGGAAAGCCGGGCTTCGTCATGTGTAATAGTTACTTGGGAAGACAAACACCATCACTCTGAATGTTCCTCCTTTCTTCTTTATTCTCCCAGTTTTTATTGTGGAGTGCAGTGTCATACAGTACAGCATATCCCTTTGGTCAGGTGGGGTCAGCTGTCCTGGCTGTGTCCTCTCACAACTTCCTAGGCACCCACAGCCTACTCACTGATGAGACAGAGTGAGAAAAACAGAAGGCCTCAGCACTTTGCAAACACTGTTCAGCAGTAGCAAAGCACTCCTATGTCATTAATATCAATACTGTTTTGGTCACAAATCCAAAACACAGCGCCATATAAACTACTGTGAAGAAATTTATCTATCCCAGCTATTTATCAGTATAATGAAAGTGAAAAGTTATTTCTAAAACCTTTGCTTTAGCAAGGACAATGCCACCATGCTTACCTTGAGAGATCTTGTGGATTGACACCCCTTAAAGACTTCCACACAGCTAGACAGATTTTAAAGACTGCAACGACTGCTGATAGTAGCATAGTAGCACATTTTTGTTCTCCACCACATAAGACAGTCTGAAGTTCTCAGTTTGCAAAACAGAGCCACTGGCTTCTAATGAAGAAGGGAAGGTAGCAGCACCAGGCTTATACAGCAGCTTGTGCTTGACTTCAGAAGTCTGTCTACTGGGCTTGCGTTACTCTAATTTCCCACCTTGACCACTGTACTGATGAAAAGGAAATTTAATGTTGCACAGCACTCAAACTACTGTATTTAACAGCATAAGACAAAGTAATAAAAACATAATATTGGAGTACAAATACAAACCCTTTATTTTGTCCGGTTTCAACTGACACTTTTCACAGGAGTTGACACGTTCCCATAAAGTATTTACCAAATAAACATTTTTTGACTGCAGTTTGGATCTCTACAGATATTTTCATTACCTAATAAAACAAAAAGAAATTCATATAACAAGACTAGAAACATATTTAGACTCACATACAGTTCCTACAAGTAAGCTTAATTGCTCTTTCGTATTTGAAATTTTACAAATTTCTTCCCCCTGTTATTAGACTCTATTTTTTTTTTTCAGTTTAATTCTTTACTAGGAACCAAAGCTTTTATCCAAGCATCTGATGTCACAGTCAAACCTTTATTCTTCCTTTCATTACATTGCAAGAAATACAATCAATTTTTTTTGTCTGAAGAAAGAAATCAGTTCCTTTACTCAAACGTTGCTTAATAAGTCTTCTTCCCAGAAATTAATGTTTTGGCACCATAAAGATTTAAGAAAGTGTTTAAAGACTGTGTGTAAGTATGCTGATAAAAAGATACCTTATAAGTGAGAATAAAATCTGCAGATTGTTGCATGTGTAAGAACCAGGTTTAAAAAAAACAAAAAACAAACTATTATTAACAAGACAAAGACTACTGAGAAATCTGATATTTTGCTATTGAGGAACTAGACTGAAATAGTTTCTTGTATTCTATTTGAGAGTGACTGTGGAGATGTTTGTAATAAACAGGTGAAACATGACCAAAGAGGGAAGCATACAGCTTCATCTGCTGTACTCAATGACTTTCCAGTGCATATTTCCTCATCTAATTTTTTGGGGGGAGCTGAGGGGGTGAAGGGGTTTGGTGTAACTTACTCCTTTCTTGCACTTACAAATAAACAAGCAGTCTTGGAGAAAATATTCGATAAATTTACCTCCAATTGTCTCAAATGACCACAGCTAGCAGTTGCATGAATACATAATCACTCCTCTCACTTAAACTACAATTAAAGTACAGTCTATTGCCTTTCATGCATAGATGGCCCCATCACCCTATTATATGTCTCCCTGATGGGAGTCTACCTTGGTCTACCTTGAACTTCAGTAAAGCATTTGATACAGTCTCCCACAGCATCCTTGCTGCTAAACTGAGAAAGTGTGGTCTGGATGAGCAGGTAGTGAGGTGGACTGTGAACTGGCTGAAGGAAAGAAGCCAGAGAGTCACGGTCAATGGGGCAGAATCTAGTTGGAGGCCTGTATCTAGTAGAGTGCCTCAAGGGTTAGTACTGTGGTCAGTGCTGTTCAATATATTCATTGGCAACTTGGATGAGGAAATAGAGTGCACCATCAACAAGTTTGCTGATGACACCAGACTGGGAGGAGTGGCTGACACACCAGAAGGCTGTGCTGACATCCAACAAGACCTGGACAGGCTGGAGAGTTGAGCAGGGAAAAATTTAGTGGAATAGAACAAGGGCAAGTGTACAGTCTGGCATCTGGACAGGAACAACCCCAGGTTCCAGTATAAGTTGGGGAACAACCTGTTAGAGAGCAGTGTAGGAGAAAAGGACCTGGGGGTCCTGATGGACAGCAGGATGACCATGAGCCAGCACTGTGCCCTTGTGGCCAAGAAGGCCAATGGCATCCTGGGTGTATTAGAATGGGGGTGGTTAGTAGGTCGAGAGAAGTTCTCCTTCCCCTCTACTCTGCCCTGGTGAGACCGCATCTGGAATACTGTGTCCAGTTCTGGGCCCCTCAGTTCACGAAGGACAGGGAACTACTTGAGAGAGTCCAACGCAGAGCCACAAAGATGATTAAGGCAGTGGAGCATCTCCCTTATGAGGAAAGGATGAGGAAGCTGGGCTTCTTTAGCTTGGAGAAGAGGAGACTGAGGGGTGATCTTATTAATGTTTATAAATATGCAAAGGATGAGTGTCATGAGGATGGAGCCAGACTCTTCTCGGTGATAACCAATGGCAGGACAAAGGGCACTGGGTTCCAGCTGCAACATAGGGGGTTCCACGTAAATATGCGAAGAAACATCTTCTGAGTGAGAGTAACAGAACACTGGAACAAGCCACAGCTGTATTAACTTTAAGAGCCATCTAATCTAGGGCAGCATTGAATTATTTAATCCTGAGATCATGCTTCATCTTCCTACAAAATTCATTTAATTTCCTAAATACTTCTTTGCTAACAGTAGCATTGTAGATGATGATGTCACAAGCAACAGTTTTATCACAAATCATCTGCAGATATGTCCTGCCACAGACTCTGAGAAGCCACCTTATCATCCTGCTGCTACTGAATGACTTATCAGGTTCAGGTTAATTGCATTAAACTGCTTTCTGCAAAGGTGGTGTACCAAAGCACCATGGCTTTTATTGGGTCCCCAAAATATTATATGCTCAAAATTTGACAAGAAATATATAGTGGGTTTGTTGGGGTTTTTCTTGTGTGTGGTAGGGTTTTTTGGTTGGTTTGTTCATTTTGTGGGTTTTTTTTTTTATTTATTAGTTTCTTTTGTTGTTTGTTGTGGGTTTTTTGTTTTGTTTTGTTTTTTTTACAACTCAGTTGTAGTGGTGATGCTACCTGTATATTGAAGGCATATTTTGTTCTTCTTTCTACTAAAAGTAGAAACAACCTCTATTAAGTCAATGTTACTGCACAGAAAATTTCTGAAGGCAGAGATTAAGGAAGGCAGAGATTAAGAAAAGCAAATAAAGAAGGAATAACTCATAGTCCCTGTACTGCACTGTTCTGAAAGATAACCACTCTCAAGAAGTGTGCTGCACTCATTGTGAGCCTGTGTTTCATACATTATTTGGATTAAGAGGATTTTCATGCTACAGATAACTTCCAGTATGAAAGAAAAAAAAATAGACAAAGGAAAAGGACTTTCTCAAGCTTGTTCCAGTCTAGAATCTTATTTGGTAGTTACAGAGGCTCAGTAAATTAAAAAACTTGTATATAAAGCACTATTTCAGTGCTTGTTAGAAACAGTTTCTTGACTGAAGCATCATAAGCACACTGCAGTCTTTATGGTCCCGTATTTTGAATCAATATTTCTAAAAATTAATGTAGCAGACCAACTGCACTTCCTCAACCAGCGCACTAAGGACAGGCAAAGACCATGACATCATGGGCATGCAGAAATATTTAACAGCTTAAGATAACAAACACCCACATTTCCAGACTGCAAAGGGGCTGACAAATGATTTTCAAAAATCTTCAGTTTTAAGAACAGGCAATGATAAACAGGGCAGCAGAATCCACTCTGAACTTTCCCTACCCAGCACCATGAGCAGGCCAAAGCTACAGTCAGAACTGTATTTGCAACACCAGGATGAAACCTGCAGAAAAGGGAAGGCTGCATAGAATTCCATTGGCTTAGGCTTTTTTATGCGCATTCCTTTGTTAGGTTGCCTTGGCATTGGGAGTGGGAACACAACTGAGAAACATCTTCTGTCTGTCAGTGATTCACTAGTTCTTTCGACAACTTCAACTATTATTTGTATTTGATAGAGCTTTTGTGGAAGCCCACAATTGCCTGATGTCCCTGAGCACAGCAGTGAAAAGGATCTTTGTGAATGTTATTTGTCCAAACTGAGTTATTGATTGTTCCTGCCTGAATGCAGGCTTTCTGTGAAGGATGTGTTCAAGCTTTGATGTGGGCCATCTAGAAAGTTCTGCATAAGTATCTTTTTAACTTCAAATCAATGGCCTCATGACCTGAAGGAAGAGTCAGATGAACTTAATACCTGCTAATAATGTATGTAGCAAAACCTAGATGGATTATTCCCTTCAATTTGGTTACAAAAATATTACAGGAAACATGACTACTCTGCATGGATTGATAGCACCCAAACAATCAATAAACACATTGTTTTTTCTCAGAACAGCCTATGAAAAATGAGTGTCATTCTTTTAAAAGCACATGGTAATTATTGTACAGACAGACCTTACGTGGACCTCACCATAGAGCTATTTAATTCTTTTCAACACGGAACAAATAACAGGCCTTAGAGTACTTCAAATGTAGTAGTTCTTGTATGGAGGAAAGACTGTCATGTATTGGAATGACTTTACTCAGCACTGGTGAGGCCACACCTGGACTTCTGTGTCCAATTCTAGGCTCCACAGTACAAGAGAGACATGGACATACTGAGAGTCCAACAAAGGGCCACAAAGATGAAGAAGGGACTGGAGATTCTCTCCTGTGAAGAGAGGCTGAGTGAGCTGTGACTGCTCCACCTGGAGAAGGCTCAGAAGGATCTTACCAATGTCTATAAATATTTGTTGGGAGGGAATGAAGATGAGGGAGCCAGAGTTTTCTCAGCAGTTCCTAGCAAAAGGACAAGAGGCAATGGGCACAAATTAAAAAACAGGAAATTCAGTCTAAAAACAAGACAATACTTTTTTACCATGAGTGGTTGAAATGTGCAAGAGGCTGCCCAGACAGGTGGTAGACTATCCATCCTTAGAGATATTAAAACTCTGACTGGACACGGCTCTGATCAACCTGCTGCAGGTGACCCTTCTTGAGAAGGGAGCTAGACCAGACAGTCTCCAAAGGGGCCTTCTCACTCAGCCACTCTCTGGCTAAGTGTCCCGAAAGAAAAAGTAAACAGAAGGTTGGACCAGGATCCTTTTCCATTTGGTAACTTCTATCTCCTACAGTCTTAAAAGGTTACTAACACATTAGCAACAAATCCTATGTCTTTTTTTCATGTGCTTAAGCCCACTTTTTGGAGAGTTTCCCCTGAAGCATGAATATAAAACATAAGCAGGCAAGTCATGGCTGGTTAAGGATTTTGAAGGCTCAAAGGAACTGATCACTATCTTAACACCACCTTAGGGTATCCAGGCTTCATTAAGACATTTCTTGAAGGAGGACAATGCTATTCCTATACCACTGTTAGCTTAATGTGACTTGTACTTTTACAACCTTGTGACTATCCTCAGTTATTCCTCTCCTGAAAACAAGTAGCACAATGCAAAGGTTATTAGGTAGACTCTCAGTTCCAAATACTTTTGATATAAACTTAGCACTCTAGGTGGCTGATTGACTGCTGGCCTTTTGCCAAGATACCTAAAAAAACAGTGGACAACAGATAAACAGTAACCTCTACACACTGAACTATGTGAGCAATAATTTAAATGTTTCAGTTATTAATTGCATGTAGTCCATTTCTTGTCTCTTGACTGGACTGCAATCTTTCTGGAGCAGGGTTAGTTTATGTGTTGTGCCTCAATATCATGCTAAGAATTCCTGGTGCTGGTCCACACCTGATCACAGCATCATGGAATGTTAGGGATTGGAAGGGACCTTGAAAGATCAGCTAGTCCAATCCCCCTGCTGGAGCAGGAACACTTAGATGAGGTTACACAGGAAGGTATCCAGGCAGGTTTTTAATGTCTCCATAGAAGGAGACTGCACAACCTCCCTGGGCAGTCTGTTCCAGTGTTCTGTTACCCTCACTGAGAAGAAGTTTCTTCTCATATTTAAGTGGAACCTCCTGTGTTGCAGTTGGAACCCAGTGCCCTTTGTTCTGTCATTGTTTGTCACCGAGAAGAGAACTAACAAACAGAACAGGTCAGAAGCAGAGTCACAGACAAGTAGCAGCTCACACGGACTGCGTTAAAGCAACAATAAAAGCCAGAGTTGAATGTACAAGCCTTTTCTGAAAAACCAAGCATTTCAAACTTCAAACTTAAGTCCATAATGCATTTTCTCAATATACCTCTTTCCTTCCCTCACTCAGTCACTCTGTCTCCATTCCCAATTCAAGGAAAAAAAGCAACAGAAATAGTCATATGATTAGCATTAAATCCCTTTATCTTTTTCCATCTCCAGAAAGATATGTATCTAAAAATCAAAACTTTAAAGCAAGGCCACATGTTGTTCACAGAGTTATTCTTTAACCTTATTTTGGGAAGGCATTCTTCTGCCTGCATCCAAAAAAATGCATAGGGTCTGAGTCATTCTGCTTCCTTTTTCATCCACTAAGCCCAGATAAAGCAGGATAGATTTCACTGCCCTCAGTATGCCCTCAAAACACTTCCAGCTTTGCATTAGGACTATGGTTATAATCAGATCTCATTCTTCAGCCCTTCAGCTGATCAGCTGTAAGAGTCAGGGCCATAATTTGACTTGTAAATTCTCCTCTTCCTCTACATATGCATCTTTTCAAGCACTGACAATTGACTGCAGCTGGCTATCAAGTGAGGGGTACCCATACTTTGAGGTGGCACAGTGCTTGAAGGTGCTTGACTGATGTCTCTGATTAGGCACTTGAAGTCATTCTGATAACAGAGTTTAGGATCAGGAAGGAATTATCAAAAAAGCTACAAAACCTCCAGGGACATTATTTATTCAAGGTTGATCAAATAGAACTTTTTGGCAGATTAAAATTTGACAAGATGGACACCTAACTAATATCATGCCAAGGCAGTTGTGGAAAAAAGTTGTTTTGGGGATTTCTGGTTTAGCTTTGAACTGTTTTCATTAAGTGGTCCATTTTAATGTTAAACAACCTTGAAATGGGGAGCATCTGAAGGTTTTACTATTTTCTTTGGTATCCAAGTTTCTCTAGCATTGTGTAACCAGACTACCTATTGCAGATGATTACATTATGTTTCTCGAAACATGCCCATACTTCAGCCTGATGAGATATTCTGCTGCACTTCTCTGCTGCTGCTCTGAAATGCTGAAACTATGCTGAGGCTGGACCTAAGGCTTTCTTTCCAGCAGTAAATACAGGTAGATTTTTGAGTCATGGACAGGCTTATCATAAATGAAGTATTTTTTGGTACATCATGCAGAGTGAGCAGTTATGGATATTTCACATGGTTTGTCACATTTTTAATGCTGTGATCTAAGAAATAATCATGCAACAGCTATTAAAGTTTTCTGAGACTGGAGTTGGTGATAACAGCTCCTCCACCTCTGTTGCTCTGGTTAGCTAGACTAGTATCTTTGGTGAAGAAATCTTTTTAATGCCTTTGTCCATCTTGGAATTCCCAAAGAGAGGTTTCTGCTTTGAAATCTTGAAACATTGTGACCTCTTCTTTATTTCCATTAGAGCTCCATCAAAGTGTACCAGAAAACGTACAGAATTGGTTGTCTCCTTTCAGTGGAGGAAAAAAAAAAAAAAAAGAGGGGTGGGAGCATGGAGACAGGAAGAAAAATACACATTTTCTATAGTTATTATGTTTACAAAAGTATAGATACTTAGAAAAGAGATGCTAAAAGTGAGATTCTAAAAATGCTTAGATTACTAATAGAAATCTTCATCTGTGCAGCTGAAAATGAAGAGCAAGAGAAGGCAATTGTGCTCAGTGAAGGAGCTAGTTTTGAAAAAAAGAAGCTTCTGGGCTTATTAAAGTCAAATTGAGAGTATGTAGAAAGGACAGTGAGGATTTTGGATCCTATTAATAATAAGAAAGTCACAAACAGATGTTGAAACTGGAGCAGCACTTGAAACTAACATGAATAAGTCAGGTTATAGGAAAGGACAAATTCTATAGAAATTCTGGGAGACAGAGCAAGTGACAGAGTACCATGGCTTCATGGAGGAGCCCCACAAATAGTTCAAAATGGTAGAAATGGAGGTAAAACTGAAGCATGTACTGCTGTTGTGTCCAGCATGGAGCATGATCCTGTATATTTTAATCCCTCTAAGATGTCTAGATCTCTTTGAAGACCTGATTGTCAGACTTACTTTAGCTCATAGATTGCATGCAAAGAAAGAAGGAATTCTCAGCTAGGTTAGAGCACAACAAAATAAAAATCCTTCAGCAACAGAAATGGTAACATCCTCATCAAATATGATATTTGGCAGATTGGTCCTTTTCTTATCACCACATTAAAAACTCTAGTAGAATCTGTCAAAGACAAACACAAGTAGCTGTTCCCAGATAAGAAGTCATAGAAAATTGCTCCAAATAATTATGTTGAAAGAGCATTGTTGGTGAGAAACGAGAGAAATCAAACTAAACAGGTCTTTTCCACCCGAAGAAAGTTCCTCTGCTGACCATAGTATTCAGGCAAGTTTATAGTAACATTGGCAGTTAATGGCATGCAAAACCACTGTGAAGCTTAAATAGGATAAAGAAAATACAATGTAATTTCTAATAAAAGCAGATTTATTAAGCCTCTTAACTTATTAACTTCTCTTTTTTTCTTTTTTTTTTTTTTTCCCCCATTGGATTTTTACTGATGAGAACAATGTTGTCAAAGCAGTTTTATTGTTTTATTTTAAAGTAGCTGTTCTATTCTGAAGGGTAATTATATACCAATATGTCTTCTAATCATGAACTGTGCTCTTTTCATAGAAATAGTTGCATATGTTTAGCTATCCAAAAGCTATTATATTAATCTCTTTTCCATTATTTCTTATTCTTAGTATCTTTCTCCTGAATTTTCCATTTAAGTTAACCCCAAATCTCAATGAAAACTTCAAATCATTACTCATACATACAACAGGCAATTCCCTCAAGAGTCTCCACAGAGCACTGTACAGTGCCTGCACCTCTCAGCTGAGACTCCAAGGCACAGAATGACCACACCACGTATATCCCAATCGTACTGTTTGAATAAGACTGTCAACTGATTTCAAAGCTTTGTAAGCTTATCCTTCCTACTGATTACCTAAGCGCACTATATTTTACATTTTCTTTTGTAACTTCCTTTTGAATTCTGTCTGCTTCTGCTGTAACTTACAAATTGGGGGCAATGCCTGAAAATTTTGTGCTGTAAAGGTTAAATGGACAAAATAGCCCATGTTTGGCGCTGGCTTCACCTAAGTGAAATCTGTGAAGACCTGTATTAAGGAAAGCCTCTTTGGATTTATTGCACTATGAACTATCTTCATAAATAAATGAGCTTCTGTGAAGAACATGTATGGGTTTCTGAGGTGTGAGCCAGGCCCTCATGTCCAAACTCCAGAGAACTGCAGTCTCTGTACTCCTGACATCACTTTTAGTGATATTTCCTGCTGCATTTTCCAAGCTCATATTTTTATCTTGAATCAGCAGATTTGGTTCTCCTCTGGCCTTGTCGTCATATCTCAGTTTACAGGGAGATTTGGAGATCACTGTCCTTAAAAGTTCTACTATTAATTTTGCTAATTTTTAAGGTTTGGGGATTACCTTTTTTCTTAATTTACTGCCTTTTAGTGCTCAGTGGATGAGCACGTCTGTCTGCTTGACCTATGGATGCTCCCATCTCAATGGTCCTACCCTGTCTATAGATTTTTCCTTTCTACAGCTCTTTTGCAGCAGTCTGAGCCCAGGTTGCACAGATCTGCCGTGTCAGACAGGGCATTGGATCTATTCTTGGAGAGGAGGTGAGAAGATTATAACAAGAGTTAAAGACAGAGAGTTTTAAATGTCGGAGGCCAGCTGGCATATCCAAGAGCACTCAAAAGGCACCAGATACATGAACATTTGATTCAAATGCCAAGTGTTCCTTTACAACGCTAAAATACTTTCAAACCATCAGCTATCTGGGAAAAGTGAAATGAGTCTCAAGCTGTTCTCCCTAAGTACAAAATCCTTCTCTTTTTTTTTTTTTTCAGACAAACTAACAAACAAACAAACCAACCAAGGAACCAAACACTCCCACTCACCAAATGTATGTATTTCTAATAAAAGTCTGTGTATTTTGTAGCATGTATTTCATTTTAAATGTTGGGCTTTTTTAAGACTATATTCTCTGTAAAGCCTTTTAATTTTTTTTGCTGCATGCTGATAAACTGCATGTTCTAAATATGAAATCTCCTACCTCAAAAAGAAACAAAAATACTCCTTACATTTGTCTTTTTAGAAATGTAGTCTTAAAGCTACCAAATAATACATTACTTTTATTATGTATTTTGTTGCAATACAACATACTTGTATTAATCTCTTGCATCTAAGTAATTTATTTATTTCTTTTAGACACAAAGTTTCACAGCTTTCCTGGGAACTTTTACTCTGAAGCTGCACATCTTAGGTGAATTGGTCAGTCTGTATTCCAGGTTTATTAACTAAGTTCCCATCATTCACTAAATTGGCCTGTTCATCTCTTTTTTTTACCTAATTCAGAAAGTCCTGTCAAAACCAATTATCAGAGTGATGAGCAGTGTCTATACCACATACTATTAACTGAATTTACAGGTTATCTGAAAAAAAATTTATTCCAGAAGTCAGAAGTTTTATGCTTATTTCTCTGAAGAAGTGTGAACGATGGGTGTTACATTTAGTATGCAGATCAATGAAATGTCATTTCCTTTGGGCTAATCCCTGGGTAATAGATCACAATCACAAACAGTCTCAATGTCATAATGCACTCTGGAACATGTTGCTATGAAGGAACTGGAAATCTGTACATCTCCTCTACATGAAAAGAAAGTCAGCAGTGACAGTGTCTTTATTTGTGCTTACAAAACATTATTAGAAGGAACTAGAAAAAATATGTCTGATCACACACAGAATTATGATGACTTGATAATACGAAGTTATTAGCTTCATTAGCATTAAAATCCAACTAGTCTTAGTGACCTTTATAATTCGCTTTGTGTAAAATGCTTAACGGTAATGATAAGTCAAATATGAGCCAGTTAACTAAATATAACCAGTATGGTGTTGCTTAGGAAGTTGATAGCAGTTGAACATTCTCATTTCTTTGGCAGATGTGTTATTGAATCCCCTAATGGTTGTGAACATCAGTAAACGACATGGAAAGGTATCAAATTTGCTACTAATCTTAATCCTCATCTAGCAAAGGCAAAATGGAAACTTCAATATATTTTCCTATTGTCTGTATGTCTGGTTATGCCAATTCTGTGCCAAATACTTAAGGTAGAGTAAAGGAACCATTAGTTTTAAATACTATTTTGACAATCACATGGGCTCTGTAATAATATCCTTAAAAATATCCACACTGCCTACATGCCCTTCTCATCTTGGCTTTTCTGAAATGCCCCAGTTGCCTTGGCCCCTAACGACACTTCAACATAAGAGGTAGCCTGCATCAAATTCCTGCCCTCTTCTCAAAGGCAAGACAGATGCAATGGCACTAGACTAACTCAGGATGACCTGAACCCAGTCCCCAAAAATGTCTCAGGCCCAGGTGCCCTCTCCCTGCTCTTTCCTGCACATTCCTTTCCAACAGCGAGCAGCCTCAGGCACTGCTTGTGCCAGCTTGGCCAGCTGCAGATGAGGCCTCCTGCATCACTGTCATGGTGTCTGCTCAGAGGGGGCTCCACAAGGACACCTTGCTCTTATCTGAGTGCTTTGGAAAGTCCTCCTTTATGTGCAAAGCTCCTTTGTACGTCTTTAAGGTGCATAGCACCCACCACACTGGAGACTTGGGCTGAGAGAGACTTCTCCAGCCAGACCCAGGAAGGAAGGACTCTTCCTGGCCAAAAAAAGAAGCAGCCCAGTCTTCTAAACTCTTTCCCTCTCACTCATTGAACTGCCACAGCTGTCCAGATTTTTACTATTGCCTAAGAGCAGATCTCTCCTGAAAGTGGCTGCTAAAATAGATCGGCAAAGGAAAACACGACAAAACATCTTAGAAGATGGTCTTCCCTCACAGCTCACAAGCACATCACAAACCCTGACTAACCTCAGGCTGTGAGATTTGTACCGGTACTGTTTTATAGCAATCTAAATCCAGGCAGTCAAGAAATTTGTTTTACAGAAAAAGCAGAAGGAAGCCCTTGGAGGTCCAGCTTTGATTTTGCATTTGCTACTGAGAAGTGTTAGAGTATGTGCTTTATGATAGATAAGATACCATTTTGCAGCAAAAATCATGCACAGATGTTTCATAAATAGTAAGATGTCCACTGGCATGAAAAATAACAGTCATAGTAATCTTCCCAAACAAGTTTCTTACAAATTCCCCCTTAAATTATGCTTAAACACATTATGCAATACTCCTGATGACTGTAGCAAACTGGGATTAGTTAGGCTTGTCCCTACCACCTGCCACTAGCTCTTCAGCTCCTTTATGCTCTGAAGCAAGTTTTAATGTTTTAACCAGGATGAATGCTGATTCCATCGAAGTCAATGGCAGTTTTTCCACCAGTTTCAGGCACTATTACACAGAAGAACTAAAAATGATGAAGAATGCTAGACTGTCAGTCTGTTGCTGCTTTATAAAAGCTGAGACAGCAGCACTGGTACATGGTGAAATGACGGAGAAGAAGAGACCACTATGAGTACGCCACAGGGAAGGGAAGTTGCCGACTTGGATTTCCCCGTGAAACACTGAATAATTCAAATTAGCAAATAACTTCCATTCTTCTGGTTGTGAGCTACAGAAAGACTGATGGCATTGGACTATAGGTCACTTGAGTGTCTTTTATAAAACTCCAGGGTTATGTCTGCTAAGTGCTTTATATTCTTTACCACTGCTCTGAGGATGACAAAAGGCTGTTTTCCTAATTTTTTAAAATTATTTCCTGCTCTAGATTAGACTCAGATTTGGCACAAGAGGCCTGGTAGCAAAGCAGACTAAGCAAATCAAGTGTTCATCATTATCCCTCACACTGTTTTTTCCATAGTCAAGGAGTTTCACTCTCTTGTAGCACCAGAGTATGTGGAAATAAATACTGAAATATAAAGTACTGTCAAATTCTTCACGTCTTGAGAGTAAGTTTTTTCTCATCTTCTCAATCTTTACCTTTCAAATCTTAGTCTCCATAGTAAAAATAGCAAATCATACGTTTCTTTATAAAAGTTCATGGTAGGATTAGAATTGCTCCTACCAAGTCTAGTTGAAAGGAAGAAATTATCTACGTCATGTCAAACGTCCAATTGCAGGCAGTAAACCTGAACAGAAATGGGATTATTGTAAATTAAATCAGTAGACCAACTTTTGTCCTTGATCTGTTCTTCCTGGTTCCAGCATTTTCCTCAAAAGAGTAGCTATTTTAAAGCTATTTCAACCCAAATGCTTTTTTGACCCCTTTTTCTTGGAGGAAACAACTACAACATGGTCTAAGAAACATTACAAGGTATTATTGCAAGATATCAACAGAATTACAAGCTTACGTAATTTACTTCAGAATCTGCTTTTCTAAATTTCTTTAGTTGTAATACTCCTAATAATATTACTGGCAGGGCTGCTATCACTGTCTATTTTCATTACGCACTAAAATTCTGTTTTCAATGGGATAGGCCTTTTTAAAAATTGCACTATTTAGGCTGAAATATTCTATTACAGAAGACTTTTTCAGCATGAATTGGTGATTATCACAACGTAGTGCTGATGACTCTAGTTGCAACTAATATCCTCCAGGCATTTCCAAGAAGGAAGATTGGAAAAAAATGTCTGTCCATCTTAAAATCTTTGCTGATACTTGTTTGTTTGTTTGTTTGTTTTGTTTTGTTTTGTTTTGTTTTGTTTTCCTATTTGAAAATCCAACTTTTTGGGGCAGGAATTGCAGCTACACTTTTGATTAGTAGCTGTGAACTCTTCCATGCAGTTGCTACACTGCATGAAAAAGCAAAATCACTTCCAATTAGGATGTTTTTCTTCAGTGTAGTCCTCCTGGCTATGTTTAAATGAAGAACACAGGAGTACAGGAGTGCTTCTGGCACTGGATGCATGCCCTGTGACACCACTCCAGGGCAAGACCTCTGCTCACACCAGTGCACCAGGCATCTCTCCCAGTTGTGCAGTAGAAAGAAATAACACTGAAGATCATGAGGTCCTCAGGAACAGCCATATATGTGTATATATATATTTATATATAAATGCTTCAAAATAGGGCCATGCATTCACCAGGGAAGAAAAGATACTTACTCATGGTGTGCCCTGGGGGAAGAATGGCTTTCTGATTGTCATGCTTAACAATATCTTTCTTCGTTGTGTGGTGACATCTAGAAGCTATGCTGTAGCTGTTTTCTTGCATGGTTTGGTTTTTTTTGTTTGTTTGGGGTTTTTTGTTTGTTTTGTTTATTGTGGGGGTGTTTTTTGCCTTTTTTTAATTATTATTTTTTTATTATTATTTGTCATAAAAGTAACCTTACTCCTCCAGGTGCTTATTTCTCAGATCATCTAGCAATGTTAAGGTATCCATCTGCTGCGAGCTATGGAAATTTGTCTGCTCTACTTGATCTGCTGCATCTTTTCTCTACTGGTTCACTTTTGCAATTTTCCTGAAGACGTTCAAACTCATGTATGGACTAATGTTTGAAAGTCACTGTATTTTAATTTCCATTTCTACTTGCATTCAGAATAATAAACCTATCCTATAATTAAGTAGAGGTTTTTTTGTAATTCTAAGACAAACTTTGGGAAGAAACAGAATTAGAATATTTCAAAGGTTATTTTATTTTACCTCTTTTTTCCAATCCTGAGACATGAAGTACATGTACAAGAACTGTACAATAATATAATTGCTCCCAAAAAAATTTAGCACAGCTGTAGATAGACAGGAGTAGCACATCTCATGTCTTTCGCACATTAGAGTTCTTTTTAAAAAGTGTGCTTTTAAAAGGAAAGAACATGTGGGAGGATATTAAAACTGGGAAAAAACAAATCTACCTACACATTTCTTTCTAATTTAAAGTATCAGTTGAAAGCTTCCATGGGATTTGAGGAACTATTATCCTCAAAAATGCTGTCACAAATTTATTTTTAATTTCATTGTATCATTTACTGTCTATGGACTTCAGAGTAATTTTCAGACATTAATGAAGCATACCTTACATATAACACCCTGTTTATAAAAGTTGTTACATCTACATTCTAGATGATGAAATAGAGGAGGTTAGATATACCCAAAGCGACACATAAATTGCATTGGACACTTGTGTCTCTTTTCTGCTAGTAAATGTTTTCATAGTCAAAGCCAAACAAACTCGACTGAGGAGGGGACATAATGGGGCAGTGTAAGGGAGCAGTTGCCTTGTGTGCTTGTTTGGGGGAGGATGGCGACATTGACTTGCAGAGTGAAATGTGGGGGCCACTCTGTGGACAGGCTTAGCAGGTCACCGTGACCCCGTCCAGTGTAGAACTGAAATGTTGCCACTAGATAGCAGTGTTGCTTATCGCTCAAGCTTACTCTGAGATACCTGTCTTCTTTAGGTCCTTCCTCCGGCAAAGTCGATTCAGTTGTCTCACTGAACCATCTGTTTAAGGTACACAGAAGATGAATGAAGAGGTAGAGAATCACAGAAGTGACCTGCTCTGATCTTTTTTGTAGGCCTTCTTTTGTGCAGCAGCTCTTGAATACTGAAAGAAAAGAAATGCAAACTGTGCATTTAAAATTAAACAGATGCCAATGTAAACAGAGATACATATTGTCGATGGTCAAATGTTTCTATAAATTCTCTCAAAGAATTTATTTTCTGTGTGTATATAGGTCTGTATGCACATATCTAGATTTAGAGCTGAATCTCTAACTTTAGCAAGCCTTAAACCTATAGCTTGTTTACGGTCTAATCTTTCTAAGAATAATTTGGTTTTATTTTTGATCTCTATAGGTGTCTGCCATTTGAGCTTCAACCATAGAAATCTTAGTAAGAGATTTGCTATAAAGAATAAAGTTTGCTAGTCGACTTTTATGGCTCTCTGGTAATATCAGTAATAATGCTGTGTTTCACTGACTGCCTTCTGGTAATCACATGGCTTCCCTTTTCTGGAAGGTACTAATTGAATCTTTCTGAAGATACTGCATCTTCTTCTAATACCACCTATAGACTAAGCATAGGTTATAATCTTCTTAGTTGCTAACATTAATATTTTTTTCAGTTAATTTTATAAATGTTAGTTTGGTAGATATGGGTCTTAAAATATCCAGTGAGAGTTTCCTCTTTTCTTTCAAGATTAGTTTTGCTCATTAGGACAGTTTTACACCCCAAGTACACTCGTAGTACTTTACATGAACCTGAATGACTTTGTATGTATAGAGATCAGCTGCAAAAGATGAATTTATTCAAATTAACGAATAGTTTTTAATGGTCTTTTCTAGATAATTCTTTCATGGTTAGGAAATGCCATTGTAAATTGTATGTTTGACAGACAGAATTGATAAGGGCAGGAAGACATAGTGCAGAGGGAAAAGTCCAAAAGTCAAGAGACATTTGACACCAAAGTTACATGTGAAATTTTCATAAGTCTTTACAGAGAAAAAAAAAAAAGAAAAGTTTTGCAATACTAGTGCTCGAAATAACACATTTTGAAACTAAGTAAATTCATGTAAGTAAATGACATCACAATAAAATACGTTTAAAATTCCATTCATGTTTTATTTCATTATCAAATGTAAGGTCTTGTATCTGTATGCTGTGAAAGAGGAGTCTTACACTATGCAAAAACCATGATTCAAAACCATTTCCAATGCAAAACTTTACTTCGGTCTGAAAATATCTATTAGGCAATTCAACATATTGATGACTGGTTCTGACTGGAACTGTGTGGTAAAAAGGTTAAAAACAGATGTCAGGATCATTTGCAGTAGAATCTAGCATGTCTGTGGCTGATCTAAAAGGAACAAATCAATAGAAGCATCTACGCTTCATAACTACCTAATCAATGAACAGTAGACTTTTAAATTATTATTATTATTATGTTTCAATAGATATTTTTGTCTTGCTTTGGTGGAGGAAAAAATTCTTGACCTGAAGAATTGAGTTTTAATTTTCAGTTCAGAATCCCAAGTCAAACTTTTTCCTTTTATTTTTTTTCATCATATGTCCATTTTATCAATGACAGACACTACAAGGCTTTACGGTAACTGTGAAGTTGACCTATTTTATCTTGATGCTTACTGTGGTTTTTTACTCACTCTGTTTCTACTGAAGGTTGATGATGTCGTCTGACTAGGATGGGAGTGATGGGCCACTTCAAACAGACATATGCATCCTGCAATATTTCCACAGAAAGACAGCTAGACAGTGGTCTCTGTTTTAGTAGTTCTTTTCTTCATCTCCTTTGAGAAGTATGGGCAAAAAGCACATCAGCACTCTCTGAAACTGCTCTTTTTCTGTCAAGTGGCTGAAAAATAAGTTAGAAAATGTAGGGCTGAGCCATTCCCAGAGTATCAGAGAAGCTGAAAGATGCTGAAACTTTGTTTCTGATCTACACGATCTCCTGTAAGTAGGGTTTGTGCTAAATCCACAGTTCATGCCCAAAGATGCACCTGAGAGTAAGTCAAAATGAAATGTTGCTCACATAAAATTGATCTAAGAACTACATCATCAACAAGAGCCATGAAAAAACCTTTGGGCTGATGGGAAATATCACTGCCTTCCAACATCACAGAATGCTGTGACAATTGTGGGTGTATTTTGACTTAGCCCCTTAAGAGGCTGCAGTTTTCGATAGTGTGCCCTCTTACTGTTTTGCTGTTGGAAATGGGAAGACAGTGATAACGTTGTGATGAATGAGGCTGTGTAGCTAATTGTGACAGCACTTGTCACACTCTGCAGTACCCCTTACCTGTAGATGAATACTCTGCACTGCCTTGTCCCTGATCTATCCTGCTGCACACTGTACTGGGTGAAAAAGTAATGATGCACTTCTACCAGCCCTGGCTCTGGTACACCATCACGCTCTGCAGAGACAGTGATCCACCAGTGGATATGAAGATGTTGCCAGGGTTGACTGTGCATCTACAGGCCTCACAAATGACAGTTCTTCTCTGTGCTTTATGTCTTGCCTTCCTTCAGTCACTTGGACTGGACAGCAGGCTGACCCTACTAAGTACTCTCTCCATTGCAGTGCACTCTGGAGGAACATGAGAGCACTCAGAGCTCAGGCAGGCCCCTGACTCAAGACGGTACCAGGAGAGTGAACCTCCGGGTTTATCTATTGCCTTCCAACACAGAGGAATCCAGATCACCTTATACATTGCTGCATTTTGGGACATAGCTTGATCTGTGCCATTTGTGTAACTTTCATTTTTTCTTGATGAGTTCCCATGAGTTCCTATGAAAAAAATGAAATAGAGTCTTCTCCAAAATATGGACCCAAAGATTCAACAAATTTACGAAATTGAGGGTGCAAATATAGAAATAAACGGTAATATTGTAGGAAAGTGTCACTTGGGCCAGCTTCTCACATACCTCAGTCACATAATCCCACTGACTTCAACAAATATCGGCTTAAATTAAGCAGCAACACCTTGAATATGTTTTTTCACTCAGAGTGAGCACATGATTCATAGCAGTCAGCTAGACCAAAAAAAAATCACGTTTTCCAGTCATGAAGGATTAGTGATTAAGCTTTGACGATGACACATTTGTTTAGCATCTGTGATTTAAGGTATAGTTTGTGCCTGTAGAGCTTAGCCTGAGATTTGTTCACGTGGTATCTCTCGCAGTTCTGTGAATGTGTCCTTAGTAAATTGCTATTTATGCTACGTGGTACTTGATTCTCATTGTGTTATTTCTACTCTCTGTTTGGAAAAGTCTTTACCTTTGGAAAAGACTTAGACTAGATACACAAATACCAATGCAAACTGAGGCTTGACCAAATGTTTGTGACATTTTCTATTGCAAGAGATACTCTACTGATCAAAAATAATGATTCACGTTGTGCGAATAAAGTTAGTCCTAAAGTACATTAAAAAAAATCTTGCTTTGCTCAAACAGATGACCACAAGCTGTTTCTTCCTATGCTGTTTTTGCTGATTTTTTGCTAAAAAAAATAGACTTTGAAGATGAAAACATTTAATTTTTCAGAAAATATGATTTGTACGTCAATGTAATTTCAGGAGGTAAATGTAAATTTTCTTCTTTTAATAATTTTCTTTGTAGGGTTCAATCTCTTCTACTTTTTACTCATCACTGTTTTCAGGACATACAAATAAAATATGAATATTTATGTATCGTCACTTGAAATTAGCTTTTCTCAGTTATTATTTCACAGTCATAATGAGATGATAATGTGTCTTTGTATGATTCAAGAGCCAGCTGGATGCTTCTTGTCCTTGTTGCAGTAGCCTGATGTTAATTCAGCCATTTCTTTTGATGTGAGGAGAGCTGTATTTGATATTTGCTAATTTATTCTATGTGACTTGTCTGTTGTGACATAATGAGTTTGGATGACTGCTACTTCAAAATGAATGTAGTGCACTCTCATATCATTTGTCCCATCTAAATTACCTCTTACTAGATCCTGCTTAAGTGATCACGGTGATTTCTCTTCCATTAGACATATCTATATGTATATATTAACTATTTGTTTTCTCATTTTCTCTCCATTCTGCAAAATTCCAACCTATTAAAGACAGAAGCCAGGAAGGCATGCAAACAAGGTTTTAAAAAACTGTAATTGTGATTAAAGGAAATAATTAAGTGTACCCGAGGTAGATTTTAAATGCAAGGGGGAATGGAGAAAAATAATTCTTCCTGACATCAGGGTAATTAAGCATATCATAGCCTGGAGAGATGAAGAGTAGAGTTAATAACATACCATGGCTGTTCCTTCAACTTTATGTCCCTTCTAACAGCCTGATTTTACCTTCTTGCCTCATAACCAGTGAGGTCTTAATCTGCTGGTAATTCAATGTATTATTGACTGTGACTTTGAAATGAACAACTTTTCAATATGATCAAAGGTGGCATAACCAGATATTTATTGAGGAGACAATAGCATCAATTCCTCTCTAGGTCTTGTCTGATATACGTGCTTCAGTCAGGTTTAGGGATGGGATTTCTGAAAGCTTTGCTCTATTACTGAGTAGTCTTTGGTTTGAATTGATGCTGTGAATTGGTCAGAAGAAGGACAAATAAAGAACATGTCTAAACCGTGAGGCTTGGAAGAGCATGAATTTTTTTTGCACCACTTCTTGAATTTGAATATTTTATTCTTTAGGGCATTTTTTTCCTACCTTTTTTTTTTTTTTTCCTCCACTTTTGTTTTCCCCCATATTTTCTTTCCCATCCATTTGATTTTTAAATTTTTTTTTTTTTTTTTTTTTTTTAATTTTTGCTTTTGCAAATGAAGGAAAATGACCAAAAGTTACATGGAAAGCATGGTATAGTAAAAGTATTCTAATTGCTTTTCTGGTAGTTTATAATAAAGAAGCAAACATTTCAGAACTGTTAATGCCTGCTTTTAATGTTCAGTTATAAAAATACTTTTACATCCTTCTACATGATCATGGTTTTCATGGCTTTGTGGACTCTGCAGTGGTCCTTATCCACAATTGTCAATTCCTTGGTCCCTCAGTATATATTTTCCTGAAAACATCCTCACAAGCCTTCTTAGGTTTCAGACGATGTGTGATAGATGAAGTGGAGGAGCAGGATTGCGAGAGACCTGATAGTGGAATTCTTAATGTGAAGGTCAGTCACTATGGAAACACAGAGCCTTTGGGTAAATATTTTACCAGAATTTTTAATGTCTTTTTTTAGCACAGTAAGATTATCAGGTTGACATCTGTACCTTACATTGTCTCTTCTATGCAAGACGAGTAAAAAGGTGAGGTTTGTAGCAGTGTTTCTGGACAGAGGAAGATAGCAGATGTGCAAAACTTTGAGAAAGAAGAAAAAGAAGCATGACTGCATGTATTTCTCTAACTAAAATGGACCACTGAAGCCATGGACCACTCTTTGGCCTTGAAGCCAAGTTGCACAAGCTGACCAATACTGATGCTCCCATGGATTCTACATGTCATCAATCTCAGTCCAATATACTATAATTTTTTGAGGGCATTTTTGTCAATTCACAGTTTCTGAGATAATGTGAGTAACTTCTCACAGTTTCTAACATAAACCTTGGAGTATGTGTGGCATGCCCTGGTGTTTGGCATGTAGATAAATCTGGGTATCCAGGAGTATGAACTGTAATGTTGGAAGACTGTGGAAAGAGCCCATTTGGGTTATGTCTTGGCAGTGTATACCAATATAGGGTATTGGCTCTGGCTCAAGCCCATACACCATCTGAAAGAGTCATAGTTTACATCATCTAAAACTGTGTTAGCAAGCAGTAGATGGTGCTTCAGTTTACTTTCTGTCCCTGTTTTATTCAGCAGTACCTGTGTGGCCTGTAAGACTGTCTAAAAAGACCTTCCTCCCAATATCTAAGTGAAGCAGTTGGAGTAAAAGTTTGATGTCTCTGATAGCACAAAGCATGGTGCTGAATGTACAATATCAATGGTCTACAGGGCAGACCAAGGAGGATGCTCTTACTCAAGGTCCACTTTCTCATCTTCTGCGGCTGCTCAGCTTACATCCCTGGATAAGGCTGTACCAAAAACTACCCATGGTCGGAGGGAATGCTGCATACCTCAGGAACTTAGCTCTCAGGTACTGTGTTTTATGTGCAGGACCACACACTGGGCAATGCTTTTAGATGGAATTAAAACTTTGCTTGTTTGATACTGTGTACCTTCTGAATTGTTTTAACTGAAGAGCTGCAGACTTACAAAAGGAAAACAAATACTTTTTTGTAGTTTAAATGGCATTAATATGACTATTTTAATATATTTTCATAATTTTCTTTAGGACTTAGAACAACTCAGAAAATTTTGTTTTGCTTTAAATCCTTTTGGGGCTTATTACAAGCATATTTCAGCTCTGTTCAAATGTATTTTTTACTGAGCATGTTATTTTTTTCCCCAAATTACCAACCAGCATGTGCCTCTGAGATGCATTTTTTTTCATCAAAAGGGTTTCATCCTCTTAGCCTCGCAATTAGGTTGATTATTTCTAAGTGTAGACAGACCCAGTCATGCTAATGGAGTTAATTACTCTGTCGCATTAAAACGTTCGGAGGGATTTGCCCAGGCCCTATCTATGCCATTTGCCACAGCTGTCTGTGGTTTGGGAAGTGTTGGACAGCCTGATTAGTATGATGTTTAATGTCTAGAGGAACTCCGCCAGGCACACAAAAGCCTTTGTATCTTTTTTGGTTTTTTTTTTTTTTTTTGGAGACATTTGGAGAAAATTACAAATGCTGGCATATTTGTCTTTTAGAAAACAACCATTCAAGGGTTCTCCAGGGTGGCTTGAAAACAGGTGAGCACTCAACAGGGGATCTCCAAATCTATTTTCCAGAAGCTTACAGTGTTCCTTAAAGTGGTCGGAAAACCTGCTAAGGAAACTGCAGAAAGTGTTAGATTTAATAACGCTTTGACCCCAAAATAGGCTAAACAGGAAATTTAGAGAAAAAGTTAAACATTCTATAAAATCATAAAATGAATAAACAGCAAGATTGTTCTGTGGATTGAAAACCTTGATGGCAGCGAGAGTGATACGAAAGGGTAACAGGAGATGAGGCTGTTGGAAGAGGATGTTAGTCTTATTGCCTCTGCATTTTTTTGCTTTAGTTCCTGATAATGTGTGATTGGGATTTATAGCTGTCCTCTTCTGGGGTAAATCTTTGCAGGAGAAGGCAGCCTCATATCCATGTGTAATGCTGTTGGAACCCAAGAGGGAGCATGCTCCAAACTAGCTTTGGGGAAAAAATGTACAGAAGGTTAAAAGAAAGTCTCTAGCCATTGTAGACAACAAGAATGTAAAACTGGCTTAAAATAGCTCAGAAAACAAACCTCTCTTTTGAGTTAACACCATTTTTCAAATGGGAGTTCAGGCAGAGAATATGAAAGAATGGAAGATTTGAGACAAATAATTGATTTAATGGAGAGAAAAAAGCTAGAAGGGAAATACTTGAAAGTGGCTTATTTATGTGTGTGACATTTGTAATTTGGAGATTTTTACACAGAAGCATACGTAGAGTATAACAGAAAGGACATTATTTGAAAACCTATCTTGGGTGGCTCATGAAATATCAAGATATCAGTCTAACATATTCCTTACAAAGTTTAAATATAGTAGACTCATCCCATTTCTATGCACTGACATCAAAAGAAAACCAAACAAACAACTTAAAATGGATGTCAGGAAGAACCATGGCAATCAGGGGTAATACCACAAATAAACTGACAGTCTAGGAAATGTGTCCGAAAAGAACAAGTACAGCATAAGAACTGCAACATACGGTGATGTTTAGAATCAATCAAAAATGTGTTTTCCCCTCAAGGAAACAAAAAAACTTATTTAGAAATGTTATTGTCACATAAGACCATTATAGTTATCATCTGATCTCTTTCATATTTTAAACATAGTTCCCCATTTTGTAAATAATAGTTTTCTGCTTTACAAGCAGATTTTTTCCAATAACAATTTTCAAAGATGCAGCTACTCTGAGAGGGAGTCCTGCTTCTTCTCACCTTGACACATCTCAATCGCTCCATTACATGTGACACATATCTTCCATTCTTTCAAAATGCTCATGAGAAGCTGTTAAAATTATTGGCACTAAAATTACTACAAAGTGTAATTTGAAAAGGCTCAGAATTCAGCTGATTCCAACCTTGTTCATTTTTTCTCCAAAGCTTTCTTTTATTTGACGAAACTGCTTATATTATCAATCTTTCTCCATTTCCTTCTTATGTAGTTTAAAATGATTTTTTTTTTAATTATAGAATCTATTTAAGAATAATCTTTTTCCTCAACATGAAACTGCCAAATAACATTCTTCTCTCTTTCTCTTACTGTCATTTTTAAATCAAACTGAAATTTCCACTGTACCTGACTTGAGCATTTCCATTATTATGCATCCACTCCAAATTTTATGCAACACGATTGAAGTTTGTATGTATTTCTTGATGAAATGTTCAAATTGAACATTCTTCTTCTCCCTTAACTGCCACTTTTTTCTTTGCTGTTTCTATGAGAGACAGATCCTGTAGTGACTAACTCCCTTTCAATGAAATTTTGAACACCCACAGCTTCCCTTAAATCCAATGAATATTTAGACTAGTGTAGTAGGACCTTTATTCCTTAAATGCCAACTGTAAAGGTGATGTACCACATTAAAAATAAAGTACCTTAGAATAATAGTTATCATGTGACTAAATTCATGAAAATGACAGCATGATGTATTTCACCATTAGGGTAATTCAGCTTTTTTTTTTACTTTCACAAAACTGTTTTAATTTATTTTGGTTTAGGATAAAATTTTTAAATATAGACCTGTGTCTAAAGGGAGATGAAAAGAGAATTACTCTTCTACTTGTCTGACATCTTTCCCTATCTTGATTCAGGGCTTTAAACAAAACAAAACCCAAAATTGGCACATTGTTTCTAGAGATGTCAAAAAAGCTGTGAAAACAATTTGCTTAAAAATAGTATCAATTTGTTGGTCTGAAAGGTTGTGGGGTGGGGGGGGCGTTTGTTTGTTTGTTTGTTTTTCTGGAAATACTTATAAAACTGATTAAAGAAATACACTTGCTGAATGAGTAAGGAGTGAAATGACCAAAGATATTCAGTATGTGATAAGTGAGGTGGATGGAAAAGAAGGAAACATCTCTGTTGTCTAGAGACAATAATGTCCTGACAGTGTCTCACTTAATTTCATTCCTTATCGGGAAAGACTTTAAGGAACTGCTCCTTACCTCATGGTCACTGATATGACTACACTGTGTGGATTTGTGAATCTCTTGGGCCATGCATGAGCAAGATATGTACCTAGAAATGCATTATTTAGCACCAGCTAGATAAACAGTTATGTATCTAAAGGTGATATGCTGGGGAGGTATCTATACCCACGTGTCTAGAAATGCTGCCCCTGGTGAGATGCTACAACTTTCTTCTTCATGCCCTTTATTTATTAGAGAACAAAGTTTAACTTTTCGTGTCAAGATGATTAACTGACAAAGTCACACTTCAGCACAAGCAACATGTACCTGAACTTAACAAAAGCTGTCATCAGAACTCAGAAATTCTTATTCACATCAGTCAATGCCAGTATAGTTTGAAACCATATCAATATAGAAATATGAGATATAGGAATTGTAAAGCTGAGATAATAGATAAACAGAGCTTTCCTGACTAGGGGAGAGGGAAGAAGTATTTAAAGCCATTCAAGATTTCCCAACAAAATGTGGCAGAAATTAAAAGAAACTTTTACCATAACCTCATTTGGCTACATCTCCAAAGAGAAGTTGCAAAGACCAAAACCTTAATGTGCTGGCCTTTTCTGTCTTTATATTACATTATTATATTACCTGGAGATTTTGGAGGAAAAAGGTATAATTTGGTCTATCTGAAGACAAACTGTCCAGCACAAACATCAAAATTCCCTTTATTCCTTTCCATTTGGAACAAACTAATCGTAATTATTTTAATTGCTTTCCCTGTGTGACTACTTCAGGATTTCTCTAGTGGTAAATGTAATTATAGCAGCATAATGTAACGTTGTCTTCTAACTTTTAGATACGATTTTTCCTAAGGTATATAATCCAATTATTCCCTTTGGCTTTTGGACAACTCCTTAAATTACTTTTGAAAAAAATAAACAAAAACTTGTGACTGACCAAAAAGATAAAATAAAATAAAGCTAAGACCAGTTCAACTGGAAAAAAGTTCCTTGTTTAAACAAGAATAACTTCGCCCCTGCAGTCTAGATCCAGTCAAACATGACAAACCAACCAAAGAAAAAGAGCTTTTACAATAATTTTCACCAAAATGTATTCTCTAATTTTTTCAAAATTAGAAAAAATTTCACTATCCCTATTTCTAAATTCTCTGAAGTACTTCAATTTTATGGGGCGAAAATGAAACAACTGCTACTGCTCATTCTGTGCTTCTGTTATCAACCATCTGTTTCCCAACAGCAGGGAATCTGACTTAGGGCATTTGATTATGAGCATGTGATATTTTGCTAACTGAAATCTTTTTCACCATAAAAGCAAATAGAGGTGGTAGCTGAACTCATGGGGTGAATATTGGTACATGCTGACATGCTTTACCGCTTAATAATTTTCTGTCAATTTTTGAAGACTGTCAGCTATAGTTCCTATTGGTTTTTATTTTTCAGCCTTCAAATCACAGAAACTACCTGAAACACAGCGATCATGAGGAGGCCATTCTGCTCATTCTGTACCTCCTAATGGAAGTCAATGTGCTCTAGACAAAATTCTTTGCTTTAAGAGTAAGCTCAAAATTTCGCAGCTAAGAGCAAGTTAACACTAGCACAATTTTTTCATCATGTGGAATTTGTCAAGGTCTGCCACATCCAGTTATGTTATTTGCTAGTTATTTTACTGAGAAATAATCTGTAAATTGCATAAAAATAACAAGTAAAAGCTGTTTTGATAGGAAACTTCCACAGGAGAGACGGTGTCCCTGGAATTGACCAAGAAAGTCTATATGCTTTTGGCATAGCCCTAAGAACTTATGGGAGATAGATGAAGTTCCATAAATAAGTTAAGTACCTACCTTTAAACATTGTGTTAATTCAGACCGTATTTCAAAGACCATATTTTCTAGATTATTATCTCTTTATCTCTCCTGCACTGTCTCCAGTCAGTCTATGTCCTTCCTGGAAAGGCTTTCTAGAACTGTTTCAGACTGCACATTACCCCAGATAAACCTGTGCCAACAAAGTGGAGAGATTACTTCCTCTAATACAAGAGTCTTCATGAAGTGTGAGAGAATTGTGCTCAGTTTGGAAGAGCAGAGTTTTTGATTCATCTTGACCCTGTAATTCATGTCAGCAGCAGATCTTATTGTGAAGAAGAGCTGTCCAAACAGCGGTTCTCCAGCTCGTGTTGGTACATGCATTCTTACCTAACTGTAGAACTTCACATTTGTCCTATTTGAATATCCTATTTCTTTCACACCACTTCTGAATCAATCCATACCACAGTGTTTTTCTCACAAAACTGGTATTAACCTCTTATGAAATAGCTTGTATCGTACTTAAAAAAATTCAGAATGTTTACTGTTAACAAATACAAAACCTTTACATAGTCAAAGTTACGTGTCCACTTTATCTACAACAATTAATGTGTGAGAAAGTTGTATATCAACCTAGTGATGTGATGGCCTAAATATACAAGAAGGCCAAGGCTTGTATCAGAAGTAACATGATTTGCTAAAGCAGTCTATTTATCTGGACAGAAAAGACAAGCTTACAGGAAGTTTTCCTTCTCTCAGGTTATTTTTTCTATATTAGCTGCAGGCATATTTTTATGTCCTGAAAAATATAGCCTTGAAAACTGTATGCTCTTCACAAAAGAATAGTTCTATAAACCTTTTAAAATTCTTTATAGTGATGAGTACATAATGCATAGTACATTAAATTTTGGTGATAAATAAGTCATTGTTAAGATATTTCGTGTTATAATCCACTTACATAAAGCTATATTCTATTTTTGGAGAGTGGAAAGTGTCTGAAAACTGCTTTGAAAACTTTATTTCCATGCAACATAACTTGCCACTAATTATAAATGCCTTCTAATCCAAGAAATATCGAAAGCTTTCCTTTCTTATCCAGCAAATTCTAGTGGGATTTTTTAATCAATTGCTTCAGTTCTAGAAAAAAATGTTACACTTTTCAGAGTGCAGTTTGTAAAAGCGATTGAGCTACCTAAATTAGACCTCACAGATTTTTTGCTAGCTATCCAAAGATACAATTTCCACTGATTCGAATGAGAGTCCTACACAATAAGTATCTTCGAGATTAATTGCCTAAACTCAAATATTTCCTTAAATTTAATAGAGTTTTTGAATTAATGTGTTTTCACTAATCTTGTAATTTGCACATTTTAACATATGAATAAGAACAAAGATAATTAAAAACCCTAAATGAAAAACAGCAAAATAATAAAAGAAAAAAGATGGAAAATCATTGAAAGTCAGATGCACTGTGTACTCACCCTCTGTGAGTAAGGACACTTCTGTACTAGGGTAAGGTCTGTGTTCTCTGTTTCATCCCTGAGTTTAAAAGAAGCCTGTAAAATCACCTTAGTTTAGATATCCATTAGATGACTAAAGTGAGGGGAGATATTATAGTTCCACCATAGTCTTTCTGTGCCTACACTTCCCTATCTAAGAGAGGAGAAAATGTAGGTTTCCACTGCCTTACTGTTTGTACGGAACAGAATTGGACATTTGTGGACATTCTCAGCTGAGAATGGCACACTGCTCTTCTGCAAGTAAAGAGGTGCTTCAGGGAGCTTCACGGAGCTACGGTTTCTCATTCTGTTCCCTCAAGGTAGTAATTCGTTTCTGCTGGAATTCTCCATCTTTTCTTTCTTCCCTGAGCTTCCACTTACAGAGTGTGAAATGGCCCTGCACTAGGAGAAAAGACACATTCTGCTTTCTTATCTTTCTTTCTGCAAACACTTCTGATCTCAAAATCCAGCTTTTCACATGACCAGATTCTGGTACATAATCTGCTACTTTATTCAAATTCAGTAATATTTTGGTTTAGAAATTGTCCACAGGATTTTTTTTTCCCCTTTTCTCTCTCCTGGTTTTGTGAGATTTTTTTCTCCCTTTTTTAGTATTCAGCAATATGGTATAACAAGTATAGAAATATCAGTTTATTCAGCTTGTGATGTAATTTTCAATGTTTGAGCCTCCCTCAGCAAGTCAGTGTATAGTCTACAGGAATGCTACTAGTCACCAGTACCTCCTAGGTGGATGCACACATCACACATGGGTGTCCTTTTGGTAGCAGAGCAGATGTTACTGAGAGAAAAAAGCTCCAGGTGGAACCATGTAGGATGCATTTTGTAGAGCTACAATGTGACTGTGTTGTCAGCCTTGACTGCTGCAGCTGTCAAGAAAGTAAAGCTTGACAATGAAACGAGATGGTTCTCATTTCTGAACAGTCAATTCTTTTAAGCATTTTGCATATTCATTGACTCAGAACCTCTCACAATTGCAAATATCGCCTGCAATTTTTTCCTCTTTTAATACATTTTTTTAACTATAAAGTAATTAATGTTGCTGTGTAAAGCATTTGCTTATTGCCAGTTATCAAAGTTACCTATGAAACAAAAAGATCATTTCTGTTTAATACAGATAGCTCTTGATTTTTCCTCAGCAAGTAACTAGATAACTACTGTGACTGAAGCAGACATGGGAATGACAAGGCACCAAAGAACTCCATTGCTAGTCTTTTCTGCAGGAGACTGGATTTATACTAAGCAGTATGGAGAATTTAACTTACTTTTTGACGTTTAATCCATCCATTCATGTAGTTGAACAAAACATGTGGTAAAAAGCAATCATCTTCTCTAATAATTCATTTCCAGAATCAAAAGGCCCGATTCTCAGAGTGATCAGGGCAATCTTCAATGCAGACAAATACTTACATATGAGTGAGAATAACTGAGTATGATTAATAAAATGTGTCAATTTCCCTTTATCGTCAGAAAATATATAGTTTTTTCTATCATCCATTTCTCCTAGGAAAAAATTAACTTCCCTGTGAGAGTGCTTGCAAAAGGACAAGTTATCCCACCATGAATATTTTAATTTTGTGTTGGCATGATTTCTGCAGGACTGGTTTTCTTTTAAAGATCTGTAAGCTCAACTGGATAGAGCTGTGAACAACCTACTGCAGGTGTTTGGAGTTGGTGCAAGGGGTTGGATTGGGCAACCTCCAGGGCTGCCTCCAACTTCTGCCATTCTGCAGTATCTGTGGTTGTGAGTCATGCAGAATGTCTTCTAAAAGACATATGAAGAGCATCTCTTGTTTCTACAGTACATCGTGGTTGAAACAGCTTAAGATGTGAAATTATATTTAGGGGAAACGAAGTTAAAAGTAAAAAGTAAATGCTTGGTAATGTTGTTTTCTTATATCTACTTTTACTTGTTCGGGTAAACAGACTGAAGACTGTCTCCAGAGCCATAAATTATTCCTTGTGAACAGAATTATTGGAAGCAACCTTGAGGAAATGTTTTGGACTGTACAGTGAAAATATACACATGTTTTCAATAACAACCAAAATCTTTAAAGTTCATTGTGCTTGAAATCAGATTGGAACAACGTTCTTGAAATAGGATATGAGAAAAAAATCTTTATATCTTCAGAAAGACATAGTATGTGTCTTGGGAAAGCACTCAAAGACATCATGAGCTTTTGCATTTGCACTTCAGCTCCAAGACTATCTTAGTATGAGGGCAAAAATCTGATATTGGTTTTGTCTAGTAAAATGCTATGACATGATATAAAATTTTATATACAGGGAAGAGAAGAAAAACAAGGCAGATTGGTTTCTGAAGAGCTAACTCACATCACTCTAATTAAAAAACAACATTTGATGGATTTTCTTTTCCACTGGGTTTATATCTACACAGATCCAGACATTTTCTGGCAAAGCCGTGACACAGTTTCACCTTTTATACAGTTTAAGAAGCTGCCTATGTTCTATATATGACGGAACTGAAAATAGTTTGCATTCCGCATAATAACACAGGAATGATCAGGACAGATGTTTCATCATTTGAAGCTAGATGAGGAAAAATATTCATGTACCTTAAGATTTGAAAGGAAAGAGATTAAGAAAATACTTCTGCGATCAAGGTATTCTTCAAAATCCCAAAACTTTTAGATTACTGTGCTCAGAATTAACAAACTAATTTTCAAAAAGCTAACCAAAGTAGAAATTATCTACGTGGCAGACTCTACTGTGACTACTCACTGGCTGACAGCCTTGGGGGAAGACTAATGCCTAAGATGTCTCACCATAATAATCCAACAAAGGTACATTTGCACACATTGTCCAAAGTGAACTAACAAAAATAACTGAAAATGACAGCAACAGTTTGTTATTTTCTCAATAGTATTAACAGGGAAACAATTATCTGTAACTAGCAGGAGTTAATCACTGACCTCCATGGATTCTCTCTTCTATTGCCAGTTATGAAACTTGAGCAAGAAGTGTCCAAGATATTTATATTATTCAAGTGTCAACCTACCAGCACTCTAAGACTTTCAGTTAGCTAGTCAAGGTTGCCTCAGTATTTCCCAATGCTCCAATGCTCATTAATCTTCCTGTCTTTTTTTTTTCTTTTTTTCTTTTTTTCTTTTTTTCTTTTTTTTTTTTTTTTTGCAATATCTGGACAGCAAAAAATGCAAAATTCCAGCTGCAATGATAATGATAAACACAGACAGAGTCATCTCAACAGAGACTAAATCAGAAAAAAAAAAAAAAAATCTGTATAATTTGTTAGTAAAGCAATTAGAAAGAACATCAATATCCAGGCATGGTTCTATAAGCATTTCCTTCTCCTAAAGCATTTAATATATATTTTCTGAATAGCAAATTGACAGGCAACTGGATCATTGTATTGGATTTGCACAGCTGTAAAGTCGTATGTAGACAACGTGAATTCTCTTTCTCACATTCAAACTCCAGTGAAGAAAAGTGAATGCATTAATATTTCTTGCTCTGACATTCAAATTAACTAAGATCAAACTGGCTTTGTACTTTAGAAAGGAGCAAACTGCACAGTTTGTTATGAAAATAAACCAGTTTTAATTGATTTATTGTTATTACAGTGATGAAGATTGCCTTTATCCCAGTCAGAAAAGTAAAAAAAAAAAAAAAAGAAAAAAATTCCTTTTAGAGTTAATTAAGTATGGTCTTTCTTTTTTTCCAACAAAACACAACCCAGCTCTATTTGTTTTCTATTTACTCCACAATCAATGGCAACATAGTTTTGTCTGCCACCAGCAATAAGCCTGGAAGCACCTGAATGCAACGGTGAGTACTGGTGTATTTTGTGAACAGCATGCTATATTTCAACTGCCTTGTTTTTTTGCAGTCTTCACTATAATCTTTTTTGTCTTTATTTTTTTTTTTTTTTTTTATAATTAGAACAACCTTCCTATTTTGTGGCTGGTATCCACAAATGAATAGCCTTTTAAAGCATTTCATTTCTAATTTACTTTTCCCAAGTGAAATAAAATTGTCTGTACTTGTCATTGAAATTTGATATTACCTTGTTTAAGGCCATGACTGGAGAAAATGTTAGCTGTTGCTGCCTGCCAGTAGACCAGATCTAGAAAACAGAAAGGCCTTTGCAGTTTTTACCTCTTGATCAACCCCAGGACTTACAATGACACTTATATGAAACAGAAGATATTACATTTCAAATTTCTGTTGCTAGTTTGTTTCTTTATTTCTTTCTCAAATGTTTCTAATTCTGTGTGGGTTTAAAAAAATTGCTAAGTCTTTCCTTTAGAAATGTTCTGTGAAACCTGCTTGCTTTCCTTGCCAAATGGGTTGGGTGCACATTGTGAGACTCGAGCCAGAGGTCCTGTATCACTGTTGGGGAAGCCAGGGCCTCAGCTGGCCAAGACTGCAGGTAGTCTAATGGCTCAAGAGCTAGAAATTGCCTTTGTATTATAGTTACATAGAGCAGGAAACACACAGGATAACATTAGTGCTCCTTTTGAGCCAAGAATTCCAATATGAGTGAGATTTACTCTTGTGTTTGGACCTTGTAGTAGGATACATCCTCTTCATAGCACGAATGGCAGTCAGCCTTGTAGCTGTTAAATCTGACTCTGCTCTAACCTTTCATGTCCAGTATGGCTGCATTAGTTGTGCCTTAAATCCTCTCTGCAAGGATGGAGGTGATGACACAGTGTGCCCAGCTGAGGAGATTCAGGACTGAAAAAATTAAACAATTTAAGCAGAGTCAGAGGATGAGAACAGAGTGAGAAGCAAGGAAAAGGATAAACTGTTATTTTGTCCTAACCAGCAGAGCTATCTGTCTTTTTATTTTGAATCAGCATAACTGAAGTGTACTATTAGTCAGAGTTAGACTGAAGTGGTACAATTTCAGTATAATGTGGACATTCTTGTTGGTGATTTAGATTATTTTTTAACAATGACAGTATAATAAAACCTGAAGTCTTCATTTATCTTCTGTGTTGAAGACCAGTATAAATTATATGCCCCAGTATGGATTATAGTAATTTAAGCAGAATGATGTGAGTTGTACTAACTATCAAAGGTCTGTGCATTATACCTTTAAAAACAGTGTTCAGTGAGAAGATCAAGCTCAGAATGTGGCTTTAATTCAGTACATTTGATAATTGACTAAGTCACTGATTTTGTACACGATATTTTGGCATTTGAAATTATCAGAAAAGGTAAACACACTCACAACTGAAAGAGAGGTATATAGAGTAATCAAGCTATATAGACTAATCATTTTAAAAGAAAACATAATCAATAACAAAAGTATCATTGCTCTTTCTTGACAGTTTTGAGTTATCAAAATTAATTACATAATAATTATTTCCTTCATGAAACATGAAGTTGACAAGGAAATCAGAGCAAGGGACATTGAATAGCACTGACTTCAGTTTCAAAATAAAAGTGCCCCAAACTGGATTTTGAAGTTCCACAACTGGATAATGGTTCTTACAGTTTCACTGTTGTCCTTTTCACTTTTCAAGAGATCTGGTGAATATTTCCTACCTTTATCCATGTGGGAAAAATGACAGCAAGAAGATTTTTTATCCTTTTGCCTTTTTCTTTTTAGGACTACTTAATATCAACATTTCAATACTGTAAAATGCCCTGTGTTAAGTACAGTTCACTGCTTTTCTTTTACATGATTAATGAATGTTTATGTCAAAAGAATAATATATTCTTTCCTGATACTGTTAATTTCAATTGTTTTGGAGGTGTACGTAATTTGAAACAAAAATGTGCACAGGACTTCAGAAAAGTCCCTGGTTCTGGTCACAGTAATTCAGAGTGATTCAAAAGATACAGTTGTTCACAACTTTGACTACTTTCTAGTCTAATATTTTAGCCTTAGGAATCAGAAATCAAGTGGTAAAAGTCAATCCGGTGACAAGCTAGATTGTGTTTCACTGAGTAAGTATATTTTTAGTCAATAGTCTGCAGGAAGAGCTCTGATGTTTCTATAGATATGGTGGAATAGCAACTACATCTTTCTTGATTACAAAGCTCAAGAAAATGTCAGACATTATGTTTGATCCTCCACAGCCTTGTATATTTTTTAGTTTTCTGCATTATTCTGATTCAGTTGGATTTTTCATAATGTATAAATAGGTACAAATAATCCCACAAGGCTGTTGGAAATCAGGGTTTCTTTATGCACAGAGTGCTAAAAAGCCATTTGTGAGGGATCTCTGCAGTGAGCTCAAAATCATTTCATCTTTCAAATTTTAGGGGAAACAGGACAGTATAATCTTTCTAAATCCAAGAAAAATGTGAGTAAGCATAGATATATAGGCAGAAAAAACTTCATTATGGAACAATGCACACACAGACCTACGCACTTTAAGAAGCCAGTAGCACACAATAAAAAAAAGTTTAAGAGAGCAAAATGGAATAAAAGTAGCTTTGAGTACATGTCTATTATACATTCTTTTCTGACTATGCTGCTCACACCCTAAGAAAGTTATTTCACTTTTCTTTTCTGGTCAGTGCTAGTTTAAGTGACTGTTGTTTGCCTCTAGGGCTTATTACCAGGAGTAGCCCAAATTTTTAGGTCTAGCAGCAGTGCTGATGTTTGATAAGCATCCTCAGGAGATGGCATACAGTGACAACCCTTCTGCATTCAGTCCCTGTGATATATACATAATCACACTAATTTTAAGACTAGAGGCATCCTAAACATAATGTTAGCTAATATTTCAATTTCTTTCTTCTTCAAATTGATTTAAATACAGTAGCTTCTGTGACTCACAAATTCTCTGCAGTCCTAGGTTTCAGGCACCATGCTTAAGTTATAACTCACAAGTCTACCAGAAAAGTCTTTAATGTTTAGACCTTTTTGTTCCTAGTTATGTATTCTGATTTCATGCTATTAAACATATACTAAATCTACAACTAGTTTTACAAAGTAACTAGTATGATCATGTATAAAATTAGATTAGTTCTAGATTGTGTTCACTGTATTTCTCTTTTTATTCTACCTCCTACTTCATGACTCTTCCCCTGCCATCTTGTTACAAAGAGTTTGAAATTATTCCTCATTTTTCTGAAGCTTCAGAAGATACCTTCTGTGTTGTTACCTTGTCTCCTTCCTCTATTTAAATGTATCAAAGAGTTGCTGTACAGCTCCCACATTTGGTGCAGGGATTAATCTGACCAAATTTCACATTTCTGAAAGTTTCTTCTGACTTCCCTTCAAAAGACAGGATCTTCTTTACCAAGGTTTTTAAAACTGTTGTGGTTTGTGAATTTTTTTTCTTCTTCTTCTCTCAATGATTTTTTTTTTTTTTTTAATTATTAAAAATTACTCCAGTAAAATATTTCCCAGGCCCTCAGTCTGAATTCACATGACTTCTCTGGGACTATTTGCAGGCCTGTCTGAACATCTTATGTTTTTCACCTGTGTTTTAAGGTTTCAATATTTGATCCACACTAAGGAAAATAAATCCACTATTTAAAATTCTGCAGTTTCAGTATGTCCAAAGCCTGCAAAATCTGCTCTCTCAAGTCACTAATGAAGTTTTTCTCTTGCTCTCTTTTCATGTTACTGCTTCAATTCTTTTGCAGAAATATATATATCTCACATTTGAAAATTGTTGTCTCCACCCATGTTTTCTCTATCTTTTCTTTCCTTTGGTCTTCTGACTTTTCAGTTCACTCCTTTCCTATTTTAAGTCTTCTTCCACTTTCTGCTTTATATCATTTTTAAGGTTAAGATCTACCACAGAAAGAATCTTTCCCATTCTCTGCACCACAATGTGTAAAGTCTGCTCCTTTTTTATTGTTTGGTTGGAAACCTAGACTAAATACATGAAAAAAAGTTGTACTTCAGTCAAGCATTAGAGAACCATGAACCTGAAACAAGTTTAAGCAAAAGCAAGAAGTGAGGCAATTTAAAAATATGGTTAATATCTGTTTCCCTGAAGAATGGATACATTGACCTTTAAAGAGACTTGTTTCTAGACAGTTCTGTCAGCATTTCATCTTGTTTTCTCTTTATATCTACATAATTGCTCTTCTTTCAAATGCAATGTACACCCGTGCTCTGCTACAGTTGCAGCACAATTTCCCACTTTTAACTTTTTGTTAAAACACCCTTTCATTTTTTTCAAAAAGCTCCTTTTTAATGAAATTTCTTTTTTGTTCATTAAATGTCAGAGCAGATTCAGGAAAGAGGAAAAGCAAAGAGAAAAATTAATATAAGTTGCATATACATATGCTCAGAAATTTTGTTAGGATTCTGTCCTCCATACTGAATTATTAATATTTATTATAGGCTTTCAACTCTTTTTACTTATTCAGAAATCCAGAGTCCCAAAAAAGTGTTATTTATCTTTCACAGTGGGTAGCTGATTTGAGAAGTGAGGAATGTTGGCCTTTACTTCTGTTGTGTGCTCTCAGATAACTGAATATTCATTGAAAGTAGATGGTTGTTTTATGATAACTATAAAAGTACAGGTTGGCCCAGAGACCTCCTCAAAGAGGTATATCACAAGGGGATTTCATCTGTGCTTCAAACATACTTGAACAAAATGTTTTCGAAAATGTCATATTTTTCTAGTCTTGTTGAAGTAAGAGACATATGGGAACATCATATCATCTAGTCTGACCCTCTATACACCACAGGTCAAGAAGGTTCACTCAAATACTTTATAATATCTAAAGATTTATTTAAGCCAGATGTTTCAGTTCTCAAATTGCTGTAGGTAGCGGTAAAGACAGACCAAACCATGATCAGTGCCTTAGGCTCCTTCACTGTCAGAAAACTGTTATGGTGAGATGATCCCATCAGGCAAATCATGTCTGACGCTGCAATTCTTTTTCCTTCTCTGTTTCCTCATACAATGTCTACCAAGCCTGGGAGATAACATCCTTATTTATGCAAAGCAAGCACTCTGTTAGCCTGGGTCAGTAAGTGAGCTATGTGCCACAGATATACTCTGTGTTGCAGAGCTGACACACACTAGTCACTATTCACCTTGATTTATATAATTGCTTATTTGATTTGTGTCCCCTACTTTGGTAGGTCAATTTTAGAAGCACCCAGACTGGAGACCGAGATTTCCCTGGAGGTTGCTCAGAAGGGAAGGGGGCTGCAAGGTGTTATGGGCAGGGAGGCACAATGTAGAGTTGAGATCCACCAGCTCCTCTGGGGTGGCCAAGGCTAAGAGGCTCCACAGAGACTTAACAGAGTCTGGAGAGGTTAAGCCTCTGTTAATATTTGTGATACCATTCTCTGACACTGCATTCAGCTGGCATGGAGCAGCCCCTGTCTGCACTATCAGACTCTCTGATCCTTTGAAACAGTCAGCACTGTCAGCTGGGATGGAGATGAGTAAATTTTAATAACTTTCATGTCCATTTTATCTTCCTTACTCTGAGTTTTTGCTATTTGAAAACTGTTCTGTTCTTCATGTAACAGAATTTGGCTTTTTACTTTTTACTTTCTTTAGAAAACACAACAGGAGAGACAGATTCACATCAAAGCCCTGGCCAACTACTCCTACAATCTCTGTCACTTGAGAGAGACATGGAGAAAAAGGCAAGAGAAGTGCCACAGACCACATAGATACAGAGGAAAATAAGATTCTTTCCTGTTCCAGCCAGAACCCAGCTGAGTCCCAAAGACTCAGATTTGAAAGTGTTTGCATGACAATGGAGCTTCCTATTCTTTTCCAGCAAGATAATTTCTTTTCGAAAACAAAGGACCATAGGATGGTATTGAAGACTTTTTCACTGGTGGGAGTAATCTGGGATCTTCCTTTTACAGCCTTCCTCTTTTGGAAACATGTTAAGAGAAACTCAGGGAGGACTTACCATCAAACTGAATAATTTATGGCATTTAAAAGAATCCAAATCCCATGTTTCCTTCCTTGCACTAGAAGTGCAGCTTTGCCAAATTAATTCCATTTGTAGCATAATACTTTGAAGCTTCTTTTTGGATGGCTTGAAAAATAATGGGCTGTGCACTTTTAAATTTCCATGTTTCACAGCTTCAAGTGACTCCGAGAAGAGAAACCCATATTCATTATTTTTTAAACTTTTTGATATATCACTGCTTCAAGTCCTAAAGCCTGGCTGCAAAACATAGTCAATAGGAGATCTTTTTCTGACAGGACAGACTTTGATTAGGCTGTTTTACAGCCAATTTGAAACTTTCTCTAAAATAAGTCTTAAAATGCCTTTAAACATTTTCTTCTTACATCAGGAAGATTTTTTTTTTTTTTTTTTTTATTGTAAGTGAGGCACGGAAATTACTTTACAACCCATAAGATTGTATGTTTCTTTACATGGTGCCAGACACATGGGGAATAATTTCGCCTAATACGTGTGTAAATTTACAGTAGCTGTGAGCTTGGTTAAATGCAGTAAAGTGTTACATATTCATGAAAGTCTTAGGAATGCCTATACATATTCATAATCTGTCCCTGAGAAGGCGGTTCTTATTACAATGAGTTCTGGGAGACCATTTCCATAGTCTTCACCTCCGGCTCCTCCTGGTTGCAGTTGTGCAGTGATCACGAACCCGGGTCTTCTTCTCTGTACACAGTTACCTTCAGTTCAGTGTGAAGACTTGGCTGGGACTCAGACTGCTGAGTTGGTTAAAACTGGCATATCGGTTGTCCTGTGCCCAAGTTTCTGTTGTCTAGTTCACCAAAAGATGCACCAAGGATGCACACAAGGATTATTATCTTTGCAAGGCATCAGCAAACTCCTGTTTCTTGTACAATAAATTACACAGAGCTAAGCAAGGCTAGGCAATAGTGATGTGGGTTAAAGGGTTAGCTCTCTGTTAGCTCTTTAAGTCTTTAAGTGTTAGTTCTTTAAGTGTTAGTTAGTTAATTGTTAATTCCCTGTATTATAAGTAGCTAGGGATGAGAAATATCTTCTGGAAATGGAGTAAACTTTTAGAGACCAGAGCTTAAGAGGCATATCCAACTCAAAGTTCTGAATAAAAGTGTACCACAAAATGTAATCTCAGGTTGACAACTTTAGTAATAAGCTGATGGAGACTGATATACAGAGGTGTCTCAACAGTCCTTCTGATTGCAGAGCTAATGGTCAAATTCCACTGACAAAGAGCAAAGAAGATCACATTACATTTCCTCTCTTCAATTTTTAAGTACGAGAAAGACAGTGCTTTCCTTGGTTTATGAGAAATGCTGAGAGGGAAGCCTATCTTAACAGGGTTTTGGTTTCATATCACTACTGATAGAATGGCTATTTCTCATTTTCTCTTTTTTTTAGAAATGAATATCAGTATTTTTCCACAAAACAAAAAACTATCTCTCTTCTTGCTAATATAATTGCTGGTGTGTGCTCAGAGATGACTGTCTGTCTGCTGTGCTGACCCTTTCTATATCTTCAGTCTCCCAGAGCTCACTTGTCTCCACCATCCTAATGACTTGGTCTTACAAGCCATTGCAGAGGTAACTTAAAAAGAAAAAAAAAAATACTCAGGTTGTTCTTTGAAAGTACCTCAAGCCTTTTCTTGATAAGGTTCAAAATGCTTCTCTGATAGAACTGCAGCAGCCAGGGAGCCTGGGTACCTTGTCCCAGGAATTGCTGCAATTCAAGGATTTCTAGGTGATGTCCGAGAGATGCAGTGCAACCACATACCCCAGCAGATCAGAAATTCTTAACTTTTTCTGTTCCCACCTCAACAAGCAAAATTTTAAACTCCAGGTCTCCACTCACATATTTAATCTGGCAGGAGTCAATGTGAAGATCACACATTCTTATGTCTATGTGTAATTCTGTTTGTATTTGTACTTTGGCATTATTAATCCTATGAGATACTTTTATCATTTATGTCAGTGTTACTCAGATAGCATGAAAGAAGTTTGTGTTTCCACTCACCTCAGCAAACTTTCATCCACCAGTCACTAGAGTACATGCTGGGAAACAACTCAAATAATATCATCTCAATGCCAATGAAACAATGAAAGAGAATTAAATATGACTTTGAATTTGCTGCATGCCTGAAGGAGTAAGAAGAGAACATGAACACCCAGTTGGACTGCCTTTGTTTACAGCGACACATTTTATTTATGATTTACAGTTGAATAGGAATTCTGATCCACTGGACAAAAAGTAGTTAGTCAAGATGAAAAGTAAGTTTTTTGCATGAAATCAAAAGAAGACTTTGAAAAATCACTATGATAGAAGTGGATTTTCAGACTCCTTAGAAAGGAACAGAAAGAATGAGGGAGTAATACAGAATATTTGTGCATTACATTTCTATGGGACTTATACTTTCAGAACATCTATTGTGCTGTGTTACTTCCTTAGTATTAAATGAGCAATAAAGATTTAAAGGAGGTGACGGCATGGTCCTGTATTACTTCTTTATATTTTTATTGTTTATTAATATAAAATACTGTTTTTCTAATTCTATGCTAGCATCTTAAGATCTTAAAGGCTCATAAATCTTCCTTCAGTCATATTTTTATTTACAAGATTTAAAAAACATTTTCAGTCTCATTCCACACATCATTTACTACTGGAAATCCTTGAAGATCTGCTTAATATGTGATTCAGTTTTATAACTGTGGAGAACAAATAACTGTCCTTTATTTTTCATTGTGCTAGTGCAAAATGGATCAGTAAATATTACTGCCAAATCTCTTCAAGTGTCAGTGTGGGAACTATCCAGATGCAACTGAAGTTAATAAAAAGCTTTCTCTTGACTTGAGCAAGAACTGATCTGAGCCCTGACACAATAATTGAATTTGGCTGATTTCATGCTGAGATGAACTCCTGCTTTGGGACCTGGTGTGCTAGTGCAGCACTAACCAGGGCTTCAGGGTTGCTGCAAGTTTGAGAGAAATGCTTCTTCACTGAGGCTCACCACTGCAGAATTTAGGCTCTCTCACTGATCATGTGTGAGGGCTAGCATTGCAAGATACCTTGCATTTCTTAGACTGCACAAAGTCTGCTATCTGTTGCTTCCTGTAGAGCTATTAGTTTCCAAACAGCCATTTAATTTTTATGCAAAGCCTGTTTTCTATGCAGTAGTTTCTATACCTAATAAAACCATGAAATAAAAACTGTAACAAAAAACATTGCCCAATAAAGTTGCACACAAATAAAAGTCTCACTCAGAACATGATTTCTGTGAAGGTTTGTATCTCAGTCCTGTGAAACTATTCAGCCCTGTAATATGATATTTCCATCACCAGTAACAGGCTACAAGCTTTAAAAAAAATTTGCAAGTTATCAGGGCTGGGTCTTGACAGGTATAGTCAGTCCAAACTTTTATTGATCTGTTGCAGCTTTGTCTTACTTGTTTTAGCTGTGACAATAATTTCTGTAGCTGACCTGATATTTATGGCTATGTTTTGTTTGTACGGCACAAACATAATTTTATGTAAGTAGTAGCATCTAGCATGTTTTTCTACATAGAATGAGATACTTATGACTCTGACATAATGATGTCGTGTAAAGAAACACAGGCCTGGTACAACCGCAGAGTTGTTGAATAGTTAAGTCACAGGATGCGGCACAGAGGAGGGCAGTTATGGGGCGATAAAAGATGGGGCACATACTTGGTACTAGAAATCCCATAGCTATAAACATCTCACCCATAGTCAGTCAAAAAAACAGTAGAACTGGACAAAACTGGTTTTACATGCCACAAAGAAAGCAGAGAAATGGCATCCAGCATATGTAAAAGGCATCATATACAGCTAATTCAGGCATAATGTAGAGCTGAAGATCAAAGAAAAAAGGCCTAAAAATGTGATGGTAAACACATAGAAATTACTTCAGGAGTACCCTAGAGTGAAAAAAAAAAAGAAACTATCAAAATGAACATTACATTCCTCCCAGAAAAGGACTCCAGGGGCTGGAAACTCACCATGACAAGCCACCACTGCCACCAGATTGAAACCATCAATGTTAGGATGCAGATGAATAGGGAAAGGGTGAGCATGTATAAAAATTGTAATTGTAGTATTATTCTTTATTTTCCTTTAACATTCAGATCTGGACTAAGAATGACTAGATTCTGAAGATTTCCACTTTACTAACAGTAAATTATTTTATATATATATATATATATATATATATATATATATATATATAAAGTGTATTTCTGCTTTGCCCATAAACAAGATTTTGAGTGCAATACGTGCTTACACCAATAACATAAGACAATGGTTTCAGTGGGATTAAGGACTTCACACAGTAGACCAATTTAATTCTACCCCATTGTGTTAAGTTATGCAGCAATGCACTTCAGCCCAAACTTTCTCTCTGTGTTGTCTGGAACCTGGAAGACCTTTTCTCCTGTGACAGCACTTCTCTAACAGCTTTCAGTTGCTTCTGCCCCCGAGGCCATTCCCAGCTCCCCTGGGAATCAGTGTCATCTGCCTGCTAGCATGGCACACCTCAAAGCATGTGTGCAGCACACTGGGCTCAAACCTTGGCTCTTCATTCAGCAGCAGTCCTGTGTACTTCTGGAACAACACAGATACCCCCAGACATTTAATAGAAAATTGCAAGCTGTTACCCTGTACATATATAAAACTGAATCTCTGTCAGGGATTAGGCATGAACAGTGATTTTCATAGGATGTTAGGAACTACTTCTCAGAAATTAGCTTTTCTACATGATAAGTATCAGTTTGTACTTCTGTAATTTATTTTATTTCTATTTCACTAGGGATTCAGGATGTGGCTAATTTAACATTGCTCTTAACCTTAATTTTTTTTAAGAAGATGACAAAAGTCTCATCTTTGAGCTACATTTCAAATCTGATTGTTTATAAAGCATCTGTTTTATTAAAATTTGAGGCACAGAGAATGACAGCACAAAACCTAATATTTCTTTCTTCCTTTATTTCCGCAGTGAAAGGAATACATTTTTCCACTTCAATTAGTTTTCAATCTCCCTCCTGCAATATGATCAAAGTGTGTCATGCTGGCCAAATTGTTAGTGTCAACTGAATGACATATGAAGAGTTGTATCTAAAATGTTATTTAACAAGCTGATTGAGTTTTAAAAACAAAGCAGACTGACTTTCAATGGACCAGTTCATATTCATTTCCAGTATTATGGGAAAAATAATTCCATTAATTTTTAAACTACTGTTAACAGGATATTTTTAAGTTTATTTTTTTCTGGCTTCTTAACACCTTCACTAGCTGACTTGTTCCATTTCCTATTATCATACTTACTCTAACACGCAGTGAGTCAGTAAAAGTTCCCATTCTCACCAGCCAACTCTGTTCAGTTTCCTAGTTATTGAGCCCAAACCTCCAGGTGATGTTGCAGTATAGATTTTTATTGTGTTTTCTGTACAAACACTCTGGTTAGCTATCCTGGTGATCCCTGCAAGAACTTGTCCAGAGTACATGACACTGAAGAAAAGTTAGTGCTAAGGACAGTGCAGGTCAGAGAATGGAGCTGAAATCTCGTATAATTTCCTAAGTGTTATGTTATGTGCTAATTAATGGAGAGTGAGCTTTTCATTGAAAAATAAGAAAATAACTGGCACTAAAATGTAATTTACTTTGTTCTGCAATACTGATATCCAAAGAGGACACAGACTGCTACATGTAGCCTAAGAGGTTACAAAGGTTCTTTGAAACATTTGCACAGTCTTTCTTATTTTCCCCTCTTAAATTGTGAAGAAAAGGGGTGTGCCACTCACATCTAAAGCTTTGTCAGGGCCACTTCAGCACTTTTTTGACCTTTTTACTAGTTTTGAAAAAATTTTTGAAATAATTATTTACCTTGCAAGAAACTATGTATGTTTTGTCAAAGCATCCCTGGAGACCTCTATAAGTGCCATTCACCTTTTTTCACGTGCTCTCTTCCCAAAGTCTAGATTTACATCTGTTCTCAGATGATATTTGGAGCAATCTTTCTGCTTACTGTGAGCTATTCCCACAGATTCCTAAAAGCAAACATCAGCAGAGCATGTTGAATATCCCTTTCATCTAAATAGGCTTACTTCGTTTTCCTTTAAGGCATAAGGTGGCTTCAAGTTAAAATTATTTGCTTTTACAGGAGTGTTTTACTGATAACAATATATGTATTATCATTAATATCTGTGATACTGGTAATGTCTTTTATTTCTCTAATCCATCACTTCTGAGCTAACCTGTTAGGTACTTACTGCTGCCAGAGAAAGGAGCTCTCAGCAGATGCTGTGAGTACAATAAAAAACAACAACAACAACAACAACAAAATCAGTGATACTGGATTGAGAAAAGAAGGCTGAAAGAAAAAAAAAAGCAGCAATCAATGTATATCTTTCTTATTAAAATCTTTTAATGCACAAATACTTCTTACCTTTTTTGTGTTACAGCAGACTACAAGATTTCTGAACAAATGTTAGTGGGCGGACTGTTTTTGTGGTGTAATTCTTTTCAGCTTTGCCATGGTGGCATGAAGTATTTGCAGTAAAGATAAGAAAGCTTCTCTGGAACTCTCTGTTTTACAGTATGAAACACTATACCATACCATATTTTTGCTGACACTAACGGACAGGTGCATCAGTCTGTGCTGTGTCTTCTCATACCTAGTACTCTGTGCCCTAACTAGAGTTAATCTTACAGACCAGCAAAGTAATAGCAAGCTACTGTACTATAAATTTAAAACTTTATTTGAATTTTACTCTGTCTTCAATGAAAGTATATAGAAGTAGAAAAGCCACCGCCTCAAACAAGAAGTCAGTTATAGACTATATCCTGTCCTTGGCAACAACGAAGTGGATTCCTGTAGAAAGTATGAGATTGAAGACCAATACAGAGCAGTACTTTCTGCTACAGAAGCTGTATCCAGGCCACTGTGTTGAAGTGTAGACAAATTAGACACATACTCCATGAAATGGCCTCAGATTTCTTTGGCTTTTTTTATACATTAATTTACCCAAACAACCTGAAGCAAAAATGTGGCAAGATCTATGTATGCTATATGTAACAGTGTTTCCTGCCCTTCCTGTAAACCTGTTGTGGTACCCCTCAGTTCTTGTCTTTTGAGAAACAGTGCAGATCCATTTCCATTGCCTCCTCAGTGTCTTCTCTTGCTTTAAAGACCCCCGTATTTTCTAGATTGAGTTGTGGGGTCTTTTATCAGGTTGAAGAGGTCTTAACAAAAATTATCTCCTTAGAAGTTTAGAAGTCATTTTCTTGCTGTCCTGCATGAGTTTCTTTCCTATAGGCTCATTCAGAGGGAGAACATGAAGAATATTCAGCTGAACCACAGGCACTTACAATGGCACAATGATGTTTTGAGTTTGTTTTCTAGTATCTTTCTAGTTATTCACATTACTCTATTTGCTGTTTTTTAGCAATAACTGAGGGCTTTCTTGACATTGTCACAGAAAGACCTGCCCTGAGCAGTTTTCTGTCCTTGGTACAAGTGTCATTATTGCTTATGTTCAGTTAGGACTGCTTTTTCCCATTTACACTATTTCATAGTGGACTCTAAAGAGCTCTAAAGCTCTAAAGATCTTCTATCATTTTATTGTCTGCTTACTAGGAATGGTCTTCACCCTTTCAAAGACAGGTTTTGTTATAATATTTTTAAATAGGAATAGTAAATTTTGTCCTCTCACTATCTACATCCTTTTAGATCAGTTCTGTATACATTGAAAACCATAGATCTCTGAAATTCTTCTAGCAACCTCTCTTTATTGAAAAACTTGAAGTTTATTGGTGAACTTCATGAATTCTGAATCTACAAAAATTATGTTCTCTTTCTCCAGTAACATCTTGATGTTTTTAATAATCTCTGATGAGAAAAGTTGCCAATAACATATTTAGAACTTTAAATACTATTTATCTGCTGAGACATCTTTATCTACATGGAAGGTGACAGTTACTATCATATATAGTTCTCCCTCATCAGGTAAGGACTCCCCGTGGCTATTTATCAATACTGTCAATATCCTTATTTTGATACTTTCTCATTTAGCATTCAGCTAGAAATCACTTCAGGAAAGGGTTCCAGCCTGTACTGTAAAGCAGATAAAATGAAAAAATCAGTGTGTTCTTGTGCAGTGACAGCTTTTGAATTAAGAGAAGTGATATGTGTGATGAAGTTAGAAGTTACTCTATATTCATGAAGTAGATCTTTTACACATTCAGAATGAATCCAACATGATCATAAAATTCAGTTTTACAATTTTTATGGATGTGATGATATTTCCAAGACTTCGGTCCAGAGCTGAGCCTCTGTTTGTTTTCCTTTCCTGTATATAAATGGGAAAGGGGAGGTTTTTTTCAGTTTTGTTTGTAAGTGAGGCAGTTGTATGATCCAGACATTTTCCCATCTCTTTCATTCATGAATAATCAATGAAATATGAAAAAATAATTTATCAGGGTAATACTAGATTTCATTTCAATACAAAATTTCTGTCCATTTTATTCTTTATTATGCACTGTAAATGGCAGCAGCACTTGCTGCATGGAAATCTAATTATTGTTGCACACAGCACTTTGTTTAGCCCAATATGTCACAGACATAAGAGTAACTCAAGGACAGAGTAATAAGAAAACAAACAAACAAACAAAAATTCAACATTGACTGGGATAAAAGCAACTAGAGCAAGGATTTTAATTCAGTGGAGGACAGTTGAGATGCTAGAACATGGATTATACTAATAGTATTATTTTTCTTCTTTTTTGAAGAAAAACATAGCTGAGATGCTAAAAGCCTTCCATTTCCCTTGTGTACAACAATCAGACAATTGCATTTTGTCCAGAGCTGGTGAAAACCAGGACCTTGGGATGTTTAGAAGTGCAGCCCTGTGAATATCTGCCAGAGAACAAACATATTCATGCAGTTAATTGCTGGAATCTTCAGATAAGAGAGTGAGATTTAGGCTTGTGATATAATATAGATACAAATGCAGGATTAGAGACAGGGGAAGATTATCTGGAAGTAAACTGCAGCGTACACCAGCAAGCTTTTAACATGGTTCGCTTACTTGCATACTATACAGTTGAAAATTAAGATAGTGTTTCCAAGTCCCATTCTGCGACCTACTTGCTTGGGCTTCCTTTTCTGAAAAGCTGTGATACACACTTATTATTCTGAGACATATGGAATGGTATATGGTTTTTTTACTGGCCTTAAGTTGGAGGAAAGTCTATGGGCAGATTTGAAAGGTGTTTGTTCTGTGTATACACACACATGCACATCCATGGTACCATGGAAGACCTCTTTTTCTTTGTTTGTTTGTCCATCTGCAAACTGAAGGCCTTCTTCTCTTAACTCTTCTCAATTGATTTGTTTTAAGGTTTGCTCTGATGAACAAAATCCTGTAAGAACAGGATCAAACACAGCATGGTGGATCAAAGACTGTTCTGGAGAATATTCAACTTTCTTCAAGATCAAGTTGAGTTGATTTCTAATCAATATATCCTTCTAGACTCTTAAGTGATGCCTTCTCTAAAGGCAAATACTGCCTTTTTTTCTCTTCTGCTGCCCCTTATACTGACAGTGAATGAGAAAGGATCTAACATAACATTAGATGTCTTTGGAAGCCCTTTAAGAAATATGTTTCGGGAATGTCTCTTAGCCTATTAAGATGGAGCTTTACATAAAACAATAAATAAGCAGACCTTCCACACCCACCTACCAAAGACATTAGAGAAAAGCCTGTTTTACGTTCTCCCTGGGATTAGGTGTACAAATCATTATGATTTAAATAGATTGCTTGAGAAAGAAGGAGTTTCTTCAGCTCCACAGAACTGGGCAGCTGTTCTTTGGTTCTCACTGTCCAGAACCTTGCCTCAGAGGGAAATCAGATCAGAGATGCTAAGGAGTAAGTAGATTACTGGGCTGACTTTATGATGTTTACTGAAGATTATAAAAAGATTATGTAAGGCGTACTCTCATTTTCTTCAATTTTTGTCTTGACCTAGTAAATCATTTTATGTACAGTTGCCTTGAATTCACAGCAAATAACAACTGCTTTTAAATGAACATTTCTATTTTATACTTCACACAGATATCTTCCTTTGAGAATAAGAAATGGCTGTCATAAAAGTACACTTTTACTTACAAAGAGAAAAAAGCAGTTAATGTTTCCTTCCAATTCCCTATGCAATCATCATTTTAATATAGAATTAAATTCCTTATTCTTTGGAAAATGTTCTCTGAATAGTTATACTAATTCACTATATCTAACTGTTATCTTTTATCTATTTATCATTATAATGATTCTAAGTCAAAATCAAATTAAATGAAGGAGGAATAATGTCAAAAATATTTCTCTCAGGCAATTTTGAAATTGTTTCATCTGTTTCATTTTTACTTTTAAAGATTTTAATCAGAATTCAATATGAATAAAGCATAATTAGTTTAAATTTAAAGAAAATATTTTGTCTTGAAATACAAGACAGATACGTTAGGAAGATGAAGCCCTGTAAAAACAGCGATGTGAAAAGTATGTTAATTTTTTTTTTCCATTACAAGTCCTGAATTTCATAAAGTGATAGTTGTAGATGAAATTAATGTTTTTCCCTGAAAAGTTCCTGTTAGGTCTAATTTCTTCTGAAGTCACTTTTTCTATATAAATCTGTAGTCTAGCTTCAATTAAATTAGCTTTTTATTGTTTCCCACAAACCAGGAGACAGATAATATTATCATAGTCTCTGTGGAGACAAGTTTCAGACATTGCAACAATTTTATTAAAAACTAAGAAGTAATTTATTTATTTTGTCAATAATTTGTTATAATGAACCATAAAATAGATAAATGTAAAATGTTGTTTAAATATAAAAATATTTACTTTTATCTGTTTTCTTCATAAGTTTGCAGATCAAGTTCATATAATGCTATGCTGTTAGATAGAATCAAGTACCATAAAAAATGATCTAATGTCAGTGACTAAGCATGGAAAAAGTGTATGGGATATAACACTAAAAAAATGAAAGGTTAGAAATGTTCAGATTGACTTCTTTTGTTTAAGTCAAGCAGTAAAACACAGGTTTGTTTAAATGTTCACTTTTTTGAACACACAGCTTAATGAAGATTTTGGTTTCGTATTTTTGCAAATACCAATCAATCAGAGCATGTATAAAATATAATTGAATACTAAAAATAGAGCTATCATGTTTATGGGGAAAATTTGTATTCTATTCCAGGGTGAATGTACTTCTGAATTTTGATTTGTCTATTGGCAGAAAAATTGGGAAGATTTTATTACAATTACAAAACCAGCAGTTGTCCTCTGTGCTTTGCCTCAGAGTAGCTGCCACAAGAAAGACCCCTGCACCTCTGAAGAGAAAGCTAAAATTAATCGTTTCTCCTTCTGACACCAGATGTTAGCCAGGATGGTTGATGGGCCTAATGTGGACTATCATGATTGCCACATGTATGCTTTTTTCTAAAGAATGGCTCCACATATGCTTAAAAAGCAGCTGGAAACAGCTTTCAGCTGTGCACAAACTCCCCAAGTCTGTTATCAGCAGGTATTCTCCTTATATAGCAGTCACCCATTCTCCTTCTCCCCCAAAATTTATTTTGAAGATTAATGTTGCTCCTCTCTCTAGTCTTGGCTTTAATAACTCTGTTGGAGTTATATAGTTCCCACCTTCATTTCTTATTTAGCAGAAAGGGAAAAAGAAATTCTGATGAGCAGTACAGGTTTCTATTATCACATGGATGACAGAAGCTGCAAGAAGAAAATGCATAAGCTGCATAAGAAGAAACCCATCTGACAGCTGAATTCAGGCAGGATGTCATGTCCGGTGGAATCAGTGACCCACAGAGGAGCTGGGAGGGGTTAGCAGGTGCCTCTTTTGGCAGAAATTTGGGGCTTGATGAAGAAGAATCTCAGATTTTCTTGAAGCAAAATACCTTGCTATTTTCCTTGAGCAACCAGCATGGGAGACATTATGGTCTCACATCGTCTTCACATGAGAGTCTGATTCTTTTGCCCAGAATACTGACAATTTTCCGAGTTTAAAAAAAAAAATCTATGTATCTTCAGGGGCTTTAGTCTTAGGAGCCATGTGGCAATGACTGAGCATTCATTTTTATTCTGTTATCAACTTGTGGAAGACGAAGGGTTACATAGCATGTTGAAAGACCTCTAGATTCTTTATATCATTGGCACTGATATATTTTACGGGAGTTTTGCTTAATGCTTGAAGACAGCATTATAGTAAGTTCAGAATTTTTTTTTTTATATCACAGTGGTGGCTCCTTATTGAGCAGAACATTTAACAAGCATCAACATTTATTTTTTCAGGCCTTCTCCAGAGTATTGTAGATTTCTCTGCTACCTACAACATATGGTCTTATTTCAAAGAGAACTGAATGCTGCTCTAAATATAATAGTTGTTCTGCATTAGAAGGACTTCCTTCAACTCAGCATTAATGAGATATTATATTGCCTTCATGGAATTTGAATATGAAACAATATATGGTCTGATAAACGAAATCAGTAGGATAAGGGCAGAGGAGAGGAGGGGGGATAAAAAGTTGTCTGTCTTTGCCAGCACTCTGGAGAGAGGTAAAGTAAGTTCCTAAACTAAGATAATTTGCTGTCTGCACAATCCTTCCTTTAGCTGTGAATGAAACATAGCTTATTTGAAAATTATATAAGAAATGCTTCAGAAGTCACGTTCTCAAAAGGCAGCTGAAAATCTGGATGAGGAGACAGAAGCAGCTATGCACAGACGTGGGAGTGGACACAAGCTTTGACAACTGTCAGTCAGCCACTGGCACCTTGCAGGGGGCTATTTCACCATACAAATGTAAGATGACTGTCAGTGACTCCAGAAAACCATCAGCGTGAAGCTATGTGAGGGTGCTTACTCCGCTGCCCACACATACAGATGCTGAAGGCCTTGCTTGTCTAGATGCAGGATATTATCACATTCTGAAAGAAGTCCTTATATGTTGCTAGTGCTCTGCAATTTAGTGGTGGTAAAGCAACTGCTGGTGCTGTGGAGTGACAGCAATTTGGTAAGCAGCTACTATCTGGCCCAGAAATTAGTTCAGTATGAATGAATGTGTTTCCAGCACTCCAGAGGCTGACTTGCTACTGCATGTCTCAGGGATGCTTCTACCCTGAGCTGCTGGTACATATTTATTTTAGCCTAAAGTATTTCTGCTAATGATCTGCAGATCTTGATGCAAATTAATGTGCATTAGCACAGATAATTGCCTGTCTGGGTGCTCAGTAAATCTGCCATCTGAATGTCTGGACAGAAGGGGCTCTATTTTGTTTGGGTAGTACAGATAGCCATAAGATTTCAGTGTTCACTGCTGTTTCAAAGTGTCATAATACACTTTACGGCTTTGGTTAATGAACCCAAGCCTTAATATTGGAACATTTCATAGAAGAAATTTTAATTACATATGGAACATCTGTAAGTTGGTGCATAAATATGCACTTAGATGAGAACAGCATTGCTTGGAAATGGCTTCTATCTTCATGAGTCTCTTGTCATTTGTATCATTAGGACAAGTAAAAATGAGGAAAATCTGTGCTGAAGAAGAAAGTACTAGTGAGTGATTTTTTCCAGATCTTAGTCAGAAAAAATAAAAGTGCACTATTGATTCCTAGAATTTAGTCTAAAAAGCCCTTGTGACTTTTCTGAGTTTTTATCAAAATAAGCAAGTTACCAGGAACAGAATCTCAAAATTATCCCTAAATTTTGAAATATAAAAGACAAAGGGGTACCTGTTAAAGAAAGAAAGAGTCAATTAAAATGCACTTACTTACCTGTTTCTTTGGGAAAAGGAAATGGTGACTGGAGAATCTGTCTGCAGGAATTTGGAGGTTTGAATATAATTTGATTTTAATGGTGATGGAGTTTTTAATGGTTTTTTGTTTGTTTGTTTTGTTGTTTGTTTTTTTTTTTTGTCTCAGAGTCAGCCATGAGATAAAGAGGTGAGATCAAAACTGAAAATTGCATATGAAAGACGTATAGAGGATTTTTTCAGGAAATATTGTTACAGTTGAAACTCAGCAAGATCCCAATATTTTCAACTCAGTTGTTCTTAAAAGGTCTTTTATTCTAATGAAACATAAAGAATTATTTTCCTTATTTAGAAAGAACACCAAGCATGTCAGTGGTCTAAGCTTTTATTTCACCTCCTACCAGGTTCTTACTGCACCATGGCATGTCATGGGCTGATAGGTAATAGAATTAGGTTCAGAAAATGCTAAAGTCTGTCAACAGTGATGTCACAGATTCAGTTCAACAACAAAAGAATTTCTAGGAAGCCAGGTAGAACCTTTTGTTCAGCTCTGATTACAAGAGGCAGAGAAGAACATTGCTACAAGCATGAAACTGTACCACCTTGAGAGGAATTTCCTCTCTGAACAACCCTTTGAGTTGGGAATGTGAGAAGAAAAATATTACTTCTTTTCAGGCTGCAGCAAACATCTCATTGTTTTACCATAAGCCAATGCTATTTTTTTTTCCTGGAAAGACTCCTTTGCATCATTTCTCCTGGAGAACTCAGAAACTTTAAAGTTTTGGTGAGGAAAAAAAATGTTTGTTGTATAGAGAGGACAGCATGGTTTAAAAGCTTAGTTTTATTTTTTTTCTTCTATATATTAGTCAAAAAAAATTACAAGATTTTGGAGAATGAGAAAATGAAACATCAGATAGTCAAGTAACAGATAGTATGTTACAGAAATAACACATGAAATCTATTCCTTCTGAAGATGTTGCAGTTATTCAGTAAATTGAGCATCTCAGACATTTGCCACAGGCACTTTAAAAAGATAAAATTAAAAAGAAGGTGCTACTGTGTTTCGTGATGATGGAGGAAATGCAAATTGTTTGCAGAAAGTTTGAGTCTGCCTTTGAAATTATAATTCCAATGCAAGAAGAAAAATCTCTAAGACCGTGTTGGGTTGCAAGTGTTCACTGAGCAGAGAGAAATCAGGCATATTAGTAAGGATCATTTGCCTTCTTGTACAAAATAGCAGTGTCTAAACTGCAGGGATCTGTAAAGCATCACATGCCCTAGAGTGCTGGTGCCATTCAAATCTAGCTCAGCTATCTGTCCTGATCATCAAACAACTCTTTTATGGTTGGTTTTCCTATATTTTCTCTCATAGAAATAACGATTTAGGAAAATAGAATGGGATAACACATACCTGGGCACCATCCCAGCACAGAAGTAAAATCCATAATAATTCAGGAACAGGAGGTTCGTACTATGTGGAAGCTGTTCAGCATCGTAATCCCTGTCACAGAAGCAAATCAGCCACACAGTCAAATGGAGTTTATGAGGAATTGTTAATATCCAAGCCAATTCAATGTTAGACATGGAGTAACCAATACTTAAACACCCAGGGTAACGTGAGCCCTGGTGAGTAACACAATGCTCTGGCTATTTCTGATCACGGTCATTTTAAGTGGCTTGTTTACCATAAGATACAAATGAAGTCTCATAAACAGTGGTTAAGGGAAATTTTTAATTTGATGATGAAATGTCAATGAGCCAAATAACTATTTGTTAATTTTTTACTTGGTATGAAGTAACAGTATGTTACACAAATGCTATTCCAGATGAAGTTTCAGCCAATTATCATGGCAGTCCATTAAAAAGATTGAATATTATTGGAGTGGAAAAAACTTCTAAGTGCCAGTTTCAGACTGCCTTTAAGACCATAATATCTGTAACAGATAATGGTTGTCAGTTCTCCTGGGAAATGCACAAAAAATGCTGCACACATCAGATGGCCCTTTACACAGTGCTCCAGCTTCTGGAAAACATCACTGTGGAAATTTCTTAGTTGAGAATTTTCATTTGTTTCATCAATGAAAGCTGATGCTTATGCCCCATTATAAAACAAAACAAAACAAAAGCAAAACAACAAAAAATAAACTAAAACTCGTTATTGAATGTAAAACTTAGACATGGCAAACAAAATTTTTTTTTTCTTTTTTAGTTGCTATAACAGTCAGCTCTGAAACTGATGGAAAATGCAGAGGAAGACAGTGGAGAGATTATTTAGAAAAAGTACTTTACACTGGAAAGCTATAATTTATATTATCATCCTGCCATGTATAATTGTCCCAGAAGACCTGACAGTGATCCAAAGTGTGTGGATTGATATGAGACATGTACAATGTATCCTTTTCATGATATGTGATTTATAAAATAAACTAGCAGACTCAGAAATTAAACAGATAAACAGACTTTCTGCTCAAGCTGAAAAGAAAGGACAAATTATGGTATAAAAGAAAAGTGGCAATTAGACGATCTCCAAAGGAGGTGTTGTACTCATTCCTCTGCATTATTTTTCCAGGAGCCCAGCTGCACAAAAGGAAGCAGGGTTAAAAGCAGAGCCCTGAAATGCCAGTTATAAATCAAAACATCCTGAATAAATGAAGGGAGGGGGGATGTGCAGATGACTGACAAAGCAGTGAGGTGCAACCCAAGAGGAAGAAGGAAAAAACAGCACAGAAAGGATGTGGCTTCAAAGCATCATCTCACCGTTGTTGATGTTTTCCTAAAGGGTACCTTGAAACTTGCCCTGGCATGTCCTCACTGAACTGCCAGGTCCCTGAATTTCCAGGATTTCCATGCACAAAAACACATATCTGTGAAGCCCCTGGCTCCCAGCTACTGTGGTGGGACCTGCAAGGCTCTCCTGGGAAGACATGGAGGCTACTGATGCTCTTCCTAAAGCTGGCTGAGGGCAGGAAGGCCACACGCTCTCGCAAGGATTAAGCAGCCCCCTCATTTTATTGCCCTTTCTGGCCCTGTGAACAGGCCTTTCAGTGTTAACAATCAAAGCAGTTCAAACACAAATACAAAAAATAACTTAAGCTTTTTCGTTTTTGCTTCTTTTCTAGTTTTATTTGACAGAAATTACATACTGATTTTTTTTTAGTTGTCTGAAAACACACCTGTAGAATTGTTTATATGTCCAAGAGCTTTTTTGTTTTCTCCAATTCTATCATTAGTTCCACCTAGATGAGTATCCCCCAAAATCTTGCCTTACAAAGTTCAGAGCTGTTTTGATGTCTCTGAAATCAACCAAAACACAACACAGATTCCTTAATTAAATGTTACACTATGCACTCAACTTTGACGTTTTAAAACATTTTATTTGAAATCTGTTTACAAATTCTCTTCGTTTCTGATCTTCCCAAAGTTATTTTCCCTTATGTTGGTTCTTGACACTTTTTTCCTTCACTCTTCTAATTAATACTCAGTGTGTTGTTTTAGACAGAAAAAATGACATTTATAAATGTTTATACAGAAAAATTATACATTAATAAAAATAGATCTTTGGTATTAATTCATTATATTTCTTGTCTCATTCCTCTTCTTCTCTTTGTACCATCATTTCTTCTTACCTCTGTTTTTCCTCCAATACTGCATTCTTCTTCCCTGACTTCTTTAATTCCAGTCACTCACACTTTTTACTGCCAATCTTAAACTATTTCACCAATGACAGAGATGGTTGGAGCGTTGTGGGAAAAATTATGGACAAGTAGACATGAGAAGTGCCATAGTCTGCTTCTATTAAATTTTAGATTTAATGTATTTAAATATCAGATATTTATTCCTTCATTTCTGCAGAGTCAGACTGGGAGAAATCCTTTCCTCTGTATAAGATTGTTTCATTTTTCAGGGTATAGGAACCAGAAGACGCCACCTCCAGATCCCATTCACAAACAAATTATATGCTGCTTGCACAGCAAAACAAATGATGTTTCTGAACACCAGTGCCATGAGCTCTTGCTCACCAAGATAAAATATCGATACAATGAAATCATCCATTCAGCCACAGTGTTTTGGGACATAGGCAATCTTCAACCAGATTCTATACTTTGACAATTGTCTGCTTACCTTCCAGCACACTTCCCAAAGAAAAAGCATGTTCCTGTTCAAAAGTATATTTTTATGAACTCAGTATGAACTGTAGCACACTCAGTAGGAGCTGAGACCAGTTAAACATAAGAACTCATTTTATCAGGCTGTATATAATTTCTGAAATGCATTAATGCCTATCACCACCCTTCATAATTTCTTCTGTTCTCTATCTGGTAGGAAAATTGTGAAATAACTGTTTTTAAAACAGTTAGTTGATAAGTGGTTTGGGCTGATTAATTATGAAGAGTAGGCCTGGTAAATATGAACAAGGCTAATGATTTTCTACAGTCATTTTGCTGTTTCAGTCTGGTATTTTTTCAGCAACCACTACAGCTGAATAACAGGCAAGGCTGGTAGCCCTGTTTCTAACTATGGCTACTGTCATCCCCTTTTTGAGGTGCAGTTCTCAATTTTCTTACAATTTTGGCATAGTTGAGATTTGAACTTTAAAATTTTGGGTTCTAATTTTTAATTTGCTGTTTTCCATACTTTTAAATTTACCAATTAAATTCCAGACATTTTAAAGACTAGAGAAATTTAAGTGTTTTTTTCACATTAAAAAATAACACCCCATCACTAGTGCTTTGGCAGTGGAGCTGTATTTCAGAATTTATCAAGTGCATCCTTTGTACCAGGCCTTTTGCTATTCTTGCTTCAAAAACAACATGAATAACCACCCACATCTGTACAAACTATAAATCTTTGGGGGAAAAGCACACAAACAAACAAAGAAACAAACAAACTTACAAACTTTTTACAGTGAGTCAGTGAAGGGATAGTAAGCCTGGACAAAAAGTTTGTATTAGACAAGGATTTCCTTCCTGTCCTCGCCTCTCAGTGTTTTTACCTGAGGTCCTGAAATGTGAACACATTTATGTAAAGGTGTGTAAAATAATGAATGTCATTACTATATTCTGCATCTTTCAATGAATTGGGGCTATCAAATGAAGGTAGTAGGAGCCAGTTTCAAAATAAACAACAGGATTTTAGTAAAGCACCATATTCTAAAATTCCACTTATAGGTAGAAAAGTACAAAAAGGGAAAAAGGGACATGTAGAGACTACTTTATAATATGGTGGTTATTTCAGAAGGACTGAAGAAAATCCCTTCTTCAGTAAATCACTTCTTCAGATCTGAAGACACAAAATTTTTTGTTCAATAAAAACATTAAACAGATGTTTCTAAGAGACTTAAAGAAATAAAGCTATCAGTTCTCTAGCTCTCAAACAAGATCAAATTTGAAGATCTCCTTTAGAAACTACATAGTTTTAATAATCATAAAAACAGAATATATACCTCCCTCACCTTCTCTACTGTAAAATACAGACCTACCTCCAAAAACAAAGTATTTAGGTAACTAAATAGGATATCTATGGAAAATTCTCTGAACTGCATTTGGCTAGACATTGTTCTTACATATAATTGTACTTTCAAATGGACGAAATTATGTTTCAGCCACACTAAAACTTGTTGTCAGCAAGCTTTCATGCACAGAGAACTAAATGTTTGGAGATATACACAGAAATTTAAGCTTAAATGGTGACAGAAATGTTGACCAAATATATTAATTAAGGTTTTGATTCAAACAAATATTATAGGAAAACAAGTCACTCAATATTTTTTTCTTTGAGAGTTTAGGAAATTTGGAGTTTGGGGAACCAACACTTCTAAATTTGAGCATCTAAAAATATAAGAAGCTGCTTAAAGGTGAAAATTACAACTGAGCCCTCTAATAAAACAGATGAAAGGGAATTGTCTCAGCTATGAAATGATGTTTTTGCCCTTTGAATCTGACAAAACAATCACTGCAAGGCTGATGATTTTATAATTGCAAGGAGGACAGAAAATCTCTCATAAAATGATACAGAATGCTATAAATGATATGGATTATTACATCTCCTATCAGCTCAGTCTCAGCAGTACTGAGTTAAGAATAACAATTATTTACTCCAAGTTATGAAAGAAGTCAATTATATGGGCAGTCTTGGCTTGAAGAAAAGGATAAGGAGGCAACTGCCTAAGGCAGCAGGCTGGGGACAATGACCTGTACATTTGACAGTGCTTGAAGAGATGGCACAGGCTCTTCCAGACTCAGTTACCAAGCTCAGTTCCTACCATCATTGTTCATTACTGTGGTTCTTGCAGCTGAGGGAAGGGTTGAGCTGTGTAAATCTACTGTATGGAGAGGAAAGAAGTGGCCCCTCTCCACAGAATTCAATGGGTCCATTTGCTTTACCATACTTTGACTCACTTTGTGAAGCGAGTCATCGAGTGCATAAACTGCATTTCTTTTGTGTGACTAAATGGTTAGATGTGCTCCAGGAACACAACTAATGCTCTCCAAATGCTAATGGACAGCCAATCCATGGGTCTAACTAGAATACAAATAGGGGATGAAAGTCCAAATATAGACCAAAAAAAGTCCTAGCATAAATACAGTAATGTGACTTGGTCCTCAGCACCAGCTGTTTCACTCTACATTCTCCCTCGCACTACAATACTTGCCAGTGCAGATATAACCATAGACCAAAAAAATGTCTGATTTGAAGTTGCCTCAGGTGTCTAAAGTTGTCATTTGCTTTCACCACTTGCCATTCTTTCAAACTCTTTTTGGTGATTGGTTAATAATGAGCTTTCTTCTCACTGTCATTATTCTTTGCTAGGAGAAATTTTGAGGCAAATGGTTATTTAATTTGATTCATATACCACAGATCTCTCCCTTGAAACCTGAAAGAAGCAGCTTTATTTTTGCATACCATGCTAAAGATGGGAACTTCAGGCTTGGGTTAAAGACAAAAAGATCAGTACCTTGCTTTTGGTCCTTTTTTACTTGGTTATATAAGACAAATGCATGTTCTCCTAACCACGGAACTTTCCTTTGTTCTTGTTGTTGTGATTTGTCAATGAAAACATATGCTTCACATGACAAGAATTAGTTTCAAGGAGGTTTTTTGTTGGCCATGATGCACATCTTTTAATGTGAAAAACAGATGAATCATCTTACTGCTGGAACACCAGGCTTGTTTTCCCTCCACAACAGTTCACCCTGTTTGTTTGGTTGGGTGGGTTTTTTGTTTGTTTGTTTGTTTGTTTTTAATGTTGATGTGCTGCACATCTTCAGGCTTCCTGTAGGTACAAGAAAGGGCTCATTTAAAGCATAACAACTGCGGAAGCCTCTTGAGGCACCTTCCTGTGGAAGTTTTGACTTTGTAAACCATCACCTTTAACAATGGCTATATAAATTATACTCTTTCATGATCTCTAGCTTCCTGAAGGAGATCTGATCCATGGATTAAGAAAGACAGCACATAATCCCAGTGAGAATGGACACCGAATTTCCTTAGCTGAAGTCAACTGCCTAACTCTTGCTCCACTCCATGATCCTCTTTCTTTTACCATGTTAAGGAACCATGTTATCATCTGCCTGACAACAAAACAACTGTAAAAATATGGGCAGGGCCATTCACTCATGGAGTTTGTTCAGGTGCATATTGAAGTACAAATGATACCTGTGGCTGTGGGCTGCTCTCAGGGCTAAGGCAACCACTGTAAAATGTTTGATTAAGCTTAGTCACCAGAATCCTCTCCTACCTTTCCTATTTGGGTGCCAGCAGTCTGGATGCCGTAGAACAGATTTCCTGCTTCAGTCAATACAGCATGTCAACAGACAAGCACCTCTCAGGTCTTACAGACCAGGACAGCACAAGGAAGTAAAAATAGCAAAGCACAATAGAATAATCAAGGCCTTCAATATTGCACTGCCCAGTTGCCTTGCTCAGCTTCAGGCAACATGAAAATGTCAAAGAATGAGCCAGACACAGACATTTCCACCACTGCCTCCTGCACAGCACAGCCATTTTTTGAGGTCAGTCACAGCCTCGAAGTGACAAGTCCTCCACAAACCTATAAGTTGTCCTGTAATCAACCCTCAGTTCTTCATAGTGACTTCTGTCTGTGAACCACCAGTACCCGTTCCTGCTTCATACACACCAACAGCTCTACCCCCTAGAGCTTTTATTTTTTAGCTATTTTCACCACTTCTACAATCACCTTCATAGCAAATAAAATCTTGTGCTTTCATCCTGTTTAACACAGCTTGAACACTTCCATTTCCTCAGCAACTGGCATGTTCCCCTGGACTCTGAAAGGTCCCTATTTTAAACTAGCGCTAAACACAGCTCAGGTTTTGTAGCATCCTTGCACAGTGGCAAAAAAATCCAGCAATGACAATCGACATACTGATTTGCCTCACTTTTGGTGTCTCTAGCTTGGCTGCTGCCTTGCACAGGCTTTCCTTTTTTTGTCTCATTTTTAAAAATGAGAAGTTTTACAAAAGTTATCTTTACTGATTGTCCAGGGTCCTTTCTTTACAAGGGGAATATCATATTTCTTTCATTCCTCCCTCTGGTCTTTCTGTTGCCTACTTAGATCTCTTTGTTACCCTTTTCAGCTTTTAAGAAAAATCTTCAAAAAAGGCTGAAATTAAGTTATCTGAACTGACTTCCATTGGAAGTATCCGTTCATAGACTGGAGTGATATTCTCAAAAAACAAACATTTCTATTGCAATTAATAGTGACAAGCTAATAAATCTTAATAGAGTACTTTTCTTTTCTTTCATATATATTTCATATAGGGAATATAAAACATCTGTGAAAGTTTATCTCGGAAGTACTTCATTGCCAGGCTTCAAAATCATCGAGAAGCTTTAATATTCCACAGAATGCATGGTATTTTTCCTATCAGTAACTTTTTTTCAATATCTGAGTACACTCAGTCCTGTGCTGTGCTGTGCTGCACATCAAGCATGGCCTTCACACCATGTTGGGCAGCACAAATTCCTTGGCTGCAGGACAATGTTAGCTGGTTTATTGCATCAGGGCAGCCTACAGGTTGCTCACAGTGTGTACTGGTGATTAAAACACCTCCCTTTTCTTTCCTTTATCCAAAAGTGCAGCAAAAATCTCTTATATAAGCATCCTTTCTGTTTGACAGTAGAAATTATAAACAGAGATGTTCTCATGTGAGAAAATAATATAATAACTCAAGTGACCAAAATGTGGTCACTCATTCCATGATCAAGGTCTTCTGTGCATGGATCAGAGGCCTGTTCAAATCTGCCCAGCTCAGGGTTCCCAGCATCTAAAGGGAGTAAGATTATCTGTACTCTTTTTCTTTACAGGGTTAGACCTAACAAGTAGCATTTTAATATGGAGTCTGAATGCCTTTCTTACTGGGATCATAAAGGACCAGTATCTCCTATTGCAAAACAACTACTTAGTTAAAATTACTATTTGAAAACAGCAGGACTATCTAAACTGGGAAAGGAAATCAGCTTTTCTCATAAGTCTAATTTCTATTTTTCTTTTCTGTGTTCACTGAAATTGCAAGCACCACTATTTGAGTAAAGGGTTGATGCCCAGCATGTGTGCAGCTATTGCTGAACTTCTGATTGGCTCTGAAACAGATTTTCCCTGTCCTCTCCCCAGGAGCACTTTCAAGAGGCATTGAGAAAATTGACTTAGACAAACTGCTCACTCCAGTTTTAAGAACCATTTTTGATGCGGCTAAATACATGCAAATGACTTGCAAAAACATTCTTTTTTAATCCTAAACATTCCAGACATTTGGGCCAAAATTCATTTGGAAGTAATTACATACACCCATTATGGGACATTATTCTGTCCCTAGGGCCTCTCAGTGCTAGCCCTAGAGCTCAAATTTCCAATATCAACAGTAAAATTCTTCAACTTTTTGATTAAGTGACCACAATACAAGCAAAGGTTTGGGCTTATATTGTTCTTTTTCTTTGGCTGTTGCCTACAGGCATACACATTATTAGAAATGTGCAACCAGTTGTATGTTTGCTACAGAGAAAATACACCCTGCATGTTACTGAAGGGTCTCTAATATGCTGCAAATTCAGACACTAACTTGTATTTCAGTCACTCATTCATGTGTCAATACATACAAAGACAATGGCTTAATTTTCTCTTTTTCACTTATTTCTGGTGAATATGGCACCATTAATAGTACTGTGACTGTGCAAACTGAGACTGTGCAGCACTGGTCTGTACTGATTTTGAATCAATGGAAGCTTGCCTGTAATCTTTTTTGCTTTCCCTGAGAGATTTGCACTTCCTGTAATCACAGATACCACAGACTCACCAAGATGGGAGGAACCGCTGGAGATCAACCAGTCCAACTCCCGGCACACCAGTCACCTACAGCACCTTGCTCACAACTTTGTCCAGTGGGGCTTTAAATATCTCCAAGGATAGAGACATCATACTGTCTCTGGGTAACTTGTTCCAGTATTTGAACATCCTTGCAGTAAATAACTTTTTCTTTACACTTAAAAAGAACCTCCTGTATTTTGGTTTGTGCCCATTGCTTCTTGTTCTGTCACTGGATACCATTGAGATGAGTCTGACTCTACCTTATTTGCATCCTCCAGCCTCACTCAGGTATTCATGCATATTGATGAAGTCCTCAAGGGCCTGGTCTTCTAATGCAGCCCAGTTTGTTGGCCTTCTTCCTTGAAAGGACACTTTCCTGGCTCATGGTCAGCTTGCTGTCCACCAAGACCCCAGGGCCTTCTCTGCCAAGTTGCTTTCCAGACACTCAGCCTCCACCCTGTACTGGTGTGAGGGGTTATTCATCCCAGGAGCAGGACATCAAGACATCAAACATAGGAGGTTTTCAGGTTGGTTAAGCATGCTTTCCTCTTCATCAATCCATGATGAGTATTTCCATTTACCTTCCTGGTTTTCAAGTATTTGCAAGTGGTTTTCAGGATTAGTTGCTTCATTGCCTTCCCAGGGATGAAGGTGAAACTGGCTGCCTTTTAGTTTCCCAGATCTTCTTTCTTGCCCTTCCTGAAGACAGGAGCAAATTTTGCTTTCTTCCAGTCCTCAGCAACCTCCCCTGGTCACCATGATCTTCCAAAGATAATCAAAAGTAGCCTTGTAGTGACTCCAGACAGTTCTCTCAGCACTCCTAAGTGTATCCATCATGTCCCATGGATTAGTGTATGTCCAGTTTGTTTAAATGTTCCCTAACCTGATCCACCTCCACCAAGGGAAAGTCTTCCTTGTACCAGACTTTTCCCAAGGGGCTCAGGGATCTATGCCTGCTGAAAGCAAATCTTACTAGTAAAGGTCAAGGCCAAGAAGGCATTGAGTACCTCCACCATGTCTTTCATCACCAGTTCTCCTGTCCCATTGCCTACATTTTCCACAGTCTTCTTTTTGCTGTCAGTTTATTTCCAGCAGCTCTTTTTTCCCACTGTATCCCTTGCCAAACGTTCCTAACTCCATCACTGCACATTCCAACAGTCTCTCTATATTGCTCCAAGGTAACATGTCCCTTTCACATCTTCTATGCTTCCCATTTATGTTAATTCTGTTAGAATTTTGTCAGGAGGAAATTGTTCATCCATGTAGGCTTCCTACCACCTTTGTTCAAGTTCCTGCATGTCCAAATTGACAATTTTTTTAACCTGGAGGATGTGATCCTTAGAAATCAACCATTTGCCATCTCTCATGCAATTCTTCAAAGCAGGTCCCTGAATAGAAGCTGAACTTCACTATTTTATGGTCCCAGCAGCCAAGGCTACACCTAAGCGTTCACATCCCTAGCCAGTTCTTCCTTGTCTGTAAGTGTGATGTCCAACAGAGCATCTTCCTCCATTGGCTGCTTGATTGTCTTCGTCAAGAAGTTATCATAGATGCACTCCAGAAACACCATAGATTGCTCATAGTCTGTTGTATTGCCTCTTCAACAGATATTGCAATGGCTGAAGTATTCCTTGAAAATCAGGGCTTGAAAAGATGAGGCTTCTTCAAGTTGCCTGAGGAAGGCTTTGTTTGCTACTTCTTCCTCATCATGCAGTCTGTAGCAGACACACACCACATTGATCTGTCTGCTAATCCTGACCCATAAGCCCTCAACAGGTTCTCATCTTCCCCAAGGCACTGTTCCATGCATTTCCGCTGCTCTCTCACAGACAGGGTTACGCCTCTCTTCAACATCCCAGGTAGTCCTTCCTAAAGAGCCAGTATCCAGCCACTGCAATGCTCCACTTACATGAGTTATCCTGCCATGACTTTATGATCCCAGTGAGATTGTAGCCCTGTAACTGTACACAGATCTCTAATTCCTCTTGCGTGTTCCCTATGCGACACGCATTAGTGTACAGACACTTCAGAGAGTCACCCACTTGTGCTGATTTCCCAGGAAGTGATACTATGAAAATATTTCATTTGTCTCAGCTAGAGGAGAGAACACTTGAAATTGTATTTCCAGTACTGAGAAATGACCTGATATGTCTTTCTGACAGTCACATTAGGAACTACATTTAAGGTGATGATCTATTCTTTATCACATGTTAAGTAGTGGCCATGACTCAACACTCAGGGTTTGACAAGAACAGGCAGCCTCATTGCATTGGCTTTGTTATGTTAATTAGAAAAAAAAAAATCCTTGAATATTGTGAAGTAGTGTATTTCATTAAATTGCATTTTGTCAGGCAATTAAGAGGGTAATTTAAAAAAAAACACACACACACACACACAAAATAAAACAAAACACACAAAAAACCCCAAACAAACAAACAAACAAAACCACAGTCAAGATAGAACACATAAAAATCCATGACCTTTGTTCAGCATTCCACAGAGAAAAGCAATATATAGGAATAGAGCACATGAAAATTCTGTCTGGAAGGGAATGTTGCCTGTCATCAATGCTAGTTTTCCACTCAAAGCTGAAATATTTAAAAGGCTGTGGAAGCCTTTGCTTTCCCACATCTTGGTTTCCCTCAGTCAGCCTAGGCTTTGTCTAGCCAAATCTCAAAATCTTTCAAGGCCAGAGCACCTCTCAATCTGCAATTTGTGGCCCATGTTCTTTGCTACATCATTTGGCACCATTCAGTAATCTAGTGTAATCTAGTAAACGTAAGTTATTAGATCTGTCATCCCTGCATCAGGGAAGTTTGGATTGGATATTAGGAAAAGGTTCTTCACTGAGAGGGTAGTTAGTCACTTGAAGAAGCTTCCCAGGGAAGTAGTCATAGCACCAAGCCTGTTGGAATTCAAGGAGCATCTGCATGACACTCTTAATCATATAGTTTAGTTTTAGGTAGTTCTGCAAGGAGCTCGGCGTTTAACTTGATGATCTTGATGAGTCCCTTCCAACTTGAGATAATATATGATTCCACAATCCCTTAGACTTCTCTCTGCAGAAATAAACAGGCCCACAACCTCATGTTCTTCTCAGAAAGTCATAATCAACCATCTTTGTAGCCCTCTGCAGAGCCTTCTTCAATGTATTTCTTGAACTGAAGCATCTGTAACTAGACCCAGGAGACAGATGTGGCCTCTCCAGCACTGAACAGAGGGAAATGACAGCTTTCCTCAGTCTGCTGGCCATACACATCCTGTTGTAGGCCATTGTGCAGTTTGCTTTTTATGCAATGAGAGCTCAGTGTTGGATCACATTCAGGTTAGTGTCCATTGTTAACACAAGGTTGTTTTCAAACAGGCTGCTATTCAGCCATTCCCTTCCCTGTCTGCACTGATGCATGGGGTTACTCTGTCCCAGGTGCAGAGATTTGCACTTCTTGAGCTTAACATGATTTCTGCTGGTCAAATTGCCTAGTGCATAAGGTCTTTCTATACTGACTGTAGAATAACTTTCTGTTACTCTTTCTGTCCCTCACAAGTTACACCTCCTGCTAAAAAGCTTTGTTTGGCTTTTCTGATTTCACCCACAAGTGTCCAAACAGTGTTTTTATGCTTCACTTCCTTGTCTTGTTTCTAGTAACTGCAGGCCTTCTTCTTGCACTTTATTCTTGTTCGATTTTTAGCCAAAATGTTGATTCATTCAAGAGGTGTAATCTCAAGCTGGTATTGAATGACTGGACATAGTTTTAAGGTCAAGTGATCTTTATGGATAAGCAAACACTCTCAAACTTTCAGCCTCTTATTACAGTATACAATAAAACATTGGAAATCCCATTGGATGAGGGTGAACATCTGAGCAACTGAAGAAGTAGGCCATGCTTTAAGCATCCGCAAAGAATAATAATGTGATACAGACAAACATCAGCTGAACAGATTTTAATGCCTGGATTCAGTCTAAAGACAATAGCGCTACACAGAATTGAAACCTTCCAGAGTAGTTGATGGGATAGAATAAGTCTAAAAACAAAATGGAATTTCTGAAGGAGAAAGGAAAAAAATATGGCCTAGTTATGAAAAAATTAACAAACCTGAAAGACTGCATAGAAGCACCTGAATATTAGAAAAGGATTACAGCTAGTAAATGTATAATTGCAGTGGGTTTTTTGAAGAAAAAAGCTCTATAATGAAGGTCAAATACAAATGGGGAAAGGAATACTAAAAAGCATCACTGTATATCACTGCCACAGAAAAAAATGTCGAAAGTGGTTGGAAGCTATAAGTTTGAGTTTGCTTCAGAAAAGTCTGTACAATAACTGCCTCTTCACTGACCCAGTGAAGACAGGCTTGTGGCCCTCCACAGCCAAATACATAAATTGCTGGAGAGGCTTTCAAGTGATAGAATACATGTATACATGTTGTCTAGATGAGAAGGGGAAGAAGTTGTGGCACTCATCAGTGACCTATAGACACGATATAGTTTTCATTCTAATATAACTTTTTACTGACTTAAATTCAAAGATAACATAGCCTAAGAATAATCTTTTCGTTGCTCTGTTTTTAGTATTTTATTATATGTGGGCATATTAGTATGTTCTTGCATCTATAGAGCTCATTTATCAAAATGTCTCTGTGCCACAAATAAAGGGAGAACAGGCTGCAGGTTTACTACTTTCAGAAGGATTCATACACACAGATTGTATTTTCTCAAAAACAAGTCTATCTATCACTGTCTGAAGAATGTGGTGCCTCAGTCACGATTCGTGAGACTGCATTGTGAGTGAGAATATTTTAAAGAAGATTTTGGTCTCAGACAGTGTATAAGCTCATGTATCTAAAGCCATCTAAGCACAATAACATGTAACTTTTAGTTGCATGATTCTTGTTATGGAATCCACAAACCTAAACCAAGAATTGGGTGGCTCAAGTTGCCAGTGCTAAGGCATATAGCTGGGAGGGTGAGAAGCAGTCCTGGGTTCCAATCCTTCTTTGACAAATTTTATAGATTAAAAATTTTATCCAGAGCATTCTAGTAATGCATATCTATAGTAACTGTCACCAAGATGACTACCTTGGCCTGGAAAGTCATGCTAATTTGTACACTCTCACTTTCTCTCACTCAGTGATTTTCAGAAATCTTCCCCTTTCAAAAGAAGCGTGGCTTGTTTTCTTGTTTTGATTTGGTTTGTTTCTGAAAAAGACGCTTCGGTTTTCATTTGAACAGTCACAGTTTTCAATTTTATTTTGTTTGTTTGTTTGTTTTTGTTAAAGGTGAAATTTTAAAAGAGGCAAAGTTAGCAAAGAAGCTCTCCAGGACTCATTGCCAATGGACAGTTCCTAAGAGAGTTCTTAGCCTACAAAAGGAAAGTTCATTATGTTAATTCTGGTGTGATTTACAGACATAAAGGAAAAGTGGAGGATGAAAACTTTATTAATGTCTATTATCTCCAGTCATGTTACTTGAAACCTGAAGAGATAATAAATACGGAAATATTCTATAAGGATGATTTGCAATATTTTCTGTATTTAAGTGCCCTAAGTTTTGGAGTAAAGCCTTCACAGGAAGGGAAGAAATTAAGAACTGCACAGGGAGGCAGGAAATTTCTGTTAACAGAATCAGCCATTTATACTGCTTGGCTTTAAACAAATCTGTAAATCCTTGTTTTCAGAAGCCTCAAATGTAAAATGTGTATTGTGATGATGGCGGCAAAATCACGTTGACTACTACTGCTATTATTTCCATAACAGTACCACTTAAGCACTTTGCAGTTATCTCTATGAAGACAGCTACTGTCTTGAAGAACCAGAATTCTAAGGGAATGATTCACTTGTGCAAATATAGGCATTTATTGTTGTTTCAGATGATCTGGCTATCAAAGACAGCCATGGAGGCAGTTATACACAGAAGCTACATAATACAATTTGGGAGAGACTGCTGGAGACCAGAAAGGATATGCTTGTATTTCTAAAATAGCATTAGGGAGCTGATCCAGCCTACCATCTGACCTCCCCACCCCCACACTCCCCCCCCCCCCCCCCCATTTTTTAGTATTTCCTTAAAGCTAATTCCTCAGGAAAACATACTCTGTATTTACCTTAGATTGAATTTGTAGTCCAGCAAACTCATGCAAACATACTTTTCATGGGTTTTTATACACAAACACACATCTCTGTCTATCCACAATTTCAGACGATTCAACAGATGGACAGTGCCTTCAGATGCTTTAACAATCTACAAATGTCATGAAAACAGTCGGGATAAATGACCCTATTTGTGCCCTAACAAGAAAAAGAGCATGGTATGGATTTTATTATAGACATCGAAGAACATTATAAGGGATGGTTAACACAAGCGCTCCAGCAGCATGGATGACTTTGTGTGGAGTTAGCAGCTCTATAAACAGTAAAAAGTCCATCATAGTAAGCCAGGCTTCATCAGTTCCACTGCTCACAGTTATCTTACTTGTTAGCATGCTTCCACAGCTGTTTCCATTACCATGTGCCACCAAACTGGCATGGAAGTCTGACATGGCATAAGAAACAAGAAAGACAAAATTTAAAGAGAGGTAAAGGCTCTAAACTAAATACAAAACCAAAAGTCTGTAGGGGCAGGGAAAGTCTAACATTTTTATTCTTATATATTCTAGGCAGAAATCTGAAATAACAATAAAGAGAAATAATGTGAGAATTGTAGAGTAAAACATTTGTGTCTGAACTGACAGAAACTTTCACAAGTACTCATAGATATCCTATGAATATAGTATCAAGTGTGTTAGTAGCTGGAACTTCCAAAAGCTTGAGCAAACATTTCTACCTTGTCTAACTGGTTCTCCCATACTTGTTTTTATGGCTACTGGAAATAGTTTCCTTGCTTGACAGATGAAGCACTTGGCACTCTAACTTATTTTATAACTAAATTCCATGCAAATGAAAATAAATTGATCCTTTAATGTTTCTGCTGGGTATTTAATTTAGTTTTTTTGTTTGTTTGTTTGTTTTATTCCTATGTAACACAGCCAAGTCCCTGTATACTTTCTGAAGTACCTGCATGTTTTCCTTGCTCTGCATATGAAACAGGTATTCCAATGGGACCATCGCTTGCAGGTCTAAGGGAATAAATAAACAAACACAGTTTAGAGATTAACTTCTAAGAGAACCACAGAAGTTAGAAAATGTCAGAATTTTACTATCTATGATTTTTTTTCTCTCTTTGCATTATTGTATTTAATTACATACTTTGACACATCATTTTATTCCAGTAGAAACCATCTTTCTCACTGTCTAACATTGACATAGTTTCAGATAGCTCTGTAACTATAGTTTCTTTTGCAGCAGCACAGGAATTTTTTCACAGCTGTTTAGACTGCCCGATTAGCAATTTAATGGGATTTAGTTGACCCTAAATGAAAGGACAGACAGCCCAAATTGCTAAAAGCCTGTTAGAGTTATGTAAGCCTTTTTACTAAATGGGTTGGCTCAAGTATCACAGCAAACATTTCATGAATTTGGAGCCAAATTGGGTACTTACTTCTGCTTACAGTGGAATTTAAGAATGTGTCAGACAGAAAGCTTTAATTGGATTATCCCACCAATATGATGTAAAGTGTGTAAGTGTCAGTATCAAATACAAAGCTTTCCTTAGGCTCAAAGACTTAGATCTGTCCTGCATGCAACAGTTCTGCTTCAACTATAGTGGTGTAGGATCAGATATAATTAAGGGAACACACTGTCTTTGTATGGTTAAAGCCTGATATATTCTAATTAAAAACAAGCTTTTATGAAGTGTACCAATAGGATCACACATAGAGGAAAAAGAATGCAGTGAGTAGAATTTGTGGTTGGATTTAAAGCACATAGAAAAAATTTTTATTACAAAGCATTGCTCAGATTTTTTGCTTTATCTCCATATACTGAAATATTATTTTTGATCTTTTCCCCAGTTTGCTACTCAGTTTGAGATATGGAGGAAAAGACATGGTGAAGAGCTCAGTTCTTTCTTATGTGCAGCCTGATTAGTCATCCACATATCAGCCTCTTACTAATAGAGACTCCTCAAAGTAACTCGAAACTTTGAATGGTTGGAAGCCCAAAGACATCCTTTACTCATTCTTGGGATGAATCTGGTAATGAACATTAATCTTCTGATGCCCAGCTTTTTAAAAAGTCAGAAAAATAACAGAAAAATACCACTGAATTTCTCTTAATTTGTTATTTCAAGCCAATAGAGATATAATCTGAATGCTTACTTATGTATACAGAAATTTTCTGCAGTAAAAATTACCCATTCCTTACCATTAAACTACTTGTACATTAGAACTAAAGGACATAATTCTTCATCAACCTAATGTCACTTCATATAGCATAATGTATGTGAAAATAGGGGACAAACAACTGATATCCTGAGGAGAGTGCTTATCAAAGCTTTTACGCAGATGTTAATGATGATAAAGAGTGCTAGGCAGTAAAGAATGAAGGCTGATCCCTCCTAACACTTAGCAACATGCCATTAGAAGGGCCTATTGAATTCTCACTTAGCTAACCAAGAGCCAAAAGGTAACCCAGACAACAAGTAACCTTGGGTGATGTGGTGAAAATCTCAGCTGAAAAATTTCAGAAGTAGACATCCATTCTGAATTTTGTTCAGGAAGGGATAAGCCTTCCTCACATTTTTTTCAGGGTGTTTTTATACCATTCCTGAACCGATAAGGTAGAATGGAGGAATTTTTGTCTCCAACCTATGTATTATCCTTTGCCAAAAGCATGACAGGAGACCTAATTGTTCTACTCTGGCATAGCAAAACCTGCAGTTAATTCTTGTAATTAGGTTGACTGGCACTGTAAGCATAGCTTGCCTGCTCTTAAAAAGAAATTGCTGTATCACTTGTGATTACCTTCGCAATCCAAAATTTCAGCTATTTTTCAGTGCAAGTTTACCACAAAAGTGCATGTTGTATATTACAATCAAATGGCTCCAGAAGACTGCTAGCAGAAGTTACATTGTCATTTAGGTAGAATAGACAATATATATGCAAGACTATGGAAATGTTCTTGCCATTCAGCAAAGCCATTTGTAGAAGTTATATGGATGTCCATGTATTTCTTTCATGCTTTTAGATTCCTACTGTCCTTGTGTCCTCGTTTGTAACAATAATCAGTCTACATCAAATCTCACATAATTAAACTGAACAGAATGGCACTTTCTTTAACAAGAGTAATTGTTCATACATTTCCCCTGTGTAATGAGTCACCATAAACAAAAGGATGTGTTAATCAGTTTGCACAGCTGGTATTTTGGGTTGGATCCTGGCTAAATAAGCACAGTTTAGCAAAACATTCCAAGCATTATGATGTTTCAAGCCACAAAATATCCTCTGTTAGGAAGGAGATTTACCACTGCAACATTTATCTTCCCTTGTACTTTCAGTATCATCTGAGAAGAGAAACACTCAGACGTCTCCCTACTGCTGGAATGTTAAACAAGTTCACTTTCACAAACTTTTAATAAAATCGTATCTTTACCTAGTATTCTTCATAATGGAAGCAAGTATACCCCCATTTAGATGTGGTGGCTGGGCACTTCTAAAACCCAACACACTTCTTGCATGAACCTAATTGACAGATGGGTTTTGGTCATGTTTGTGGACCTGACTGAGAAATTAATCACTGCTTTGCTCTAGTTGCTGCAGTTACTCTAACAATATTTTCAATTCTATATAATAAGTTTACAAAAATATAGCAGGAATGAAGAAATGAAGGATTTTGTACTATGGAGATGTTAACTTAGAATGACTGTAAAAATCAGGGTTGTAAACCACGTTGTGAATTGACACAAAGCTACTTGGAGGAGAGGGGGAATCAACCACACTATAACATTGGTAGAATATTTTCTGAAATTTAGTCTAGATACATTAACAGCTTTCATTTCCTACTTGACAAAATATACCTTGAACTGCTACATAGGCAACAAAGGGCATAAAACTACTTGATTTATAAGCAGACATATTTTATTCATTAAGTTATTTGAAGCACATTCCCATATGAGTGTCATGGTGGACAGAATTCATCTGGAAGTGTACCATTGGGATTTCATAGATCATAATTATTTTGAGTTCAGGATGTTTAGAGCCTTCTATAAAATGCCCATCTGATTAAAGAATACTTTAAAAAAAGTTTTCAGAAAGTGTTTCAGTCATGCCCTTGTTTGACACTAATAACTCATCTGTACCCATAATGTGGAACTCAGCAACTGAAATGTTGTTCAATAAAAAACACAGATGATAAATTCTGAATATGTAGTCACCAAGAAAAAAATCTGTAGCAGTGTGTATAGGTGCAAATGCTATGGAAAAAAAAAAAATCAGAAAAAGTATGAAGTATGATACAAGATAAAATCTTTTACCATAACAGTGTTCCAGAAAAGAATGGGAGACCATAGATGGAAAAGGCAGCTGTTTCCAGTGACACTGCTACTCAGTCATGAGGTTGTTATGAAAAAGCATTATTCTAGTAGGAAGAGTGGGGGAAAGGTTCAACTTAATTCAAAAATGGAGCAGGAAAAAAAGAAATGGATAGTTAATACTCCAGTTCTGAAATGGAAGATACTGCAGGCAACAAATGTCTTACACTGCTGCAGGATGAGCCAAACATCACACTGAAGCAGACAGGAAGGTAGAAAATACAAGACTGGTGGGAAATGGGATGATTCCATGTTCTGAGCATTACTGATCATTCACGTGCTGAAGAGAAATACATCGAGCCATGTAATGCCTGGAGCAGACTTTTTGAAGTATTCTTGGAGAAATATTTTATACAGCTAGTCATATCTGTAGTCAGCAACCAGAGAGGAGGTCAAAGCTTCTCCTGCTACATCGTAGGCTTTCTCCTATATCTGTTAGCTTACTCATTTCCTTATTAAATTTCAGTTTGTGCTAAGCGTTCTGTAACCTCTTATTAAGTGTCACCAAACTACAGTATGAAGATGTAGTTCCTGGAATGGTAAGCAGCAAATTGGGATGCCTTGCTGCAGAAGAAACACAAGGCAACTAATAGCAGTCAGGCACACTGCCTACCACTGCACGGACCATGCCTCACTGGCACCTCCCTGCCAAAAAGCATACATCATCTCAGTGACCCTGAACCAACATCCGACCCGCATCGAAGTAAAACTGAAAACATTGAAGTGAGCTAGCACCAGGGCAAGAAAGCATATCACAGCACATTCTTCATGGCAATTTAAGTAAGATGGGTTCAGACACCTGATTCATATATACTTTGCTTAACATGTGCCCGTAGTGTGGCTTTTAAGGATCTCTTTCCTTACATCAGTGTTAATTCTACAATTACATGTTTTAAAAGATGAAGGGAGTATTTCTCTTTCTCCCTATGTTCACAGGTACTGTATCTTCAAGACGATGGATATAATTTGAAGCAGGGCTTTCAGGAATTTTTATATCAGCTCATCTGAGAAAGGAAATTGGAAACTGGTTATTTTAAACCATAGCTGTCATTCAATTATGGTGGAGGTTGCCATCTGCCTAGAGCTACAAGCCTGTCTGAGAGCCATCCATGAACATTACAATGGTCTCAGGAGCCATGGGATCTGCAGGATCTCCCACCTGCAGGATCATGTGTGGTCATGTAAGCTGGAAAAGTTACATGCTTTCAACATGTATGGCCTAGAACAGTGCACTGTCCCCCTCTGCATAATCTTAGAATGTGCATGTACAGCCATGATAACTGTGAGTTAGGGATTTCAAGGCAGGACATGATGTGATCATCAGAGGGAATCAGAAGGAGCAGTACATACCCAGTATTCACTGAATGTGGTAACCACCCCAAAGTATGAATTGCATGGATGATTCAGTCAGACCTCATGTCTTGACTCTTGAAATCATACTAGTGGTGTCCCTCCAACTATTTCAATATCATATGTATCCCAAGGCCTTCTCTGGTCTCTGCAGTCCATACGAAACCACAGATCGTCTTTCAGCTCAGGGTACTCATGTATGTGGTGAACTTTGAAACTTACTCTACGATCCAAACCTAATTGCAGAAGATGTGGCCAAGATTATATTACTCAGTGCTAAAACAGCCCTAGGGATATGTCACTGTATTGCTTCCCTGTCTCCACTAAGTCTACTTGTTAAGATATGACCTTACACCCAGACTTTAGGGAACAAGTGGTCCTTATGGCATAGTGCAAGTCAGAATTTCCTACCTGATTTTATTTGTAAGATTTCCTGTTGTGAAAACATTTACTGTATCTCAGTACATTTTTCACACGTTTTCTACCTTCCTGTATTTCACCAGAACTCCTGCACACAAGCAATTTAAGGAAATAATTCTTCTTAAATCCTTCAGTCTATATAGAATAGACAGTACAATCTCCTAACACAGATATTGAAATGTAGTTGGTAGCAGACATGGGTTTATACAACACACACAAGACTGGTAATTGATGGAAGCGTATACAGGAAGACTGGCTCATTATCAAACTCATGTTCCTTCTCTAGCAAACTCATAATCTTTTCTACCTTAGAAGCTTCAGTTCTGCCTAGTTTAGCTATATGGTGCCAAGAAATGACCATATTTCATCATCAAACTTAAATCATATTGCAAAGACCTCTTTCTCAGTTCCCTTAATGTGGATCTTATTATAGCACAGTCTCTGACTAATGCCACAGAAATGCCTGCTGGCAGTAGGTTCTGGAATTAGAAAAGCACACTTCTATACATTAATTACACTTCTATACATTAATCACCTTTAGGACAAATATAGAGTCTGCTTAAAATATCTGAAAATTCATCTACATGGCCAATCCTACACAATGTTCATTGTGGATCTCACCAGTATCCTTCATTCTATCTCTTTGATGTTATGCTGCACCTTCTAGGGCAGCAGTAATAATAGTCTCCTGATTAGCATGATCATTAACTGCTGTTATGCATTTTTTGGTGTGTTTTTCTTTAAATGTAACATCATCTATATTTGCTCTGGGCAGGTCATTTTCTTATAAAGGTCAGCTTCTCATGGGAGCCTACCATGGACACAACCACAACTTACTTTCTATGCAGTTATTATTATGCTATTTTACATACTGATACACCCTCAGATCTTTATACTTCAGATTTGTAAATAGTGTATGGCATGTCAATGAAGATCATTATAATTTCTGGCTATTTAGTTCATTCCACAAGTAATCAGTGTTGCAAGATGATAATCTCTTTTTCTTTAAAGATGCTATGATTGTCCCACCTGAAATACAGCTAACTAATTTTTGTCTTTTTCAACTAGATACTTTATTTAGGTTTACTTCGCCACTTCTCCTGAAAGAGCAAAGCATTCCCTTGTGATAGCTGGGAGTATTCCTGGAGAATAGAATCCATCACCATCATTTCAGCTGAAAAGCCACTGATATACTAAAATTGCTCTTATCTTTTGATATAAAATGTCACCTCCTCAGTTGTACATTAATCATTGCATTTGAGATAGTCAGAGATATTGCTGACCATGGTCTGACACTGATTTGCCACAGAGATTTGCAGTGAGGTTTTTGTTTCCTAGCAACTAATTGGATGGGAACAATTCCTTTGATATTCTAGATCTGTGGTCATCTTAAATTAAAATTTCATTCAGTCCTCTGTTTGATTTTTTTTAACACTGATAATTTTCTGACTTCCCGGGATTAAAGAAAACTGACATTACGGTGTTTCACCCCATCTGGCAAGGCACCATAGGTATCTGTAACACTGATGCTCTGGCACCACAAATCTATATACCAGCTTACCAAGTTCATTTCCCAATGGCTATTTCTTACTTCTTAAGAGGTGCTTAATCAGTACATATTATCAACAGACACGAGTAAAAATGTAAATACAAAATCTCAGAAAAATATTTTTTTTTTTTTTCTCACAAACAAGATACTGCTATGAGCAAAGAAAATATTTTGCAAAGCCACTACTTACCACTTTCCCCTTATCTCTAGAGCTTTCTTCTCTTTTCCTCTCATGATTCCTCTCTGAGTGTTGCTGCAGTTTTAAAGAAACAGCACAACATATGGTACATTTAGAAGATTAAGCAAGAAGGTTCACACAGGACAAAGAAAGCGCAACTAACTGATTAAAAATGAGAGACTGGGAAAGACCAATGCCAAACTTTGGTAGAGTTTTAGGGGAAAATGGTACCAGTAGATACAAATTATTGAGGTGGCCTAAAAGAAATCATAAAAATCTTTTTGCATTATTAATGCACGTGAATTATTCGTTTCTAACAGATAGGAGGGTTAATCAGCAAAATATAACTTCATGACATCCAGTAGCAAATTGCCAAGTGCTAGTTCATCAGACCCTGTCATATGTGCTCTGATGCAAACAGGAGGAGAGATTTCATCCAAAGTACAAATTATTCAAAAAAATTTACTTGTCAGCAGAGTAAACTCTATCACGTATTATAAAACAAAGGCATTAAACAATTATACCTTAGGAGCAGCAGGTATAGATGTCACTGGGAAAATATGTCAGAGCTGCACCATCAAATTTGTGATACTCAGTTTCCCATCTGATACCTCTAGACACTGCAGAGAGCAGATCACACCTTTGTCACTAGAGCAGCTGGATCTTATTCAGAGCAGCCATTGAAATTAGTTTAAAAACACATGATTAGGTGGTTTCTTACATAACATAGAACTCTTCTAATTTGAGAAGCATATTCAGTAGTTTCCTTCAAAAAGTGTGACCTAAAGTAGACATCAGAGCCGTACCAAATCAGCTGAGCTACTACTCCAGTCTCTGCAGGTTCTGCTAAATGCAAATAAACAACTTTATTTTAGCTGGCCTGAGTTGAGACAGCTTTCAAAGTCAGTGACTTTAGTAGCTTTGCATTCAAAAGAATTCAGCAGAGAGGAGAAAACCATCTAATTTCCATCTAAATAAAATATTTCAGTCTGTTCTAATACCACAGAATGAGAGAAGGGATGTAACATTCAGAGTCCTAAAAGTTTTACAGAAAGAATCAATATAAAGAGATGCATTACATTATGTCAGTTCTGGTTAGAAATAGATTAGATACTATCAGTTTTATTCTGTCTGTAAGGTCAAAAAAAAACAAGACCATTCTTATTTGTCAGAGTAAATAATGTTGTTCTTCCTACAGGACGAAAATATAATAATTTTTATTTTGTGTCTTTAATAGTTAAATATAAACAGTCTCTGAAAGGATTGGGCTGACGGTTAGTTGAAAAATTATTATTGATTTAAAAATTCAGAACAATTTGATATTGTTCCTAATAGCCACAATACCAGCACAGAATAGTAATCAAAGTGAAAGCAAACTTGATATCACATGAAGTGTATGTAATGTGTGTCGTAGACAGATATATAGACCACTATAGGATGTGTTCCACAGTCGTTTGCATTTTTTGTCATTGCACTTCACTTGCCATTTTATCAGGCAGTGTTCTAAGAAACTTATTCCTTCTCTTCACTTCTTTTGATCTTCAAGACCATTTTAAAATATATTTATAATTAGATTTAATATTTATTTTAGTGGCTCCTGTTGGTATCTTCCTGACACTGTGAAAACTGTCTATAATGAGGCGGCTAGAACAGAAGATAGGCTGATGTTGGCTTCACTTTGTACCTTAATTCAAAAGGCTTTAATGATGTTTTTGCACAATAATAAAAGAACAAGGGTATGTCATCAGCATGAACATGGACACCAAGGAGGCCTCAAGAAGCAAAGATGTTCCCAGAGGGACCCTTTTGTCATCCTTAAGTTAGCATAGCTCATATAAAACATATGCACTGTGAGGACAGTAGGTTTCAGTGGTATTACTGGTATATGACTTCTGAAAGTTTCCATAATTGTTATAGCAAAATCTACAAGGGAAACAGGCAGGTTACAGAGAAATATGATAACCCCTTTCATCCTGCACTTTTGATGGGGTTTGTTCCTAGGGAGCTCAGTATAAGAGAAGGAAGATACAAAGTTCAATATGCTACAATTTTGATGAGATAAGAAGTCATTACCAGGGGAGAGAAATGAAAAGAGAGCATTTTATAATATATATGCAAAGACTATAAGGGAAAAGTGGTAGTGAAGCGAGCTGCATACTCACAAACCGACTGATAGAGACTACATGACTTCACAGGGCTGCTGAAGTTTGTCATGACACATACACTTGACCCCAGAGGCATTTAAATCAAGACTCTGCTAAGCCTTAAGGAGATTCTGTCCTTGCAGGCAAACAAATCAAATGCTTCAACACAGTACTAAAACATCCAGTGATGGACATTTGTGGTTATTGTTTCATGCTTCACTGCATTTTACTGGTCTGTCCAACATAAAAAATTACCCCAGCTACCTACTAATATACATATCAGTGGCTGATTTGTAGAAAAGTAGAATTAGGAGACCTAAATAACACATGTAATACCCAGCACATTGAGTGATATAAAAAACCACATCCTTTTCCACAAGAGAGGTAGGAAAGGTTAAGCAGATGCTGCCTCTGGAATTTTTCCATGCTTTTAAAAAGATAGAAGTGGATCTGATCCAGCTCAGTGCACCAGCTTCACCTGATTTAAAAACGCAAATGAGATTTAATTTTAAAATCTGATTTAAAAACTCAAATGGGGAAATATTAAAATGCGTTTTCAAAACAGATGTAGATATTTTCCTCTTGCTAGGACATAGATGGACTCCACAGAAGTCATCATTCAAAGGCCACACAGCCTTCCCAGAGTTTTCTGTTCTTGAATTAGTTTTGCCTTTCTGTGAATGAATTGCAACAGTGCTTATAGTAGAAATTTCTCTCTGCTCCTCTTTTTCGCTGATAAAACAGCAGAGCAGCTATTAAAAGGAGATTCATTAGTCCGGACTATTCTGCCCTGATATGTTTGAAGAGTAATGTAAAAGTCTAAAGTAAACCTTTCAAAAGTTACTTTCTCTTTCATGGCTGTCGTTCTTCATTCCTTCACTTTGCTACCTGTTCTCAAAGTATTGCGGCTACAACCCCTTTGAGCACAGTTCTGCTGATCAGAACAACCTGGAGTACATGTCACTATTTCACTTACTGAACTACCTGGTAATTTAAATATTCAAGGACTCTAGGATGACTGTTTTCCCATCCTGAACAAGTCTGTCCAAATAGGAGACATTTTGTACATTCCCCGTATGCATGACCTGAACTAAGTAAACTTCATGAGCAGAATGATCCATGTGCCTTGAGTTCATGGATCTTTTCTAACAAAGCCAAATACATTGAATTAAGCAGTATTCCTAAGCTTCTTATTCCTCACTAAGGATATGCAAAATTGTCAGAAAAGGATTCATAAGCTTCTGTGGATGAAGGTATCTTCTGATCACATACAGAATCCAATTCCCTGGCCCTTTTCATATCCCTTCTCCCTCCAAAGCACTTTTTTTTTTTTTAGTAAAATTACTATAATCTTACTGCACCACAGTTCTTTCTGATTAACCACCACATTCTGATCCAGAACACATAGACATTGCACTTCCATCTCTAGATATCTCTTTCTTTATGGGCTTTGTGTTAAGTTTTTAAATTATGTATATTTTCTTTCACTCATAAATGGGCTTATATTACCAACTCATCTTTTATAAAAAAATAGCCAAACATAGCAAAGACTTAATCACTATATATCCCAACAGAGAGCTAGACATATAGAAAAATATCATTCTTTCAGTTGCTGTTTCATTTGATGAGAAATAAAATTAGGCTGCACTGCCACTTGCAACATTTGATTTACTTGAACATGCACAGTTTCAATAACCAAAAGTTAAAGTAATTTTTATAGTCTTTTCCTGTCTTTATTCATTGCTTTTTGCATTACAGTTGGCACAGCTTCTTCTGAACCAACATGCACTTTATCTGGCAGACACTTATCAAGCATTGGCACTTTTATTACCCAGGAGGCTCTGGCACAGTAGCAGATAGTGTTTGGATGATCAGTCAGTGTCACGAAGATGAGAGTAAAATTAAGAAACAATAAGTACAACATTAGCAATGTTAGGCTTGGAGAGAAAGGAAAAAAAAATATAGAAGCTCCTGGAACAACTGACATTGTTCTTAGTCAAACTGACAGTTGTAAATCTAATTAGTTTTGATTCACAGAGAGTTTAGATATTTTGAGCTCAATTCTTTTTTAAAGATGCTTCTTCTGTGTTTACTCCCCAGGAAATAAATTCTAGCCTTTGTTTCACTTAAAGGACTAAGAAGTTAAGATGTTTGGTGCTTATTATCCTGCCCACTGACTTTTTGAAATTCTAGGCTGACTATGCAATTAAAATGGTTCAAGTCTATGCCTGACCCACAAGAAGATGGTAAACTAAGTTTACCATAAGTCAAGTTCACTTCCAGAAAAGTGTATCACAAAGTTACGCTCTGAACTTCATATCAGAGCATCACAGTGATTTCACTATATTGGATAGGCTAACAAACCTTAAGTCATTAACAACATGCCATATTTCACGGAGATATGATCATTGTTGCTGTTGATCTAGCAGAAGTTATTAAAATTAAGAGTGAGATTTAGGTTATTTGTAAAAGTTTCATAGAAGAATCAATAGGATAGTGTGTCAATCTTCCAAAGATCCTACAAATTTGTAAACATTTGAAAATAAATAGAAGATTAATAAGAGCAATTAGAAAGAATAACAGATTCTGAAAATTATGATTGGCATAGCAGAAACTTGATGAGATTATTCACACGTTGTAACACAAAAGATCACGAAATTTCCGCATGAGATGAAGAGGTCAATAAAGTAGGAAATATGTAGTGAAAAAAGGTCTCTGTTCAATTAGAGTGCATGAATTATAAGACAACGCATGAGAAAGGCATAAGTGGTGCCATGGCTACAAGATTATATAAATAGGAATTTTTGTGAGTAACCAGAAAACTGCCCTGCAAAGAGGACACACCAATTAGAGAGAATTTTTAGCTATACTTGTGGAGTAGGCAGAGCCAGACACAGCCTGTCCCTCAAGGTCCTAGGATGCCCTTTGATACAGAGTTGAAGAAAGCGAATAGTTAAGAGACTCTTCCAGACTGAGACCTCTCCACGTATTACAGTATTAAAATTAAAGTGATTTTAGGAGGAGTGACCCAAAAACAGAAGAGCTCCTAGTCCTCACAAATAAAGGAAACAGAACATTTATTGCAAAATAGATGTCAATAAACTCACTGAGTTGTTAGGCAAGTCTAATAACAAAAGGGATTAAGGAAAGCTGGCAGTTCTTCAAAGGAACAAACCAGGAGTGAAAGATAACCTATCCTACTACAAGGAAGAATTGGGATGTGTAGTCAGAATCAGCTCTGGATGTCTTATTCCATTATTTCAACCCCAAGGAAGCATACAGAAAGTGGAAACCAGAGTAGGTTACATAAAACCTATAGTTGAACACTGCATCCATAAAGAGACAAGTCAAATAGGCCAAGGTACAAATGGAAGCACATCTCACAGGTGATATCTAGGACGTCAAGAAATAGTTAGATAAACTAAGGAAAAGGTTATTCAACATAGAAAAACATCTATCAAAAAATAGTGCCATGCAAACTGGAGTCTTTAAAATCATTTTTAGACAGTTTCTTAAAAAGCATTCTTGGCTTAGGGTAAATAAACATACATTGGAGAGTTCACATGGAAACAAAATGTTCCAGACTGGCCAGGTGCAATATTAGGAAAATTAAAGGAGGAGTGAATAAATCTCATGCCTGTTCAAAGTTACCCTTGAGAAAGAATGGAAGAAAGGTGAAGTAACAAACAGTTAACAAAAGGGGCTTTGCAATGCCCATCTTTCAAAGGATAGGGTAAGAGGAGCTAAAGAATTACAGGTCAGTTAATTTCCTTCAACTCATAGAAAGACACAAATAATGAAACATAATGATTGTGATGAGAATAAAACCGGAGAACTAAAAATCAAGACAGATGTCAAAAAGAGATCACTTCAGACTATTTTTTTTTTTTTTCCTCAACCAGAAAACTGCCTTTGTGGAAGGAGTAACAGGAATGTAATATATTTTTTCTTTAATACCTTTGACACAATCTTTATTATTCCCATATCAAGCTAGGATAACATCCACTGGCTCTCATAACTATAGGAAGGATGCAAAGCAGGTTTCAGAATCATGTTAAAGAAAGTGTCAGACATAATTCTTCAGAAAAATGGAAAGACAGATTGAGTGTGTACAAGGGGTCCATTTGCTCCAATATCAAGATTTTCATTAAGATCCTAAAGAATAGAATAAATAGTATGCTTATTGATTTAGCAGATTAGGTGATCCTGGAAAGCACAACAGGTATATTAGAGGATAATTTGCTCATGAGAAGGTGAAACAAACAAACAAACTCTAAACACTATGCTATTCAATAGGTGAAAGTAAAGTATCTTTGCAGGTATAGTCAGTGACACAAATAAAATATGAGAAAAAAATAAGGAATCAAGCCTTTCAAAGTCGAAAGATCCTGGTAGTTTTGGACCACAAGTTAAACACATCAATAATGACATAGCAAGAAAGGCAAATATCCTTTCTGAGTGCACACAGAGGTGTAATTTACAATTACGTGAAGCGATACCCTTTCACTCGGTTCAGTATCTGTAAGGTCTCAGCTTGAGAACTGTGTTCTGCACCTTAAGAGCATTCACCAGTTGGAGACTGTCCCAAAGAGAGCAATGAGAATGATCAGAAGCTTAAAAAACATGACCTGTGGGGAAAGGCTGACTGAACCAAAGAGCAGGTGAACCTAAACAAGAGGAGATTCCCTGAGTGAATAATAAATACAAAAAAGAGTAAAAAGCTGCTGCAAATAGGAAGCAAATGATCTGTTTTCACTGTGCAGTGTGATTGTAGAAAAAAGTGGCAGAAATAAACACAAAAGAAACCTTTCTAATGGTGCCAGCGATAGAGCATTTGAGTAAATTAGCTGTGGGTAATGTGGAGTCATAAGCACTGCAAATGTTAAAAAGCAGATCAGGCAAATAGCAGTAAAAGGTAATGTTAAGGCTGCCTTGTGACTGAAGAAAAAGAGCAGTAGAAACTTCAAACTTTTTAACAAATATTCTATTTTATTAATACATATATAATATGGAGAACTTAAGAAACAAAGAGGAAGATGAACTCTCATATGGGTTTGTATGACATATTAGCCATTTCAGACTTTTAAATTATTTTTTTTTAGCTATTTCTTGATTCTCTTGATCTACACAATATATCAAAAAGCTGTGAGTTCACAACTAAAAGTAAGCGCTTTTATTTTTTCTCTTTGCTATCAAGTGTAACATAAACTTTAACACTTATGATGTTGTCTCACTCTTAAATGTGTGCCTTTAACCTTCTAGCCAAACAACATTTCCCTTTCTCATGGCTAAATTTAACATATATATAGCCATAAATTTATTTCCGAGTTCACCCAAACATGTCAGATTCAAACCATTTTTTCATCAATTGAAGTAAACTGAGGATGTGGCAGTAACATTACTCAGAAAGATAAACTATCACTTTGATTAAGTGGAACATTTTGATACCTGAACTAAATACTGATGAAAAGTGGACTTGCAGTGTCCAGTTTATCACAAGATGATAAAAAGCTCTAAGAGAAGTGATTGCAAGTTTTAATCAGGCTGTAAAAGCAACGCTGAAAGTAGTTTGTACAGACATAAATAACACACTTGCAGAGCTCCTAGGGAAACAGATCAAGTTTGTGTACCATCTTACATGCACTTTGAGATCAAAATAGATTACATGACTTTGACAGCTCTATGAGGGGAAGAGAAGCTTTCTGAAAATAATGAAAATTTGCGAATGCACCAGGAGTTTAAAACACAACCAGAGCGTTTGTCTCAATTTTTTAAGTACCCAATTTGAAAGCTCTTTTAAACATTGGAAATCATGATTTAAACTCATAATTTCTGCATTCCAACAAGATGAGTCTGAGTTATTTTTTGATACATTTTAAAATTCTTAATTAAATTGATTCCATAAATTAAATGATCACATCCTTCCTATGACTACATTTTTATTCTTTATAATAGAAACACAACTCAGGGGAATTTGGGCTAATAGAACAGAAAGATTATAAGAATGGGCTGATCTGGAGGAAGAGAAATTAAGGAGAGGTATGCTGAAGCAGGGATTTGATAGGAAGCAGTCATGGACATCATGGGAGATGCATACTGCAGAGAAAGGAAAAGGAAGGGTCTGGATTAAAATCTGTGCTGGTACGGAAACAGACACTGGCAAAGGGAGGATATTATGACATTAACAAACATGATCCTTTCTCTGTGTGTGTTTGTATGTGTGTATAGGAGTGGATGGTGTAATAAATTCGGAAAACTGCACTGAAATATTTTGCAACCTTAGGGAGACCAAGACTGAGAGGAGTTCTTACAAAGGGTTGTCACTGTTCCTCATCTCTTCTTTTCTTCACCTGTCAGCGTATATCGAAATACATCAGAACTGCTAGAAAAATACATTTTCCAAGTGAACCTAGTCAGGAAAGTAGAGAAAAAAGGAATATAAATTGTATTAACTCTTATATTTATATTCCTCCTTGAGCTAATTATCCTTAGTAAGGAAGGATGAAAATATGTTTTCTTTCTATGAGATTCTGGTCACTGTGGATGAACACACTGTGGCCTAGCAAGCAAATAGTTAGGCAAAAATTTGGGAGAGCTGTAGTAAAGCAGGCCACTGTGTTCAAGCTATGAAACAGGCTGTTTATCTCATAGGAAGTTCTGACATGGAAATTTTTGGAAACTAATAATTTAAAACATTTTCAGAGACGCCTCAGAATAGCACACTATTGAAACAAGGCTGCAATGTCTCTTTATTAAGGCAGATACCTGGTTCAACTTCTACTCAAATAAACAGAACATGAATACAAGACAAAGTATGTTACTGAAGAGGAATCAAATTCTGAACTGAACCAGAAAAAATAGCTTGAATATTAAGAGTATGTCAGGAAGAGAGACAAGACATCTGTGTGCAGTTCAGTGATAAGAGGAAGGCTCTTTAGTGATATCAAGGGAAAGGGATGGAGAAAACCCCAAGACTCTTGATTCCAGTAAATCACCGTGTCACTTCAGGTGGACTCATCACCTGGTCACAAAGACAAGTCCATCTGTTAAAACTTCTGTACATAAAATGTCTAACACTAAAAGCAAAACCTGAATATAATAGTAGCAGCAGCATTTAGTCACTTATGAAGTTATCTTCATGCCTGCAATGCTGCAATTCCCTCATGCTATGTACAAATATCTTATGTAATAATGGCATCTGGTGGATTGGATTGGGACAATATGTCACTCAGGAGCACTGATTTATTTGCCAAACATCTCAGCTGTCTGTGCAGCATAGGAAGGAGTATGGGGAATAAACAAGAGGAGGAAAACTCCAATTTAATTGGCACAACACAGGCTTCTTGGGATATGTAGCAGTTTTTGGAATATCAATAGATTGTCCAAGAAGGGCCGGCTAGGGAATGAATAAGAGATATGGGATTCTCCCACATATTAAAGAGGCAAACACTTCATGACAGATGAAAGCTAATAAAGGATAAATAAAGGCAATAAAGGAGAACAGAAAAATAAAACAATTTTTTTAAAGATTGAAATCAGAAATTTGGTGTGTATGATCTCATGAGAGAAAACTAAGATGAAAAAATCTATAAGGAAAGCTGACATTTCCTCAAGGAAATGACACAGCAGGTACAAGCTGTCCCAGTGCAGAGAAAAGCACGGAGACCATGGCGGAACCATGACCTCAGCTACGGAAAAAGAAGTCCATAAAGTAGAAATTAGGTTAGATTATAAAAGACTTGTACAAAGGAGTAGATTGTATAGACAGAAACTCAGAAAAGCTGAAACATGGCCTGCAAGAGAAAACAAAGAATATGAGAAGTAGAGTGTGTTAACATAAAATAAACAAACAAACAAAAAACAAACAAACAAAAAACCCTCCACAACAAACAAAACCAAAAAACGCCCACATCTTAGTCCATTTTACAGCAGGGATGGAAAACTAACTACAGATAATGGTAGACTAAAGCGTTAAGGGCATTTTTCTTTTAACAGGTCAGTTACAATTTAGTGGGGCAGTACAACTTAGTATCAGTGTCATAGGCATAAAATCTCATACTACAACTGAGACAGAATATGTCAGGGAGAATTTGAAATAAACATGCATTTTATTGCGTTGCTCAGGCTTAATTACTTTCTAAGTAGTTGAAAAATTGTCCAAATGACTCTTAGGGCCACTACATATGTGTGAACTCATGGCGGAAATAGAGGTATCAGACAATAAAATGGGACAAGATAATGTCCATATTTAAAATAAGAAAAAAAAAAAAAAAGCATATGGAAGAAAACAACTCAGCAGCAATTAGTATCGATCTCTGAAAAATATTTTTTCTTCGAAACACTCACCTTGTGAATAGAGGAAAAAAAAGAAACTGTCGAGTATCTTGACTTGTAATACAGGGGAAGATGAGATTCTTACAACCAATTTAGTGAAATATGGTCCAGAAGAAAGGTGAGTGACAAAGTGACTGAATAATTGTACCAAAAAAAATATTAATCAATGGTTCTCTTTGAAGGAAAAAGATGCTGAATGAGGCTCTTGCAGAGTCTGTTCTGGATCCAGTTTTGTTCAATACTCTCAAGAAAATCAAGACAAAGGAATAGAGCACAAATATATACATATAACTTGCAGATTCCATGGAGCTGAGAGTACAATAATCTTCCTGGGAAACATAATTAAAATTTAAATAGGAAAAAAAATGTGTGGAAGAAATTTGTGATTCAATAGGAGCACGGAGGAAGATTATTCAATTAAGGAATTGGGCAGGAGTAATAAACTATCAAAATATAGGGTGGTTTAATGGAGATTACGTAGTAAAAAGAAAAAAAAATCTGATAATTGAGATGTATTGTAAACTGTACAGAAGTGAAAAACGTCACGCCATTGCGAAAAAGACCAAGCTCATTCCAGGAAGCAGAGTTGTACACACAAGACAAACAAAATAATTCTTCCACTCCACAGCACTGGAAAGTCTTAGCTGCAGTTTTTGCAGCTGGGTTACTGGATTCTTCAGGAAAATACAGCACAACTAAGACAGTAAAGAGGAAGGTAATGGGAAAATAGGTGCATATGAAGAGAGTTTGCATCAGCCTAGGTCATTTAGCCAAAAGAAGAAAATTTTAGGGGAATAATATGGCACACTACTGATATTGTAAAACATAAAATGATGTTACAAAGAAGGAGGGAATAGTCTGTTCTCCATGAGATGATGCACATGAATTGCAACCAAGAAGATTACTGTAATTTTATCATAAGTATCTGTGAAGCATCACAATAGATCATTTGGGTGACATCACTAGATGCCCCTAAGACTAGATTAGAGACACTGCTCTCAGGATTGAAAACATATGTCATTTATTGCTCCACAGAGCCACAAGGCCTGTTAGGTGATGTCTCAGAATTTTCCCAAGAACTTTTACATTCTAAATTTCCCTCTATTTTGTCAAAGTCTCCCTAACCCAATAGTCTTCAGATTTCCTATGTATCCTCTTTTATTCCTGATTAGCCTCTGCTTCATCTCCAATTTAAAGTTATTTGAAAAAGTGCTATCCAGTAGCAGAACTTTCCAGCTCAATAATTGTAGGAAGTGACAGAGTTCAAATCCTGGAGCAAGCAATTGAAATATTTGGAGCTCCACAGATGCTTATACAACTTTTCCAAATAGTGCAACAAATGTGCTCATGGACCATCCAGACATCCTTATTAACAGATCTGTCCTTCAGATGTCCTCTCAGTGATCCATCGGTGCCTGGGGATACATGTGTTCAAACCAGCTACATCATGGCTACCTCACCAGGGCTGTCCTAATGTCTTCTATGTGCTTCAAATGCATGCTGGCAGCCTTAATGCTCAGACCACGTCAAACATACTTCAGTCAATTTCCTTCTCCTTTCTTTTAATTTCCTTCATCTTCCTTTCCTTTTTTTTTTTTTTTTAATATATCCCATCTTCTCTTTGAATCCTTTACTTTCTTCAGGTGTTTCATCTACTCCTTTTCCATTTAATATGTGCAAAGGAAAAAAGCTGGTTTGGCCTTTTACCCATACTTTTTATATTTTCCATTGTTCATTTAACACCCAGATGCTGAATGAATGAATAACCAGTGACAAACAAATGCCAGATACAGCTAGAAAATCATGTGTGTCCTTTAGCTTCACCTTATGCTACTAGTTCACAGATGGCTGAAGAAAGCATGAGTATTGATGAAATTACCTGCCACTGGATAGTCTATATCCATTTAAGTTAATTCATTTTAAAAATATGGTAAAATATAGATAATAAAAGCTATACTAACAGTATATATGCATTTTGTATACTAGGTAGATAATACATCCAGCTTTACATAAATATAAATGATATAGACAATAAAAGGTTTGTTGTTTATAAAAAAGCACCTCAGCCACTATTCCAGCTTTTCAGAATAAAATATTTGGTGTTTTGAAATAACTTCAATTTCCAACTTTCACATTTTAATTCCATTAATGACTACAACACATTACAACTTTAAAATGAAATATAACGTTACAACTAACCATAATTCTGTCACAGGACGAAATTTTAGTCTTTCCTCTCTGCTTTTCTGTATTTGCTTGCTTTTATGTATGCTGCCTTTAAGCAGTAGGATATGGCAAAATCTTGCCCTCAGTTGAGACACAAGAATGTGTGACTGCAGAAAACTGAGGCAGAGATATGTTTGAAGAAGGGGTCCAAAGTGGACATTGTCCACTTGCAACAATGCAATCTAACATGAAATACAGGAAGAAGTACTACTTAAGAAAAGAGGAAATGAAATGTAGGAGAGTCAGAGAACAATGTTAGAAGATAAAGAGTTAGTATATGGTGCTGCTAGCTGCTGTGCTAAGTTTGACTGGCCACTCTAGCCCAAGAACCTCTGCATTTTGTAGTCCAGGTGTTAATGCAACATTGGTTTATTTCAAAAGTTTTGTCTTGCCCACACTAATTCCCTGCTGATTGCCTCCTTAAATGCTTACCTATGCATTTCAGTACCGAAGTAGGGCTCTTCCACAAAGGCAAGAAGATAAGCAAATCTATTTTTCTTTAACATTTAAGCCCATTCTCAGAATCAAAAAGCAAGATGGATTACTTACATCCAGAAAATTGCACTACTGACCAGTTCCCAAAGATACTCAAGGATATGTGAAAGCCAGGGTTTGAGCAAGAGCCTCTGGCAAACATCTGAGACACCACCTCCCCCCTTCCAATGATATATTTTATTCTTGTGCCTTGTAGCATGAAGACAGCTTTTTGAGGGACAAACTCACAAGGACATCAGTTATGAGTTTTCCAAGTAATAATGAGCCCAAGGGACTTCCATATGAAATAGCCGGTCATGGAAATATTATGACACTGCTTAAATTATAGTCTTTCTTTCCTCCACTCAGCAATGACAAGTGTGCAGGAAGCACTTCGGCAAAATAACCAAATGGTGAATGGTTGCGGGGGTTACTGTCCCTGAGCCAATAGTGGGGATACTTCCCACTAACCCTTAATCAATCATCATTTCACAGCCACTGGCTTTCTACTCGGTTATTCCTTCATTTGCTTTTTGTAAAAAATATAATAAAAATGATGAATGGCATTTACCAGCATGAGGCTATGAAAAACAAGTTGAATCCAGCTGATGAAAAGCTCTTTTGAGAGCAGCCTGCTGGACCTCTATGAGCTGCACATCTTGCAGGGCAGGTCTGGCATTGTCTAGCTGCTCAAAGTCAGGATCTTCCTCATCATTATTTATGACAGTCAAGTTTACTAGTGGAAGAATCACAGAATCATAGAACAGTTTGGGTTGGAAGGGACCTTCAAATGTCATCTAGTTCAAGTCCCCTGCAATGAACAGGGACAGGAGTGGGCTTATCAGTAACAAGGCACACAATACTGGATGCTTTAGGGAAAATATCAGTAAATGTTTTTGACAGAAACAGGAGGCTGAGTCATCCCAGAACTGTTTCCAAGGTCTTTGTCTAAATTTATTCCATCTTTAAGTCCCTGACCTTTTCTCTGTACTATACATGCAGGCATTGTTAAGTACCAACATTGTAAATTTTATTTTTCTTCCAGCTGTGGCTGAAATTTTCATGTTTAGAAGAGAGAAATCAGCGATCTTTTCTAACTTTTTCTGAGTCACTATTATGATAGTGAGAAAACCCTACTTCCCAGATCGCTTCTTTCACATTATTCTCTGCTTGAAATGTCATGGTCTCTAAATAACAGATACATAAGAACTAATCTTCTCTCCTTGAACTGAAACTATTATAAACATAAGGGAAATGCAATAACATGCTGCTTCGATTTTAATTTATCCTGAAAACATATCTCAATTTACCTCAGTCAGCGTTAAAATGTTGGCCGTTATTGTTTATGAAATCATCTGTAGATCAGCATGATGCAGTTTGTTAAAAAGACAACGATCTAGTCCGTGAAATCATTTGCTGCTCCAAGTTTCATTTTGACATCTACTTCTTGATCTGAGCATCAACACTTTGCTGTTATTTTTGTCCTTGGAGAAAGTGGGAAATTTCCCCAAGAAACAAGTCAGAAAAACAGATGGACTATGAAGCTGCTATTAGTTGGGGTTACTGCCTTTAGCTACTTGTCTGCCACCTCTAGCATGGAAAAACAATACCAAACTTTGGTTTAGAGCAGATGAAACAGCCTTTTAATACCTGCAGACAAATTTTCACATAAGTAGCTGGATAAATTAAATTTAATAATAAGGTCAGAATTACACCTCATAGCATCAAATCAAATCCCTATTCACTTCCAACAGTAAGAAAATAATATTTTTCTGTTTGTGTATCAAACACAGCACTTTTCTGATATCTTTAGGAAGATTCCATTATTTTGGGGGGCTTTTATTTTGTGGATTTTCCATCAAGTTTAACAGCTCAAATGACTAAAAGTAGTCAGGATTTGTCTGAAAGAGAAGTGCCATCACAGCTATCCTCAAAAACTAGCTTTTCCAATATAGATCAAGGAGGTATATCATATTACAAATAGAGGTGCACTTCAAGAAAGTAGGAAGAAAGGGAATGGATTTGGGACAACACAGTGTGTATTTTCTTTTTAAAGTGAAATAGCAGTGATCAAAAAGACATAAACTCACTTTTTGTCCAGCAAAACCAGGCCTCAGTAAAACAAAAAAAAATAGCTGTAGAGAAAATGCAAGGACAAGAGTAGACCATATGCACAAACTGTGAAAGAAACAATTATTTCTCATTTTATGTATGTTTATATTATATCTTCTCCTACTATTTACCCTCTGGGAACTTTTGTCTCTTTTGTAAATGCTATGTCAATCTTTACTGTCACAAGGTTGAGGAAGACATTAAAGAGTTTATTTTCACTATGCCATGGAGCTTTGCTGACATTTTCATAGCAACAGTAAATCAAATGTTTTCCTTAACAAACCACCTTAATTTAAAATCTTTGCAGTTGCTTTCATTCATCTGGTCTTGACCCACACAAAGAACTGAAGTTGTCATATCCCCTTGGAGGTGTGAGAATGCTGAATATTAATGGTAGGTCTGGAAAGCACTGCTTTCATGCTGTGCCCAAATGCTTTGTTGCTGGAAAATAAAACGTTCAGTTTGTCAACTTCTAACAGAGCTACTGAAGCTGAATTATCATGCTGTTCTGACTTTGATAACTACATAGAATATTTTTTATCTGCTATTCCTCATATTCTTGATTTAATATCCACAAATGAATATTCAGTGTCAAAATGTCTAATATATTCATGGGCTTAGGAGACTGGTAGTCTTGATAAGCAACACAGCATGATCAGGACTATCAGTTAAATCTGTTTTCAAATATCAAAGCCATATTTACTACAAACTCTTGCTTTTTTAAGATGTACACATTCTAAGGAGGCAAGATATCCATCAGCTTAAAAATCCGTATGACAAACTAAAACCAGAAGTTGCCAGGTTAATCTGACTATTATACATTATATATTACTTGAAGAGTTGAAGAGCCAAGAAGAACTTTTTAGCTTAAAGACAGGTCTAATGACTTGCAAAACAAGTATTTTGGCCTTAACTGTGATTTTTTATTTTTCTTGATCTGAATATGTTCTTTGTTCTAATGTTTTTCATCCTCAAAATGTACTGGCAATCCCCCTAAGTAGCTACTATCACTGGCTTTTATTGAACTTACACATCATTCATTTATTTGGTTTTATTTGATATACTCGCAGAACACAGTCATCATCTGACCTGTTGACTTTAATATTTAAAATAATGTATTTTTTCTGCATTTTACTGTTTAGCAGTGCCATTGCATAAACAGCACATAAAAGGAATCACATAGATTCCGTTGTGAAATCCTGTGGCATTGCCCTGATAGTGGTTCAGTAGTACTTGCTGAAAACTTCTTGTTCATGCACACATAGTTCCTGATTAACTTTAAAATGTTGTCTGAGCTGACAGGACTGGAAACAACAAAACCAGAAAGACCCCAACTTATTTGTAAAGTAGAACATCTAGTAATGCAGGCACTAAGATGAAGATTTTGAACTAAGGTGTTTCTTTTTCAGTATCACGTTTTGATAGCATACTACATTAACCTATGTATACAAATATAGAAATTAAAATATGTTGTTCTAATTATTTAACATACATCACTATATTTTATTTTAAAAAATTGTTAAAAGTCTGGCTTTCACTTCAGACAAAGATTGAAAACCAATAAAGGGACAGACATCCTTTGACATAGATGGGAATTAAAATTATTATTGAACAAAACCAGAAAAAAATCCAGAAACATTCCAGAAAATATGCATTTTTTTTTCCCCACACACTTTTTTCCAAAGCTCACCTATAGTCGGAGACTACAGAAAGGAACAAATATGGAGATTTGACACTGTGTTTTAGGTCAGTCTTGACAGGCGAAGAATTTAAAGTAGCATTTCTATCTGAATTAGCTTTTCATTTCTGAGAGAAAATGCAAAGTGGTTGTGGCTCTTCTTTTACATCACTCACTCTCTTCAAATCCATTTTTTCTTTTTCTAGTCTGGAAAGTTATCATCCTGTGGATAGTCTTGCTGAAAACCATGCTCCACTAACTTATGTAGAAAATAGCATAAAGGTCAAAACTGAGTAAAGACTTTAATTCTTCTAATATATTTTCCAGAAGTAAGATTACACTCAAAGGTGCTTGAAGAATGAAGTTTGCATTTATAAAATATTTTTTCCATCAATTAATGATTTATTATTAACTATTCTGATAGAAGCATTTAACAGACTTTTTCAAAATCTAGTTTAATTTCATATTAATAGCTTTTTACTGTGCTGACCACTTTAACTTATGTGAATCACATGTAGGGCTTCAGAATATATTGAAATTTGAGAAGCAACATAAGACTTGAAAGGAAGCTTCTCTTTCTCATTCTTCCCTTGCAGGGTATGCAAAACAAAACAAAACAAAACAAAAAATAAAATTCAATATTTTATTAAGCATGTAAGAAATAATTTACTGATTAAATTAATGAAGACACTTGGAAAAGAGGTAAACATATGTATTTCATGTGTCATTCTTGTAGAGAGAAACTTTTTTTATAGGTTCCATGGGTTTTCTATGTAAACGAAAACATTTTTAGAAAGTAATTAAAACAAAATAAACCTGTACCACATCTGATTAGGCCATTTTTAGGGATTTCATAAAATCCTAGTGGACTATAATTAAAAGAAAACCTTTAACTTCAGAAGACTAAACAACATGGTGATAATGAATACATTAGTGGATTACAGTATTTGAAAAAAAAAAAAAAAAGGGGGACTCACGATCTGAACTGGGAAACAGAATTCTGTCAAGGAAATCACTTGTTAAAACAGGGAAAATATTCTCATGTGAGGTTTCTCCAAAATATTCACATTTAAGGAAAGTATTTATTAGAACATAGAAAGGAATATGTGCAGGATTAAGACACAGACCTAATGATTGACCACATCTTGTCCCACGACACCCAAATGGCATTATGGTAGAGATTTCATTTTTGATCCTGGTACCAGCTGTAAGGCTAGAGAGGAACCCTGATAATTTTCTCAAGTGATTTACTCAGTGATTTCTTCAATCTTCAGGTACAGTATAGCCTCCACATGTCTTTAGCAAGACAAAGAGCTACTGGGATATGCATCTTCAGGACAGAGAAAGAGCATGAAATAAAAATCTGGATGCAATGGCAGACATTTACAGTAGAGAAAAGAAAATAACACGTTATGCATTTGAGGACTTCAGAGGACTTTGTACTTCAATGCAAACATCTTGCACATTAAAGTTCAAAGTAATTGAAGAACTCTTAGACCCTTAACAAGTGGCTTCTATATGCTTCTACTCTTGTACAAAGGTCCTGTGAAATGTAACAGAGATGGAAGTAAAAAAATTTTTGAAAAATTACTGTGGAAATCCAAAGAACACATTAAATAACCATAACTATTTTAAAGAAACATTTCATTAATTCATAGAATTCTGGAACAGTCTGAAAGCTTCCCAGATACATTATTATTTGCAAATGAATTTTCAGTAAGCTGCTGTACAAGAATAGATTTCTCCATGAATGAACAATCTAATTTTATTTCTCAGGGCTTTCTTGTTTATAATTACTTGTCACTTATCAGCAGATATAAGTTCTAGGAGCCCACAGATGCCCCAAGCTGAACTGACAGTACTTATCTTTGACAGGAGTGTTTGATGAATTCATTACACACAGGATATTGAAAAATACCTCGTCATCTCAGGTTTTTTTTTTAGGCAAAGACTTCTCAAGGTGTTATAGCATACATTCATCCAGTAATGGCAGGCTCAATCATGAATTAAGAACTGACCACCAGCTGCATTAGCAAAATAGGTGCATCTTATCTTATATCCTATTCTTCTCTAGGTACACAGAAAATCAGAGCAAGCATAATGCTGACCTCCTGTTTTAAAATCAAGAACATGAACATTTTCTTATTTGACATTTCATTTTCACCAGTGTAAGAGCAGATTTCAGGACCTGATAGTATAAATTGGTTACATTATTAAGCACACTAATTTGCCGCTCCAGCAATTTTTTCATCTGGCTATTCTTTATACATAACCTGTGAAATTTAACTAACCTACCTATTTTTTTTAGTTTATTTTTTTCCTTGAGAAAATAGTTATATGACATTTTTACAGGTTTTCAAAAACCCTAGCAAAACTGCAGGAAAACAGGCTTTACCGATATAGTTTCCTTAAAAAATAGTCATGCCGTCTCCATTACCATACTCTTAAAATAGAGCAACAGTCAACATTTCCTCAGCAAAATAAGTAGGTCAGTGAAGGATCTTCAAAAAGTTGTCACAGAGGTGGCTGCATGCTGGCAATGGTGGGTTTGTGGCAATGTCTGTGAAAGTCACAGAGTCACAGAATGGTTGAGGTTGGAAGGAGACGCTGGTCTAAAGCCCTTGCTCAAGCAGGGACACCTAGAGCTGGTTGCACAGAACTGTGACTTTTGAATATGTCCAAGGATGAAGACTCCAAAACTTCCCTGAGCAACCTGTGCCAGTGCTTGGTCACTCTCATGGTGAAAAAGTGTTTCCTCACATTCAGAGAGAACCTCCTGTGTTTCAATTTGCATCCCTTACCTCTGGTCCTGTCACTGGACATATCTCCCTCTTCTTTGCACGCTCCCTTCAGGTATTTATATACATTGATGAGATCCCCTTGAGCCTTCCCTTCTTTAGGCTAAACAGTCTCAGCTTGCTCAGCCTTTCTTCATCTGAAAGATGTTCCAGTCCCTTCATTACCTTGGTGTCCCTTCATTGGACTCTCTCCAGTGTATCCAGGTCTCTCTTGTACTCTGAAGCCCTGCACTGGACACAGTACTCCAGGTGTGGCTCACCAGTGCTGAGTAGAGGGGAAGTATCATCTACTTTGACCTGTTGGCAACCCTCCTAATGCAGCACAGGAGACCATTCACCTTTGTTTGCCACAATCGTACACTGCTGGTTTGTGTTCAACAAGGTATCCACTGGGACTCCCAGGCCCTTTTCCACAAAGGTGCTTTCGAGGGTAGCCTCCAGCTGCAAGTCACACCTTCATAATGGACATGGCACTGCCATTCCTGCAGAAGCCAATAGCATCCCGTTTCCTCCATGGAGTACTGAAAAGTTAACTGCTCTCAGAGTAAGAAATAAACTACATTGACTATATAACTTCCCAAACTATCTATTTAATTTCAGTGCTGACCTAGTCCTGCCACCCCAGAACATAACCAAGGCAGGAAGGAGAACTGGCAAACTGGGAAGAGGAAATAATGACTGTCAGCTGGATGTTGGCAGAAATATAGGATACTTATGTGGATTGAACTGCGGTGGACATACATGCATTTGGTATTGTGGAAAATTCTGGCAGGATTTTCTTCCAGAGTCTCTGAAAACAGTAAAGAGCAGGAATCCCAACCATTCACAAGCAATTGAAACCTCGGATGCTTTATATGCCATCTTTATTTTTCACAAAATTCTAAATATTCATTAACAGAAATAGGCGCCACTCTACCACAGTGGTAAGCTGATGGGCACATTCAGCACACTTCTGCTTTGGCATTCATGTTACAATACTATTAGTAAACCTTTGTCAAGTCTAGAAATCTGGCAAGCTGTATTTTGATTTATTATTTAACAAACACTATGCAAATATCATAAGAGTTGTGTTTGTCTTCCTGAAATTATGCCAGTCCAAGAACTGTGGTCAGCAAATAAGTCCTACGGATGCTACAGATTAAGGGCTTTGTTATTTCCAGGACTGATTATTTCAACTGTTTATTTTGGGGTTTTGTTGATTGCAGCATTCAAACACTGCAGTCTGTGATGGATGCTACAAATCAGATCATATGCAGAATTTTGAGAAATGTGCAAAAATAACCCTATATATTTAACTCATTTCCTCATTGCTTTTAAAAGATTTCTTCCTGTTTGAAGGATCCTGAAAAGTAATGTTATACCACTGAGTAGCAAGGAACTGGAAGTAAGAACTTCTCAGCAGCCAGTACTGCAGAAAACACTTCAGGATTTTATTCTGTTATTACTTACCTGTGTGCTCATAAATGCCATTACTCCCCTAAACTGTATCCTTTTGCACAAAAAAAAAAAAAAACATTACTCCCTTTTCATCTGATACAGAGATACTCCTAAGTAGCACAGAAATGGCGTAACTGTGTCTTTCTTGCTCACTTGGCACAGAGAGATATTGGAGAAGAGAAAGCTAATAAGTTTTGGCTAAAAAAAAATATTTATAAAAGCCAGAACCAAGCTACTCTCGGTCTTGCTTCCTAAATCTTGCCAACATTTCACCTGTGACAGTCTTTCCTCTCCTAACAATGAACACAAATTCAGTAAAAATTACCTTAAATTCTGTCAAGTAGCAAAGAAGAGTTCTGGAGATTTACTGTAAGGGAAAGGGGAGGGAGACATAAACCACAGGTTGTAGGGATAAAAGCAGAGAATATGTCTGAAGTCTTAATTGCTTTACTTTCATTATTAAAATTCCTGTCAAAATATCTCTCTGAGCTAAAACTCTACTTTGGTCCTGGCTCTTATTATGTTCCTATCAACAATATTATTACAGTCATAATGAGAACAACAGCTACATTCTGTTATATGCAGAGGAATTGGCCTTTGAGGCTCCAGAGGGTGCTGTGAACTTTAATATTTTTCTTCAGACAGAAACATAAGTGCTCATGTTTTGCATTTATTAAAGATTGAAGAGGATCAGAGGGCTGGAGCACCTCTCCTATGAAAGCAGGTTGAGAGATTAGGGGTTGTTCAGCCTGAAGAAGAGAAGGCTCTGGGGACACCTTTCAGCAGCCTTCCAGTACCTAAAGGGGTCTACAAGAAAGCTGGAGTGGGACTTTTTACAAGGATAGGACAAGTGGTAATGGCTTTAAATTGAGAGTAGATTTGAATTAGATAGAAGGAAGAAATTTTTTACCATGAGGGTGGTGAAGCACTGGAACAGGCTGCCCAGAGAAGCTGTGGATGCTCTGTGCCTGGCAGTGTTCAAGGCCAGGCTGGATGGGGCTTAGAGCAACCTGGTCTAGTGGAAGATGTCTGTGCCCATAGCAGGAGGGTTTGGAACTAGATGATCTTTAAGGTCCCTTCCAGCCCACATTGTTCTGTGATTCTATGTACCACATATTTTAAGACTTATATCCCATAATTTTTGTTTCAGATTTTCTAACAAAAAAGACAAATGTATCATATTTCCACTGAAAAAGAAATAATACCTATACAGTGTAGTTGTTCTCTCTGTCTACAAAATATTCAAAGGCATTTTGGAGAAACTGAACCAGCAAATAGCCTTACACATATATTACTTTCTCCTCATTTTCATTTAATTTTCCTTTCCTCTTCTCAAGAAGGAATTATAATTTAAAACCTCAGTAATCTGCAAGTGACCACATGCATAACATGTGGACCTGCATCATTGTTTCAAAAACAGGGGGTTTATTAGGTATAAAATTCAAAATGGCAAGCGGAACATAAATATAATTCTGTAAAAATAAATACTTCAGTTATTCCGACTCCCCTGGTGCAGGACAGCCAGAAAGATTGCTGATGAATATCTGATATTTAGTTGAACTAAACTGCAGATTGCTTCATAGTTCCTGGGTAGCATAATTACTAGATAAGGAGAACAGCTTTTTTAAAGTTTTAAAATAGAAATAAAAAGTGTTTCTTTTTTCCAATGTTCACCCCCGCCATGAAAATTTACAAACTCCTTTTGTCTAAAGCTCAGTGTTTAAGACTCTTGGACTTCCAATGAGAAAAATGTGAAGATTTTCTGACACGTTTGTGTTCAACAAAATAAAAAGCCTCTGTCATAACACAAGCATACAAGTAAACAAGTAAGACAGAACTGGCTTTAGGTAGGAGTCAACAGTTTGATACGCTACCTGTGAATACTTTTTTCCTGATAGATTAATCTTGTAATTTTTATTTCCCAGTTGTCTTTAATTTCAGTGATGAATCATTTTCCCTCAAAGAGTATGTTAATATACAGATAAGTCCTACCCACAAAAGCATGCATTTATCAATTACTATACCATCGTTCTAGTGCAGGTGACCTTTGAGCAAAACTGTTATTCACAGGGGGAGCACTGTGGGAATGATGAGCAAGGTCCATCCAGTCCATGGGGTCACCTGAACCAGTATGCTGGGGACAGAATTCTTTCAAGCAGTAGAGATATAATGCCACCACTCATTATGCCTGCTCCTTGTGCAAAGGGGACAGTTGTGGGAAATGGAGACATCCTCTTAACTGCTGCAGTTGTTTGGTCAGTACTTCTACCACCTCAGAAATACAGAAAAATGAGGCATTTGTATCTTATAGAAAAGTAGTATTGTGAACACAGAACTGCCACCTAGAGATGCCAACAGTATTTAATCAGTTGGAGAAGGACTTGAGTAGCTATATTTACATGCTGATATCTTTCAAATATCTAAAACACCTATTGATGTTGGATTTAGGTATTTAATTTTGGAATTTGAAATATTTCTTCCTGTGTCTTTTTCAGCTTCCAAGCAAGGAAAGACCATTAAAATACATCATTAGGTAATTCTTTATTGACTTGAAAAGAGGAGACTGAAGTTTTATTAATCAGCAGTAGCACATACTCTATAAACATCACATAGTAATATCCAGGTGGTACTGTACCTACAGATACTACCTCCACCATGGAAAAACAAATCTTTCCCACTAGGTGTTTTCAAGGCCATTTGCATCTGTGCTGTAAATAGTTGGAGCTAGCCAAAACTTGTACTCACTCGAATTATTAAACTCCTCAGTGAGCTACTGTCTTGTTAATAATCCTTTCCTTGGGTATATGTAGATATGACAGCAATGTGATTATCCACACTAGGAGTTAAAGACTTCTGACTTTAAAGAGAGACACTGTTTTGCCGTTGGTGAGGCTTTTTGTTTAAAAATAAGGTACCAGACAGGGATCCTTCTGTTATCCCTGCTCTGAAGCTCTGGGAAAAATTTTGCAGTGGAGAGCTCTTGACTAATAACATAAGGCATAGGTAAAGATAAAGGTATGACGACACTTCAGGGTCAAGTTGTGAAAAGCATAAAAGTGAGGGAAGAGTTGTAAGAAGTATCACTGGATCTAGCAGAGCTAGACTTATTTGTATGACAAATCATAGACCAAAAAGCTTAGAATGTAACATGAAGGTAATTCAAAGAGAATAGACTGTAAGGTTTGCTGAAAAACAGGAGGAGGAGGCCCTGATGAGGAACAGGGAAGCACAACAGAGAAAAGGTTTAGGCTAGAGAAATGAAGCAAGCAGCTGCAGACCAAGGTCATTTTGTTCCTGAGTCCAGCCATCTCAGAATAAAGTATTCTGACACTTCTTTTTTTGTTTGGTTTTTTTTTTAAGAATTTGGTACACAGGGATGACAGGAGTACCCAGGTATCTATTAGCAAGAAAAACATTCAGAGGTGAAATGGGTAAGAGGGTGAAGAAAATGAAGGAAGATGTTATAAATTATAAGAACCACAGCAATCAAATAATTCTGATAGGAACTTCTCATGTTAGTTCATGAGAAATTGATGGCTGGTCTTTTGGGAGGTTGGTCACTGCACTGACTTGGTAGGGGTGTCCTGAACCTTTCAGCCACTTCTGTGGCCTCTGTGCAGGGAACCAATTAGCGGCCAGAAGGATGACACATCAGCTTGGGTAGCCTCAGTACCCATAATACAGGTTGTTATGGAGCTCGCTAACTGGACAGAAAACAAAACAAGCAAATACTTACAGTTGCTGGTAACATTATGTTACATGTAAAAAGGAGGGGCTTTCAAATACCAGTCCTTATAATAGTTAATATAATTAAGATACTCCCCTATATTATATCCTTAGAGATCTTGATCTTTACAAGTCACACAGAAAGACATGTTTCTTTCTAAATATTAAGAATCTGTGCATGATGGGCTGAGAGGGCAGCATGACCAGGCATTCAGAATATGATTAATCCCTTTTAAGGAAAGATTAACACCACTATAATCAACTTTTCTACATGCTTGCCTGTGCCTTTAAAGTTCCAGAGGAATCAATAGATTTTCATTTAATGAGCTATTAATACAGTCAACTGCAAAGCGCCATGTTAGAACTAATCAGGAAAAAACAGAAGAAGAAAAAGATAAAACATAGTGTTGTGCAGCAGAATATACAAGTATTTGGAAAAGACTGACATTCAAATGAGCTCATCCAACAAAATTCCAGAAGGTCCACATTCCGCGCGTGTGTTAGCTTACTGCAAGAAAACTAGAAATTTTCAGGCAGCACTGAGGTGCCAGCACTACTACAGATTTGTCAAGGATCCCTTAATGCTACATAGAAGACATGCCCAGTAGATTATGAGGACATATATGTGCAAAGCAAATTAATCAAATTAATAAAAAAGTTTACTTCGCAAGAGCAACCAGTGTTTGAACCAGCTGTGAAAGACAACAAAATAGGACCCCCAATACAAGTGGAAAAAAAAATAAAATAAAATCAAGACACTCTGGATTTGATGTAATCCAAGAATTTGGGCATTTGTTCATAAATAACAACTCTATCATTTCTTTTCTATCTATAATTATAAACCTATGCCTTGACAAGAAACTCTTAGAAGAATTAAAATTCCTCTGGAATTATATCCAGAAAGAGATAGATAAAAAGTTATTCACTAATAATGAAACCCATAACTGGTGGGGTAGTCCTGAGATCAGAGAGCTTGCTGACTAGGTATAGATCTTTTTTTAAAAAAAAAGATATATATACAAATTCCCAAATTAAATATAAGAAGTTGAAGAACTGTTCGTTTGGACTGGGAGAATGAAAAATACCCTGGAGGGGAAACTGCAGTTCCCTATGGGATGCAGAACAGAGAGCTGAACTTATTGGGAAAACAACCACAGGATTTGGGCAGCTTTAACTTTCAAAGATCACAGAATCACAGAATCACAGAATGTTAGGGATTAGAAGGGACCCCAAAAGATCATCGAGTACAATCCCCCTGCTGGAGCAGGAACACCTAGATGAGGCTAGGCAGGTTTTGAATGTCTCCAGAGAAGGAGACTCCACAACTTCCCTGGGCAGCCTGTTCCAGTGTTCTGTCACCCTCACTGAGAAGTTTCTTCTCAATTTTAAGTGGAACCTCTTGTGTTCCAGTTTGAACCCATTACCCCTTTTCTTACCATTGGTTGTCACCGAGAAGAGGCTGGCTCCACGCACGTGATACTCACTTTTTATATATTGATAAACACTAATGAAGTCACCCCTCAGTCTCCTCCAAACTAAAGAGACCCAGCTCCCTCAGGGGAGGAGAGACACCAATGGAATGCACTGAACCAGGGGATCGCGTGCTGCAGGTACCTACAGGGACACGTCTAGACCCAAGTCACTCATCCTAGGCTCTCTTTAAAGCCAGAGAGAAACAGGCAGTTTCAGAAGGGAATCCCAGTGATGGTACCTATGAATGAATGAAGCATGAACTGATGGCACATTTGCCATCTGCACATTTGTCTGTGTGTACATATAAACACTTCAGATTCACTACCTTGGAAATTAATATAATAAAAGCACTAAAACTTACACTGTTTTTCTCTTTATTAAAATAAACAGCATGTGCATGAACATCTGTTAATATAAACAATTTTAAATACTTCTGAACTGTACTGTCAATTACAGTTTCAATAACTGTTTCACTTTGGCAACTCTTGTTGCAATAAATATGAAATATTAACTTGAATTTTAGAATCCAAGTAATAACATATCATAAAAATGTGTGGAACATTTTCCTTCTATCTGCAGAGCACATAGACCTTAAAAAATAATTTTCAAACAACTCTGTGATGAGGCAAGAACAGCTAATGATTTAAACTTACTCCCTCAGTGCCTAATTAAAACAGGCCAAATCAATTGGTTTGACAGGGTTTGAACAGATACTTAGCTAGTGATTAAATCTATGCTTTTGCTGTCCCTTTTCACTGCCAATGTGGAATTTCATAGACTGTCTATGATTTTTTTATAGTAAAACTAAATAACTCACAGCAAGTTATACTTTAACATTGCCTCTCCTGTGTTCATAGGCACTGTACCTGGGTGTAAAACATTTTCTTCCAGTTTATTTTTGTTACTTGTGATTGTGCAAGGCTCTTCTCTGATTTTAAAACTTGGTTGAAAAACTGCATCCAGAATCACTGCAGCCAATAGCATTTCACAAATGAGTTCACCCTTCTCCAGCAAGGTATCGCATAAATATTTTAGGACAGATAGTCACAATTTGATATTCAAAATTCAAGCTGTGCTGGTTAATTAGGATTGGTTACATAAGTTGCAGATTATTGGAAGACTGAAAAAAAATCGATGCAAAAGAAAAGGCTCAAAAAGCTGCAGGACTTTGAATCTTTGAGTGAAAACTTAACAAATGAGAAACACAGTGGTACTGCAGAACCCTGCCAGCAGTTTCTTTCCTGGAAGGACATATGCCTTGCTTGAGGCAGACATGTTAGAAAGATGAGGTTATAAAGAGTTTTTTACCTTGATGTACCCTGAAATAATATTTTTTTTTTACTCAGCCAGAAGATTGCTGTATGAAGATAGAAGTAAATTAGCATTCCACTCCATTTTTTCAGGAGGAGGTGTTGTACCACAGATAATCCATGGTGTATTGGGCTGTATGGATGTAAGTTTGCCATTTTGTGTGTTATTCCAACTTCGGTGCTGTTCTTAGAAGTGAAAGCTGATATCATAATTGCCACACTCACAACAAAACACTTTTTCCTAATTAAAGCAGAGAAGGAAGCCTAATTTACTAAAATAAGTTCTCATCACTTCTAATTAGGCAAATTTTAGCTGTATCTTATAAACTAAAAGTTCAAAAGTGCATCTGAATTTTCTGGAGGATGACCCTGTACCTACCAAAGCAAGCATTCAATCCATTAAACTCAAAAGCGCATGTACAGAGTCACACTGCTATTTACGTAATATTTTTCTATCTAAACCAAATCACATTGATAATTCTTGTGCAAACATTCAATGTGTTGAAAATTTTCTGTAAAGCTTCAAAATAAATTCCAGCAGACATCTCAAAAAAACCTAAACATTACTTCTTGGAATTGTTTAATGTCACTATTACTTATTAAATGAAATGGTACTCGTTGACACATAGATTACAAAAGCAATATCCACTGTGCTATTTCTTGTTGCCCACCATGGATGCTGAGGTCAGCAACCCTGTAAATAACAAAGTAACTCGTGTAAACTGACTTGACTGTTGTGATACTGGAAAGGCACAAGTTACATCTGAGGTCTGCCACTTCTCTACATCCTCCCAGTGTAAATTATCACTATTTTCTACTAAAGACAATGAACTCACAGGAGTCCTAAGCCACTGAAAGCAGGAAGTAAAGAAATCTGTGACAGGAGCTCATGAAATCACAAGCATCTTGAAGCAGATAAATAGGGAAAGATTGTTCCCCATCCAAGGACTGGAATTAGGGGTGACTTCAATGATCAAGAAGCAGCTGAAAACAATCAAAAGGAAAGAGTTTTTCACTCCATGGGATGGTAAACTCTGTAACATTGCTATAGGTTGCATGGAAGCCAAAAATTGTATGTTTTAAAAGTCATGAAGGTATCAAAACCCCTAAATCCAACAACCTTTAAACTGTAGGTATCTTGAAATTGGAAGTTTATGACTAAGAAACCTAGTGAAACACATGCCCTAGTCTTTTACTTCTACCTGACAACCTGCTATGGGTCACTAAGACAGCACTTGGAAGTAGATAAGCCTTTATCTGGACAAATCTCACTGTTTCAATGTTACCATGAGCATCAGATCCAAAATACCCAGTGGTCAGCATAAAACAATAATAAAACTATAAGAAAAAAAAAAATAGTAAAGGAAAACCCATGTGAATTTCAGTGAAATTTATATTCCCTAGTTGTTTTGGTTTTTTTTAATTTATATTAATTGGCCATATGTATTAGTGTATCCAAACCATACGGAAATAATAACCCCTCTCAAGGAGCCAATCTTTCCTACTCCTTCTCAGAAGCAATGATTACACTATATACTATCAATTTAACAGCAAGCGTACATTTGGCAGAAATATATTTATGACAAAAATGTGAACAAAATTAAAGCACAGGTATTAAGCAGTTTTGACAGTAGGGAGTTAAAGGAGCATGAAATTAAGTTATGCTAAGAGGTGATTTATAAAATGGCTGATTTCTGCTAGAGCACTGCTGTATTCCTGTCAAGTATTTTGTGCTCTCAAATGCATAACAAAGAGCATACCAGGCTCCAGAGGCAGTGGAAAAGATTAATAAAGTGAAAATGCTGAACACAGGGACATTAATACAATTTTGATTAAAAGACCAACCAGTTTGAAAGGTCAGAACACCTAACTGTTTAGCCCATAAAATAAAGTGACCATTAATGCGAAGAGTAAAAGATTAGAAATTGATCTTAACTTGGGAAGCAAGCAGAGACCTTGCAACAACACCATGACATGAAGACATTTAGAATTTCTTAGCCAAACATAAGGTGATATCCAGGATTTTTATTTTTAACATATTTGTTTACACTCCTCCATACCATGTGCTTTCTACTAGAGCCTGCATTGCTTCATGCCAACATCTCATGGGAGGAAGAAGCATTTGGATTAAGTGGCAAAGCTGAACAACAGGGATTGCTGCTAGGTTTCCAGGATAATTCAGGCTGGAAGGACACTTGGGGGCTCAGCTAGACCCACCTCTGCTGAAATCTTCCACAAATGCTAACAGTTTTGACTGCAACACTGCTACATTTCCCTATGCTCCTTTCCCATGTCCACACTACCATTTCTCTAATGCTTTTCCTGCAAAATATCCATGATCAATTGTCTCATTGAATAATAGTGTATTTTTTTAAAAAAATATTAATCACTTGCAGCTTTGCCTGCATTCTCAAGCTACATCTGCTATTCTGGACCCTGGCAGTGGCTCCAGTAGCGGGCTGACTCTGCGCAGGCATGGCTTTCACTGTTGTACCTCTGCTTAAACAGGTCTGAAAGTGGGCACAGAAGTAGAGTTTCCACACTAGAGAAAATCAATGACCACATCCCAGAAGGGTTCTGTGTCAGAACTGGTCCTATTCAGCACATTCAAAGATGAATTAGAAGTGAATAGTGAGGTGGCAAATCATATCAATGACACCAGAACTACCCAGACGAGTGAAAATTAACGGTCACTGCAAAGATTCAAAGGATCTTCTCATATGAGCATTGTAATGACAGAATAAATTCATCATCAATAACTGAAAGAAACAAAACTGTAGAAAAACCAATGTGATGTAAACTTAAGAAGTGGTGAGCTCCAAATTAGCTGTTACACACAGAAAGAAATCCTGTAGGATGCAAGCTGTTCTCCGGAAGAGTTAGTGTTGTGTAAAGTGCCACTAGACAAACAAAATGCTAGAATCTATTATGAAAGTAACAGACAGAAACTGCATTTTGCCACTGCATAAATTATGACACATTGTTTTCTGCATCTCTGAAAAAAAACAAACCAAAACAAAACAAAAAAAAAAAACCAAAGATACTGCTCAGATGAGTAGAAATTCAATATGTTCTATGGAACAGAGAAAACTGGTGGGGGGCCTGAGAAAAGGCTAGAAAAACATGAATGACATGGGGATAAAACATAAATAAGCTGCAGTTATTCATTATTTTTCATGCCACAAGGCAGAAAAAGCATCTAATAAAATTATTAGGCCTTACATAATTCTAAATGAAATATTTTTCCATAGCATGTGTGGTTGAAGTCCAGAATTTTTTTACCTCAGCACTTTTGACTGCTTTTTATAGGACCTCCACAAAATGTATTTTCATTAAGATTCACTCAATGTTTGAACTAGTCTGTATATCTGATTTCCTGACACTCCAGGAAAGCTCTTTCTGAACTAGAGCCAGTGGGGGTATCAGTGCTCAATTCTTTGTGAAGTCCAATGGTCAAGAGGATTTGATCAGAACATGAGAGCAGTTAGAAACAAATGTTTCTCATTTAACATGCCTGTCTTTACAAGTAAGTACAGGTATACTCACTGTATTTCTGTCAGATGCAGCAGCTCTAAAAAAGACCAGGCAATGATGAAACAGATTCTAATTTTTTTCAACATTTTTCTGCCTCAATAAATAGCCACATTATCCCTAGTATAGTGAAAACCATGTTAGGAACAAGCAATTTCTCCCATTAATGACAAATAAATCTAAATACAATGCATGTGAGACAAAGAATCATATTAGATATTGTAGTACTTTGGTGCTTAAATTCATTATATTGAAATAATCTTAAGCATTAATTATCTCAGTCTTCAGCACTGTTAAAGAATCTACACTGAACCTAGTTTATCTCAAATTCCTACTTTTCTTTTAATTTGTAGGTTTTATAGGGACCAAGAAATAATGCTATTTTTATTGTTTTCTTCTTCTTTCACTGCTGTTTGCAGACGGTAGAAAAATAAAAAGAATGAACATAAAGAGTATCTGAACTGTGCCACAAAGATCAGCACCAATGGAGGATACAGAGCGAAACGTGGACTGAGGTAGTACATCCACTACAGCACAATGCAGCCCGGTGAAGGAATGCTGGCGCCAGTCTGGAAGCAGCATCATTGTGTTCATGTGTATTAAAAAGTATCATCCAGGGATGTTTCTTGTTGTCTGAATGGAAAAAAACAGACAAACCAGTAAAAGCCATCTCATTTCTCTGCAGAGAATGGACAAACCTGTGAATAAGGCTGTCTGCAGAGGTGAGGCTGGAACAACATGATCTCCTTCAGATTAGATTCATTGAATTTTCTCCGGCTTCTAGTGAGTTGGAACATGGGTTCTCAGTTTGAACATGGGTGATGCACAATGACCTTTCAGATCACTGTAGGAAAGGGACTGTTTTGTCATTGCAAAATACTGTTGAACAGCAGCTACTAAATCTCCACACAAACAGGAAATTCATGGTTCTAGTGGAAGTAAACAAAAATTTTTCCACCTGCAGGTCAATTCTCCTGTTATGGTATGTTTCAGGATTGCTGAAATTTGTTGATACAAAGATTGTTCATTTCTATCAGCAGCACTGAGCCAACAAGTCCGATTTTTACAGTAATGGTTTGTTATTTTTATTATTTTACAATAGCTAATAGACAACTAAATGTTATGACCAGCAACAAACAGCAAACAAGATTTCTCATCTTTCCATACCATTGTCTCATTGCCATTTATTCAACCTCTCCTTCACCGCAATGTCTAGTACATAAATTCGTACTTGGTCTCAGGCAGTCATGAGATGGATCCCGCACTGAACTACCCTGGTGTAAAACGAGGGTAATTTTCTTCTGACCTATGATTGCATAAAGCCTGTAATTCAGTCATGGTAGGCTCTTCCAAGCCTTTTTATGTGCTCTAGTGTGTGTTTTCTGCATGAGCCTTTTCTTCTTAATGCCTTTTCAATCCTCTCTACTAAAACAGACATTATAGAAGAGAAACTTACAAAAGTTCTAGAATAAAATGCTTTTTGTTGTAATCGATATTTGTTTAACCATGGAGTTATAAGTACTTCATACATAGAAGGGGCAGCCTTCCAGAAGACTGCTGCACGACTTTCTACCATAGTAGAAATTAGTCTGGCTTTTTCCAAATCGATTAACCACATGCATCTCATAGAAATTTCATCATAAGCAAGGCACAGAACACCAAGAAAAAAAAAAAGCCAACAAGCTTATGAACAAATTCTGTTAGAAGCAAACCAAATTTTAGCCATCATGAACATTTGGAAATTCTATACAGACCTTTGAATTTGCAAATTCTCAGCTGGTTTTTGGATAGTCATTTAGTCTCATGATTCCCCCTGTTTTGCATATATCACTGTCACCAGTTGAGAGAGAGAGAGAATGTTTCTCATGAAACAGAGCAATTCGTGCAGGGACAGATAATCAAATAATAAAATTCAAAAAGCTTAAACTCCTTGCCTCTGTTCAAATTAATTTGTCATTTTCCACTTTCAGTCTGTAAGCAACGCTACAGACTGAACTAAATTGATTGTCCCCTGAGGAAGTGTTCTGGGAAATAAAAGAGTAATAGAAATCTTCAAAAACAATAAACACTGTTGATCACCAATTATGCCAAGTAGATGAGAAATAGGAAAAAAAAAAAAAAAAGAAAGACAAAAAAAATAAAATGTTCTTCAGACACAAATTAGAAGAGAACAGGAAGCGTGTGGGACTAGCCTTCACCAAAGATGGATTACATAGCCTAGCATGAACCCACACATACTAAGGTGATATCAAAACAGGAATTAGTGCTTTTTAATTTTCAACACAATGACAAAATCGGATACCCAGCTCCTTAAATCAAATTTAAAAGGTTGCATTAGATGCTTGAACTCTCTGTATATTGAAAGGTAGGGAGCTGGATGTGATTCTGAAATCCATTCAGCTAAACTGTGGGATGCCTCTATTAGAGAATAGAAAATTATGAATGAAAGAACACACGTGCCTGAAATTCACCCCCACAATCCACTCTCCATTTAGCTGGCTATGCCCAGATGTCTATGAGAAATCAGTATTCAAAACCATTCTTTATATGCTTATATGTTTTTTTGTTCAAACAACTGGTCTCTTTCTCTCTAAGCCCTCTACAGCCATAAGTATTTAAAAACACAGTTTATGCACCCTAAGAACAGGCCTATAATCAATCAATAGACCCAGGCATAAACTATAGAATAGCTGGAGAACTTCATACGGTCTAATAAAACAAAAGCATTTGATTAATCCACTCAGGTACAAACTAGACAGGGAAAAAGCAGTTTAAAATAGCAATCACTACAACTACAAATGTGTATTTTCTACATCTGCAGCTGAGCAACAGCCAATAAATAATTTTAAACTGACAATTAAAAAAATAACTTTTCAAGTACTGCATTTTATAACAGCTTCTCTATAGAAGGAATAAGGAAAGAAAAACCTATCTGGCCTCTAGGATATAGTCTGAAAATTTTATAGGGGGATTTCAGGAGATGTTGGCAGGTATCTGGAGTTACTGATCCAAAGGTCTTTCCCATCCTCCATTCCTATGCTGTGTCTGCATAGCAGGCTACTAGCAATGTGGCTCCAGACTTTTTAAATGACTGGAACAGTCATTGAGAACATATATGTAAGAGCTGGAAGAGTTGATACCAATTAATTCACAGTAAAGCATTTAAATAGATATTGAAAAAGCATGCCATGGTCTCAACCTATTTGACAGAAACTACTGAGTACAAACAAATGCACAATTATCACTGAGAATCTGGGAGGGTATCTGGGGGATGAACCTGTTCTTCCTAGGGGTCTACACTTTCAAGATAAAAGGTAGTCTCAACTAAAGCTTAAAAGAGTGAAGACAAACACTTAAAAAACAGGAAGCTAAATTTAAGCTCCTACAGTTATATGTTGGCACCATATGGTCATTTTTTCAAAAAAATGTGGTTGATTTAAGAGCAAAAGCCCCGTTAAAAGCCACTTGGACATGAAGACTTTAGATACTGTTACCCAACTATGGGTGCGTATCTTTGAGACTTAGGGTTTATGTAACTTCACGTAATCATAGTTCAGCAAAATAACAGTCTCTAAACAACTGTTGACATTCTCAAGAGCTATATTTTAGCTCCCACTGAATGGCACCACATAGCAAAAGTGGCTTGGTGGTTTAGTCTTGTGCCTGAACAGTGACAGTTACCTTGCTAAAAATGCACCCTGCTGTGTTGAATGCAGATCAGTGTATTCTTCTGAGACCTGTGCTTCACTTTTAAAATACTGTGAGAGATCTACAAAGTAGGCATTACCAACCTCAGGCCCACCATGAACTACTAGCAGGTAGTAAAGGTAGTCATCTGTTGGCTATGAGGAGTCTGCAGAAGTACATATTGAGATATCTTTTAAAAAGACAGTTCAGAAGTTTGGATTAGAAATTCCCATTAATTTTCATGAGAATTCAGCCCATACATTATTCAGGCAACTGTGAACCTCTCAGGCAAACTGTCTTCCACTGTACTGTTCTGTGCAGTCAGTGTTCTCTCCGGCCTCATTGTACCTGGATCTGACCATTACACTCAGGCTCAGCTGGCTTCCTGATTTAAATATAAACAGCAAAACCAAGAAAATGAACAAAGAGGAGAGCTGCATGCCAGATTTTTTTCTGAGAAATCTCCCCTTCACATTAGGTTTGTGATAAACAGGTTTGGGAAACAACAAGCTGCTCATGGATTTATCTGTCCTTTGGAAGTGATCAATTTTGCAATCACACACTGAGTTTTCCTTCTTGTTCCCATACATAACCTATTAGTTATATGTGTGAGGATTAAAATTCTAGTCCTTTGCACTATGTTCCACACCAGTAGGATTCATTCGGATAAATTTTATGATTCTTTGTCCTTTTCCCAAAAAGCGAAACTTGCAGCTAAAGAAATGAATCTAAAAAATAATTCAAAAAATATTTCATGAAGTGATTAGTGCATGCCATCAGACTGCCTTAGCAAGGCAACTGGCTAGAAAAGCATCAAGTATAAATATAAATAAAATACAGATTTTATTCTAGTATATGTGATGGATTACCTTTCTATGATGAATTACTTTTCAGTTTAAGGCTGGATCCATGTACAACTTACATGTCTCATGGGCACCTAAAACAATTTACTTAAAGGAAATAGCGCATAATAGTGTGTTTGAACAACAGTTAGTGGATTTGAACATTTCTAGCTTGTTAGCATTTTTCTGCTATCACAGTGTAAAATTTTCAGAATTGCACAACTTTTTCAATCTATTAATTTTATTTGCTGCAAGAGGTTGTTTAACTTTCTTTAGCAGTAGACGCTTCATCTTTTTTTCTTCAGGAACAACAACAACAACAAAAGTAAGCATGCCCTTGTTTGCGATGATTACACTTCCATTCCATTTTTCTTTTAGTTTAGCTGACTTGGAAAACAAACAAACAAATAAATAAACACCACAAAGCAAAACCAAAAAACAACTGGAAATTTAATTACATATAAAATCTCTCTGAACTCGGTCAAGTAGTATAATACCAATAACTTTGCAAAACTCAGTCATTGCACTTTTACTGTCCACTTCAAGCTGTGTCCAGTTGCAACCTATCATATGAAGATGGAATGAAGTGCAGAAATGCTCTGTGCAGCATAAGCCAGGGTAGCTCTGGAACAAGCAGCAGAGCTGGCACCTCCCCTCAGCCCTGAGCCAGCTGATTCTGTCAAGAGGCAGGGCTCCTGTCTCCACATGGTGCACCATAATGGGTTTGGGATGGGCTGAAGTTTTCATTCAGTGCTGCAGGATGCTGTACCTACACACCAGTGCACTTGGAGATCTTTGCATTTTGATCGCTTGCAAAGGACAGTTTAGAAGACATGGAGACAGTCAGTCTCCTTGGGCAGCAACAAAGCACAGCAAGCTCCAAATGCAGCTGAATTTGAGGTCCTCTCCCTTTCTTCTCCTGCAGCTTTGGTGCAATGACCAGCCAGTGCTTCTTACAGCAAGAAACACTGTGCTGGCATTAAAATAGAGTTAGCAGTGTTTCTCTTGCATGAACACCCCTGAGAGGATAGGATTGAAAACACCAAAGTTGCTATTACATCCAAGAGTGGAGGCAATGTTGAAGTCTTACTGAAAGCTTTGATGTGTGAACTCACATACCAGCAGTTGCCAAGCATTTATTTGCAAAATTGTTTCCTTTAGCTGGGCTTTCAAGGTGATATTGAATTCCAGTTTCCAACCCAAGCCTACTTTATGCCATCACCATTTGTGTGAAGACAGTCCACATAATCTACAGTTTATGAAATATTCTCAGATTAAAAACTGTTGACAGCCAGACTAAGAAAGATTTCTGAAAAGAGCAGTGGATACAGCTAATTACGTTGATTCATCTAGCTCCAGGCCAGGCTGTAGTAGTAATTTCCTTACACAGTAAATTCTGCAAGGAAGCCTGTAATTATTTGCTCTGTTATATGGTAAAATAATGACTGCACCTGGTACAATTCCAGTAGAGCAGATGGAAGATAAGGATGGAATAAGAAAGCAATAAAATGCAACACATCAGCACTACTACCTCTGATGGATTTCAGGAAGGATCAATACACTCTAACAATATAGGAAGAAATGGTAATGTATTTTACTTTGCTCCTGGAAGCTTCTTCTCAGAGAAGCAAAGGAAAAAGGTAGCACAAAATAAAAAAAAACAAAAATTAAAAAAAAAATATGGAAGATACAGAGAATCATGTAGCTTGATAAAGGTAAAAAAGCCTGTCTCTACAGAATAGTAATTGTTATTTCAGTGCAAATCACATAACCCAGTGTATAAGGAGCCAAAAATATCATTTTTGTATTCTTTTACATAATTTGTGAATGTAGGTACAATATCTATACACATTCTGGCGTACGGACATTTCTGTACAGAAAATTTTGTACACAGATCTCAAGATACCACTCTTTAGAATTTGATTGAATGCAGATGGATGAAAAAGAAAAGTCCTTGGTGCTATTAAAACCTTAAAAAAAAGGTGGGACCCTTTAGCTGACTTCCAGCTGTTACACTTTTCTGCTTTCCTGTAATAGAATAGAACAGAATATTTTCAGTTGGAAGGGATCTACAACAATCATCTAGTCCAACTGTCTGACCAATTCAGGGCTCATCCGAAATTACAAGATGTTATTAAGGACACTGTCCAAATGCCTTTTAAACACTGATAGGCCTTGTGGCATCAACCTCCTCTCCAGGAAGCCTGTTTCAGCGTCTGACCACCCTTTTAGTAAAGAAATGCTTCCTAATGTCCAGTCTAAACCTCTGCTGGTGCAGCTTTGAACCGTTCCCACATGTCCTATTATCAGATACCAGGGAGGAGAGCTCAGCACTTCCTTCTCTCCTTTCCCTCCTCAGGAAGCTGTAGAGAGGCGTCAAGTCACCCTTCAGCCTCCTTTTCTCTGAAGTAGACAAGCCCAAAGTCCTTAGCTGCTCCTCATAAGACATTCCTTCAAGACCTGTCAACCGCTTTGTTGCTCTCCTCTGGATGCATTCAAGGACCTTTTCATCCTTCTTAAATTGTGGGGCCCAGAACTGCACACAGTACTCAAGGTGAGGCAGCATCAACACTGAATACAGTAGGATAATCACCATTCCTGACAGGCTGGTGATGCTATGTGTGATGCCACCAGATGGGGATTACCCTCTTGGCTGCCAGGGCACACGCTGCTGACTGACATTGAGCTGCTGCCAACTGGCACCCCCAGATCCATTTCTGCAGAGCTGCTCTGCAGCCACCCTTCTCCCAATTTATGCTTATGTCCGGCATTACTCCATTCTTGATGCAGAATCCAGCATTTTAACTTGCTAAATGTCACGCCATTATTCATTGCCCAGTGCTAGAATCTAACTAGATCCCTCTGCAAGCCCTTTTGTCCCTCAAAAGAGTCAACAGGACCTCCCAGTTTGGTATCATCGGCAAACTTGATAACGGTGCATTCAACTCCTGCAACCATTTCATTAACTAAAGTTAACAGAATTAGTCCTAGAATTCAACCCTGAGAAACACCACTGGTGACCAGTTGCCAGCCAGATGCAGCTGCAGACAAGTTTTCAAGCACAGTCACTAGGTTCAAGTGTTAACCCCAAGACTCATATGCACAAATTACTGTTTGCTAAACATAATACTAATATCTGCATGTCATTCTTACACTTAGAGCACAAATATGTAACCCAATCATGCTACAATAAAGTAAATTTATGCAAGTAATTTGAAGTAACATGAGAAGTCCTTTAGAAATTTCTGAAAGTTATTCCTTGATTTTTTTTCCAAGGGTACAGTTGTATTATTTTTCTCCCAAAGTAAAGGATGGTGGAATTCACACACCTAGGATCTACAACCCTCTAAAAGCTATTTCCACTAAAAACAACAACAAAAAAATCCTGTCTTAAAACCAGACATGGAATACTTGAGGTTCCTGTGAAACAGCAGGACAGAGCCTCTGACCTGCAGTATTCCCAATATTCATCCATAAAACTACTGGAACTGATCTTGGTCTCAGCTATCAACCAAATTCTTGTTTGTCCAGGTTAAACCAAAAATTCTTAAACCTTGGAAGTTTATTCATCACCAGGCAAATAAGTTCCTATCTTCATAACTCTGAAAAAGCAAATATTTTATTATATCTTAGTGATTTTTGGTGCTATCATTCTAAAATATCTGAAAGAAGATGGCTTTTTTGAGAATAAATGCTTAGTATTTATGAATTTGGGTTCTTCTTAACTCATCCAAATCTGAATATTTATGAATTAGCCTTTTCCCAAAGACATTCAAAACTGTAAATTACTGAAAATTACCATGAAAATGAAACTACTGGGGATAATAAAAACCTCATATCTGATATCTAGAAAACTATTTCTCTCTCTGTTCATGATCAATATTTTTGCATGAACAAAAGGAGTCATAAATAGTTAAGCTGGAAGTGTACTTTGAGGTATTTTTTAATTAGTAGTTAACATAACACCATTTCAAATTGTTTAGTTGATAAATTCAGATACAGAAATTAAAATGTTTAAAAATTCTGCTTACAAAAATTATTTATTAGCCACAAGAAAATATAATCAAGGCAATAAATCTTCTCTTAAAACATAATTATTTTGACCTTAAGTATTTCTATAATAATTATTCATGAGTAATGGAAATGACACTCATAAAATTAAATTCTCACACTGTCTAATAAGTGCTTTTAATCAAAGAAAAAAATTCATAAGGTAATTAAACTTCATAGACTTTCACAGTGGAAGAATATAAGGAATACAAACAAAGCACACCACTTAATTCAATCACCATCTGATTTATTCTTTATGTAATCTTATAAAATCTTAAAAATATATTTGTATGGATTTAAAGAACTTCCCTGACTATCACTTCTAATCTTGTAGTCATCTGGGTAAGTAACAGTGGTAAGTTATGGATGCCAGTAACCTTAACTATGTGCAAATCCTTTTTAAGACAGTACCATGACCAGGCTTACCACGCAGTACACGTAAAAATCAAGGACTCATTTTGTTTGGGATTATCCAATATACCAACAACATAAAGCCTTAGACCTGAGAATTTGCTAATGCGTCTTGCACATTATTGTTTTATGCAATGAAAAGTTTCTAGTTTGGATTCAGTTCTGAAATTTCTGGGTAACTTACAGGAGCACTTCTTGGATTCTGTATGATTCCGTGAAAAATCTCAGTCTGCAGGGTAGAATCCACACTTTCTGCACAGCTACTTTATTTTCTAGTATCTGCCAAGGTGTATTGGGTAAATTATTTTCCTAAATGGAAATTCAAATCTCTCCTCGAAATTCACCTGATTATCTCTGCGTCCTTCAATGATGAGATGTATTTAAGCACAAGAACCTCCCTCTGTCCATGCACTGAGCATTCCTTGGGGCAGGTAATGTTTGTTTCAAGACTTTAACACTGAATTTGTGAACAACATATAAACAAATAACCGCCTATTCACATAGCTTATGTCCATTACCTTAACCAATGTTCACCATGTTTGTTTACCTCTCTGTCTTCCCAGCTTCACAGCAGAGAGCCCTTTTAGCTTACCTGTTCTTCAAAAGTAATTGTACCAAGCATTGTAGTCTGTATAGAAGGCAGTAAGATTTGTAAATCTAATGATCTCTGGGAGTGAAATCCCAGCTCAAAAGTCAGTGGAGCCACACCATTCCTCTCCACTTTGACCCCTGAGACAGTGTTTGCATTTTCAATACCATAGACAATGTAGAGCATTAACATGTCAGAAAATAAGAAAAAAAATATTTAAGCAAGCTGGAAATAGTGAAAAAAACTTGAGAAAAACCATTCCATACAAACAAAAAAATATATTCATTTTCTTAAACTAATGGTATGCAGCAGATAGACAACAGGAACAAAAGTAAATATAAAGGTAAAAGTCTTTAGGAGTTTCTGCTCCTCTTTGAGAGGCGGAAAATAGAAAACTGGGAAATTTAAAATACTTTCTAGCTTTACAAGACAAAATATAAAAAATGTTGATACTCTGTCAGCTAATGAAGATGATGCATTAAACAGGTTGAAATAGTAGTTAGCATGGTATCTCTGGAAACAGAACTGATCTGTCCTTACACTGAGCACCATCTGAGCCAGAAAAACCGATACAAATTATCCAGTCCGGCAGCCAAATTGCCAAATTGTAAATGGGCATTTTCCGTCAATGTAGTGTTTGGACAGTGATTACTCAGAAGAAAGGTGAAAATTCAGTAAACCCATAGTCAGCTGCTGGCTGTGCACTGGGGCGGTTCCACAGGGAGCACTGGGGTGACCCAAGGGACAGGCAGCAGGCTGGCAGGGCCCATGGCAATGGTGGACAAAGCTGTAGACCCTGCATGAGCAGTGCTTGCAGGGTCTGCTGCTCCAGGAAGGGTGGAAGTCTGCAGGGACCTTCCCACATGTTGCTCTTCCCCAGTAAGGGCATCTGAGCCTCCCAGCACCTCTTGGTCCCAGTGCCTTCTCCCTGGCAGAGGGCAGCCTTGTCCAGCTGCAGCCTTGGGTCCTTCTCTGCTTTGTTCCCTGGGCAGCCAGTGCTGAAAAGAGGTACAGCGGGCTTCTCATAGGGGGTAAGGTCAGGCAGGTACCAAGGGAGGGTAATAGTCTTTCAAGGAAAAGTGTCAATGAGAGGAAAACATGCACTTGAATCCTTGAAATTTCTCTGAACAGTTTATTGACTTTTCCTTTCCATACCCTTATCTGTCATCTCCAGACTGGTTCTCCAGAGCTTCCTCACTTCCATAAATCACCACTGACCACTCCACCTGTATTTCAATGTCATCTCTTGGCCTCACTGTCTTCCCTGCTGTGTTCCACCTCCACTAGGAGATCCTTCACCGTTGCTGTTGATGGACTCAACCTAAAACCAGAGGATGAAAAATTCGAGCAGAACACGATCTTTTGGGATTGCTATTCCAGTAAGATTTTTTTTTACAGCAACAGAAAGTATTTTAAGATTTCTACTTCCACTTTGTCTGCAACAGAATAATCAATTATTCTTAGCTCTGTAATACGCACATTGTTACAATTGTCTTTTCATCTGCTATAGTGTCCTTTCTTCCTTCTCTAGACAAATGCCTAGGTTCTTCATCATAACCATACAAAACTTTTAACATAAAATTAGATAGCATATATCAATGGAACATTGTGTTTAATACAAATAGCACCATTACTCAGATACAGAGGACCATTTGGATATACCTTTCGGCTTTTTAAATAATTCCCAGAGTACAGCTGCTCCCTGTCTTGGAGATCAGATATTCTTTTTAATGCACCATGAATTATTACTAATATGAGGTTTTTTTATTATATTTCTTTTCATAGAAAAATATATGAAGTTTCACTGTATTAAAAATAGACAATCAAATTTGTTCTTCTCCACTCACAGTAACTCCCTTTTCTCTTTTATTCCCAGTAACAAGACTCTTTTCGCTCTTGTCCCCTTCTTCTTCACCACCCTCAACATGTGTGGATGCCAACAACAGACCCATATATTCATCATCTCCCTTCTATTTCCTCTAAGATTTGGCTGTGAAATGAGGTACAGCTTCTCCTGGAAATGATAATGGGATGGCTCTTTGAAGTTTCCCTACTGTCTTTCTTGTGAAGCTGAATGCCTCAGGATAACTGAACAGCAGCAAAAGAAAAGGCACAAAAGAGCTGCACACAGTTAAATTTTCAAAAACTCATTAAAAAAATTACCACTTTTCTCTTGCAGGAAAGTATTCATGACTTACACTACACCCATTACTAATATGATCATAACTGCATCTTCCTTATGCTTTGGTATGTCACTACTAGTTTGAGAAATGCAACAACTCATATTTAAAGAGCAGTGCCTATTGTACTGTGGCATCTTTTCCTTTTGTTCTCAAGGACCCAATTTTCACCAGACTGAGTTATTCTTTCTTGTACTTATGGTTTATTCATTAAGTTAAGTGTTGAGGCCTAATAATGTGAAGTATTTGTCTTTGACTTCAACAACATACTTCTGCAAAGCCTGTTAATTGCACTTCTTTATTATTTAGGAAATATGCACATTTTTTTCTGGAAGATAACAACATATATTACAGTAAATTATGGTCAGTTGCTAATGAGAAAATGAGGATGAAGATAAGAATCTATTTTTCTGACTTGACTTGTATTTCACTGGAATTTCTCATAATTGCTTTGGTCACAGCTACGCTGTGAAGTCCTTCACTTCAATGGGACTATTAACCAGAGTGTTTATCAATAAGAAGGTCACAATTTAGTGTTTCCAATAAATGTTTGAACATACATACAGGTTGGGACTTACACCAAATTCAAATCAGTATATTGCATTACCCATAGAGGGTGGCAGAGAACAAGTTATTAAATTTCTGTCCTACATTTGAATTAGTCTGGCACTCTACAGGGCAATACTCTGATATTGGCTTAAGACACAAAAAATAAATTTAGAAAAAAATGCACAGTTTATAGTTTCAAGAAAAATAAAAGATGAAAAGTACTTGGTTTGCTCTGTTCTGATTTTTCACATTTTTTTATGGCAATTTTATTCTTAATGATCTGCCTTTTAATGAAACAATGGAAGTCACTCCAGAGTAGAAGTAAAATCTGAATTTCTGATCTTTGATCAACTCCAACATTTTCATATGTATCTTAGACCACAGGGTCCTCCCTGTGTGAGGATGGGCCAGACCATGGCTGAGCCATGCCGTAACAGTGCACAGGCCAGGACACGAGTTTCTAAGTTAGCTTTTAGCCCAAATGAGACAGCAAGACCTTGAAAAATGCTATGAGCTCTTCACAACTAGGGCATCACCATCCTTTCTCCATCCATTTGTGCAAAGTTGATCAAATAGCCTGGTAATACCAGTAAAGTGCATGTTATCTCTGCCATTGAAGATGAATCAGGCCTTCTCTGCCCCAAATAGTGTTTTCTCAATAGCAGGCCCTGCATGCAGAGCAGCACTGTGCAGCGATTCTGCTCTCAGTCAGTGCCAGGTTACTGGATTTTGAAGCATGAAAATACCTATTCAAGTTCCTTGTGAGTGGGGAAAAAACAACTTTGGATCAAATATTTCACAACTGATGACACATGTACCTCTCCAAAACTCCCCATGTGTCACAGTTTGATCCATTTCTTTATGGAAAAGGACGGACTTGCAGGGTACTATAAATTGTTCTGCATGCTACAATGCAGTAACATTGTAATACCCTCTGTTGATTCACGAGCATCTAGCATTGGCCACTGCTTTCTTAGAAGTTCAGCTATGTTTGGCCCCAGGGACCTGGAACTCTGAGGAAATATATTCACCAGCCTATGTGCCCAGTGACAGTCCTCAGCATAGGCACATTACTCTAGCAGCTTGGACCCTGACCCACAGGACTTGGTATACACAACTTTTGAAATTCCTACACATTCTTAAAACTATAAGCCACTTTTTAAATGCAGAGATTTGTAATATATTAGAGTCTTCTTTCATAATTAGACTTCTACTGTGTTTGTACTAAATGAAACAGTTCAGAGCTTTTCTGATCTTGGGGAAATTAAAAAAAAAAATGGAGAGCAAAAATTATTTGTTATAAATATTCTCTTACCTCTATTGTAAACTAATCCGTCTAAGGGCTGAGTAAATGGGATGTGCCTGGATGAAAGGCACAGAGTGCTGCTGGAGTTCCAGCACAAAGCCAGAGCAGAACCTTCTCTCCTTTTAGTCACAAGACTTCCATGGAAGGGAGTAACAAGTGCAGTTATTATTTTATAGAGTTTTTTAAAGTGCTGAACATGAAAAATGGGGCAGAGTTTTATGCCTGAAAGAGCTCACAATTGAAATAGCTAGCAAAAATAGACAGTTATCAGATGATGGCTAGAGGATGTGATACATCAAAACCTGAAGTTTTTGAGCCAAGAAGATTAGCATGCACCGTATCAGTTCCACTATTTTGTATTCAAGCATCATCTGCGATCTTCAGTTTCAGAGAGATTAGAGCTTCACAGAGGCAGCATTAGAAACAGGTTGCTGGGAGAACAGCTGGTCAGAAATTTTCCAGTGAAACAAAATTTGATCTGAAATACCACCAGCTTGGTAACCTTTGATGAATGCAAATAGGGTTTGAAGGGAACCCTGCCCAAGCTGGGAGACAGGACAGATACCCTGAAGTCTTGAAAACACTGGTTGGAGTGGGGGCTAAACAGGGTGCAGAACTTTGAATTCACAAGGTTTGTGCCCCTAAGAGGTTTCATATGAAATGGTGGTCCATTAGGTCCATAAATGGCACCTACCCTGAGTATACACTTGCAGCTGCTATGCACTTTCCAAAAAGGAATTTCCTTGTCAACAGGCGTCTCACCCTGTAGTTATGAGTAGTTTACCCAGGCAATTAAAAAAATTCCCATCTCTGCAGGAAAGTTAAGACCTGGCTGCAAGGTCAATCTTGTAGATAGTGCTTGCTGAGAAAATGATCTCTGTGATAAAACATTGGCACTCCTCCAATTGAATCAAAACTTATACCAGCGGTTGCTTTTATTTGTGTAATGTCTGTCATTTCTGCTTGAAAAATTAAGGAAGATAAAGAAATTAAAATGTAGCGGGGCCAATGCCAACTCATTTCATGTTTAACCAAACAGTTACCAATTTGCAAGAAATTTCAGGTGGTGTTGACCTGGATAAGATTCAAGTAAGTGACCTAGAAATAAACAGCTATGTATCTCATTACTGCTCCCTACATCCATCTTGTCCTGAGGCACTTCCCAGTGGAGCCTGAGCCAATACAAGATAATATATTTACTTTGCTCCTAAACACCAAAGTTTTTAGCTCAACAACCAAAAAAAAAAATCCAGATTTCACCATTATCTGCAAAAGGACAGGCTTTTTAGTCATGCATCCAATGCCAAAAAACATGATCTACAGAGAAAAGTACACATTTTCTATGTACTCTACTGTTACAGAATCAATTATGTTTTGCTATAAGGAGAAAATATTTTAGAAAGCTCCTGCTCATTTCAGGAGTCACAGTGCTTCACATTTTAGCTTTCTGCAGTCTAAGCTGTGATAGATCAATATATTTGGCATGCCCTTTGTTTGCAAGACTCATTCTTATGTTTTAGCTGCTCACATTCATCATGAAGGGACAGAAAGAGAAAAATCTAAACTAAAGTCCCAGTCCTTAAGAATGGCTGCTGCAAAAGAATCATGTGTAGGAAAAAAAAAAAAAGGTCTGTTGTAGCAAATAAAAGAGACAGTACTGGGATGGAGGTAAGAGATTTAAGATTTAATACACATGTGATCACTACCCATTGCACAATTGGAGGGATACTCATGTTAAGGCACTTCACAGGAAGAGGAAAGGACAGAGGGGAAAAGGTGTACGAAAGGATGAGAAAAAAAGAAAAAGCAGATCAGAGGATTTAATCTATAGATTAAATTCTCACTCTGACGCCTTAATTCATTATAAAAATGCACTTATTTTGCTTACAGGCAAGCCTGTTTGATGCTTTATAGCAAAGACTGCCACAGTGAAAATAGTATCAGAGGATTCAATGTTGCCTCAGAGATGGTAGATTGTGCTAATACTCTTCCAATGAAATAAGTTTAGAAGGGTTATGGGATGGATAATGTCTCCTACCAGGCTTCAAAAAATAAACACAAATGAACAAGCATTGTCAGTTTCTGAATTCTAGGAATGAAATCTACTCACATCAGACTTTCTTTTGCTGAATAGACATCAATACCACCCCACAGCTGTGGTCATCAGCTTTCCCAAGACATCACACACACACACATATATAGAATATAGAATATAGAATATAGAATATAGAATATAGAATATAGAACCCCTTAGCCTCTAACAAAGACTACTGATAAGGAAGACAAAACAGATTTGTAAAACCACACATGCTATGGGAAAGGTAGTGGTTCCCTTTCTCTTCCAGTACCAAAACTAGAGGCCATTAATTGAAATTTCAGAAAGCATGTCCAAAACAGCCAAAAGGAGTCTACTCTTCACATAATGTGCAACAAGTTGTGAGTTTCTCAGCCCAGGAAACTGTGAATACCAAAATTTTACATGAGTTCAGAAAGTGACTGAACACATGTAAGAACAGACCTTCTAAAGCAATGCTTCTGAATCAACCCATGATATCCTTCTAGCCTTCAGCAAGCACTTGTTCTCATATTCTTGTTATTTACCACTTTCAGCATGATAATGCAGAGCTAGACAGACATTTTGTCAGAGTCATTACAGTGACTCTCAGATTCTTTAACTAGAAAAACAAATGTTTTAATTACTGTTCCTTTTCACAAAGAACTGTCACTGACTCTTCTGTTACACTGGAAAGTTACACTTTCATGCAATTAATGGCTTGCTATTTCCAAAAGAAAGCTTTAATACATTGATACAGAAGACATTTTCAGATGGTAAAGAATATTTAACAGGCAGTTCCACCACTTGATTCAGGGAAATGATTGTAACTTTCTCATATTTTAACCATTTATTAGGAATTACAGAACTATACAGGTTGTAAGGGAACCTCCTTTACTCATTTAACCCAATCTCCTGCTCATAGTGAGTCTAGCAAAAGCAGGTTACACAAGATCTACAGCTGTATTCTGAATAGACCCAAGGATCCCACTCTTAGGGAAAGACATGAGAAAACTTACGTTCCAGGTTGTATCCACTGCTTCTTTTCCTTTGAATATAAACCTGCGAGAGTTTGGCTTTGCCTCCATTGTTAACAACCCAGAAGGTAGATATCTAACACTGAAAAAGAGAAGGTGTCTTCCATAGGATCTCTGTATGGTGCAAACTTGAAGCAAAGGTTGACTGGTAAATACAGAAAAAAAGCAGTTCCACTTGGATTCCAACTATGATAGGAAATTTCAGCTACTTTTCAAATTCCTTTTTTTTGAGATCCAGACCAGTTACTGAAATCTCTCTATAAGAGAACACATAGTACCTGAGGCCTAGAGTATTTGTTTAAAATCTGATTAATTTATAAACAACACAGATGAAACAGCTATGAAAAGTATTTATACGAAAGTAATCCATGCACATTGAATTGCCTGTCAAATAGGAACCTCATCTCGTTTACAACTGCATGAGTGTCCTACTTTGTCATTTCACTTAAAACACAATGTTCTATGTGAAAGTATGTGTAAATGTATGTCTGTCCTCACACTCATCAAAGTGTCTTATTTATAAAAATCAATATAATGCAAATGTTTTATTATGTTTTTTGTCTTTTATAAATAGGTAAGAAGCACCAGAAATCTGAAGTCCCAATGTTATTTATTAATAAATAATATTTATTAAGAGGAGGACACATTAAAGGGATGGGTTTCTCAGTGAATCTAGATTACACGCCTTAAAAGGTCACCCTTTCTTCCTCTCTGAAAAGAGCTATGATATCCTCTGAAGTTCCCTCATCAGTATTGATATGCACTATTGCCGGGATCTATTTTCTGACTTGGCTAAGAAGCCATATTATAAACATATTTCAGTCCTTCTCTTTGGTATTGCAGAACACCTACTTGCTGCTTTATGTCCCATGATTTTCTCATTCTTAGTGCAGAATGGCACATTCCGAGCATTCATCTCCCTCAGACACTTGGAGATCTTGGTGAGATTTCTCTATTTATCCTCAGTTTTGTATCTCTTAGATTTATCTTTTTTTGTGAAAGTAGATTTTCTTTTGAGTGACATAGCATTTCAGTGAACACAGAGATTTTCAAACATGGTGAAGTGTTACATATTGCTTACTTGTTTGTATTTCCGTTATGCTTCCATACAAGGTAGAAGAGCAAAAGAACATTTTTCTTCTTTTCCAAATATGTGAGATCTTGCTGGAATTATTTTTAAACAGTTATTTATAGCTGTGATTACAGTTGCACCCCAAGGACAGGCTAGACTGGTCTTTCTCTAAGGTTCAAAAAAAAATGTCATAATGAATGGATCATGGAAACAAACCTGTTACATGCTTCCTTTCACCTTGTTCCCATAAACTTTTGCTAGTGACATAACAAAACCAGCCTTTGCAGCCTGATTTGATTTCTTTCGTTTATCATTTCTCCTTCTCCCAAAACTGAATTCAGTTTGTATGTGTATCCAGACAAGTAAAGTGTAAGGCGAGGTGGTCTGAACGACAGCAAATATTCTGAGCTGCTGAGGGTAACAGAGCACAAGGGCTAAGCTTCAGCTGTTTTGAGTTTCCATCTCTCACAGGAGGAGAGAGAGATGACAATAAGTCACCAAGAACATGCTTTACAGTGAGCACAGATCTTAGGCATGTACTATTATTTCTTGGCAAGATAAGCCAAAACCACCTGTAAGAGTCTGAGAAACATTTTGTATATCTACAGAGAAAAAGGGCACATGGCTTTACAGGAGCTTAGAAACATGCACAGCTCCTTTAAACACGATAGACATATTTGTGGAAGATTTACTGCTGTTGACTTGGATCTGGAAATATTTGTAAGCCTGTGTGTTTCCAACATCCATGCTGTAAACCAACAGGAAGTGACAGAATTCATCAGACTGCTATATGACAGACAGCCATATAGAAAAGTGATTGGCTGTGGCACCAATGAGGCCTTTTATTCAGCAGAGCCTCAGGCTCAGCTTTTGAACTTGCCACTGCTCTGCTGTAACGGGAGAGAAAAACCTCTTGCCAACATTACCAAACATCAACTGCTTGACTGTCTGTGACAAAAGCATATTGAAAGCCCCAAAAGAGAGGGCTTCCACTGACTGCACAACTGCATACCTATTTAAGGCATGGTCTATAAATGCACACAGGCATAAGCAGCTTTGAAGTCCTGTGTGAGAATATAGACAGGACCTGTGGGTCAGAGCAGACCAGAACAATTTGTTACTTCAAACAACTGTCATTAGATGATAAGAAGCTGAGTACCAAAATGTGCTGGGATTTACATTAAATTAAAAATTAAGGTTTTTAAAATGAATGCAGCATGGCACAGCTGTAGCCCTCTGTCCTCTTCCTTCATTTCTAGCTGTGACCATTGAGTGCCTTCCCGTTTCAGGGCCTGGCTGCATGCTGCAGTTGCACTCTCACCCTGTCCTTGGGCAAAATCCCGCTACACAATAATTCTCCCCCCTGTGCCCCATTTCCACAGAAAGCAGGTCAGGAGAAAACTGCACCATGGTCCCACAGATTTGCAATCTGCACACAGATCTTCACAAGGGTATCCTATGAAGTACATGCAAGACTCAGGCTAACAATTTTTGGTCAAAACTGTCTCCTTCCTTTGCAGTGCAAGGGCTGAATCCTGCTGGTCTCCTCCTCAGTCTGCTTGCCACATTATGGCAACCCCTGTGCCAAAAGCACTCACTGACTGGATTCAAGTAATTTCAATTTCTTCCTTTGGGTGCTGTAGTTAATACAAGACTGACTGAGGACTCCGATGTAGTTAGCCATAACAGTAAAAAGCAAAGGATAAACAAAAGCTAAGGCTTTTAAACCCTCAAAAGACAGGGAAATGGAATTTCTTTTCTCAGTCAATGGATAAAAAGATGGAAATTTTCATGACAGGGACTAACAACCAGAAAATTCCTCTGCCAGAGGGGTAGGTGACATTGACAGTCTTTTTTTACTGTATTCTCTCTGTCTCCAACAATATTCTGTTACCAGAATAGCTTTCAAAGGAAAACCAGATTCTGTCCTAATCGATGCCAGCAGATAGGCTGCTTTCCTGAATGCAAGAGACACGGGTTTTGACTTCTTCAGAGAAAGATACTTTGTCTTGGTCTTCTGCCTTCTGGGAGATGTTTCAACTGTTATGGTACTCTGTAGGAAATCGTTACAGGCATCATAGAAAGAAAGGCTGCATAGAAAGGCTGCCTTTGGAGGCTTACACAAACTCTGGGTCTCATGCAGATAGTGATATATGAAGAGGCCACAGTCATCAAATGCACATACAAGGGAACCCTTCCATGCACACTCGAAGTAAGGAGATATGCACACTAGAAGTAAGCAGATATGCAGATACGCTGTCCATGAATAAACAACTTTGCGACAAGTCTGAAGAATATGTCAGTGCACACACTTGCTATGCAGAGGCAGAGAAAGGACTGATGACATGGGCCTGTGCTGTAAAGTGTGAGTGTTACTTCTCTCTAGCCCTAAATCTGCCACATGCAGCTGGAACAAACAGCTTCAGACAAGCCCCAAGTTCAATGTTTCGTCATTCCTCTGGACTGCCACACTTCATAGACTATATTTCACCATACAGGCTCTGTGTACACAGTTGTAGAAAGCCTTAGTTGAAGTAAGACTGAAGGATACATCAAAGAAATACATTTGGGGTAAAGCAGGAAGCTGGGAGTCATGAGTGCATTCATGTAGAGTGAAGATATTCGAGAAATGTCAAACAAATAGAAGAAGAAATATCTAGGTACACAGCAAAAGAGGTTTTGATTGTTTGATGCAAGAGCTGGTCACTGAAATCATCAGATAAGAATAACAAATGTGAAGTGAGTGGAAATCAGGCAGAAATGCTGAAGGAACAGCACAAAAGAGAGCCAGTCATAACAACAAAAAAAAGGAAATTAATTTTAAGGATAAATGAAAATGGCAAAGCAAGAAATATCTCAAAGTGATCCATGGGATGAGGGGGTAATTCAGGGTAGGACAGAAGGAGTTTTGCAGATTGAAAATAAAGTTTGTTTTGAATAATGCCTTTGATGAGCAGAGGTAAATACCTGGTAACCTAATTTAGTCTAGAAGGACTGAAAAAGGTTAAAAAACTGGCTTTCCAGAAAACAAATATTTCATATAAATAAGGAGAACAGGCCTTCTAACTACACAGTAACCTTTGCTGCCATTTAATCATATTGTCTCATTCTAGATGGCTATCTTCCATTGTGATACAGAGATGCTTTAGTCTTCAAAATCCTTTACAATAAACAAAGACAGTCTTCCAGATTAAAAGCTAAGAAATGAGTGTACCTCCCAGAATCTATTATGAATGGATTCTCTACATCTATTGCTTACTTACTTATTAAGGTCAAAGTGGACTATCTGTCATATAATGCTGTACAGATATTTTTTTATTTCATATATTATTGCATTGCATATATTGCACTGACATTAGACATAAATTGTAACATCAGCTTTGATTAGGACTTCAAACACTAGGATAGCCCTTCAGAGTAAACATTCTGATCTGACTGTACTCTGAATCCATCATTTACCCTTTTTTATCCAAAGTATTTTCATCATTTCTTAATACATTTGAGGGCTGGTTTTTTTTTTTTTTATTTTCCAGTGAAGCAGATGGTGTTGGAACTGACAGAATAGAAGAGTTTCCTGCACAGTCTCAGACACAAAAGCACACACAGTCTTTGAAACGGCTGATCATTGTCCTCAGGTTACCAGAACTAAAAATTAGTTATCCTTCAAGTCCTTGACAGTTATAAAAGGAGTAGCTCAATGGTTTTGAACTTCAGCTGAGCTTGGAAAAGAACACTTTAAAACAAAACAAAACAAAAAAAGATTAAGCAAAGGCACAATACTCAGTTATTACACTGGTATTCTTAGAGTAATTTGTGCATAAAAACTGAGATGCAGAATACCATGGTCCTATTGACTTCAATGAGATCTGCCCCTTACTTGTACTAACCAGATGTTGGTTCTTCTGTCAGAAATGGCTTTACAGCCTTATGCACGAATATATTTTGGGCTAAGGCATCATTGCCTGAAAAAAAGGAGAATTCTGAAATCTTAGATCATCCACTTCCCTGTTTTTAACATGGACTTTGAAAAAAGAAGAAAATAGGAAGAAGTGTACAAGTCTGAGCACACAGGCATTACTAATAGGGAAAGGGCTGTTCCTTTGGTACCTGTGGTCAAGTTCACTCCTGGTCAGCTCTTGGAGGTCACTAGGTAAAATTCATGTCTTCATCATCACACAGCCTGTATTTTTCTTATACTAACTGATCCTCATAGGTAAAGAGAAATGTTAAGGAGGGAATTCTGACCAGATAAATGAAAGGGAAAACACTGGACTTGGCAGTTCTGTCCTGCTCTTTTAACCATGGACCAACATGCTGCTTCAAGAAAAATAGAGACAGAGCAGAAACAAGGGACAAAGCAATACACACTACAGCCTAATAGGTAACAGAAAACAGTTGTGTTTGGGACATAGAGAATGATTTTTAAATAGATTTGCAGAAGAGAAGTCACATACAAGAAGCAAAGTTGTGAGCAGTAAACAGAAAGAACAAGATGCCTGGTGCCTGAGAAATACCCCGGTGCAAAGGAAAGCAAAGTTAATGAAAAGTCTATTTGTAATAGCAAGACTATCTTTCAATCCTGAGATCGTGCAGTTTTTGTGTGGTGCCCCTGCTCAAAAATGCAACTTACTTTCCTTGTGTGACAATCAAGAAGGTAATTGCCATTGCACAATAAGGTTAGAAAAGGTACCGATCCCAGAACACAATGTGATTTGGATTCAAAATGTTGACCGCTTAAACAAATGAGACAAACATGGAAGTAACACAGGATATAGATAATGGCCAGCTCCTGCAAAATTGTAATATTTTGAAGATGTAGAATTTAATCTTCAATTAATTACTTATTAGGAATGCTTCTCTCCAGGGGTAGAGAGGTTTATTTACAAGCACACATTGCAAAGTTTACCCAACTCCCCCGTGTAATTGTGAATAAACTGGGAAATGGTTATTTTTGTACTAAATGTCAGGTCTGCACAGATTTGAATATGTACAAGATGATCAACTGGGCAGCTGCTGCAGTATTTTTGGCTTTGCTCTTTCAAGGCTGCTGCCATCCTGGTATGGTTTCAGCACAGTGTTTTATGGTTCAAAACTGCTCCAGGGGAGGTTTAGACTGGACATTAGGAAACATTTCTTTACCAAGAGGTTGACAAAACACCGGGACAGGCTTCCTAGAGAGGTGTTTGATGCCCCAAGCCTGTCAATGTTTAAGAGGCATTTGGACAATACCTTTAATAACAGGCTGTAACTTGATCAGCCCTGAATTGGTCAGGCTATTGGACTAGACGATCGTTGTAGTTTTCTTCCCAAAATAGTCTGTTCTGTTCTAAACTATTCAGGGATAGTGCTTGTCTCTTAGTAATCTAAACTAAACTTTAATTTTGCTCTCAATACTGTTACTATGAAGTAGAATCTGGGCAGAAAGAATTCAGTTTTTACAAAGGGATTTAAACTGCTGCAACTGCCCTCATTTCCAGAAAATGACTTCTGGTTTCCAGCTGAAAGAGCCCTATATTTATAATCAGCTGACTGTCAGAAGGGGAGCCAGAATCAAGCATGCTTTACAATTAATAAGCAAGTGGATTCTCCCAATGAAGCCAAATGAGCCTAAAACATAATCCAGAGATCCTTTTGAATCCTCCTTATCTAAGGACACAGAAGACACTGGTGGGACTTAGGCAAGCAGCAGCTCAAAGTCCATGTGAAGAACTATAATGTTTTCAAAAGCTAAGGACCTTCTCACAGAATAGATCTTGCTTCTTTTTACTATGAGAGAAGTCAGACCTTATAACCACAGGTAAGTGCCCAAGCTTGTACAGACAGGATGCTCTCCCTACCTGATATCTGAAATCCCACAGAGTGTCTAATGTCCAGTGCTGATATTTGGGAAATCATGGCATGAGACTCAGGGGTCTGAGAATTCAAAGGCTGTCTCCTCAGAGATATGCAGGAGGTAAAGCACATCACATCACATCAATACGTTTTGCATAGGTTTTCTGAAAAGTTATTCTTGAGAAAGACAATGAAGAGTAAATAACAGAAGATAGGTAAATAACAGAAGATAAACTCACCATTCTTTCTGTCTCTTTTCCACCTACTCTGGACACTTTGCCAGATCAAGGCTTTCTGCAGCTTCTCCATCAGCTCTACTCTTCTCCTGCTGTTCCTCACCAGAGGTTTACTAAAGGAGGGGAAGGGAGGCTCTTTTATAACTTTGTCAGAATATTTGTGTCATGGAGGGACCCCAAAGTTAGTTTTAGGTGGACAACAAGGTCCATAACAGGCTTTTATTCTGTCCAGGAAAGTCTGGGAAAGTCCAGGAAAACTACCAATTAGAAACAGGGTTTATACAATCAGTTACTCCGATAACATAAAATACAGATTCGGATATCAACTTTGAGGAAATTATTCGGGTACAGCAAATAAGAATAATGGAGATCCATAGTGTGCATGCATGTGGGTCACCAAAAACAATGCCAGAGCTGTCCCTGACTCCAGGAAAAATACACCCGCGTGTTTAGTGAGAAATTGTATTAAGGATATATGCTTGCCTGAATCTGGCAAGGAATTATTAAAGAAAATACACGTGCTTATATTTAAACATGGAATACACTCACATGTCTAGTGAATGTAAGGAACATGTAATGAAGAACTGTTGTTTTTACATAACTGAGGACCTGGTGTCTGACCCCAGCAGGGGGGGAAGGACTGAGAGACATCAGACTATGAATTCATAATGTAGAACACAGTCTCTTCCCGGAATATGTGCTGACACCCGTATACATACCGATACCTGTATTTACAAGCTAATTTGGGGAGGAAGGACTGAGAGACATCAGACTATGAGTTCTTAATATAATACACAGTCTCTTCCCGGAATATGTACTGACACCTGTATACATACCAATACCAGTATTGACAAGTTAATTTACGGGGAAGTGTAGCCAAAGAACCAGGAATCCATATCTTAAACAGATTGATAAGGGGAAGGGTATTGTATGCACTGGGACAGTCTGGAAACCCTGAAGTACCCAACCAATGGGGAACAGGGGAGGGAAATTGTGGCTGGGATTTTGGGGGGATATAAGCAGGGGCTTTTTGCCCTATTTGGTGTGCCTACCTTTAGGTAGAACACCTGGTGTTGCAATATAGTTATTAGAATTGTTTTACTTATAGATCTTGCCTGAGTCTATTATATTTGCAGAATATTTGTGTGGAGGGGTTTTGATAGATAAAGATCTGTTGCTGAATTAGTCAGGCTAAAAGGTATCTCAAGGCCGCTTCGAGAGCAGAGTCTGCTGTGAGAAAGAGGGGCGTTCCTCAATCACCGGGGTACTGGCGTGACATGAATCATCGGACGTATCATCAGTGAGACTCCAGAGCACGGACAGCCCACGATACTCATTTAACGAATCCATGCTTGGAGCGTGGACGCGTGATTAGAATATAGGTACATATATAAGGAGACTTGTTTCTGTAATAAACGGCTTAGCGTGATTCACATTGAATCAACTTGTTTTGCTTAGTCCTTATCTCACTCTAACATATTTGTTTCCTACATGAGGAAAACACCCGCCCAAGTGACGAGGAATTATTTAATACATTCGCTTATCTGGTGAGGAAATCTCTAAGTTATCACTCACCCACACGTGAAGATGAGGCAGTCCCATTTTTCTTTCGGGAGGTTACCTTAGATGGTGTCCCAGTCGCTGGAGGGCTCTCAGCGGCAGCATTTGGCCCACACTCCGAGAGGACCACACAAAATGCAGCCTCGGCGGACCCCATTTAAAGTCGTGTCAGATCTGGCTGTGGGCAGTCTAGAAGCTTCTCTGCTCCCCCCACTCTGGCTATGGGCGCCCAGAAACTTCTTGGCACCCCTCCACTTTGGCTGTGAGCACACAGAAACTTCCTGACTCTCTGACACCTCTTCCCTTCTCCTAGCTAACTGACATACCATTAAACAAAAGGAGCTGTTAACTTGCCCCATAGCAGGAGAGGCAGGAGGTCTTGGGGAAGAGGGTGGGGGTGTGCACGCACCTTCCACACCGAAATAAGGTGGGAAGGGAGATAGAGGGGGGTGTGCAACTGCCACATTTACTAATCAGCTTCATCAGGTGATCAAAGCCTCCTCATCAAGTGATAGATTGCTGTGTTTCTAGTAGTCAGACCTTGACTAATCGTTTTGCCCTGGCTCTTTATTTAAGGTTGTTTCGCTTATTTATCAAAGCTGGATGACCTAGAGCAGGGATGTCATACTTATTTTCACCAGGCACCACATCAGCCTCACGGTTGCCTTTGAAGGGCCAAATGTAATTTTAGGACTGTATAAATGTAGGAGTAGTTACAGGCAACCACAAGGCTGATGTGCCCCCCAGTGAAAATGAGTTTGACATCCCTGACCTACAGTGTCATGCTATCTGTTCTGTCAGCCTTTCAATCTCCATGAGTATTTGGTGTGGTATATGTTTGGAAGTTGCTTGCTGCCTACCCATTCAGGGTTGAATGTTTCTCATTATACTGTACTGACCTTACTTTACAGACAGATGTGTCAAGAAAAAATACTTAACTGGCACCAGTGTTTCCAGTTCTGGGAGAACTTAGACTCTATTTTAAAATAGTGCAGGTGAAAAGAGCTACACAGACATGAACGCCTAACTGGTCCATCCATCTCAGTCTGTTACTCAACAGAACATCTGGATTTTGAGGAAAGAGACAAAGTTCACAAGCCCATGTTGTATTTTCTGCAGAGTGAACCTTCTCTGGTCTTAAGATTTTAGGACTATTCATTGTTAGAAATAACCTAGTGAAATCCAGAAAGTTGTAACAGGAATCATTTGCTCTATGCCACTGTTTTCCAAATTACTTTTTCTTCTGTCCCCTCTCCCAGCTGGCTTATGCTACCCTCTTCCTCACAAATGGTACATTGTATTTTGGAAACTACCCATGGCTTCATTTGAGATATGATATTCTACTGCTACAAGCAATGCTCTACTCATCCAAAAGTGTTTTCTTTCTCACTATCAGTGCAATTTTTATCTCATCCACTCTTATTTCATGTTTCAGAAGAAAAAATAAGACTTTTCTGTACTCCGGCAACAACAATGACATGAGATTAATTTGCTTTTATGCCAAATTTAGTGGAAATCACTTTTTCTAGCATCCAAAAAGGTGTGCCAAATCTACCTACTTATTTGCTACAATACTAAATGTATGAATATAATAGGTGGGTTGTATTCATTTCCATTTCAAATTGAAACTGACATACTTAACATAAAGTAACATAAACACCTCTATTTCACTTCTTGAGTCACTATAGTACAGCTGCTTGGGCACATTGTAAATGTCATGCAGGTCTTTCTATTTAAAGAGAATGAGAAACTATGCTAATTGCTTTTTTATGACAACTTGTTCTAAAAGAACAGTTTACACAGCTAAAACTCTGGAAGTGCTTTATTGCAAGGCCATAGCACTTTTCACTCCCTCTTTATGTACTAGGTACTTGATTCCTTCATCTGCACTTGCAATTATATTCTGTAATTGCCTGAGAGATTCACTAGCGGGAATATTACTCTGTAGATAAGCTATTAGGCAGCAGGAGACTTACATTTACACTCTACCTCTTTATTAGTCAGTTGGGTTTGTGATTTTTTTGGTCAAAAAAATGCAAAGAAAATAAATAAACAGTTATTAGAAGCATCAATAAGTATCCCCTTTAAAATGAGAGTTTAGAACATTAACAGGTTTTGATGCTGATGTTGGAAAGAAAAAGCAGAAAAACTCCAAGTTTCTCATGCACCTCCTCTTGTGTATCTCAAAGCAGAAGTTAAGAATAGCCTCAGATTTGCCTTGCTTATGCCAGTAAGAGCAGTTTTCCCTATTCTGCTGACTAGGAATGAGCAGTCACTTTGTGCTCCAAATGACTTGCCTTCAACTCTTTTTGTAGCCAAAACCAATCCACACAGCAACTTTTCCCTCCTGCAGGTGGGGTGCAAGTTGGCAACAATGAGTGAAGTGCAGCTTATCCCACTTGCCCCCACACTTCTTCCCACACTAGTCTTGAAATACTCACTTCACTAAGCCTAACAACACAGTGTTTTCAAGGAAGGATGGACAAGGATAGCTCCTGAATTCACCAGGGGGCTACACATGTCTGAACCTGATGCCACGTGAGCCCAAGAAATAATGACACACCCTTGTTCACCTTCAAGACATGGGTATCTATGTCAAAGACATTTCCATGGAAAAAGTTTGTTATTCCTTCTCATTCTGCCCCAAAAGGTGCCCCATGTTTTTACTATGCAAAAGGATTTTTTATCCATACTTTTTTTTGCATGAGCTTCTTTTTTTTTTTTTTTTTTCCAGCTCACAAACCTGAGCAATTTCCCATCCTTACTCTCTTACAAAAAGCAGCTGAAAGATTGATTCTGGTTATTCTATAAAGGGAATGCATGACAAGGGAATTATAAAATTAATCTTGCTACACACAAATACATCCACTTCTTTGCAGCAAAAACTGAAGCAAAGGATTTATTTCAGAATGAAGAAAGAGGGTAGTGGTGGCTATCAGAATGTGAACATATGCACACTTCAGTTTGCTTAATCTGCTTAACTGGAATTAAAATTAGAACTATTTAAGCCTCATAGCTGTAGTAAATTCACACAAAAACAAAAAAAATCTAAGGAAACAGAATAAAAAGAATAAAAGATATTTACGTTTAAGAGAAAGAAGATTTTTATCAGTGTAAATTGCCACAACAAATAGAAATTATAGAACTGTCAGTCGAACAAAAGGAATATTCCATATTTATGTTCTGCATTTGACAAAAATACTAGAAGACAAAGACAGTAATTTAATAGTAAATCAGTATGATACAAGAGCAATAATGACTAAGACAGCATGAGGGCCCATACAAGGAGCTTTGAAGTGGCAGCAAGTGAGCTTTCTGAGTCAGGAGTAGGGACCTTTGATAGGTCTTTGAACCTTCTGGAGAACCCAGAGTGCTGGAGATATGCAACATTTGAGGCATCCCTTTTAGAGGCTAGCTAGGCTGACTGGGTAATTGTACACCTTTCAAACCAATGTCCATAAATTCTGGTCAAAATAAAGAGAATGGTTGAAACCGGACCAACTAAATGGATCAAAATAAATTAACTGTTAAAGATTTGCAGCAGCTTATGGAAATAAAAAAGTTGTGATCAAACTAATGGGAGGAGCTTCTACTAAAAATGTTTTAAATTAATATATTTTTCCTTTTTTCCATAAAGCTATTAAAGTCACTCATGAAAAACAACAATTTATAGTGAAGAGATTATCAAGATCATCAAACTAGCCCTTTTGGCTTTTGATGTCATTCAGCTGAATTTGTGTGAAACATCACATTTACAGCTTTCATGTGAAAGTTGTTTTAAATGAGAAGTTTGGTAATTTTCTGTCCTTTTACATTTCTTACAGACTTCTCCCATGTGCTTTTCCGGGACTCTGACTTCATTCCTCTGACTCTGCTTGCATGACTTTTTCTTTCTGTCTATTTAAGGAATTTGATCTTCTCTTTCTTCTACTCTTTTTTTTTTTTTTCCTCTGTTCTAGTTTTCCTTCTCCCCTTCTAAGTCTGTGCCACTCTCAATCCCTCTTTTGCCTTTCCTTCACATTTACAGCCTTCCTCTTCTGACTCTTTATTGTCCTGTTTATTTTTCCAATCAAATTGTTTAATGTGATCAGAATGAAACAAGTTTTTCAGGGAACATAAACATAAGTTAATAACAACTCCCAAATAATAAACAAAATTTATGTGTTAGTCTAAGAAGAAGAGGTAAAAAAAATAGATTACAATATCAACATCCTACTAAGCAGATGGAGATGATTTATGAGCATGCTGAAATGCAGTATCTTAGCTAATTGCTTTTGATTCTGACTTTGATAGTTTCCCTCACAGTGAGTTTTCTAAGATACAAAGTCAGATACGTTAGAACCACTTTAAAGAGTCAGAAGAAAGCATACATATACCTTTTTCCATACAGAGCAAATTACGGTCAGGGGCAATCTTGTTCTAGAAATTCTGACAGATGTATCTGAAAGGCATTATCTTCTTATGGACTCCTGTTATAGTTTCTGAGAGAAGCTGATGCATTCAATTAAATTCCTGGTGTGGAGTCCCAGAGTCTTACAATTATTTATTCTCTCACAGATCCAGCAGGGTTTCAAGCCCTTCTGTCTCTTCCCTTCAGGACCTTGTAGTCCAGGCTTCATAAAACTAACTTTGTGTCTAGTCACTGGAACTAATCACTGGAGCAAAATGCTGCAATTTATCCCCCAGGCAGAAAATAAAGTTTCTTGACATCTGATTGAAAATTTTACACAAAAGTCTGACATCCTTTACTTAATTCATGTGACCCCCATATATTTCAATGAGTTTGCTGAACAATCTTGTATTTCCCTATGAATATACAGAATCTGAGTTAAATGGTCAAGCATTAAAAAAGTTCTCATCACAGGCAGGTTTCTCCTGAACATATCCAGATCACCTTTTTATTTTTTTTTTTACTTAGTCATGAGTCTTATATCTTTCATTTTTATGCCATGCTGTTTCTGTGAATAAATCCATTTACAAAGGCTGTCGTGTATCCAGGATTCCCTTTCTTCTTAAAGGAAATAGATATCCTTGTTGGATGTTAACTTTCCATTTCAGACTTTGCTTGCCTATCAAAGGTAAACTATTTAAATTGATTTACAGGGAAATGTGTACATTACTGCTCCTGGAAAGCTGGAATTTGGCTTTTGAACAGCTGAGAAGGAGCCCAGTTAAGTAAGATTGAGTGCATTCTTTCTGTATATTGCAGTGTACAGTTCAAAAGTACAGCTGTACCTAGGTGATGCTAAGGAATTTGAATGAGAATTAGAAACAAAATTCAAAAAACCCCAGAAAATTATAGTGTTCCAAGAAGTTGTTGTGGATACAGGGAATAGCCAAGGAGCCTCAGCAGAGGTTTGTTTCTTTCTTTTCCTTAATAGACATATTTATTCAAATGGTTAGCCTCAGCAGTTTCCTTCAAAAACAAAAAAGAAGGAAGAAAGAACAGTGAGAATATAAGATAGATTAGATAGTGATTTGAAAGACAGGATTAGACACCACAGCAGGACAGTAAGAAGGCCACAAATCAGGGAGTGCCCTTCACAGAGAATGACAGGTAAAAGTTAGGAGTGAAGACAGACAGAAGGTAGCAAGGAATCCATCAAAGTTAATGGTGTTCATGGGTTTTGGTGAGAGAAAAACTTTGTGTTAGAGGTGACCTGATTGGCACTGGGAGCCAGGGTTGTCTCCTCCTTTGCCAGCCCCATGGATGTGAGGCTGCTGCAGTTCCCTGTCCCAGGCTGCAGGCAGTAGAGATGCTGAGCACCCACTCATGATGACTGTATGTGTACACTCACACTCCAAATCCATCCAGCTACACAGGTCGATGCAGAGACAAAGTCCTGCCTTCCCCAGCACCCACCTGCATGCACATGGCCTTCAGATGAACTTGAAGACCACAGGTGGCCCAGTCCTGTTCCTCCTCTCCTGCTAATCAGAATTGGAGTCTGCTAGTGCAATATAGCACACATGATATATGGGTCACTGCTACTGTTGGCCTTAGATCCTCAGTCTCTCCAGAAGCAGACCTCAGTGCTCCTGCCCTGCTCCAGTTGCTCGCACCAGGACCCACAAGCCCCTGAGGTTCATGGCTCACTCCAGCTGCTGGCACACAGACCTCTTGTCTTCACCAGCTAGTGTGGGTTAAGGTTTGTTAGTATTCATGCATACACACACTAAGCAGAGAGCACAGCCATACAGAAGTCAGTCAGAAATCAGCTTTAAGCAAAACAGAGGGCAGACTGTGCTGATCAAGCCACAGGGCTCTGTCAAACAAGCTGCTGACCATTACACTCAGTTGGTCCATTCCCCTTTTCTTTGTTTTTTGGGGTTTTTTTTCCACTTTTGTTCCTCCTCGGTCCACCTTGATCCCTCCTTTTCCCCAGCCTTGGTCTTTCCCTACTGTCTCATCTGGATGGGTTTCACTCTAGGGACAATCTTTTCCACATCACTTGGATGGTCTTAGAGAGTAGCTGAGTGGTCCATTTCCACCGGTTAGGTTTTTAGAGTTCCACTGCCTGTCTTTGTACCTCCAGTCTTTGTTCCTCCAGTCTTTGCTGGGTCTTTGAGTTCACCATGATTAGCCTTTAATCACATAACTGAGCAGCCTACAGCAAGAATAACTGTGCCATGAGTAACATAATGACAGAAAGAATGAAAAACAGCCAAGTTACTCATCTGGGGTCAATGAAAGTATTACCCACAAAATAAGAAAAGTAAAAGTAGGTATCATGAGAGAATTGCCACAAAATGTCAGCTCAGAGAGTAAAAGAAGCATAGGCAAAGGTGAACACTGGCCTAAACCAGAGGCATAAAGAGGAAGCATCACATCTCAGACTACCTCATGAATGAGGTATGACATACACCCCCGTATCAGTCTGTGTCCAAAAGTCATCTGGGTGCATACTCCAGGCCACAAGGCAGAGACAGACTTAAAGAGTTTAGAGTCCTCCTCCTTATACAAGAGAGGTTACTGACCAGAAACATGATTACAGTGTAAGAGAACTTGCTGAATGTTCACTGAATGGTGATTCCAATCCATCATGTTTTAGAAAATTTAAAATATTTATTAAAACATATATATATAACATATACATTAAACATTTATTTCTAAAGTGTTCTTTTAGAAAGTTTAAAATATATTATTATTAAAACAATATAAAACATTCCAAAATTTGTTTGGAAAAGGGAGCATGAAAACAGAAGGACACAAGAGATTTCTACAGGATGTGCAGATTTTCTTCTTGGTTTTCTTCCCCGACCAGGACAATTTCAATGAGTTCAAAAATGCTCTCTAAACAGTTAATCCCATATCTCAAATTTTGAAACTTCAGAAATTGAAATTCCATCTTGCTAAAGCCTCATGCAACAGTAACAGTTTTATGCTATGATCCACTAATGATGCTGAAACAATTTCAAAGAAAGAAAATATAATGGATATACAGGTGAATGCTTCCAGGTCTCAGTCATGCTGGAGATGCCGCAGTCATTAAATTGCTTCTGATGCACCCATCCAGGGAGAGAAAAAATGTCAACAAAAAGACGTATGAGTTGCAGTGAAGCTTGTGGAATTGCTGTACTGGCAGCAATTACAAATTTTGCTCTGTTTTCAGATGTTGCTGTGCATTTCATTGTTCATAGCAAATCTGAGCAGAAAGCAACATTGTCACTGGTAAAACAGCTTGTTAAAATAAATTCAAAAGTGCTTAAAGTCAAAGAAAGTGTGTTGTGTTGCACCCAGAAGCTAGCCCACGCGACAGAAAAGTGAAAAAACCTCTTTCTCTAGATAGCCTTTTTTTATATGATCATAACTTGCCAGACGAGACATTGATGCTTCAGCAGCTGTGAAAATCTTAAAGTTCTGTGGTTTGTTTTTTTTTTACATTGGTCACAACTTACCCAAAGGCTTGCTGCCCTCTTGGTTACCTTTATAAAAATGAATCCATGCCCCAGGTAACTCCAAAGTTGGAAGATGAACAGAAAATACTCAGCGATGTTACTTGGCCCTACAACCTTGGAGCACAGGAGTGAGCGTCATGCACCAGGACAGCTGAATCAGAGGGCGGCAACTGCTTGTACCCTATTGCAGCTTCCAGTACAGCCTTAGATAACCTGAAGAGAGAGGTAACGACTGCTCAGTACTTAAAATCTGCAGTTTATGGTGTCAGGTCAAAGTGTTGACTATTACAAATGACGTATGTCAAAAAGCATGAGTTTTGTGCCGGTCACTGGAAAGAAACAGTTTCCTGATTCTTGTAGGTCTACCATCATCCTGTGCAGCCTGTCCCCCTCAACCAGGTACTGGCTGAGGCAAGAGCAGAGTGCAGGAGGCACCCTAGAATATGCTGAGAAGCATGAGGAGGTGCTCTGTGACCACTTGAAGACTAGCAAAGGCTTCTGGCTGTCTGTGGTTCAGTGTACTGAGCACTTGGAGCTCTCTGATCTGTCCTAAGACAGTGTAATGTGGGAAGAGCCAGTGCTCGTCACGTTACAGTATCACCACAGAAATGGCCAAATGGAGCATCCCCAAATGGCCCTAAAAGAATGAAATGAGAAAAGAATGTAGGTTATATGTTTTGAAGAGGTATCATCCAGATCAACAGCGAACTCAGAGTACCACCAGCATATGAGTAGTAAACTGTGGGAAAATTTCCCCAGAAACTTTTTGTTTACAGTGTCCTCCCTTCAGGAAAGAGGGAACAGAGGTTGGATGTCACTACAGACAGCAGCAGCAGCAGCAGCAGCAGCTGCAGTGGAGGTAATAGCAGACAAAGGTACAGTCTAGAGGACGTATCTGGTCATTGTAGAGTCTCCTTTCTCTCTTCTCCCAATTCCTTTTTTCTTAGTTCTTCTTTGCTACAGCGGTTAGTCACCAAGAGAAAGATGGGAGAAGAATGAGATATAAATATTTAAGCCCTTTTTAATGATATGACTGGTCTGTTCAGACAGTGGCCACAAATTGGGTGTCTGCTGTCTGGACACAATTTCTAGCTCAAACATCCATGTCATTTGTCTGTATAATTTTTTGAAGACAAATACAGCCCGTTTTAAGCAAAGTGAAATGATTAAGACGTTGCAGTCTGCACTCAGGGAAAACACACAGCTGTGCACAGCATTATGCTTGGGATGAAGTCAAATGCTTCTCACTGCTTTGTCTCAAAATCAGGCTGATATTTAAACATCATTAAGGCAGTTTCCTTAGCTGTTGTAACGCAATGCCGTACATTTACATTTGGCTGAGCTCTTGCTGACTCCTCTCAGCACAGGACCTGGCCCTTTCCATTTGCACTGAACTCAAGAGCAGAGTCTCAGGGATGGATGTGACAGATTTAGACATTGAATTAAGCTCTGCTCCACACCTGCCTTTGTTTTCTTGTCTGAAACGTGAACTCTGAACTGTTGAGATCTAACTGTTCTCTTGATGAATGAGCGGCTCAGTAACTTTAGTGTTTGATGACTATCATGATGCTTCAATTTTATTCTTATGGTCTTCACTATTGTCGAGTTGGAAGACTCACAGTGGAAACAAAGGTTTAATTTAAAGATGGAAACAAAGACAGAAGATATTTTGCTGAATTTCCTTTTGGCGAGGGAAGAGAGGGAAGGAATAAATAATCTGTCATTGCAAATATCTGATTAAATAGGTCTGTATTTTCAAGATTAGGGTTTTCCTTAATATTTTTTCCTCATTTTCAGTATGTGCCACTGTAGTGAAATCAGTACTCCAGCAGTACTGGCCATGTCAGCAATTCAAAGTTATTTCAGCTATTCAGTATGAAAGCATGAATGTATATACCAATTCAGACTTCACTGAGAACATAACTATACTTGCAAGTCAACAAATTCTTATTTCAACTTAGTTACTTGTTCCTATGCAAGCATAAGAACAATAATATAAGAGAAGCAGTATTTGTAATAAGAGATGTTTTATTAGGTCTACTGATACAACTGAAAAAAAAAATGAGGTATTCAAGTATACAAATCTTCAACACAATCTTTAATGTTTAAAACAGAACAACATATTTATTTTTTGCTTGAGTGCTTTTTTACCTCAGATACTTCAGAGAAGCAGATTTTTAATCATTTAAATACATGATTTACAGGGAAGACTTTGAGGAGCAGGACTTGCTGGCCATTTCTTGTGCAAGACTGGTATAAAATCAGAAGTCTGACCCTTTCAATACGGAAGTGACATGTTTTCAGTTTTATTTCATGCCAATAATAAGAACATCTTTTTTCCCCCTCAATGTAAAATAAACATATTGAAACCTCAGTGTGTTATAAAAGAGAACTACTATCCTCTGGTCAGCTCTACTGTTAACATGTACAACTTGTCAATAAAAGCTAGCTATGTGCGCAGGATTTGTCATCCTCAGGTGACTCTATGGTAAAAAAAAAAAACGTTCATTTTTTACAAATACTGTCACCTTCCACTCCTCCAAAAATAATGGTTTTCAACAAAATAATCTGCTCTAAAAAATAAATGTTTAAAAGTTTCTGTTTATAGAAAAGAATTGAAGAGACATGCCATGCAGATTAAATAAATTAGGGGAAAATATTAGACATAGTTAATAAAAGTTCTTCTTTCTCAAACAGACCATTTTGCTGTAGCATAAACCACGTCTGGTTTTGAGAAAACTCCAGACCTTAACCAACAAGCACACCCAAAGCACCACAACAGGAAAACTTCTAGTAGTCAAATGGCGGCACAATAGAGATTACCACTTATAGTAAGCTAAAACACACGGTAAAAATACTTTTAGTAAGTTTTTTATGTAAACATAAGGCATTTTTATTAATTGGCAGAATATTGGTGAGTGATACTTGTGCATGAATAAAAGAGAACAAATCCATGAATGTTCCCTTCTTAGTCACAGATACCACTCCATTTGCTGCTGTTACTTACTCAAAGGTTCTCATATTAATAGTTTTTGAATGTCTATACTTCGGTATTGTGTTTTTCAGTACACTAGCCTTAAGACCACAGCATATTGTGGGAAAAAAATTCCATAAATCAGTTTGTAACCAATTGTTTATTGCTTGCAGTTTGTGGACAGTAGGAAGATTAATATAAATAATATGTGGTATTCAAAGTGTTACTTGCCTATTGATGTTATTAAAATCGATACTTTTTAAAAAAATTTGCAATTAGAATGATAAAAGTATAGTTTTGCAGAACATGGACCTACTAAAGCAAGACCAGAGGAGAGCCACAAAAATTATCAGAGTGATAAAACACCCCTCTTAATGAAGAAAAGTTCAGAAAGTTGGTGTTGTTCAATCTGGAGAAGAAAAGGCTCTGGCAATACCTTTATTGCAGACTCTCAATACATAAAAGCGGCTTATAAGAAAGATGGACAGGACTTTTTACCATAGCCTGTGGTGACAGAACAAGGGGTGATGGTTTTAAACTAAAAGACAGTAGATTTAGATTAGATACAAGGAAGACATTTTTTACAATGAGGGTGGTGAAGCACTGGAAAAGGCTGCCCCGAGAAGTTGTGGGTGCCCCATCCCTGGCAGTGTTCAAGGCCAGGCTGGATAGGGCTTTGAGCATCCTGGTCTAGTGGAAGGTCTCCCTGCCCAAGGCAAGGAGCTGGAACCCAATGATCTTTAAAGATCTGTTCTGACTGAAACCATTCTGTGATTCCCCAACAGACAGTTGCTGAAGCAGCAATAGTACAATGGGTTATCTACCACCTTACAGAAAAGCAGTAGAACACAAATCCAACTCTGTTTTCCTTCTGGAAGTGACTTCTTGGTATTTATAACTGCATAAACACATGCTAAGGTTTACCTCAGCCCTTCTGAGCATTAGAATTTCTGAACTTTCCTCTCAAATGCCGGAAAATATCAACAGCAAACAGCCAGCATGATTAGTTTAGCTCTCATGCACTGACTGAATAAAGTAGCTGGGTGAGAGCAGTTATATGTTACTAAAATGTAATTGCAGTTTTTCACTTCAGCATTTCAGTGAGTCTGGGTAAAAATAGTTGCTGAATATTCAAGATCAAACATATGCTGTTAAAACATTGTCTCATATTAATTAGATTATTGTGGCCAGAATTTGAAATGTGGTACTATCTTCAGCTAAATTCCACTTTGGGGACAAAATGCCCTGCAAAATAGTGCTTAGAGGCATTCTGTCCCTTGCAGTTTGTACATAATTAAATTTGTGGAGAGCTTTCACATTGAAGTTCTTCAGTAATTTTTCTCTGAACATCCTCTTAGAATCAGTCATTCATCTCTTACAAGTAACTGCATTTACTTGAGATATGGAACTCTTATCTCCCTGATCTTTTTCTTTAGATCACCTAGACCACCCAGTAGTGCCTTTGTGAGATTTTGACATATGTGTATGTTCAAGAGTATTGCACTTCGAACTCCTGCCTGTACTTCTTTTCAAATCTTTCAGCTTCTAAGATTTCCTCCAACTTCCTTTGAAGTGTATTTGAAAAGCACTATACAGCACTTATTTACATAATGGTATTGTGTAACGATATTTCCATTGTATTGCACTCAGTGTCTTCTGCTGCAGTTACCTCTGTACTTTCATTGAGGTTGCATAATGTTGGCCATTAGACTTCAAACAGATGAGTCTTGCAAGTATCATGATGGGACATGCTTGATGATCTTACTAATAAAGTATTTTTATGAGATGCAAGAAAACCTGAAAAACTGAAGACCCTTCAGATGCAGTTTCCAGGAAGATTATGAGTTCTTGAGCACTTTGTCACCTTAAGAGGTAATTGTGCATCCTACTTTATAATGGATATTTTCAAAGTCAATGATGAGAATATTCACAGATGTTTTCTACACACTGCATAATAGACACATTGCCAGTGATTAAGTGGCTTCCTTTCATTTTGTAAGTTGTTGACATCAACGAACAAAGCTCTTTGCTGAATAGTAAGAAAAACATTGGCAAAGTTTTATTCCTTGTCATCTTTCTGAGACAAGACCAGTTGCTATTCTACTTTGTAAGATGTGCAAGACACTCAACTGCTTTCTCCAAACAGGTTGGTTTTGTATAAAGCCATCATTTGTAAATGGATGTTATCTAGGGATGTATAATCTGCCTAGTAATCAGTATTTCAGGTTCTTTTGTTTTTTCCTCTCCTAGAGCAAAAAGATCCCCTATTTCTCTGGTTCAGAAACCAGTGAGTGCACAAAACACTATAAAATACCCTTATCAGTTGCTACGACTTCTAGGATTGTTACAGTTCTGGCCAAAACTCTCAGAAATTGGGAAACAAGGGATTGAAACTGGGCTTAGTATGATTTCTAACACTATGTTCTTAGGACTGTGCACTCTGTGGGGCATTTTACAGCCTTCTTGATGGACAGTTAATTACACTTAGGAAATTACCTGGGGAGGAATAACCCCAGGCACCAGTACAGGTTAGGGGCGGACCTTCTGGAAAGCAGCACTGCAGAGAAGGACTTGGGAGTTCTGGTTGACAGTAGGTTGAACATGACTCAACAATGTGCCCTTGTGGCCAAGAAGATCAATGGTATCCTGGGGTGTATTAAGAAGAGTGTGACCAGCAGGTCGAGAGAGGTTCTCCTCCCTATCTACTCTGCACTGGTGAGGCCACATCTGGAATACTACATCCAGTTCTGGGCTCCCCAGTTTAAGAAAGATAAAGAATTACTGGAGAGGGTCCAGCGGTGGGCTACAAAGATGATTAGGGACCTAGAGCACCTTTCTTATGAGGAAGACTGAGAGAGCTGGGTCTGTTCAGCCTGGAGAAGAGAAGGCTGAGAGAGGATCTCATCAAATACATCAAGGGTAGATGTCAAGAGGATGAGACCAGACTACTTTCAGTGATGCCCAATGATAGGATGAGGGCCAACAGGCACAGACTGAAGCAAAGGAGGTTCCTTCTGAATATGAGGAAAAACTCTTTTACCTTGAGGGTGTCAGAGCACTGGAACAGGCTGTCCAGAGAGGTTGTGGAGTCTCCTTCTCTGGAGACATTCAAAACCCACCTGGACACATTCCTGTGCAATCTACTCTAGCTATACCTGCTTTAGCATGTGGGTTGGACTAGATGATCTCCAAAGGTCCTTTCCAATCCTAACCATTCTGTGATTCTGTAAATGAGCTCATGATGAACCACACTTGATCTTCAGCACCAAGGTTTCAGAGCAGAACAAAACCTGCTGTTAATATTAGTGAAGTCAGTGACAACACAGAGGATAGCCAGTGGTGTTGGGAGTTGTTTTCTCCTACCTATGTCCATGAGAATGTGTGAGCCCTTTTCCCTGTACAACCATCCTAGTCCCAGGAACTTGCAGGGTTGTTTCTTCACTTCATGCCACCCTTATTGGAGACACTTGGAGTGGTTGCAGGGCTGCACAGGAGTTCGACTACAGCTTCTTAGCACCACACTGATGAACAGACGTGGCTGCATCTTCTTTGCTCATGGACACTGGAATGACATTTAATTTGGTCCAAGCTATTGCTTTGTGTAAAACTAGCACAGGGGAAACTAAGTGATTTATTGTTAACTGCCATATGGATCTAACTAAAGCTCTGATCTGCAGCAGTTTTCCAGCTGGTTAACATTCTTTCATCATTGTCAGATGAGCTTCTGTTATTAACAAATGATTTTCATATGAAGGAAGCATAGAAAAAATTACTACTTAAATAATAACATTTTTTCTTTTGACTTCCGTAAAGTTCAGACTGATGCTCCACAATGGGGAAAATGTTTATAATAAAATACATGATAGTCACTAACTTCTGGTTGATTGAGAAACTAGATCAATAAAATTACAATGAACAATGAATTATTGTGCCTCAAAGGACAATATTCCTGTAAGCAGCTTAGAGTTTGAGAAGTCTATGTGGTCTAGGAAACACACATCCTAAATTTCTCTACAGTCATTTTCCTTCTGCTTATCTTAATTATTGTGCTTGAAGTTGTTCTCCAGCTATCTAGTAGCTTTACTCAAAAACTGTATTGCATACCAACATGCCTTTAGCCTTCCTCTTGGTCATTTGCTTTAGCTGCTGAACACTGTCATACTCAAAAAGGGGTTTCTCATTTCTACTCTCAATTTGCTCAGTTTGCTCGCATTCAGCCATGAGTTCACAGTGTGCCTTTGTAGGCCACAGTAGGTAGTCTTTTAGGTCCTCATACTTTCTTTTATTGAAAATATTAATGCACCCCAATGAAGTAATTACAATTCAGTGCCCTTAGCAAACTGAGAGATCTCCACTGCAAGGGGCATTTTCCCTGCTTTCATAAATAAACTGATGGGTTCTTTTACTTGCCTCTACATTTTCCAAGTCTTTTCATAGTGACAACAGTGGATTTTGTACTCAGCACTCCAGTCTCAGCACTGCTTTATGTTGACATAAAAATCACCTCACTGCTCACCGAGTTAGACATCCTAGGATTGCATTAACATTTTTACTACAGAGTACACTGGCAGTTCATTTTAAGTTGCTAGTATTTCCAAGGACTAAGTATTTTTCAGAGGCAGGATCATCTGTGTTCGAGTCTCTAAAAGCAGATTATAACCTGTTTGTACTAAATGAACCCTCTAGATGGAGGTGGGGGCCTAAGTTTGCGAATTCCTGAGGGGTTAGAGAGGAATTTGAATTATTATTACACTGGGATGCATTATTATATATCTTATAATTTAAGCTAGAAAAGTTTATAACAACACTTTTTGTCAGACCCCCTTAAATCTTTCTTTATCCCTTTTGTCCCTTCATATATACTCTATATAACTTCTTAGTCAGCATTTCCATTTACAGTTGACAAAATACCTGTTCTGTACTGCTGTTTAATAAGAGACCATTTTGATCACTCTGATTATTCACATTCCTTTCATTCTTTCTTGCTCTGAAAGGTCTCTCATTTGTTTTCATGTTTAAGAATTGCTAAAAGGAAAGTTTTAAAAGTGATTTCAGTATGCTATCTTACAGAATGATATTGCAGATAAATACATATAATAAAGAACAGAACATGGGGCTAGTGTTTGCCTGTGTCTATATGGCTCAAGTTGATTTTCTGTTAACTTTCCAGATAAACATTTGTTAACAAAATCACTGACTTTCCAGTTACTGACTATGAAGAAGATATTACAGAGTATTAAATGAAGAAAGCTCTGAGATGTTAACATAAATGCTCATGTTAGTTCTGTCTTTGAATAAGCCAGGTATTGAAAATATACTCTATGACTTCAATTAATAACATAATAACTTACTTGATCAGCACAGCTGACATGATGAATATCAAGCAATCAAAAGATATTATTTGGGAATTTATTTGGGAATGACCTACTGACAAAAGTTTAAAAAATAATTTTGACTGGATCATTTTTTTTTTCAATAGACTGCAGAAGAAGTATTGAATTTGGGGAATAACTTACCTAACTAGGCTCCTGAAAACATTTTGACCCTCCAGATCTACTAAAAAAAAAGTGTTAGCTTAGTTAAGTGGCTTAGCTTGAGAGGCATTATTTTAGTGCTTTGGTTCTATCTTTGTGTGCATCAGTGGTTTAATCAAGCTTCACATACAGAAAACAGCTGTATTGGTCCTACATTTATATACTGCCTCTTGGCCCAACAGCTCCATAGCTGATTTACATACTATGTTTTATGGCTGTCCAGTGAGCCCAGCTTCCAATGAAGTCCTTAAATAAAAAAGCCAATGAATCAAATTGCAAACTGTCCCAGACTCTCTTTATTAATCAGAGAAATACCTCAAGCTCAACCTATCTACCCATAGAATGTATTGATAGTATACAATGGATGTATCGTGCAAATGAAAGCACAAGACATTAGCCATGCGAACAAGAATTCTGTATATGAAATTTGGAATTGATGCTAGAAACAGCACTCTCTTCTTTCCTGTAAAAAATTCCCAGGGCTTCTGCAACCCCAAGTGGTTATGGCCTTCCTTTTAATAGCCATAGTGAGAGCACAAATCTCCCCTCTAACAAGCAAATCCTCTTGGTGTGAGTCAAGATTCATACAGTGCTATTGCATACTTTTGAACAGTCTTGCTGTTCTACCCCAGTAACTGAGCAGCAGAGGCAGAAGGCTACTACCCATTTTTGCTGAGCAAGCCATGCTGCAATGCTTCATCGCTGTTTGCAGAAAGCTTTCATCAGCAGAAGTGCAACATGTTTATTATATTCTGCAAAATTCAGCTTATTATTTGCAGTAGGCTTTCTACCTCAGAGTCACATAAAGCCCAAGAGGAAAAGTCTGAAATCATAAAACTTGAAAGCTTAATAAAACCAGAATTGCTATGCTTTGGAAAGAACCATTCTCTCATATGATAGGCTCTGTAGATATATGTTCAAGCCTTGCATATTTTCTTTAAAGAAAACAATGGATTTGCTGTGATTTGCTGAGAGGAGAGTTTAGCTGTATCCATTTCAGAGACAGAATTGCAGAAAAACTCAATGATAATGTTAGTTTGGATCCTAATGTGTTCTTCCACAATAGGTTATTTCGTCACCACTAGGAATTTTTGATAATTTTTTTAATTATTAGCTGATCTTCTCCTGGATAAGTTCATTTTCACGGGTTTAAGACAACTTATAGTACCAGAAACTGAGTGCTTGTTGAAAGTTCATGTGCAAGTAGATAGAGCAATTATAGCCACTTGTGATTCAGAGCCCCTCTGCTCCTTCTTTTCAGACACTCATGTATAAGTGATGATGTAGAATTACTTCTAATATTTTTTTCCTAACCCAAGTGATATATTCAGATTTCCATGTTAATTAAATTCATATAACAAACCTTACTGATTCTACTGAGGCTGAAGACTCAAATAGAAAATATTTCACAAAGTATAAGAGTTCATTCAACTTCCCAATGATATAAACTATGATTAACTTATATATGAAATTTCCTCCTGTCTGCAGAAATCCATGTACTGTGTGGTGCAGAAAGACTCCTAGAAACTGGGTTTATATGTGCAAACTACATCAGTAAGTCCTTTACATTTGACACCTGGTAATTCCGCTTCTCCTCCATCAGTCTTCAGCATAGACTCACTGTTGGACAGGTCAGTCCATTGCATCATTAGGGTTTCTTCTTTCATCCCACCAATGAAATCCACACCAACCACATGGACAAACGAAAAGCCTAACAAAAATCCCACAGTTCTGCTCTTTCACAACGTGAGATTTTCATACCATTTATCCAATAGCTTTAGCAGAGCCTTGAGCTTCCCCATTTCCCACCTTGCAGACCATGGGCCTATCTATAGCGACTGGCATTTCAGTAAGCTGGTGTCTACCCTGTTAAACACCTGCCCAGCACTAGTTTACCAACTTTTGCCACAGGTCCCTGCCACCTGAACAAGCTCCACCATATAGAACGCCTTAACATCCAGCACTTGGAGAAGCAGTGAAGTAGACACAGATACAGTTGATCCCTGAAAGCATTCATACAGTGAATCAATTAGAGCCAGCTTCTTTTGTTCTCTGCTGTGCCCTCTCATTTCCTTCATTTTCTCTCTCCACTTCTGATTTTTGCTCACCTCTTTGCATTGCTACCAGGAACTTTCTTACATCAGCTTGACAAGCCCTCCTCTCTACAATCTCCCCATTTCTCAACTTTTCTTACACACAGGAGGAGGCTGCCTGAACCCATGTCAGACTTACACAGGCAGAATTTTTGCAAATAGCCATAAATGAATACAGGAAGTTCATCTGTCTCTCAGAGTAGTGAAAAACACCCCAAATTACCTGACCCAGTTCATATAAAAACATTTGTTCTTCCATAGGTTTCAAAATCAGGTTTTAGTGGTTATGATGAACATATTGCTGTAAAAAGCAGCCTCCAGACTGGTTGTGAGTGGTCCCCATGACCCCTTCTGGCAGCACCTTCCACATGTCACCAAAATGCCTTACAACAGGTTTTGACTGATTCACTGCTTGCATGGAGTATTTGGGCACCCCAATATCTATGTCATCCTTGTTGTCTCCTCTAGGTCTTCCCACTTTGGTCTTCACAGCTGATAGATCTGATTTTGAGAGTGCCCCTTAAAACAGCTATCAAAAGTTAAAATTGAAGAGGTTATTAAAAAGTTATGAAGAAGTTTAACTTGAATAGAATTGATGACGATACCCTTGGATTTTGCCTTCCTTGTTCACCTAAATCACCATTCATTTCAGTACACAGTGCAAGATCAGACCTTAAAATTACCATCTCTTTTCTCAAATAGTTTCCATTTTCCTTTTTTAAAGAGATGTAGAGCAATGCAACTAAAACTCCCACAATACATATCAGAGGAATAGTCTTCAGGCAAGTTTCTTTGCTGAAATAGCTTTACTGAGAACATAGCAGAGATTCTTAGTGCACAGAACAACTAGGCTAATTTGGGAAGAATATGCTGAAAAAAAAAAAAGTGAAATTTTAGAGAAACGAAGGAGGTTATGAAAGTAATAAAGAAGAAATATACCTGAAGTTATTGTTCATGCAGCAAAAAATGCACCAAAAATTATGAGAATATACATTTCTGAAGAAATGCTAATATCACAATAGCAATAACTTTTTCTTTTTTTTTAAGAAAGAGGACACTGATTTTGTAGAAGTCATCAGCAGTAATAAAAATCAGAGAAGATTCTCTGACAGGTAACAGATTTCTATGAAGCTGAAGAAGTATGTTTTGCTGGATTTTCATATATTATCATTTCTTCTAAAAAAGGATTACTAAAGAATTTCATCATGGCCTATTCCCAGCTCAGACAGAGCCCCTGGACTTGAACCTGTGAGGTGTTTGGCATGCTGTTACGTCCTCCTATAGCACATGGAAATAACCCTTGTTAGCTAAAATTTTACTTTCATTTACTCCCTTAAAATGTAATTTACTGTATTTTTGAAAAGGGGATTAAAAGTTGGACAAGTAAGTGAAATACAGGTGTGTTTCCATAGCAACTGCAGCTAGAGGTCCTGCACCTTCTCCACCTGCGTCTTCATCCAGAAAGACAGCAACCTGTGCACCTTGATTCACACAGATAAGTGTGATTTGTGGGTAAGCCCCAAACAATGGAGTCTACGGGGTGTGTTTGTGCCCCCTAAATTCATGTGCACTTGCTGGCAGGACTGGAGTGAGGGAAGCTAATTCATCCCAGGAGGTTTTATATGGCAAGACATGGCATCCCCCGAGGATGGAACCATCACTCATATAGGGTGCCAGCGGTGTCAAGCTCAGGTGATGCTAGGGGGCCTCCAGCCATCTCAGAATATAAGTACCATAATCTCTATAAGAAATAGCTCATGAAAAATAAAAGTAAGCTGGTTATAACTGCAGTGCTATTGGGCTTAAATTTTACCACAGATAGTAGACAATGTGTATCCTTCCTCATCTTGCCCTCCTTATTCTAAAAATCATATTGGACCCATTGCAAATCCAGGCTTTCCTTCTCAAGATTCTTGTCTCAAAGAGTTGTGCATTAATAAAGTAGCGTACACTGATATGCTAATAAATAAATGTATTTCTGCAAGAGGGAGAAGGAAAGGGTTAAGATTAGTTTTGAATATTCAAGAAGGAAATAATTTGGCCTATTATACAGAGCATCAAAGAAAAATCTAATTTAAAAAAAAATAAATATTGAAAGTGTGAATAAGTTTGTGAAAAGAAATAACATCCTTTCTTAGACCAGCTGTTATTTTTGAACAAAAAAAAAAAAAGAGAAGCTGTCAAAAATATAAGCTCTATTTAAGAACTGAAGCAGAAACCTTCAAATACAAATGCTAGTTAAGAATGAACATTCCATATTTAGCATGACAATTTTAATCAATTGGACAATCTCGCACAAAATGTGTCCTGCATTTTAAGAGTAGAAGAGGGTGCTGGGAAGTGAGAGCTGATAAAGTTACTAGTTCTGATGGAAAATAGAGCAACACTTATTATCTAGCTCATCAGTAATGACTCAGCTTTTCCTTGCATTTCTTGTTTTTACCTTTTGACTTCATGCTATAACGTAAGACTGAATTCAGTGAATTTTCTGGCATCTGGCTCATGGGCAGAATATAATAAAATGTTTTTTTCTAATTGCTTTCTTATTTTACAATTGTATTTTAATTCCACTCATGAGCAATCTTTTTCTAAAAATTTAAATGTAAAACATATTGCAGCTTCTGTGTGGCTAATACAGTTTTTGAAACACCATGCTGCTTGCATGAAATGTTATTATTTCACCTCTGGATTGAAACACTGTTTTCCAAACAATTTTGTTCAGAAGAACTGCTTACATAAAAGCTGTAAAAACAAATCTCACTGAAACAAATATCCTTCAAGCCACGTGAGGAATTATTACTGTTTTGTTTTGGAACCAGAACAGCAAAACCTGAGGAGGCCAATGTTGCTTTAACTTCAAGTCCTGAAATTGCATAGTAATGCAGGTGTTTAATAATATTTTTATTACAGACAGCTACCTAAATGCAGGAAAAAAAAAAAAAAAAAAAAAAAAAAGAGGTTTAACTAAACAAAATTTAAAGCAGAAGCATTAATTTAAACAATGTCAAAACCAATTTCATTTAAGAAAAAATAACTATATTGATTCATTTCTCTGCACATAAAATTGAATTCATCTGTTTTTTTCTGGAAATTACTGAATTCAGATCTATTACAGGTGCCCTCAGTCACACACAGGAAAATTGTCCTGTGGTAAACAAGGGTATGAAATCACAGTATGACTACTACAGCTTAACTGCAGCTGAACTGCTCATGTGCATGGTGGCAAATGCAAGTTAGCTCTCCTCTTGGATGCAGCTGGTGAGCAGGAGCTCTGAGCACTTGCTCATCCCAGTCCATAGCACTGCGCATTGGCACCCTGGCTTGCTTCTTCAAACCTCTTTCCAGAAACTTACTGTTTCCTTACGGGTCTTAATCACCCCCTGGGAAAGATGAGTTTGAACTGTACTGGTTTTCACTATCAAATAAAGAAAAAGCCACAAAAAAACCTCATAAACAACTTGCTTTGTGCAGCTCAATCTCGAACCTTTTTCCCAGTAATAGAAAACTTGGCAGCCTTGCACATGTGTCTCATCTGTAGTCAGTGTGATAATATGATTTCATTCTCCTGCATTACTTTACTGCCTTTTGGAAAAAATCTGTATGAGGAAGAGCTCTGCTGTAGATATATCACAAGTTCGCACAGGTATGGGCATGTCACAGTTCTATCAGTGCTCCTCAGACCTTGTAGAGAGACAGGAAGGTTGTGGCCAACCAAGAGCCCTTTTTGGTGCCTTCTGACAAATGGATTTAATTTAATTTGCACCGCAGAAGGCTAGAGGTGGGTGTATAAGAAAATGCACACTCAAAATAAACCTTGGGCATGAAGAAGGGCAATGGCAGCAGCTGAGCCCAAGATTCAAACTAGGAATCTAATCCACACACTTTCCTTCTTATTGTCGAATTTAGTCAATAGAAAAGGATATATTTTCAGGTGGAAAAAAGCAGGCAAGTTAATAAGACTTATGACAGCTGTATAGGAAAGTGTCACAAGTGCCAGAGATTGCAGAGGAAAATGCTCTGTCCTGACAAAAGTCCAGAGACACAATCAACAGGATAAGCAATGGAGAAAACACACATCAGAGAAGATTTGACAAGTGACATTATTTTCAACAAACAAACAGCAGGTCTGCCCACCAGCTCAGCACAAAAGTTTCAGTACAGTAATGAAATTCATATAAAGCTTCAGAGTGATAGGTGAGACAGGCCACCATTACGCTGTCTATAGCACATTCCAACATCTCTTAGACACTGAAAACAGGGAATTATAGGGACACCTACTTTAAAAGCTCTCAGTGCAGGTGTGTAATTCGTATTCTAAGACAGTTGGAAGGTCTTTCTAGCTATTATTTGAATGCAATGGAGCACTCAATATATTAATTCACAGTTATTTTCTCTCAACATCCTAATCTATCTTACACATGTCTAAATAACATGACTGATTCATGCATTATTTATCTGGTGCCCAGTTCTACGCCTGTCAAGGAATGCAAACTTGAATTTAAAAGGTGTCAAGATATATTAGGCAAAGTAGGAAATTATTTGGATTATTCATTCGCATCAAAGAACCTTCCATGTTGTGCCCACAAAACATGACCCTTTAGGTAATAATTACCCCCTCCTAACTTATTATTTGTTTGTACATGGTATATAGGACAAAATATACAACTGAAAGAGTGTGATCAGATCAAGCACTTTGTTATCACATTGCTCCACTCATCTGACCTAATACGATTCATTTTGCAAGGTGAAGTAAATGATACAGGACTGAACTACATAAAGATCTCTGTTCCCCATTTATCTTCAGGAACCTGTAAGCAGGTCCAATATTTCCCAATTGAAGGTCCCCTATATGAGGGTCTTTGAATTAGAATAGACCTTATTTTTCTTCAGCTTCTGCATTTTTAACAAGTAATGTGTATGAGCAAGGAGTTGGTTGAAGAAGTGTTCCTTTCTATTGGTTCACAAAGCTTTAAAATTGTCATTTTCCCTGTGTGCTAGTTTCCATGACAAGTTGTCTTTGACACAGGCCAGAACGTCTCTTGCCCCACTCAGGCAAAATTGTCTGAACAGTCAGGGGACCTGGACCTAAGGTTGCTCCAGGTTTACATATCTGCCCACGCAGGAACGACATCCTGGAGCCACCCAGAAGCACCAATGAAGAGCTCAGTGGGGACAAGCCTTTCTCGATGTATTGGAACGCCTCCCAGCTGCATCCAGGGACCATGTCCCTCTTATTAACAAATTAGATCAACATCACAGATCCAGGATTAGACGGGCTTAATCCAGCTGCTAGCAGCAGCAAATGCAGAATAAAAACTAGACTAAAATCAGGTTGTGAAAGGGAAATTTTGACGGGTTTTGTTTGTTCTTTGTACTGACAATCTCGTGATATTAACGTGAATCAGAAAGGACATTATCAGAGTGTAAGAGCTACAGGTAAGATGGAGCTGGACAAGACCAGTACACAGTGCAAAGCAGGCAAAATTTCCAGCCTCATCTCAGAAAGCTTCAGAAGTCCTTTCCCCGGTGAGTGCTGGCACTGACTACAGTAGGGTTGGTTTTGAGTAAGAATTCATAACAAAGGAAAGGTTTTCAGAGCTTGATCTCTACGGTGCAACTCCTCGTACACTCTAAGTGTCCCACTATTGCATGGACTTTCATATTGGATTAAAAGAGAGATATGAAATGAGAGAGTGATTAAGAACACAGCAAGAAATTACCTGCAACCCACAAGTGCCACTACTAAACTGAGGTTATTTGCATCTCTACTACCTATGTGATGAAGGCTAGATAAATTTATCTCCAGAGGACTACCTTTATTTCACTAAACAATAAAATACCAGCAAATATACCAAACAAATAAATCTTCACAATTTCACAGCTTCCCAACCCTTTTTTCATTTTCTAAAATCATTTTGTTTGTTGTTGTTTGCCTAAGTATTACAAGTTACGTGTTTTTCTCTAATCTTAAATTCACTCAAAGTCATAACTCATGGCAGCTGAGTGCAGCTATGATTAATGCCCCAAATCTCTTCTGTTCAAGTTTCCACTGCACTTCACTCTGCAGTACCTGAGCACTCAGCACCATCTCTGGCCAGCTGCATAAAGTACAAGCTTAAATTCAAATAAACAAAAATCCCCAATATGAAATTCACAAGACTTGGGAGAGATTAAGTTATCCTGAAGATTTTGTAGACAAAAAAGTTCCTTACTCGTGTGGAACATAAGGTGCCCCTAGAAGTAAAAAATACGTGAAATCAGATTTAGTTCTTTCTCTAAAACTCTATAAAATGTCTATAAATTTCTGCATTATGCATTATGCTTTTTAATTTGTGTTTTTATTTCTCCTTTATCTAAGAAGCATTAAAACCTTGTGCTTCCTTTTGCAGGATGGCAATGTTTTCTGCCTTTAGATCAATCTCACTATTTAATAGCCACAGGATTATGGACTAGGCATGAGGCAACTGTGGGGAAGAAATCCCTATTGGGATTTGTACCCATATTTCCCACTTGGTTCCCTAGCATAATGAACCAAACCAAAACCACAAATTCAAAGTCTCATTATTACAGAGGAAAATTCTGAATTTGAGCTTATATATCTGAAGCAAGAAAAATGCCATGCCCGGCCTTCTTACCCTATATTGAAACCTGCATCTTTTCTTCATAAATAAGGTGTAAATGTACTTGAAGGATAAAGGTAATATGTTGAATCTAATTTGCACATCACTTTTGCTTTCAAATCTTGGGAAAATTCAAGTCTATCCTATCTGGTTGCATGAGTCTGGTGGTTTAACAATAGAGAGGAAAGAGTAAATGACTGGAGTTGAAAAAATTATTCTCTCTAGTTACATAAGCTATAACTGCCATGAACCCTACCCAGACAAACATAAATATACTTACATACATACATGTTTGAAAAAAAAAAAAATACAATATTGAGGCTGCATGGATTAGATCAAGCCTAAATCTCTCCAAGTGGTTTTACTCACATCTGCTTTTCTTCCCATGGTCTCAAATGCACATGTAGCAAAGGCCAAGAGGAGAACAAAATCTTCAACTGCATTTCCATGCTCATAGGACAAGGACAGTCACATCCCACCTGTTAAATCTGTGCTAAGTGCAAGAGTGTATTTCAATTGTATATTAAGTTCTGATCCCTGACCCAAAACAACTCAGAAATTCACAATGAGGCAAACTTAACACAAGTCTTCCTTTCTATCTTCATTCTGTGGGCTCACATTCCACAGGATTTGAGTGTTTTTCTTCCCACTACAAAATGACCATCACCTCATTGGTTTAAATGGTTTATCAAAACGGCAGCTGACTAATAGGAGAAATTTCAGACTTCAAACCTACAAAGGCCTGAAAGGCAATTTAGAATAAAAGTATTACGATAACCTAAAGACTAGACATGCCACATCAGAAAATCTATTTCTCACCTACTTATTAATAGACTTAGATATATCATTTGCATGCTAAGTAGCTAGGCATGAAACAAACACCAATGAACCAATCCACTGCATTTTCTCAGATGTTTTAAAGACATGAAAAATAAATCTGAATTTTCTATTTTTTATTAGTTCCTGGCAAGTATGGAAAAGACTTTAATCAAGAACCTCAAGCAGAAAAAATGTTGTATATTCACCAAGTTTTTGCTCAGATTTTTACGCTAATTGATGTCTTGTGTTTTCCTATTGCTTGCATGTTCTCTTTCTGTTGAAGTACAAAGCATCTGATTTTCAACAGGATAATTTGGTTGTAAAAAGCAAATTAGATGGGAATCCTTTAAAAATTGAGGTCAAGCGCATTTAAAACTCAGTGTTCAAAAGAACTTGCTTGGAAACCTGATTATAATCAACTGGCTTTCATGCTGTCATGGAACCACAGCAGTCAGATGTCACTTGTGCCCCAGTCCTAGAAGATCTCATTCTTCACTACTTCTGAAAGTTGAGCAAGTGTTACATGAGCAGGGGCTCCTTGCTTCCCTCTGTTTTATCCCCTCAGCTCCCTGTGTGCTATCTGCCCTTGCTCCCTCTGCTCCTAACTCATCCAGGGGAGTTCCCCTCTTCACCATCCTCTGTATCAATTCATCTTCATCTGGTCCCATATTTCCATTTTCCAGATTGCTACACACAAGGTCTCCCCATTTCTGTTTACCACTGTCTTTTCTCACACCAGGACACCTGTGTAACCATTCCTTCATTGCTACTTGCTAGGCAAAAGGTTTCCCTGTGTACTTGAACCTTCCTATTCCCTCCTTATTCCACCTCACAGCTCCTCTGAGATTGCTCACAGACCTAGTGTACCTTCTCTCATAGGAGGTGCAGAAGAGTGAGGATGGGGGAAACAACTTTTGAACAACGCTGAACCTTGCTAAACTGACACGGAAATATCAGGGGAAAGAAGGAAAGCAAGAATTATGATGCTGAAGAAAAGCCCTGGACTGCTTCATGGATGTCATTAATTGTCAGTTTGGCTCCTTGAGCAAATCAAACCAACAAACAGTCAAAAAAACCCCCAACTATTACTTTCCTCTCAATTCAGTAGTGTTCTGTCTGCCATTGCCAAGAACCTGGTCTGAAATTTCATTCATGAGACGCAATGTTCAAATCTCATGTTCCAGAGAAACGGTCCAATGTACCACATAGTGTGAAATCTTGGTTGATGCAATCAAGTAAGTCTTGATTTCAGTGATGGGCCCCAGACTGAACACAAGCATGCAAAACATCACTAAATGTTTTCCAATTAGTACAGCTAAGAAAATGGTCATTTTTGCTGAAGGCATGCTGCAAAGAGAACAACATTATTTTAATAACCTTTCATTAACAGTTGTTCTCTCAGCTCTAGGAAAAAAAAGAGCCTAAGAAAATAAATGCTATAGAGCTCAGCTTGAGGGAGAGGAGAAACTGTTGACAGCATGTGTGGCATGTCTTCATTCAGTTGGGGTTTGTACCTCTTTTCTGTATTGCAGATTCATATTCTTAAGCTCCCATAGGGCTGGGGTTATTAGGGTAGCTACAAGACCTTTCTGAAGTGTGGTTCCAAATTGTATGTTGGAAAGAAGAGAAGTTCAAAGAGGAGAATTAGCAGCAATTGAGTAGTCAACCTGAATTGCAGGCCAATATTAGGTAAAAAAAGGCATGATTATGCATGCAGAAAAGTCAGCAGAACGCCTTTTTGTTTCTAGAAAGTACAACAGCACCATCAAAGACAATAAATAGCAGAATCCTGAAGTTTGTGCCTCATTTGTGCCTTGTCCAACAATTCTTCAAAGCAGTAACAGTGTCTCCTAACATAGTATCAGAGCTCTGGCTCAGTAATAACTTTACAGGAAATGTGGCACCCAAATCATCAGCATCACTTATTGACACTATATCATACCCTTAGAGTATTTCTCTATTACAAGTAACGTAACACCTCAAAAAAGAAGCATGATATATCCTATCCTTTCATTTGCTCCTTAGTACAGCCTAGATATAAAAATGCCATACATTAGTGAAGAGACCTGTTAGTAAATTCTTGTGATTGGGATACAGTGACAGCTACTTAGCTGGTACTTATTGTGGTAAGTTCAGCAACATCACTAAGAGACCATTTGTCCCATATCCCCTTATAGCTGGGTTCTTGTAATAAGCTTTGAATGGCTTTTTTTTTAAGAGTGAGCTTTCCCCTTAGAAATATGTCTTTGAACATAGAAATGATTACTGACGGTAGGACAAACTCTACCTTAATTAAGAAATTGGTGCGAACTCGGAGTAAATTTTACTTTCTATTTCAGGTGTATACAAACGCTTGCAGATGAGACTGGGTCTTGGCTATTGCACAGGGAAATAATTCAAGCAGACAGAAATTTTACCTCTAGTATAGGAGAAAGACAGAACTAAATTTTGGCATTCCCAGTTTTTATCTCTGCTTCCCAGATGTTTGATGCATATCAGGGTAAACACCAGAAAAATAGAATCAAAATCCTTACACAAATCCTGAAGTCGTGTAACCCTTTCTAATGCCTCTGACTTCTGTCACACAGGATAGAGACTCCACTAGCATTTGACAGAGAGAAGCCTGTGCCAGGAGTGAAGTCTCAGAGAGGCTGACCAGATTTGTGTTCAGTACAAATCAGCAAAGCTCCTCTGGATTTCATACTTTTTCAGCTGAAGATGGCCTGCAGTTTCAGAGAAGATAATCTGTAGCTGCTCTTTATGAAATCTGTATAAAATCTTAGCATTAAATCATGAAACAATGGCAAGACACTAACCACAAAGCAGCAAAAGTAAGATTTGAAAGGATAGCAGAGGCAAATGTGTACAATGGATATAAATGTTTCAGAGCTAAAAAGCAAGTGCTACTCCCTTGACATTTCTTTTCTGTCAAAATATAATTAAAGAATAGCAAAAACGTGTTTCAGTAATGCATGTAATTATGTCTCCAGCTGTAGACATATTTGCTTTAAGTGATAAAAATAAATGCATTGCCAGGTGCTAATGTTGAGTAATCAATCTGCTATTAACAGGTAACATACCTTCAACTTAAAGTAAGGAAAAGGGCATTTTTTCCGAATCAGTTAATGCATCAGTTAAGTCAATTGAGAAATCAGGATCACAGAAGCATTAGATGTGTATGCCCCAGGCTCTGTATAAATGTGAATTTCTAGAATTAAAAACAATATTTCTATCCAAAAAGTTAATATACCCCCAGCTTCTGCAAGAAAAGTAATATTGTTTATCACATTTCTTGAAAAGCCTGCATTGTACCTTTTGCATATTATTCTTCAGTAAAGAAGGAGAAATTATAAGCTTCAACATGCAGAACTTTTTCCTGATTCTTCGGAGAAAGAGCAGCAAAATTTGCAGCTGTTCCCTGCCTGCTTATTCCTTTCCAGAACACATATCTTTTAAAACTTCTAAAGACTTCAAAAGGTTCAGTGGGGGGAATATCCATTTTTAGCTAAGCTACTTAATGACACACTGTCACACAAATTGATTTCCTCTCCCAATTTTGACAGAAGAGTTTGATTTACCATTACTTTCCTTGCCCCTAACTCTAAGAGGAATTCATCCAAGAACGGGGAATGGGAAAAAGAATTTCAAATACACAACTGAGTAAGTGAAAGTCCCAGTAGAACATGGTTCACCATTCACAGTGCGTGCTGCTTTGCCTTGCAAGCACTGAAGAAATGGAGGAGGTTCTACTACACTCCTTTAGGGCAATCCCCACATCCATACTTTCCACTCTTCTCAAACCTGGAGCTGCAATCATAACTAGGAACCCCAGAAATACTGTGCAAAAGCCTGTGCCAACTGGGAGGAGCCTGGTAACTCTAACTTCTGCTCTCAGAATTACTTCTGATTTATTGCTTACTAGTGGGAAGCAAGTAAGGTGTTAGCCAGAGTCCTCATCCTCTGACTTGCAACTCACATAGAATCTGCTCTAGAAACACAGCAACACAGCAGTGCCAGCACTGAAGGGACCTCCAGGTCAGAAGAGAAGGTACCAAGTTTTATAGCTGAAGTGCTGTTGGCATTAGAGAGAAAACAGTGATCACAGTACGGGATCCTAAAGTCGTCTAAGCTCCACTTTAATTCCCATAATCCTTTCTTAGCTGCTCCTTCCCTCTCCCTATAGAAATCTTGCACCTAAGCAGCAGACATGAAAATCTCCAGTTATTCTGGTGGTGTTATTATTCTATTTCTCCCCTCCTTCAGACATTTCTAGCTGTTCTTCCAATGGTTCTGCAGTACTAGTTACCTCATTTATTGTAAACTTGGTAGAACAATAGTATCAGAACATCAACCTGGCTTGCTGATTAGCCAAGTAGTCCTTGTCTCCAAAGGGAAAAATACTGCTAATAGAAGAAAAAATTCAGAAAATCTAAATTATTTTTGTTATCAAAATAGGTAGGTAAAGAAGCAGGGTTTATAAACTCTGTAAACATCACTATTTCTCTTGGGATATTTCATTAGCTCCATTTTTAATTCATGTACAGATGAAAGGTCACACTTTTGAAAAGTGGCTTTTATTAGTTGTAGAAATATTATGATTCAATGCTCTTCTCACAGTAAATGTAATGATCAGGGAGTCCTTTATATGGATTCAGTTCAGCAAAGCTGTTAAACAAATGTTTACACTGTAGTGATGCTATGTACAAAACAACATCACACATTTCCTGTTTTTCCAAAATGGTTATTTGAATACCTACTTTGACAGAAACATTTCCAACAACTATATACCACACAGAGAAAAAGAAAATCAATAGAGGAATTGTTGGGTTTTCTTTCTATGAATGAATAATCATATTGGCAAACAAAATGATCATAACCTCCTAGCTCCGAGGGAAAAAGACCATCTGTGTCCGTGTGGAACAACACACATTTAAATTCTGCTTTGTGACTGGGACTCTACCATGCTATTGTACTCCATTGTATTTAACAGTAATAATAATAATACTAACAGCAGTCTGATCCTTGCTCTCAAAGATATCTCCTCGCACACAAGGTGACTGCTGTGGTACCCTACCATCACCCAGGAGAAGCTTCTTGTACCACTCACTGTGTGTCAGGAAAATGAAGGAAATGCACTTTCTCAGCAAATGAACCTGAGTGCTGCTCTACCCACCCTAACCCAAGGTCACACAAACAGAGACAGCTTTTCAGTTCTACTTCCCAGTACACACACTCCCTGGGCATCGTGAGGAATGCAGCCTGTACTGCAGCTGATTCCACCCTGCATCCCATTGAGCAAAATCTTAGTGATGTCAGCTGCAGCAAATATTCTGGGAAGTGTGGAGACGAACAGAAAATGGTGCATTGACCTTCTAGATGCTTTCGATTAGTCCAAAAATATCTTGCTAAATGCAAGATGCAATGCCTTGGAAAAAAAAAAAAAATAGCATAATGCATTTCAGTTTCTTTGCTTTTTAATAATTTTTCTGGCCAGATAGCCGATGATGATAATACATCAACTCCATCAACTTTTTTAGCAAGTAATGTTTCAACAGAAGCACAAACAATTAAGAAAAAATAAAATGTTGATCAGGGCTTTTTATGTTAAAGCACTATGCACTTTTGGAAAAGGAGATAAAGAAGTAGAAAACCAGGATAGCTTGTTTTCCCATGAGTCAAAAGCATCAGCTCTTGTCTTTCCATGTCATCTTGCTATCAATAAGCTGTTGCTAGGATGTGAATGTTTCCATGGCAATGAGTGAACTCTTCAGCTTCACTAACAGCACTGTTCTCCACATCCCACCCCCCCTTTTCGTTTTCTGAGACTGTTTATTTTTTCATACCTCTGGAACAAATATGGAAATGAAAATTAAACAAGATGGGTTAATAATCCTGTATGAGGCTAAAACCTGTGAAGGGCTGAAGACTTCAGTGTGACTTTTAAGTAATGTCACTGAGACTGTGGCTTTAGCCATAGTTTGCAGCTGCTTTATTTTATTTCAGACTTCTGACACGGAGCAAGAGTACTGTATCAGACTCAGAAAATGGCCTGAAACCTGAAAGGCAGCCGCTTGTTCAGAGGAAGCTGAATTTTAAGCACGGGCTTTGCTGGGTTTGGAGGAATTCAGAAGGCAGGGTCCTTTATGCAGGTGCTCGGTGGAGGCGGAGGCGCGGAGGCCGGGCTGCGATTGCCACCTGTTGGGTCTGAAGTCGCAACTGCAGGGCCGGGAGCCCCACAGGGCTGCCCCGCTGCCCGGGCCCGGGCACCACAGGCGGGGAGAGGCTGCCGGGAGGCCGAGGCGCCCCCGCGGGCCGCCGAGCCTGCTCGGTCGTCCGCCCAGTGCCCTGCTCGGGGCCGGCGCTCCGCACGCCGGCCGGCCTTGCTCCCGCAGCCCTGCCCCTCCCGCAGCTCTGCGTGTGGTGCAGCCACAGGGGCTTCCAGTACCGCAGCACTCAGGGTAATTCATGCTTTGAGTTGGTTGTCAGGTACCTATTTTCGCTTGACAAACTATTCAGGTAAGCAAACATGAAATCAGTAGGTAGTTGAGAAAAAGACAAGCAGTACTTCTATTTTCCCCCTCCTTTCTTTTTTGTTTTTGTTTTTGTTTGTTTGTTTGTTTGTTTTGTTTTATTTTGTTTTGTTTTGTTTTGTTTTGTTTTGTTTTGTTTTTTCCAGGAGGAAAAACACCTTGGAAAGAAATTTGTTGGTTGAAACTCTCCCTCCTTAGGCAAAGGAGAAAACAGGGATGAAGCCATAGCTCTCATCTCTGTTGCTCCATTTGTTCTTTCTTCTTCAAACAAAATGAGATGGATAGATGGCAAAAGAGGAGACTGAAGTGCCCCTTCTCAGCTTACTGCTCCATGTTTGAAACACACTGGGAGCAGGTGGCATCACCACAAGCCAGGTTTAGACCCTTACATCACATCCCTATTGCTAAGAAATTCCTGGCTGGCTTGCCATGGTGCTCCTTTCAGAGACTTGCAGCCCATCCAGTTGCTCAGTCATTATCTTCACCTCTCAGACTAGTCACCCTAGGTTCAATTTTACAATTTTTTTAGCTAGAGGGCAAAGCCAGAAGAAAGAAGGGAAAATGTAATAGAAAAATAATGTACAGAAAAGGTAGGAATCAGCAAGAAATTTTGATGTAGCATACAAGGAGTTGTAGATAAGGCAATCAAGGATGTCCTGATCTGTAGTTGCTTCTTTGCCTGCATTCATGAGATGGCTTTCTAGGAAACAATGAGTGACAGTAAATCCCAACAAGTATAGTCTGTGGCAGTGGAGTTTGAGGGCAACAGAGATGGTTAGCCATACTAGAAATGAGACCAAAACACTCATAAAACGCTTACAAAGATCTTTGCTTTAAAATTATCAGATTGACCAAAAATGAGACGCACATACATTCATTCTGTTTTTCTTAATGAGAGGGAAATACAATTTCAGAGCCTGGTTGATGAGCTTTTAATATCCCATCCCTTCTGTCTCAAAATACTCATGTGGCAACTTGTGCTGGACTCTTAAATACACTCAATGTTGTGTTTTGGTTTGTTTGGTTTTGTGTTTTTTTTTCCTTAGGAATAATGCATAAATACTTCTGGCATTAAGTATTTTGTGTGTTTGTTTGTCAAGTGGCTTTGACAGCTCTCCTTGATTATAAAACAACATTTTTCTCTAACCTACTCCATTTTCTAGACAGCCACTTTAGGCACAGACCGTTTCCTACAACAAAAAGCATATTTAGGGAGCTACATTGTTAAAAAATTAATGGTCTGCTATTGCATTTCATCATTTGACTGGTTGACTGTTTTGCACAGCCAGCTCATCTGCTCAGCTGAGACATCCCAGTCAGAGTCTCACCACAGCCACATAGTCTGAGGTCTAGTCAGGATCTTTAGTACCGATTAATTTATCTCCTGTCAACCATTGCCTTCCATTACTTTGATAAATCTGCCTTTACATTGAAGATATTTTCCAGTGCTGCACTGAAAGTTAGTGTTTTTCAATGCTTCCTCCTGAGAGGCCAATGAAGCAAAACTAGATCTGCCTCTGACCCATATATCTATTTGAAGCGTTTATAACCCTAAAAATGTTGTTGCTCAAGTTGCAAAATTAGCATAGCACCTGTGACGTGTTACTAGCAATACTGATATTACTGGGCCACCTGGGAACAATGTTAATTGATTTCTCATAGATACTCCTATGATGGTTGGCATAAGGCTGTCTTTTGCAATAAATGCTGCCTGAGAGTGACGATTTATGACAGCTAGGGATCTAACACTGCATACTTTGTAGCTCACAATGAACCAAGTGTTGCTGGGGTAAGTTATAAGGTGGTAAGGTGGCACTCATTGGGCATAATCAAGTTGCTAAAAAGCTGGAAGAAGGGATTGTTACTGGCACAAATGTATGGAGGTACAAGATAAAATCAGAACACTCTCAGAGTTCATTCCAGCTGTGCAAAATTCATTAGGTTTGTCAAATGCATTCAGATCCTCTAAGCTAATTAGCAAAAACTTTGTCATTTATCCCCTTTGAGAAAATTTGATTTGAATAAAAAGTGGGTCAGCTTGAGACATGGCATAACTTAGGCTTGACTGCAGTGCAGACGTCTAAAATCCACACAGACCTGTAGGAATTCTGCAATGGACTGCAGTGGGCTTTGGGATTCACTTTACAAAGGAATGAGAAATACTGAAGGTAGGGAGAACCACTAACAGAAGATAACACTTCTTGAAAGGAATCAAACAAAGGCTTAAAGTTCCTAAGCACCAGCTTCACATGAAACTCAAAACCACCAGAACATCTCTCAGCTCTTTTATTTCTGCTGGTGTAAATTGTTTTCACGGGATGAGAGGTACCTCTCCACTGCAACCCATCGATGTGAAAACCCATCTGTGTTCTGAGTCAGTTTCACAGCCCAGCATGGGAATGCTGCTGGAAAGATCACTTTGATAACTCAAGGCTGTCCTACCAGGCCAGGGACACCAAGAGAAGAGCACAGCTGTTGTCCTGCATTGCTCCCGTGGCTGCAGTGCTCCCATGCATAAGAAAGCTAGTTTAAAGCAAATGTGAGAAGTCCTCTCCACTGGCACTCCACCACAGAATGTAAATACACTTTGGCTTTCCATCACAGCTTACAGTTCTCATCCTTGGTGCCCTGAACACAGTACTAATCTCTCTTTACCATCCAGGAGAATATGTCCACAAAATAAGCTGGTGATACAAACCAAATGTTTTCCCACCACCTCCCCCTGATCCCTGCCAACATTTATTGACTTAGTATTTTCTTACAGCAATGCCACCGAAGCACAAGGGGATAAATCAGAGTATGAGATTTAAAAATTAGTATAGTGTAAATGAATTCAGATCAATAACCATTAAAATTACCAAATCACAATCTTGCAGGCTTTGCACAAGGTTACTATGAGGAAAGTCAAGATTTCTTCCAAAGGAAGTCATTTCAGTGATGAATGAAGAAAAAATGGAAGCAATATCTAACCATTTAAAATGTGGCCAGTGAAAAGGATTGCAGCCTTTAAATTAGGTTAGAATTCGGAAAGGGTCTGGAAGGGAATGTTACAGTTGCTGGCTCATGTAAACACACATTCTTACACCTTATAATGTTTAGATTTACTTATCTAATAATAAATATCTTAATTTGTTACTTTTGGTTTGGGCCTAACACACTTTAAACATATAATTAAACATATTTCAACTTAACCTGTTGAGATATGTTTTCAACGTGGACTTAACTTACTTTTTTTCCTGTGGATGAATCAAAAATACTTGAACCTATTGTCCTGGTTGAGATGTACAAACAACATAGACCAAGCTCTTTCAGAATGAAAGTAGTAGATGCCATTTATTGCCACAAGTGCATTTTTATACAGTTTTACCAATTCATGTGTCTCTTTACTATTGGTTACAAGTTACAGTAGTAACATTTCATTGGCTAATTTTGCTATCATCAATGTTACTCTTCTACTCCCTTCTCTGTCACAGGTACATCCTTAACATCTCCGGATACATCTTTACTCCCATCTTTCTCATGGGTAGGCCTTCATATCTTCAAGGCTAATTTTGGTTCCCATGCTCTCTGTCAGGGAATCCACGGACCCACCGTAGTCCCCCACAACCTATTCACAGTACTCTTATCTGGTGATGGAATCTGATGCAAACTGAGACAGGCCCTTGTAAAAAACATTAATAATGCAAAGTAAATCTACTCAAAGTATCTTTCTATCCTACATTATTTGTAGCATTTACCAGCCTTTCTTAAACATTTTATTTTCCTCAGTCATGATGGTTTATGCAAGATAAAATTAATGCTGTCTTCCTATCAAGCAGCCTGATGTGCATTTATTTGTTTTCTGTACATTTATCACTTATCTGTTTCAGTTTCTTGATCTAGGGCTATCATTGCATAAAAAACTGTCCTTCTATCTAGATTCATGGAGTTTTATGTCTTGCATACACTCAAGACAGCTTGCTTTTCATTTTTATTACATCTTTATTTCACCCCTGAAAAATGTAAGACAATATCTAATTTGGAGATGTGGCATATCAGGAAATCTGAATTGCAGTTTAAGTTGAACAAGAGCTAGCATCTACCATGATTATACATGTGCTACAAGAAACAGACTTCAGCCCTATCAGAGCTATGTATCTCTTATTCACCTTTGAAAGCCACATTATCAAGGATGTAGGGGAGCACAGCGGGGGGTTTGTATGTGTGTGTGTGTGTAATTTCTAGGAGATTCAACGAAATATCATCTTGGTAGCACTTGAGAGGTGGTCATATCCCATCAGGACTTAGTATGGCCCATGAAGAACAGAAAAACCCAGGGGAGGCTCACTAGTGGCACCAAGCCATCACAACAAGTTTTCTCTGGGCCAGCTAGGAAGTCATGGTCATAGAATTATAGAACAGTTTGGTTTGGAAGGGACCTTTAAAGGTCATCTAGTCCAACCCCCCTGCAATGAGCAGGGACATCTTCAACTAGATCAGGTTGCTCAGAGCCCCATCCAGCCTGACCTTGAATGTTTCCAGGGATGAGGCATCCACCCCATCTCTGGAGTGTTTTACCACCCTGATTGTAAAAAATTTCTTCTGCACATCTAGTCTAAATCTACGCTCTTTTATTTTAAAACCATTACCCCTCATCCTAATACTACAGGCCCTACTAAAAAGTCTGTCCTTATCTTTCTTATAAGTCACTTCTGAGTGTTGAAAAGCCACAGTAAGGTCTGACCAAAGCCTTCGGCTAAGGCTGAGCCCAGGTATTCACCTTGCTGATTTGCACTGCTGTATCTTGCTTACACCTACTCTACAACCAAGTTTAGAGTTAACTAGAGTTTTAGCCTGAATTCTCTAGAACTGAATTAAATACTATTATTGGCAGAATGCTTAGGTCCTCCTAAGAATATAGAGCAGATAAGACCTTTTCCAGCAATCAGTTCCAGTCTCCTATTAGCACCAGCAGTTATACCACAGATCCCTTTCACAAACTGGTGGAGCTCCAATCCTGATACTAGCTAGCATTACAATCCCTCTACTGCTCTTGGAAAATGTTTACAGAGACTTGTTGTTTGGAGCAGAAACCTCCTTCCAGTATTGAACCAATTAGTGGTTAATTCATACCCACTAGCTTTGCTAGCCATTCACTTTAGTCCAGTCATTTCCCCTTCAGCAGTTTGCCCCCCAATGCATTTTCAGACTCCAATCATGTCCTTTCACAGCTTGCATTTTGCCAGCTTAAATGACCCAACTTTTTTAATGTCTTCTCATGAAGTGCCTTCTCTTCCCCTCCTCCTCATCACAGCAGTTCCTCTCAGCAGGCACTTCTGAGGTCTTCTGCCCTGAACAAGGAACAGCTGATTTGAACATGGTACTCCAGAGCAATTCCACAGTGCCTTTTAAAAGGACTAAACATATCCCATCTGTACTGCTAACACTTACTACCGAAACTATACAGAACAGCAGTTTGGTTTTGTTAATAGAGGAACATTTTCAAGCCATAGTCACCCCATGACCTTCAGTGTCAACCCAAATCCTCTTTATGATATTCTGCGTGTTTTGTTTTGCTTTGCTTTGTTTTGTTTTGTCTTGTTTTGTTTTATTTTGTCTTGTCTTGTTTTGGTTTTTTGGTCCTGGACCCAGCTCTGTATCTTCAGGAATTTTCAGTAGCCCAGTAGCCTTCCACTTCATGTGCACACTTTCTACTTACCTGGAATGTAGTTCCATAAGATACATCAATGGGAGTGGTTCAGTTTCTTTTCTCTGAAACTAGAGAAAATTGGACTTAATCTTCCTCTATACATAGGTTTTCTCTTGTCTTTTAATTATTTAAAGCCGCTAGAATAAAATAGTTGATTATGGAGAATTTCACCTGTTCTGCTCTTCCGCAGAGCTATTTAAAATACAATGGTCTTCTTTTGGAGAAATAAGACAGTGGGTCTATTTGACGAATGGAATATTAGAAATACCTGCATCTACCCTGTGCTCTGCTGTGGACCTTCCACCTGACCTCAGGCAAGGCATCCCACCACTAGACATTTTAGAAAAGGATAGACAAACATTTGTCAGAACTGTATTTTGCATATTTAATTCTGTTCAGTTTAACTCTTTTCAGATTTTTGCCCACATGGCAATTCCTTCCCCTGACACCAGAAGCACGTCCATTCTGTTCTGAAACAAGCCGTGGACCGAAATCTTTGGAAGGACTGAACTGTCAGCAGCAAAAGTCTGCCTATTGAGTCTTCTCCTTTTTCTTTTCCTTCCCGCTCTTAACCATGTACTTTTGACTTCATGAAGCAAAACCTTTAGGCATCCCATGTAATGATTAAAAGTTTGAGACAAAAGCTGTCAAGACACCTCACTTTCATGTCTGTTTTTGAACAAAATTAAACTAGAAATTATGGAAAACCCTACTCAGAATGACTGAATAGACAAAGTTATTAACCTAAAAATGACCCTTAATATGGAAGGTCATCTAATTTGTGCTTTTCTAATCAGGATTAGTTGTTTATTATGAGTAGGTCCCTCTCCAGCTTTTTAAAACTCTCCAGGGCAGAAGATCCCATGATCTCCCTAGGCAAGGGTTAGTTGTCCCCAAGGAAGACAGTCCACTGCGGGGCCAGAGAATTGTCTCAGGCAATGTGTGGTCCTGTCTTGCCTGTGATACAACAGTCTCCAAAGTACTAGGCAGAGCAATGGCCCGTAATATTGCCTCAGCTCCAGAATATGCCTCAAAGATCAGGTTTATGCTTTGACTACCAAAAAGCTAACTCATTAAGGCAGAAAATTCTGCCTAAGACTAAAGGAAAGTTTCAATGGGGTTTCTGAGCATGTGGAAAACTCAGAATATATATGAATTCAGTTCCAGAGGAGCAACACCTTGATAAAGGACTATTTTGTTATCTTAATCCCTAATATAAGATCATCTTAATGTATACAAAATGACTGGATACCATTTTAACAAAATAAGATAAAATACATGTCCGCTGCATCGTTTACTTGCTTGCTGGTGGAAATCCCTAACTCATCTCTTTTTCTCATGTCAGTTTTCCAGTCATCTGATTTTCAATGTAACTAAAGCTACACTGACATGAACCACTTGAAACAGTTGCTCATATATGCTACTACTGCTTACATCTTTTTCTGCCCCTCATGCTTGTCAAGTATTATTTCTTACATTATCTGACAGTTACTGCTACAGCTAAGACTGCTAGAAGAATTGGTCTAAATGCATAAATAATAAAACTACCTAGAAAAAAAAAAAAAAAAAAAAAAAAAAAAAGCAAGTGCAGATTTTGTTTTAGGTCCAGCCCTGACTTTAATTAACCTAAAGCACATAATTTAAATAGGTGAATCTCATGGATACCTCTCTGGCTGAACTGCAAATTGGGAATTAATGTACTAAAGTTACAGTTTTCTTAACATTCATAAAGCATGTCTACAGATTCGATTTTTTCCATTCAAACATAAAGACAACTCAAATAACACCCAAAATTAATCCATCACTGGCTTTTGGTCATGCAGTAAACAGCTCTCTCTTCCTGAGGAGAAATCAAATGAGGTAAAACTAGCATTCCCAAGCCAGTTTTCCTCAAGCTGTGAGGCAGGGGAAAGAAAATAAAATGAAAAAGATGAAGCATCATTTTTTTTTCCCTAAAAAAAAAAAAAAAAGACCTTGCTTTTCCATTTTTGCATTTTCGTTGCCAAAAATATTTTCTATTACCCCAAGGCTCTCTGGATTTTTATGCCTTGTCCCATTAGTTTTCTTAATGGAACAGCATGCCCAGAAAATTCATTCAGCTTTGACACAGTAAAGGACAATGCTGAGCAAAGAGTAGATGCAGCTTTAGCAAACTAACGTAACTCTCTGACTGCATAAATTATGAACAGGAGAAATGGATTTCCACCTCAGGAACTATTTGCAAAGATGGTACTAGATGTGCATGTGAAGTGTGCTGAGGCAAACTGGATGGTCAAGGTGGTTGTTTGCGTGCCAGCACTCAGGATATTCCTCCATCCTCCAGACCTCACATGGCAGCGGTCCAGCCTGAGACCAGGGAGTCAGTCTGAAAAGTGTGAGCCTCTCACAGCCTCTACAGGCTAGTCTGAGCACTTTTAAGGCCAAAACTATGCAATAAAATACATAATCTTTACATCTGCCATGCTGCCCAGTTATACACATTCATAAATTCATAACTGGCACCAAATCAGTGAACAGGGAAGAATTCTTCCAAGAAAAATGTCCTATATTGCTGCACTGTGGCACTGGAAAAAGCTTTTTTCCAGTTGCTCCAGATTTGACATAAGATACTGTTAGTCTCATGCAAACCAGGGCCAAACCAGAAAAGTCAAACACGGGCATCATTCCAATGGCAACTATTTAAGTTCAGATTTGACAATGGCATGACATCAGATTAATCAGAAAACCAATTAGAGGTCAGTAAGTCACTGTCAAAAATACATATGTACTGGATGGCAAACAGTGGCCAAAAAAAGCAGAATATCATACAAGAGGAAATATGAATTGTAGAAAATGCCTGCATACCTAACATTATGGTACTATACCTTTGGAAATCATCAAACTCCATCCTTAATTGCATTGCCAACTGGCAGACATGATGCATTGGTAGTGGAAGAGACACTGGCATTTGGAAATATTACATTAAGTACAGATGGATGTTAATGTCTTTCAGACAAGAGAGGGCTAAATACAAAATGTCTACACTTCAATTCTGTTGTAATTTACAGTTGACATTGGGTTTCTGATGAGTATGTGAGGATAAAGATAGGTGTAGGCTGCTCTCAGACAGCAGAAAATAGCTTTACCACATAGCATACTTTGTTGTCTATGAAAGAAAAAATATTTAATATATACAAATATTTTTATATATAATATATTAAAAATATAGCTCACTATACAATATTTATAATAAAAACTCTTGAACCCAGGGAAAAAAAATGATTGAGGGATAAGAAATCTAAGCATTCATAACTAGCATTGCAGCAGTGACTGGAGAGTGATTCTCCACAATTTCTTTTTGGAACATCTCAGTAGAAACTAGCAGATACTTGGTTCAAAATGAACAAAAGGACATATTTCTCACATAATGGATTGTTAAATCACATACTACTGAATGCCACAGATGGTAAGAGGTTACATAGGTTCAAAGGAGACTGGATGAATTCCAAGAAAAAAGAAGTCATGTCTTAACAAATGCTAATATTTCCTCCCTGTCTTGGCAAGTCCCCAGGTGAAAACCTGTGGAAACCAGAAGAAAATCTGATGAAGCACTGCTACATGCTTGTCCTGCTACTATTCTGTTCCCAACAAAACTGATGTTAGATTGCTATCAGGACTTAGACTAATAGCTTTTTATTCTTACTTCGTATGGGGTTTTGTGAACCATAAATGGTATTCTGGCTTTCCCAAGTAAATGCAACCCTGATCCTTCAAAGGTTTGAGTTCTGCAGAAACATGTCAGCAGGTGATATGTTAACTTCAGCATCTGCTTAACAGTGAGTTCAGTGGAACTGCTGATATGATTCACTTTAAATAAACCATAAGAACAAGATTCTTGTACTATTTAAGGACACTGTGTGGCTTCAATGACAGAAGACTTCCTGAAGACACAATGGGAGGCTGTGGGAACACTATATAGGATATCTTTAATGGTAATAGATGTCTAGGTTCAAGCAACTGAACTTCACCCTGTCTGCACTGGCCACTGAGAAAGGCTACAACAGTCTGGGACTGAGCCCACTAATTCAAGTTCAGGAGCCCACGTTTCACAGAGTTTTTAGGCAGATAACTGTTAAAGAACTCTTAATGGTCTGCTGCCTGGGAACTACTACTTGGTAGGTACTACTAAAGGTCTAAAAGCCAGAAGAAAAGTAATGCTCAGGAACCTGCCCTAAAGAAGGTCAGAAACTTGAAGATGTTGTGCATTTCATTGATTAACATAATTCCAGTCCTTTGAACATGACGAGAGAAACAACAGGGACTCCCAACACTGAGTAATACAATGGTGCAGAATGAGAAGACCATTCCATGCACAGAAGTACAAGTAATTTCAAAAGGAGACAGAAAAAGATGCAAGTAAAAGTAAATCATTGGAATTTGTTCTATCAGGCAATTTAAAACTGAATTACCTTTTAGCTGCTGGACTTGTAAATTACATCCAAACCTTGCTTGGATATAAGGAGAAGGTATTCTAAATGAAAGTAGCATTATGGCCAGACAGAGAAGGCAGCTTGTGCTCTCCATTTGTGAAATTGTTTGGGACATATATTAGTTGTATCAGAATGGGTCACTTATTATTTGGTGCCCCCAATTTCAGTCCGGAATGTAGACTCCTGACTTCTTTTACAGTGTTGTTTCAGAGAGAAATTTCAGAAAGAGGCAAAGGAGTTGATCTTTTCTTCTGTCTTGAGAACAATGCAAAGGAAGTCAGGTGTTGTATACATAATACATCTCTCCACAAGTAGGCCGCCTTCTCTTTTCTTCTCCCTTCTTTCCCCTTTCTTCTACTCTTAATGCTAGAAATAAAAGTATAAAAGTCACAAGTTTGGTGGGCTTTGTAGGAGTGGGGAGTTAAGGCCAAAACAGAAATATAAATCCATCTTTATATTAAAGAACATCACATGTAAAGTGAACATTGATAATACATGTTTATACATCCTTGAATACTGTTCTGGGATTAAAAGCAAACTCCTGTTTTAAACTGAATGGCTTCCAGCCGGCAGGGCACAAATCTATTTCATAATATGACTGGGAATGTCTGGTAACGATGCCTCAAACTCTTTGCCACACAAGTATCTATTACATGGAATGAGCAAATCCTTTAAAAAGGAGATACTGAGTTGTTCTAATAGCACATTGGGACAAAAATCAGCCCTTCACTCTTTCACAAGAATGCATAAAGCTACTCCACTCATATTTTTGTATACTACCACCACAAGTTAAAATCAATAGTTAAAAATAGCAAGATATTTGTGTTGAGAAGACACTCACATAATTTACTAATATCTGATGACAGATATGGTGATTAATATACTTTGGTTTATTCACTAGTGTTGCTTTCTTACAGAAAACCACACACACACACACAGACACACACCAGAAAAAAAAATTAATAAAAGAACACCACAATGAGGAAAACTTAGAGGTGTAGAGCAATATGTACCAAGCAAGGAATCAGCCAATCAGCCCAGTATCTATCAGAAGAGTCAGGTGATACAGTGGGCACCCAACACAGTGAGAGCACAGCTTGGGATGTTGACAGATCCAGCAGCAAGGATATGTCTCCTAAGAAACCAGTCAGGGAATGTGCTGAGCCCCAGAGGAGGGCTCATGTCTCAGATCCACACTGATGATAAGACTCAAACCAGTTGTTGCAGCTCATCAGCATCCCTCTTCCCTTCTCCAGGGCTGTGATAACAAGCACCAAAATCTATACCAAAGGAAGAAGTTGGTACTCTATTGTACCACAAACTTGCAAGGAAAATAAGCAGAATGAATTCAAGAGAATATAATACCAGCCTTGAAATGGCACAAGTCCACCAGCTCCTGCAAACCTACCTCAATGTACAGTCAATACAGCAAAAAACCTGTTCCTTCCTGTTTTACAACGACATGGAAGAAAATAAATAGATAAACTGAAGTCAAATTTCTGTTTCCTCAGCCTGAGAAACTCATAGTTTTAGTCAAACAAAATTATTTCAGCTTATCCCAGGGGAATACAGGGCATGACATGTTCTTACAGGCAAGTTATCACATAAGAATTAATGAAATTATAGTCTACATTCATTTTAATTACATTTGGGCACTTAACAGAGGCACCTGTGTTAGGGATTTTGAGGTCCAGCATAGTCCAGCATGGACACAGTCAATGGAGAGACAGAAGTTTCCTCAGGAAGGAGAAATCCCTCTCACACACCGTTCAATATACTTCCCACTCTGCCACTAACTAATACTTCTCCCTACTGTAGCTCTGCTCTCTTTACCTCCTGCACATCCTGCAGAGCTGGAACTCTTTCTTCCACTTCTGGCAGGAAGAAAATCTCTTTATAACTGGGCTGGAATAACAGCAGGTGCCATAAGAAAAGTGATACTGGAAGTTGCTGCACTTTTATGGTACCCGAGCACAAAGAATAACTTTCCTCTCAGGACCAGGAAGGGAAGAAAGAAGGTCACTGGCTTGCTGAGTTATTTATTAGAGCCAGATCCTCAGCTGCAATTAATTTTTCTGTATGACAGCTGAATGATTGTATGCATTTACTTACATTTTATTTTGTGCTCATGCGCTAACCCCGAATAGCATTTGATGGTATAATGCTCTCCTGAGTGCTTGCATTTTGAGAGCTCCATCAGAAGGGCCACCTGACTGATCAAGTGGGCTATTGGAAAGCATGAATCACTGGGTGCTCTGAAACCAGCTTCACCATATCTGTATATAAAAAGCCTTTACTCATTCAAAGAGGGCAGACTGACTTCAGCCTTTCTTCTGTGCAAATGATTCATTCCAGGACTAATGAAACTTCAAGGTTTTAGCAATCTTCCTCCCACAATCTGCCATATCAAAGTGCAAACTTACAATGATGACATGAACTCTAAATTAATGTTCTAATTACTATGCTTAATCTACTTGATCTTAGAAGTGGTATGAGGACTGCAAAGACATTCCTGCGTGGCATGTGAAATCTTCACAGTGCAAGATCATGGTTCCTGCCTTCTAGTCTTTCTTTCCTTTGTGCTTATTCTCACACTGACTTCATAGGCTCTTACAAATGGCAGGACTGAAAATTGTTAAGATTTTCATATAAATAAAGTCTTGAACAATGATTTGTCATTCTCCCTTAAATTGTGAATGATTTCAATGAACACATACATCTCACACCTTCTAATACTATTTTTGGCCAGTACCACTGCACCAGTTCAAGTGGCCTTCTAACCAAGAAAGGAACACTTCTACCCAGGAGTAACTTGATGAAAGATACATACGCATGAAAAATTATGCATTCAATGGGTAATAATCATTTTGTGTGCTTCCACTGTACATGTCATCTGAGGATTGCAGAACACTTCTCAAATGTTAATTGAACTCTGTAATACCCTTCTGAGATGCATAAAAGATGTAACAGATGCTTTAGCTCCTCAGTAAAATGTACCAGCTTCCAAGAGAGAACCAAGAAATTATCTGACAGTATATAAACACTTCAACAGGAAGTGAAAAATGACAGCATGTTACTTTGAAATAAAACAAAGGGAATTCAGTAGTAGTTTATTCTAGAAGGCTAAGGCTTCCTTTTGCATCAGATCTACTGAATCATTAATGAATACATAAGTCAGGAATTCACTTATCTCTCCTATCAGGAGAGTGGATCCTTTAGTAGCACAAGTTCCCCCAAGCTCCTTCTGAAGTACTGGTGCAGTATCAATTCTGCCAAAAAATACCATAAATTGCTTCTCTCCTCCAAATCCTGCAGCATCTGCTTCACTGTCTGGTAACTGTACCATCAAATATAGCTATTGTACAACCTCCCAAACTTGTGGGCACTAACATGGCTGCAGCACAAAGTCATGTGGCCCCAGGCACCACCAGGTAGGTGAAGAGCTTACTGTTGCTGGTTTTTTTCTCCCTGGCAGACCCACTCCATGGGACCAAGACTCTAGTGACCTTGTTTGCCACGACTCTGCCCTGGTGGTCCATACAGTTAGTTATAGCAAAAGGAAGACCTTTTCCCTGCAGAATTAACAGTTTAAGTAAATCAATATACCAGGCAGAATCTGTTACCCCAGGTAATGATAACTGACAGCAACTCTTTCCTCAAGTTTCTGTTGCCCCATGCAGCTCCACTGATTTCAGTGGAACTATACCTTACTTACTCCCATAATATCAAAAGCATATCAGACTTATAGTTTTCTTTTAGATTAAATTATTTACAGTACATAAATATAGTGATACCCACAAAAAGAACAGATTTGGTGTTGGAATGTGATGCTAAGGGTAGCATACCCAAAACAGGCAGGAATAAGGCTAACCTGGATACTACTATCATTTCAAGCACCTCAAATGCATCAAACACCAAAGTCATAGTTCAGAGGCTGCAAGAAATCTCATCTTAATAGACAACAGATATTTTATAGGTGAGAGAAATCAATGAGAGAAAAGATTTTCTAACACAGTTGAAATTATGGAACTTTTCATAAACAATCATTTCTACAATCCAAAGAGGGGGGGAAAAATGCTATGTTTTTATTTTCACTTCAAATGTCATTGTACCCCCACAGGATACCTTCTTATTGCCAGTGTCTGCTAGCATTCAAAATCATAGTGACAAATTAAAGGTCATCTTCCTATATGTCATCTTGTACTTCAAATTAGTTTTTGCGATCACAAGTGCTTATTATACAGACAAGTGTGGAAGGTTCACTTTCCACTATAGTGAGTTTTTTTAGAAATGAATCATCTCCTATGCTGTCTTTTTAGTAACTGCAAGCTACTTATAAATAAATAGAAAATAGAAAAGGAAGACAGAACAAAAAACAGAAAAATCAGAAACAAATGTTTCTTTCAAATTTTAGTTTTTATGTCACTTAAAAATACATAAACAAACACAGGACATACTTGCAACCTTTCATCCTGTTATAAGTAGTACTATTATCCCTCCTATACAAATGTGAAAACTATGACTCAGATGTAGTTTCCTGACTCTGTTATGCATTTGATAAAGAGGCTTAATAATACACTGAGCAGAGCCTAGGCATGCTTGCATGTATTCACAACACAACTATCTTATGGCACTCTGAAAGCAATAATACATCTTCATGTTCCCCTGAAATCCTGTGCCATGTGGCACCAAGGAAGATTATTACTTGTTCATAAATTGTCTCTTGTACTTGATTCAAATAAATAAGCTGAACAGGTATACCTCTACGACAAAAATTAGCCAGGAAGACCCTTTGTTCTCCTGCAATGTCTCCCTTCACCGGGTTCATCCAAAAGGGATTAATGTGGGAAGAGAGCTACAACAGTTCATCTCTTTCCTCAGCCCATGAACGGCATGTGTGAAAAAAAGAATCACCCCAAGATAGTTCTGCTTTTAGAGGCAAGAGAAGTGGAGAAGTCTAAGTGCCTTTCTTTGGTGCATTATGTAGAGATCCAATACTTGTAAGATGCAATCTTGAACATTTGTCAAAGATATGACAAGGACAAAAGCAAGTAAACAAGCTTGGAAAGAGAAGTGTGTTTTCTGTCATAAATCTAAACTGAAGCTCAGGAGACTACATCAGCATTCTGCTTAAGGCATTCTATTTAGACAATGTTATTATCTGGCAACACTCATCTATAGAGGATTGGGTGCTTTGAGTTCAGACCCAAGGACATCTTTACAGAAGGTATTTGCATATGTTACAAGGAATCTGAACACCAAAATTAGCAGATCTGCTTGGGACTTAAGTTCCCTATCCCCACATTTCAGGGAGATGCCTCCCTCCAGTTTGAAATCACATCCATTACTTTTTCCAATTCTAGATGCCCATCTCCATGTCACTTCATAAATCACTGCTATTGCTGTGATGCTTTTTCCTTCATACATCCTAACCAGTACCTCAAGGACAAGAACACCCGTCCAAGAGCTGGAAGGACTGAACTCACCTTTCTCATGAGATCAAAAGGACTTAAGCACATTTTTTTAGACAAGTGCCTAAACAGTAGATTGTATTTCAGGGGAGATGGGGAGAAAAGAGGAAGTGACAGCTCTTTCTTTTTGGAAGCTGCTCCACTTTCCTTTGGATAATTAGCTATTTACTGAGCCAGAGCAAAGGGACAATGATAATTCCTAATTCAGCAATTGAGGAGCTTTCCGTCTTGAGCTGGATCTTAGTACGTGTTCCTACTCCAATGAACACTGTAATGATGAAATATTTAGCACCTAGCGATAAATGACAGCCAGAGTTTGACATCAGACTCTTTATGAAATTCAAGTTTTTCCAGTTTGCCTCTTCCTTTTCTTTTGTTTATAACTTTGCTTAGTCTTTAGCCCTGCTTCTGCCTTCTGGTCTACATCTGTTCAGTACAAGCTTTAAAGCACAGTACTTAATTACAGAAAACACACGGTCTTCCAGACCAGTTTTGAAATAAGCAAGGCACACTGCCTGCAGCAAGAGCACACACAGATGTATTAAGGAGTATTTTGAGTATTCATTGCCATAGCAGATAAATTGAGCAGGAAACAACAATTACTGTCATGAGCTGGCAAACAGAGGGCCTTCTTTTACACTAATTGATACTTACTGGGAAGACAAAAGAGAAATTAGTTCACCTTACAATATCAATTACTGCAGAAAGGTCTGAAAGGAAAAACCTATGGCATGCCTGTAGGTAATTGCTCCCAGTTGTGTTTGTTACTGGTGCCTTTTGCAAGAACTGTTGTGAGGACATTGCTTTCATGATTTATATGAGCCTCTAAAATTATCGCTCATAAATTACTCTAGATATGGTGGTGAAGTGTGCTTCCCCTGTATGTGGAAGAATAGAGAGATAAAGGCTGTGAGGAGGTGCACTGAATTTTTATTTTGGCTCATTCCAGTGGTTTCTCAACTCTGGCTTATGCTTTCATGAGGGAGCAGGCAGGGTATTTGAAGGGCACATCAACGGTTTTCTCTATTTATCCACATTTAATACATTGCATTCAATTTGGTCTGAAAAAAAAATAAAAAACTAATAGCAAAAATATCATAAAATATAAAATTTATTTTTTCTTAAGAAACACCATATGTCTTAGAAAATATTTTTCTAGGATTTAAGGTCCATAAGCTGAGCCAAGAAATTAATCTCAGATTTCTTCACAGTAATTTACAGTCTATCTAACATAATTTTTTTTTAGCCCTTTGAAATTTTCCACCAACTTCCTACAGCATACACAGTTCCTCAGTGAAACATTTTGAAGCACCATTTTTTCTTTAGATTTTGTGAATGGCATAAGGTTCTTCTAGGAAGTTTATTTTTTGTGGTTTACATTAACAGCAAGCATATTTCTGTTGATATCAAAATAAAACACTGACATTTGTTAACAAATATAAAAAGATCATTTGGTATAACCACTGTCTTCTTACATTAGAAGCTATCTGAGTGCAAAGTATCGTTGTAGAGTTTAAAAATCAATAATATCTCCCCGCAAAACTCTGGAAATTTATTAAAGTTGTCAGTGCTGCTAAGAAAAAAAGATCATAACTCCTTGACTAAACTTTAAATTTAAAATACTGTCTTTAGTACTTATTTGAATTTTAAAAGACTTTCTGGGAGGCAAGACTCACAAATACATGAAAGTCTAAACCACCAACTTAGCTATCACAGCATTCACCACTGTGTCCTTAGCTGACCAGCTGGTCCAACTTTCAGACTGAGAACACAGAGTCCGAGGTTCTTGTTTCTTTGTGCACCAAACAAGCAGATTTAGGCCAAAGATGTGAACCCCTAAGTTGGCCGACATTATATGGCAAGGATCAAGGTGAGTCAGACATCCTGTCTTTCTCAGTGACTCAGAAATAACTTCCACTTGATCCTTCTTCTGACCCCTGCCTAGAAAAAGACAGTGATTTTCTTTGAAAATAAAGCTGAAAGAGATTTGTTTTAGACAACAGGTAGTAAATTTGGATGATGACAGACATGAGTTCAAATCCTTTACCCCATGGAAACGTCTGGTAAGCAGTCTGCTATTCCTGTTGAACTTGTCTGATCAATAGGAGAAAATTTAAGATTCACTGGATGACAAAAAGGAAAGCAAGTGCAAAAATCTATAATCAAATTAGGTCATAGAAAAGGACTTTCTCTTCTGCCTAAAAAGAAACATATTCAGTTTATCACTTAATACAAAATGCACAAACAATCTTTTCAGCAGGCCCAGAAATCTCCCAGAAGCCCAGAGATGTCTGAAAAGCACACACCCTTACCAAAAAACTTCTCACTCTCCTTTTGTGGAGGCTGAAGTTCATCTAAGCACAAGCAAGAAGTTTCAGAGCAACTTTGAAGGTAAAAATGTAGATGTCTGTGGATCTCAGATTTCTCCAGAATTAAGGAACAACTAATGGGTTCATAATTTTGAACCTCAGAGCCTAAACTACGCCAATATCCTGCTGGCCAAGTTCCTCTTAATATTTGATATTTTTGTCCATGACAGGATGATATTTTTGTTCATTTAAGGCAAATTACAACTTGTAAGTAAACTGTATTGAACCTAAACTGTATTTAATCTAATGGGACTGAAGACAAGAAGGAGTGAACTCACTAACCTAAATGAAGCTCACTAAAGACATTCAGAGGTCCTTCCAGAAGAACACAGAGAATTAAACTTCCATTGAATGCTAATAAAAAAATGACATATTCCTGTATAGGAAACATTACCAAGATGATCCATTAGGATGCTGAACACCTAATATTCAAATCTAACTAAACCTTAAAGTATACCTCAGCTGCAAATGAGCTCCGTAGAAGGAAAAATGTACATCTCTGTGATTCAGGCAAGTTGCTGACACTGCACTGTCATCTGTCAGCTTCAGCTTACACACTTTTTTCAGCACTTTCATCTTGTCTCAGTGTATTCACCCCTTCTGAGCAAACAGTAGCAAAACAGCAATAAAGTAGGAACATCATAACACAAAGAAGTAGCAATTCTTTTTCATGCAGCATGACTTTTGCAATACATATAACACCAGGATGTCACTATCAAAGAGGGAAACAAAATTTGCCAAAGGTTTGCCAGTCATTAGATTTTAAGTTTTCTTCTTGAAATTTAACAAAATATTGCTCTTACAACTTAGGAAGGCAACAGTTCCTGCCATCGAAAAAAATTACCTTTCATAACCAGTGGGAACTTGCAGATTTAATTTTAACTTGATGCTTTCAGCTCTTGTGGTTAAACTGTTTTTACTAGGGGCTTTTTAAAGTAACTCAGCATATATTTTTTCTGAAGTTCCATAAACTTAAGGCTAGAATAAAAGGTGCTTTAATCTCGGCCAACACAGGGAGTAGTAACTGCCCAAGTCAGGTCCATTCTGAGAAGTGAGACGTTGAAAATTCTCTATTAAAAGATCTATAAATAATTGTAGCTGAAGTCAGTGCCGCTCACTGCTTGTGCTTTTTGGTCTTTCCTTCTCCTCTTTTGATAAAAAAAAAAAAAAGAAAAAAAAAGAAAAAAAAAAAAAGCTTCACTGTTGCATGCCAGAATACAAGGCTGAGAATCGTACTAAACCTGACTAAAACAGATATCGACAAAGACATATGCTTAGTGGTAGAGGGGACCTGTCCCAGGGGTAGGTTAATCAGCTGTCTAAATCAAAACTTTTCTCCTTCTCTCCCTCCATCTCTCCAGTAGCCAGGATCCGAACGTTTTCAATTTTCCAACCTTAGAAGCTTACAGATGGCTTTTCCTGAGGGCTGAAGATGATGATTTTGCCTTGAGATCAAGCTACATATGTCCCCTACCTAAAATTCAAAAAAATGAGATTCATATCCCAATATTGAGATTATCATTAGGAAAGACAATTATGCAGACTTGGCATCCTATTTTTCTTTCTTGGAGCTGTGAATTAGAAAGACGGGAAGGTACATTTCATACACTCTACAGTTTTTTCCCCTACACCACAGCAGCCAGGGGAGACCTGGAGCATACCAGGCATGAATGACTGCATGGCTCTAGGGACAATATAACAGTGAGACCCCCTTTGAGGATCAAGAGCTGCTAGGAAGAGATGGGATCCATCTGGGCAAAGGCCCACAGGCTGGCCAGCCTGTGAGGAGAGCTTTGAACTAGGAATGATGGGGAGGGAGCAGATGAGCACCAATTGACTGAGAAAGTGGTGGACTGGGGCAACAAGTAAAGTGTGCAGGATGATGTGAACAGGAAGACAATTGAGAAAACAGGGCAGAAGGAAGCCACCCCAAGGGTATGCACCCAAACAAGCAAGTGCCTACATGACAGTGCGAAGAGTGGAGCTCTAACACCTCTTCTAAAGAACCCACAGGACTGGATACCTCTCTGAAATGTCTGCACACTAATACACGTGGCATGGGGAGGACACAGGAGGAATTAGAGGTCTGCGTGCTGTTGCAGGGTTATGATCTCATTGGAATCACAGGGGAAAAGTGGATGGTTAAGAGGTCTGTAGGAAGGACAGGCTGGTGCAGCAAGGGAGAGACCAGTAGGAATGCAGAGCTCTGTCTATGGATGGATGAGGAGTCAGGTGAGAGCTTACGGGTCAGGGTTAGTGGACAAACTAATGTCTCACTTGGGCAGAAGACCTGATGACAAAGGACAAGGAAAAGACCAAGACATTCAATACCTTCTTCCCTCAGTTTTTACATATAAAATTGCCCTTCAACAATCCCAGGCCTGAGCCCCTTGAGAAAGTCTGAAACAAGGAAGCCTTACACTCAGCAGAGGAGGATCAAGTTAGGGAACATTTAAACCAACTGGACATACACAAGTCCATGGGTCCTGGTGGGATGCACCCATGAGTGCTGAGGGAGCTGGCTGGTGTCACTGTGATTATCTTTGAAAGATCATGATGATCAAGGGAGATTCCAGAGGACTGGAAGAAATCAAACATCACTCCTGTCTTTGGGAAGGACAAGAAGGAAGATCTGAGTAAGGAAAGGCTGAAAGGCTGGTCAGCCTCAGGTTGGTCCCTCGGAAGATGATGAAGCAAATCTTTCTGGAAACCACTGCCAGACAACTCAAGGACAAGAAGGCGATCAGGAGTAGTCAGCACAGATTATTACAAAGGGAAAGTCATGACTGACCAACCTGATAGCCTTCTACAGTGAAATGACTAGCCTGGTGGACAGTAGTGGATTTTTCTTATCTTCTCTCTAGCAAGGTTTTCAACACTGTCTCCTATAATATCCTGACAAACTAATGAAGCATGGACTAGATAAGCAGAGAGTGAGGTGGATTGAAAACTGACTGAATGGCTGGTTTCAAAGGATTGTGACCAGCAACTCAAAGTCCAGTTGGAGACCAGTAAGTCATTAATAGTATACCCAAGGGGTCAATACTGGGCCAGTGCTAGTTAACACGTTCACTAATGGCCTGGACAATGGGGCAGAGTGCACTCTCAAGAAGATTGCAGATGATATAAAACTGGGAGGAGTAGCTCATACAGCAGAGGCTTGTGCTACCATTTGGAGTGAGTTCAACAGCCTGGAGAAACTGGCCAACAAGAATCTCATGGAGTTCAGCAAATGGAACTGTCAAGTCCTGCCACTGGGGAGGAACAACTCCTTGCACCAGTATGGGCTGGAGCCTGAGTGGCTGGAAAGCACCTTGGCAGAGTAGGCCCTGTCTGGGTGTCCAGGCAAACAGCAAGTTGACCATGAACCAGCAGTGTGTCCTCACAGAAAAGAAGGCCAACAGCCTCCTGGACTGCATTAGGAAACGTGTTGGTAGCAGGTTGAGGGAGTTGATTCTTTCCCTCTGCTCAGCATGGGTGTGGCACATCTGGGTCCAGTTTTGTGCTCCCCAGTACAAGAGAAACATGGACATACTGGAGAGAGTCAAGCAAACTGATGAATCACTGGTGTAACAGGTTCACAATATATGGGAATGATGATATAAACACACAACATGCAGATCAAACTGTGCTCAGACAGCTACTGTTTACATGGAAGAACAATTAGGAATAAAACTATCAATATATTTAAAACTTCCCATTATTTCAAATTAAGAGTATTCTTATGGGAACATGAATGATAGCAACCATATCGGTAGAGTTACAGTGGACAGAGGATTTCCCCATGGTAGATAAATGTACCTCTTTCTTATCACTTCTTGTCAGTGCTGCAGAGGAAATGAGAAACAAGAAAGTATTTGAAAGGGAACAGGACATGAGTTTAAAGGATGAAATAACTAATGCAATCCTAAAAAAAATCCGTAAAGAATCCCCAGGAAAACATTTTGAAAATGTAAGCAGGTAGAGGCAAGGAAATGTGAAGCTTGATAAACATGTCAGGCAACAAGATTGCTGAGTTGGGTTTATGGAAAGAAAAATAAGCTCACATTTTACACAGGAGCAAACTGGGACTATTTCCTCATTTGAAAATAAGTAGATCTTATCAGATTTTAAATTATGCACCTTTTAACTATCTCTAAAATTAACCAAAACACAAATTGGAAAATGCTCAATAGCATAATCAACATTTTTCCTCTCTTTTTAATTCTGAAATGAATTTGTTGCTCAAATTAAAATCACATGGAGAAATCTAAATGCTGGGCATCACCACACCCACTTTGTAACAATTTCACTAGTGCTCTTCCACTCCAATAAATCAAATTCATCTCTTTAGTCTGCAACATTGAATTATTTAACTTTATTAAGCAAATAATGAGTGTCAATTGCTTAGTGTCCCATAATGCTCTGTTTTCAGGGCTACCAAAATGCATTAAACTGTGATTTAGAAGTGGTATTTGTTACATAAAGATTTATGATTGCTCCTCAGAGTCTTCAGTTTATTTCCAAATGCCTTGTGGAACCTGCGAGGCCCATAACAAGTACTTTACTAGTGCATTCTGAGGATTTCCTAAAAGCATCTCTTTGTCTTTAAACTGCTTATTTGAATCTCCTCCCTTCAGCAAAAGCCACTTGTATTGCCACAGAAACATTTTTCCCTACAGTACCATCTGCAACTGGGCAGAAGAGTCAGTCTCTTTGTGGACAGTATTTCTCCAACAAGTGCATCCTTTTTGTATATCTAATGCTGTCTTTCTGGTATGTCAGAGAAATCAGTATTTAGTAGTGAGATTGCCAAAGATGACTCTTGGGTAATGTGATATGTGTACAGACGTGTACAGACACATGAAAGGAGCACAGAGAGACATCAGCAGGTGGGGGAACCTGAATAGTGCTCTGCCCTGGCTACTCCAGTGGCCACCACAAGAGCTATCAGCCCATCTCCACACACAGGAAGGAGCACCGGGGCACAAGGGCTGGTTGGAGAACCCCAGTAACAACATCAGAGAAACAAAATTCCTTCCTAGACTGTTCTCAGGCTGTTGCAGCAGAGCCTCAGCCCCATGGGCCAGGGATGACACCCAGCACCATGTGTCAGACAGAGAGGGGAACGGGATGAGACCGTTGGTGCCATTTGTGTTTCTGAGAGTGCTGAGGATGTGTGGCCAGCCATGTGTATATGTTTATATGTAAGTTCTGTACAGGTGTTTGTGTGCATGAGTATTGGGAATACAATCTCAGTCTTGCTTCTGGTCAGATCTGAGGGCACAGAGCTGCAGCAGCCTTCCGTTTGTTGAGCTACTGGGTCATTCAATACACCAGTAGTTTTTCAGAACACCTTTCACATTCTTCTCATTCAATATGCAGCTCCAATTTCAAAAATGCAAAATTATTTTTTTCTTCAAGGATAGTTCTGTTAATACAGTCCTTAACAAACACTAACAAATCTGCCTAGTAGCCTTGCCAGATTAGGAAGTTCAAGTCTATATCCCCAAACCATGATGCCCTTCAGACTTGTACAAAGAAGCTATCACTCATAGCTACATTTATTAAAATTTGAAGATACATTTTATTTTTCACAAATGCAGAAGAACTCAGAGATCCTAGAACCTAAAGTACTTATTTTCAACTAATGAATTTAATATATGCCACCCTGCACATTAGCCTTATCTGCAGAGTCATTGCCACAGCTTAGCAAAGAGACACAGGTGACCTGGGTCACTAAGACAGAAGTAAAGCAAATGACTGAGATTGCCTCTTCAACGTGAAGGAAAAAGCTGAACACAGAAACTTCTACTTTCCACAAAGATAATTGTTTGGACATCAGTCTAGTACATGAGTTAATACTTTATTATTAATATCCATATGCTAGAAAATTAGGCAAAATGTTAGCATCAAATTTGTTTAGAGACCCGAACTGTAGCAAGCACATCAGATATTCCTAGCATCTCAGAATTCACAGCAGCCTTCCAGGCCATTGTGGCTATTGGTCCTGTGTCCCTCATTTCCAAACCTTAGTCCTCATATGGCTGCTACACAGCACAAATTAGTCAGCTCTAAACATACCACTTTAAATGACGTGCACACAGATTTTATGATGGATGTCAGGACAGCTCTCATTTCCCCAAGTCAGCACCTGGTGTCCTCACAGCTCAACACCTGTGAGAGCGAAGGAAAATCTCTGCTACATCAGGTCAGTGGTTTACCTCACATCTAACCTCTCTGACACTGGCTTATATTAGACTCCTAGACTGAGTTAGTTTAATCTTTCACTCCATTAGCACCCATCCATCTCCTTTTTACAAAGGCACACCACAGTCCTACCCAAGCCTCTCACATCCTGCATCTTTCCTTCACTGCTGCCTCCCTCCTACCAAGTGCTCCATAGCCTGGCCTCCACATTTCTTCTCATTAGCTACCATCATTTACTCTAACCTCTTCAACTGGCTAGCTCTTGGGCTCCTGCTGCCAAACTCTACAGAACTGTCTAGGAAGATTAGGGGCACAATTTTCAAGAGAACATAGGCCAATGCTAAACATATTTACAAATCCTGAAGTTGTATGAAAAAAGTGTTGAAATCTATGATTCTAGGTTATGTGTATTTGTCATCATCTGAATTCTGTAACCCAGGTCTAGGTCCCAGAGTTATGTAGCACCACTATATAAAAATCATACTTAAAATCCCTGTACATTGAACAACAGAGGTTTTGTTTACTTCAGGAAAGAAAGACAAGTTTCAGATAAAACACTGCACTGAAACTAAGAAGGCGGAGACATGCTGATCTCCATCAGTGTGACTTTGGGTAAACGGCTTAAAAAAGAAACAAGACAGAGAAATTATCTGGGTTATGCTAGATAAACTGTTCACCAAGGTGACCCCAGTGGGCTCTCCTGGCCACTGAAATATTAATATTAATTAACGGACTTGCCTGTAAATTCGTAAATAGAATTTTTTATGCCATACATTCTTTACATTGCATGGTGAGTGCAGTGGGCTAGTCTGACATAATAAAGAGCTGTAGGATCTCATCCTCCTATTACCCAGGACCATATCTTGTTACTTATACATAATAGAACTCCACACCTATTTTGCACAGGTGAAAGCTAAAGTTACTAATGAACAAAGAGATAAGGAACACAATTAGTCTGTTCCAGAGATGCACAGGTTTGCTCTACCCAAACAGCAACCAAACTTGAGGTCAGGTCATGCAGCCCATTAGTACGGTATATGTGATTTAAAATAGCCTTCACAGTGTTACTAGCAAAACCCCATCACTATATCACCTTGAGGATATGCCTGAGGAGAGAAATGAGGATGTGTCTTGGGAGAACTTCAGAACCAGTTGAAGGCCATGATGAAAATGGCTCTGGGGTTACTGAGAAAGTGCCTTCCTTCCCCTCTGTTGCATGACTCCTGTTCCTTGCTCTCCTTGGGATACATGGATGCAGTACAGGCTCTTCGATAAAACGATGCAAGGTGAGGGAATATTTCCACCAGCCAGGCTGAAGGAGAATACAGCCTGCTTCCAGACCCCTTCTTGCCATGCCTTAGAAGAAACTAGTATACTGGCCATCTTTACAAAGTGCCAAGCCACAACAACCCATTTCTCATCTGTTTATTAAGTAAGCTATAGTTTAGGACTCATGGAATTACTGTGGAAGTGAACCTGCTACACAAAACTCTGGGTTTGCTATTATGTATATATTTATAGATATATATACATATGTATATATATGTATAACTGCATTGGAGTGACCTCACTGATCAGCAGTCCTAGGACAGTCTTTAACACACTATTTTCACCCTAAAATTCTCTGCAAGTCTTGAGTTTTGCTCAAGTCCTCAGCTCATCTATTTCTAGTTACAGCCCTGGAAACTTTCCTGTTCATAGTGTGTTGCAGAAAAGAGACAAGCAAAAATCTGATTTGAGATGGAGATTGTGATTGATGTTGAGGCACCCATAAAAAATGTACAAGTCTCAAAGCTATGTATTTGCCTTTCCTACATGCACAACACTATTACCCACAAGAAGGAATTACTGGTCTGCAACTTTACAAACACATTTTCAGCAGAATCTCGACTACATAGTCCTTCATTATCTGAAATTATTTGAAGAAAGGGTCTCATGCATTATCATGCTTAAAATGTCCTTCACAATCTGAAACCATTGTTGTAAAGATTTATTTCATATTGCATATGTCCTTGAGTAATAACTTCACAAAGAGGTGCATTTAACTACCTCTCCCCTACCTTGAAATTCTGCTTAATGATGCCTATCTTAAATGGGCTCAAATCCCAGGGCTTTTTGTCAGTCCTTTCTGTAGCCCAGGTTTTTATATGCACCTGCCAAAAGGCTAATTTAATTAGGCATGGTAAGTCTTCCGTCTTTAATAATAAAGACTTGTATATAACACTAGATTTACATGGGCATCTATTTTTAAGACTTTTAAAAGATATTTATTTTTAATACACCAAAGACCCTTCTGACAGTGAGTATGATACAAATCTGGCTGTGACAAAAGATGCAGAGTGGGTCTCCTAGCAGCCTAGATATTTGTTGCTCATCTTCCGCATCCCTTCCACAGCCAGGCATGGGTGTATTCAAAGGTCTAAATACTAATTGTGTCCAGGCTTACATTAAACTCCTCTGATGGCTTTGGTAGAACAAAGGGCAGGCATAGATAGAGGCTCTTGCACACTGTGCACATACCCAGACATAAAAGTCTTTGAGAATGGCCCAGTTTTAAAGCCTTTTTCCTCTCACTCTGTGTATGACTAAACATGCTATACTTCAGAAGGGGATAAAGAGGCAGTGACTTTGACTATGTGAAATCTGACTTCTTGCTTTCCTTTCTCCTTGTACACAACTTTTTCCAGTGACAATATAATTCCTATTCTAAAGCTCTTTTTTCTGAATACGATGCTAAATGGCTCTCTCCTGTCAATAAAGGATGCTGAAAATACTCTCTCTGGCCATGAAGTAATACATGCTATCCACAAAAAGTGCCCATTATCAGCTTACTAGATCCTCCATTCCACTATATGCCAGATAAGACTTGACAGTACATAACTTGAAAAAAGGAATACCGGTTACCCAGATCTGTGTCCCTCTCAAAGTCCTGTCACACCTTCTTCCCTTTCTCTCCCCTTCTTCCCCTGTGCTAATGACCAGAGAAACTTTAGACGAGTGTATGACCTACTTCTGCTACTGTTCCCTACCCTAATTGGCACTGGCCCCTACTGTTTGTGGCATGGAAACATGGGAAATCTTCAAAGTAAAATGCCAGAGGTTTTGCATCTTTCTGTCAGGGTGCAACTTCCTGCTTCTTCTCCATTTCTGCCAGTATCACTCTGGGAAGTAGTGGAAGGTGCTCTGCACATGATGAGCAGATACACTGTGTGTCCATAAGGAGGCGGCTGGAGCAATCACTGACTTTCTATCTCCCTCCTGCTTACTAGAAGGTATTCTTTCTGCTTTACCAAAGATCATTTCTGATTTCACTGATGGAATGTTAAAAACCTAGGTCCTAGTAATTAATGATCAGCCATCCAGCAGGCAGTCCTGAGGATGCATCTCTTTGCTCATCTGCAACAAAATGATCACGGAAATATGCTGATGCAAACAAACAGTGTAAGAGTCAAGCACCCGGCACAAGGCAGGTACAGTTCAGAGAACTGTTTGGTTGTCTTCCTGATCTGTGGCATCGCATCCAGTAACAATCATACCAATGTCTAGGACAGAGGATCCTTGGAGCTCTGGCACAGAAAGTCCTTTGAAAATCCTGAGAATTCGTGAGGTCCCAGTCATTTCCAAAGCACAATTCTGTTCACAGTCGCCCCTCCCAGCGTAGTGCCGTACAGTTCACCACGTTTTATTACGAGGCTCAGCTACCTCTGTAATCACAGAGGGCATCGTTTTGTCAAGATCCCTGACTCATTACGTTAATCAGTCGCACGCTGATCCCCTCCCTGCCCCGGTCCAGGGCCCGCGAAGTCAGTGTCTACTGACTCTTGTTCGCCACCGATGCATGCGGCGCTCGGGAGGGGAACATTTTAAGCGCTTTCCAAGTGCCACCAGCAGGGGAAGGGGAAACCTGCTGGCGTGCCCCCCGCTCCCCCCGGCCTTCCAGCGGCGCGACGGGGCGGGCAGGTCCCGCTCTGCACCAGGTGCATCCCGGCGAGAGCTCCGCTCACCGCGGGAGGCGGCCGCGCCGGGGGGGCTGACCGTGTCCCGCCGGCCCGGGAGGGAGCGGAGTGGGGAGGCCCCTCCTCCCCACCACCCTCTGCCCCTCCTGCCTCCACAGGCCCCTCCTCCCCTGCCCGCCTCGCCCGCCTCACACATGTGCCCGCACCCACTGGCGGGGCGCGCCGTCGGAGCGGGCGGGTGCCGCCGCCTCCCCGGCACCGCGCGTCGCGCCATCCGCGCCCCGCACCAGCACGGCGCTGGGCATCCCTCGGGCGCGGAAAGCCGCTGGCCGCGCTGACGCCGCTGCGCGCCATGGCTGTCGCCTACCTGCTGGGCAACGGCTCCGCGCCGCTCCTCGCCGGCGCCCTGGAGGTCCCTTTCGCCACCAACGCCTCCGTCGCCTGCCGCCCCGCCGTGCCGCCCTGCGCGGCCGCACCGCCGGGCGCCTGGGGCAACGCCTCAGCGGCAGCGGCGGTGGCGGGCTGGAACCGCTCCGAGCCCTGCGGCGGCCTCAACGGCAGCGCGGACGGCGGCGGGCCCTGCGCGCCCGCGGGCGGCGGCCCCTCCATGGTCACGGCTATCGCCATCATGGCCCTTTACTCCGTGGTCTGCGTCGTGGGGCTCTTCGGGAACTTCTTGGTCATGTATGTCATCATCAGGTGAGTACCGCCCCGCCTTGCCCTGCCTCACAGACCCCGGCCGCTGCCATCGGGGCGGACGCCTCGCTGCGGAAGCCGGGCTGCGGGCTGGCGTCCCGACGGGGGATGCTGTGAGCCCTCTCCGGTAGGCAGCGCACGGAGGGGCGCGCAGGGGCTCCTACCTCCGCGGGGAAGGGGAGGAGGCTTTTGAGAAAGAGCCGGAACGGGTGGTCGGGAAGAGAAACTTGTGGTGGGGCCGTGAGGACCGGCCGGGCTGGGCGGTTTGTCAGAAACCGGTGCGGATCCGGGGATGCTCTGCAGACCTTCCGTGCTGCAGCACCTTTGGGAGCTGCTCTGGCCAACGAGGCCTGAATCCCACACTTGTCCGCTGAGGAGGGAGGATTTAAAGGGACTTCAGCCACTGCCTGTGAGCGTGTGAGCGTGTGCGCACACGGACACCCGACACACATCCACACGTCTTTCCCCCCACTTCTCCCAAACGCGCAAACGAAATGTAAATGGCATTTCGGGTAAAAGCTTCTCTCTGACCAGATTTATAGATTTCCTGCTATATTCATATACATTTCTATATGTATATGTACATGCATGCGAATGCGTGTGTCTGAGTGCACTAGGATCTCAGCCACTGTGCGTAATCCCGGCTACCCGGCGGTGCTGCAGGACCCTTCGCAGCTTTCCCGCCCTCAAGCCCACCTGGGCTTTTACAGGTCACTCACAACCCTGTCTTTCACGCACGATAAACCCCACGCCCGTAAATCGGCGCAAAGAGGGTAAGAACAGGAATCAACGGGCTCCTTTGCCCGCCCGGGGAGCGGGGCGGGCGGTTCCGTGGGGGAACACTGCCACCTCCCGGGAGTGTGGCGGCGGGACGGGGCTGAGCAAGCCCCGCTTCCTCCTTGGCTGCTCGTCGTTTCCAAATCAAGCATCCGCCGAGCCTTGCAGAGCCCAGCAGACGCTGCTGCGGGGGGTGCCCCTGGGGCGCGCTCCCTCCCTGCTGGGACAGCCACAGAACTTCCGTTTTTTCCAGGTCTATAAAGCGTCCCTTTTCCCTTTAACACTGTGTTTCCCAAGGAGTCGGGGTAGCAGCCGTTGGGTAGGGGGGCTGTCCCCATGGAGAGCTGGAAGCTGGAGCAGAGGTTAGCATCGCTTGTAGGCCGGCAGCACCGGCGTGGCTTTGAGGTGGGTGCGGCGTGGCTTTGTGGTGGGTGCAGCACTGATGGTGCTGGCTATAAAAAGTCCGGGGTGAGGGTAGCAGTCAAGGTAGGGTGCTGCTGCGTAGCGAAGGATGATTCCTTCTGCATGTGTTGGGGATGTCACTGCAGAACTGGTGCAGCTCATAGATCTCATGGGAACACAAGTAATGTGCATCAGTGGTTCAAACTATAGTAGCTCAGAAACCTAGTGAGTTTAACTACACTTTAGAGACTGTATTTTAAGTGCACAGAGCTGGGGAAATTCTTTTCTGCCCTGTGGCTTCAGTCAGTCTGAGGCTCAAGCTATCTAGGTGAAAATACAGCTGCAGAAAGGCTTCTGAACAGGGGCATGACTGCAATCGGCTGAGCCAGTGTTGAATGCATTCCACTGGGAGAAAAAGCAGATGCACAATGTAACAGAGCCAGGCTAGCTGTCCGCAGAGAAATATACCACAGATTGTCACTGGAATTATGTATTTATAACAGGCATAACCCATACTGGGTTCATATTTCTTGCATTAATTAATTGAATTACACTTGCACCACAAAGCCAAATTGAATGAGGCACTTGCATTTAGATTTCTATCTGAAGAGCACATCTTTCCCTGATATTACAGCTTAAAAACAAAAGCCAGAAGCAACAGGAGAAAGCAAAAATATGTTTTCATTTTACAGAGGAAAACACAAATAAATTAAATGGATTCTCCAAAAACCATCCAGGATTTCTATGGCAAAGGCAGGATGAAACCCAGGTCTCCTGTGCAAGAACAGCATTTGGTATGACAGAATTCCTTCCCAATTAATAGTATGCAGCTGTTTACCAATTTGGGATAAGAAAGAGTTCACATGTTAATGGTTGAACACGATGTGTGGTTTAAGCAACATTAAAATGCATTTCCTTTCTCTGCTTCTCTATATGTTTAGTATATCTGAACAGCATAAGGGAACATTCTACCTGTTGCAAGCTATACTAACATGACAATATTCCCAGTCCTATAATATGTAGATACTAAATGGTGAGCATATGTACTCAGATTCATATATCCTTGGATCCAACTACAGACAGAAGGCAAACCTTTCACTGGACTGAATCTGGCATCATATAAAACTTACCTTCTTTATCTACATCTCACACCATGTCTGCTCAGGAAGAATAAAATATTGAAGTTTGTGTTAATTTTGAGAAAATTAAGATTACTAGAAAGAAATTTTTAAAGTAATATTAGTACTAGTTTGCTTTGAAAATACTAGGAGTTGGGAGGTAGGTGCTTAGATATTTGAAACTCAGTCCCTAGTCACATTTCAGACTCTAGGCCCAGTGAAAGCAACCATGACTTCATATTTAGTGTGCTGCATGCTAATATCTCATGCTAGGCTTCTTTGGAAATATTTTTAAATAATTATTATATTATTCTTATAAACATTCTCACAACTTTTCCACATGAAGCAGATCCATGGGTTTGGAGCCACAGCTGTGCAAGTATTTGCCTGATGTGGAACCATCACTGTCAGTCTACAGTGCCACCCTGTTATCCCAGTTCGAGCAAACAGAGATCAGAAAGCAGATATGTCCAACAAGGAGTTAAAAATATCATTATCAATATGAAAATCAGGCTCTTCGTGCAAAAGAGATCCATGGATTTCCAATTTATATGCATGTTACTTCATAATTAACACATTCTCATCCACCCTCCCCATTCTTCCAAATGGTCCTTGTTCAGCTGAATACTTTCATTCTTTAATTAATATTTATGTGTTATATTTGTAGTGTGTGAGGCTGAACCCCATGTTACTAACACTGAGCTGTTTCTTTTGTCAAGTACAAAACAACACCTTTTGAGTGACAGCAGTAGTAGTCAGGTTTTACTGCCAGCCATAAATTTCCTGCAATCTGAAAAATCTGTAGATAATTTTTATTATCTGTTTTACTCATGTGCTTTGTAGAAGTGTAAATTACTAATATGAACAGTGTTGCTATAGCTATGTCAACAACAAATGCTACTTTTAGCTGCTGCAGAGTACAACAAGACAGTGTACAATTAGTACCATGTGGTATTGAATTAGTTTACACAGTAATCTATAGGCTTTTCCAGCTTTCTCATCAAGACAGTGGGATATTAGTCACACATTAGAGTGGGAAGAAGAATATGCCCTGTGATTAAGCCAATATGCTTGGAAGCTGTAATAGATCATAGATTAAAATCTTGACATCACTGGACTGAAAGAGAGGGATAGCTCTGGGAGGCTCAAGTCCTCTGTGATGCCAAGTGCCCTGAGAGGACTGCAGTTCCACCAATAGCCACTAAAGTCACTAAAGTGATTCCTTAATTGCTTTGCTATTAATTTTGTCACGTATCATAAACAAAAGGGCCTCAGGTTCTCTGTGATCCTTTGCAGCAGGAGGAAGGAAATGTCTTGTTTCATTAGTGTAAATGATTACCCTGGTTTAAAACAAACAAACAAACAAACAAACACAGGAACATCAGTCCTCTGAAATAAAGAGATTTCTTTCTACATTTCTCAAAACTGCCTCTTAATATTGTTGAAAAAAAGATCGGTGACTGAAACTTCATCTCATCTGGAAAGATTATGCAGTACTAAAAGCTCTGGTTATTTCAGCTCAGTTTACATTTCAGGAAAACTTTTGCTAAGTAAAGTGGAATTTGGGATGAAATTTCAATTCCAGGAATAATTGATATCACCAGAGAAATAAATATTCTCACATGTGCACAGAAAGGGAAAAGCATGGGGTTTGAAAAGACATTATAACATATGAAGCAGGGAGCGTCTGTTTAGAGAAATTAACTGAAAATGATCACAAGCTTAAAAGTGGATGAAACAAAGCAAGTTTTACTAAAAATGAAGGGTTCTTCTTTGCAAGGTGACATGGAGTCATAGATGCTGTGTGAAAGAAGGCCTACAGCATCTCGTGTAGCAACACAGATCAGGAAATTTAGAAACCAAGAAATGCATAAATTCATTATTTCTTTCCATCCACAGTCACACACAGCAAGCTGCTCCTCTCCATCCCCCAAGATCAGGGGAAGTAGACAGATAAAACAGCATGTATACCTTTATATATATACATATATATATATATATATATAGAGAGAGAGAGAGAGAGAGAAAGATAATTTTTTTTAATGTATCGTCACAGCTATAGTCAAAATTTGTGCAAAAACACATTAGCCTGCAACGTGGGGATAACCCCCATCACCCTGAGGGTACAGAGGTGACTGTGGGATAAGAGCAAGCAGCAGCCAGCTCTGCAGCCCAAACACTCATTTCTAAACCAGACTCTGTGCAACTCTGTGCCACCCTGTGCCCAGTCCGAGTGAGATTTTCCCCGCACAGGACAGCATGCCTGCCCCAGGAGGGCAGACCCTCCCACACTGTGCTAGCAGCTACCCCCAGCCATCTCTGGGCAGAAAAACATCCCCTCTCACTTAGTTGCTCTTGAAACACCTGTTCTGATCCCACTGTATTTTTCCTGGAGTATCATTTTGGTAATGGCTCCCAGGAAAAATAATGTTAAACACTTCCAGATTTTTTTCAAAATGTCCTCATAGAAATAAGTAAAATTTTAGCAACTTTTCATTGCTTCAGTAAAATCAGAAAATATTGTAAGCATATTGTTTGTATTATGTAATTATTAACAACCTAATGCCTAATGAGCTAATTAGCTAGCATAATCCTGAAGTACTGCTTTATTTCATTTTACCTTATTTTTTCAAATCATCAGGCATAACTTCTGCTGAACACTGTCGATAAGCATTCATAATTTTTCTAGATCAGATGGTGACATATTTACAAAACTCTCAAACATAACATGATGTAAGCCCAAATGTCTCAGAATCATAGGCTAGCTTACTAACCTCTTTTCCAATCATAGCCAGCAGCCAGTTTTCAGTTGAAGAATGGAATAAAGAGGAGCATCACTGTGTGAAAATTATTCTAACAGTCTGCTAAGACTGCAGAGGGACTTTCTGAGTTGCAGTTTGCATCAGCATGTTATTCAATAGCTTTTTGTGGACATTTCTACCATGCAGTAGTCCAAAAAAAAAAAAATCAGAATCAAAAATAATGTTGGAAAAAAAAGGTCACAACATTACCATGTCTAAACAAAGCTATTTTGAAACAAACATTCTCTAAAGTAAAATTTCAGAATTCTGAAACATTTTTAAAGATTTTAAGTTGGCTATTTTTAAGCTTAGGTGTTCTTAGAGGAATGTTATACAGACCCTTATTAGTGGACATTTTCCACAAATTATTTATTTTCATTATGATTCCCAGTGAAAATAAGTTTTCAATCCTTGATCATTATAACAATATTAAAAAACAACAACAACAAAAACTGAAAGCAACTATTTTCTGAATTGCTGTGGTTAGACTGGTCTCAAACGAAGTTCTTTTTTATAACCATCTGTGCCTTCTTTGGTTTAAACCATGAAGCTTGGGTTTATTTCATTATAAGTAGGGCTGCTATCATTATCTTTCAAAGACCCTGCTACCTTTTGGAAGTTGGCTTTTAATGTTGTTTACTAGCAAGGGATTCCACAGCTTAGCCCAGCTGTGTTAAGAAGCATTCTCATTCATCTGTTTCATGATAAAAAATTCTAAATTTTATTTATACTTCCCTTTGAATTTGCATGATGAAAAAAATGTAAGGATGACAGACCATAGCTAGTCAGGTAACTGTGAAAGACATGAAATAGCATATTTTTTTCCTTCTTCTCACTGAGAAGTGTTCAATTATCAGCTGTAAGATCTTGTATCTCAGATCAAGAATCAACCTTCAAAACAAAAATGTTTGAATGCTTGTGTAGAATTGAACATCTCCTCCTCCTTGTGTTCTATACAGCAATCCCACCTCAGAGAAGCCGCTGTCTTAAGGGGGAGCAGGGAGCAGCAGTTGGGGGATCTTTCCCTGTTTTCCTCTCACAGAGTGCTAGCCTCCAGCCCTGGGATGTGCTGCCTCTATAGAAAAATCATCCAAGAAGCCAGTTTCCCATATCCTTGTCATGAGCTGATGGTCTCAGTATATCCCTCAGAGCCCCAGTTTCAGATGCAATCTCTTCCTTGTCACATAGAGACTGAATCCATGTTTCCTGGTACTTTTGATCCTGTCTTCTCAAAACACATAATCATGCTCGCTCTTTCTGTCACATCTGCCTTCATCATCGCCTGCTTTTCCCATTTTCCCTGTCATAGGCAAGTCTTCCTCCACGTTTATTCTCTCTCCACTCCTTTTTTCTCACCGCTGTTGTTCTTTTCCAGATCAAACTTGACAGCTTCACTAGAAGATCCTGATCTCTTGTATACAAGAGATCACCATAGCTTGTATACTTAGCATCACTTCTATCTGTGTGGTCTGTGGCATTGCCTTGAGACCTGTGCTGCCCCTCTGATACTCTCTCACTAGGGGATGTTACCTCTGCTGCCTCCCATCGCACCTTTGAGGATCTCACATCTACTGCCTTCATAGGCTTGCCTGCTAGCTTCCCTGCCAAGCTGGTGATGTTTCGTGTACAGTTCTCACCTGAGGTCATCAGTCCGTAGATCAGGAGGAGGGAACCAGCACCTGGAAACCAGAGAAAGTAGCTGTTAACTTGTCCCTCCGAGAAAAATGTCACTGCAGTTATCATAGATGTGGTCAGTGGTTTTATTTTCAACCACACTTCCCTGAAGGCAGGAGGGGAGAAGGTTAAGTTGAAGACACCAACTGTTTTCACATCATCCCGGCAAAGCAAAAATTTCAGCAGTAAGTACCCACTGCTGCATAATGACAATATATTTGAGCTGGCCTTTTTAGCACCATTGTTTTATTTCTGAGAGATGCGTTACACAATAACGGTGAAAGCAGCAGCCTTTATGGAGACCCATATATGGCTCAGCACCAAGCAAACAGAGACTCAGCTAAATGTGGTTTAACAAACAGGCCAGATTAAGTCCTGCAATAATTTGGGGATATTTTTTCGCCCATTTAAATAGGCTGGAGGGGATGGAAGTGTACCAGCAGATGACAGTTTGGGCATTGGAGCATATGTGTTACTGTCATTTGTTTTTTATCATTAAGTAGCTTTTTATGGTGCCTGAGAAAAGAAATAGGGTAATAGGAGTTATAAGGGTAATAGGGTAATAGGAGTTATAAGATATCGCAACATCTTAAATGTTGGTGTGGCAACCTGACATGTCTGTACAGACCTGTTCCTCTCTGGTTCCCCTTCTCTTTTCAGAAAAAGACAGAATGCATGATATCAGCTTTATTTTGTATGAATTTATACCAGGATATTATGTATATACATGTAACTAAAAAAGACATGAAAATAGTAGGACAGAAATAGTAAAATAGTTACCTGTTATGACTACTGTGGTGTTTGTGTGTTCTATCTGAAGTAATCTTACTCATTAATCCTTTCAGTCAGACACGAAGAGAAAGGATCAGCCTTCCTCCCCAAAATACATGTTTATCCCAAAGAAAGAAGCTTGTTTTGTTTTTCTGGAAAAAGACAGACTCATCAATTCAAACTAAATAGCAGAAGGAGGATCTCTCTATGATTCCTTTCAATAACAAAAAAAAAAGCAGGAGGAGCCAAAAAGAAAGCAACAAGTGAATATTAGCTGAAAGCCCACCGCAGTATTGTAATTCGTTAAAAACAGGATGAGTTAGATGCCTTCTCAACTCTTTTGGTGCCATATCATTCTCAAGGAGACCTGCACAGCAGTCTGAAGAAAGTTGACTCTGCCTAAAAGTCTTTCATTTGGCTCTCCTGCTCCCAAAAGCTAAGGTCTGAGAGAAGTCACTAATTGGTTCCCAGTACAGGAGAAATGGCCCTGAGATGATACTCTTCCACAAGATGTCATATGCTTCTGCTTGGGTCCTGTAGGCAAATGCCAGTGGATTTCTACATGCCTTGCGGCAGCCCTTGATGCGAGGAAAGGACAAGCTGGGAAGGTAAAGATGCTAGCATGATAACCCAAGGAAAGTAAACATTGGTGAAATTCTGGATTAGGTTCATTTGTGCTATGGAGGAGAATAAAGTGGAAAAGGAACTTGGCAGTGGGAAAACAAAGTATTAGGGAGAAAAGAGGTAGCAGCCGAAGCAACTGCAGCCCAGCAGCTATCTGCCCTGTGTTCAGATCTGCATTCAGCACATACATTCAACTTTCTCAGAAAACAGACATCCCCTTGCTGGTATGTGGGGAGGTGAGGCGAAAGCTGCTCTGGCATAATGTATGTGGAGGCCTTGCAGCATTCCCCACTGAGTATGTCAAATAACAAGGTCTTGCTATTTTAGATCTAGTACTCCCCCTTAGCATGTCGTGCCTTGACACCTGAAGTGATACTTGGTATTTCTGTGACTGGGTCACACCATGTTGGGAGTCAAGATGCAAAGCTGTAACAGGAGGAAACAACCACTGCCTCTGTCTTTCTTAAAGGCAGTAAAATCTTGTTCCCTTCCCCAGTTCAGCTTTTACCCCCAAACTCAGGATCAGTGCAAAAAGTAAGTGAACGTGCCTGAAAATTGCACAATTTCATTGTAACTAAGTGTGAACATTTTCTGCTATAATGTTGTACCTGCTGGAGGGTTGTTTGGTTTTTGTATTTGTTTGTTTGTTTTCCCTGAGGGCTTATTATTTTTAAATTACATTCTTGTGTATGATCTTTTCATAAAAAGATAACTCAAAAGGAAAAGTATATAGTTAACCATAGTATGGCACCTCCAATCTAGGTGGCCTGACTAATAATGTGTAAGCACTGTGCACAAATTTGTGGTGCTTGTACCCAGCATTTAATTTAATGGCTTAAGGCATAAGTATTTTGAAGTATTCCTGAATAAAAGAATCAAAGACTAAATCTTCAAGCTGATGAAGTCATATGTTCCCTGACAGGTAGGTTAGGCTCATCCAGAATACATACGACTTCAAAACTTTAGCAGGTAACAGTCTGCCACAGTGCACATTACAACTGTGGCTGAAATGCAGTATGGGTCTTTTACTCTATAGAGAATGACTACCATGCAAAGAAAGAAAAAGGACAATGAGATATGATGGCCATCAGTTAAGTCTATCATTTGAGACCCTTTTGCTCAAAGTTACTTTCCAGGATGTGGCTTAGCTGAGCGATATCATTTCAGTGTCAAACATACTAACTGGATTGGCAGACAGAAGAAATTAGGGAGGGGGGGAGGTCAGGGAGGAGGAGATGGGGGAGGAGAGGGACAGGGTTCCAGACCAACCTGAATGAAAAAAATCCCTCTTTCCTACTGTTTTTGAGTTACATATACAAGATGCAGCAGAACAGCTATGGAAATAGATGTTCATTTAAATTGATTCAACGAGGCATACTTCACATGTTTCAATCTTCCCACCCAAGGAGACCTCAACTAATCTAACGTATGCACATAATGATTCTTCGTTTGTTTAACAAGTAATTTATGCACAAAGAACATTAATTTGAAACACTAACCTAATCTCCTCCAGCATCAACAAGAGTTATGTCAGGTTGTCTGTATGCAAGACCTAATTGCTGGCTGTTTTTTCTTTCAGCAGTCAAACCATGTTCATGAACAACTGCTTTCTGCAATGAATCTCCTGTAATTAAGCCTGTTTTTCATGTATTTTGCATTGAACTTAAAAACAGATCAGTTGAAGGAGGCTTTGTCTCCAAATTAGCTTTCTGTGGACAAAAGCTTGCATGCTTTTGTATTACTGAATGTTGTTATTACCAATCTACCATCAGCCAGCCAATTTCCTAAGTGCAAAAGACTGTTTCTGCTTTTCTCCTCACTGTTCCTATTCAGATAGGAGCAGTTTTCAAATTTGTAATGGTATGTGTCACTGTATTCATGGGGCTAGACTTAGACCTGCTGACTTCTTTGTACCAGCCTCGTGGTACAAGGATGATATAAAACTGATCTGGTACGGAAAGGCTGAAGGGTCTGGAGCAGGGTATATTTCAACAATCCACGGAGATGTAAATGGCTTATCCAAGAAGGGATAGGGTCAAGACTCAGGTGGTACAATACCAACTATGTCTATTAGGCTTAGAAAAAGTGTGATGCAAATCAAAAATATCATGATTTTTAAAGAAAATATGTTGTTGCCATGTTATTTTTTATTTACTTTTGAGAGATGGAGTCTTAAAAGAAAGGAATCTTCAAAAATTATTGCACGATAGGCGTATACTAAACATTTGGAGTGGGCAGGCCAGAAAGAGAGCTGTGGCATGTCTTGCATAAAGAGAAGTAGAAGCAGGCTCACATCTTTCTTGTCATGTGTCTGTAAGGTGGAAGGGAAGATGCTCATGGCTCCTGCTCAATATGCTCTTATACATTGTGCAACTGAGCTGGGGGTCTCTGTAGGTTAGTTTCATGAACCACCTTTTATTTCATTTGCAAAATACAAGTGGCCCATGGGCTGCCAGTTGAAGAGGTCATTGTGAGACTATTTATCCTTGAGTACTAGGAACTCAGTGACTATCTGAGAAGGGTTCTCATGATTTTCTGTATTGCTTTTTCTTATTCCAAGAAATCCCAGTTGAGTGGACCTCTACAGATCAGATCTTCAGTCTTCAAGTATATTTTAAAGCTTTGTTGGATTGAAGATAGAGGCAAGACTGAGTTTGCCCTACAGAATTAGACAGACAAAAATGATATTCCTAATGCTGTAAGTCTGATATATCTTCTGCTAGTACCAACAAAAACATGCTCCATAAACACAGGTATTTTATGATATAGGACCTACAAAGAGGAGATAGAAAGGGCATATTAGTGAGTGTCAGTATTATAATGAGCATGATTAATCTGAATATGTATCAAGAGCAGTATCAAGCTAAATATGCACAAAATAATTGAACTATCATGTTCTATTAGTCTTTCATTGCAGAGCTGTAAAAATAGAAATAATGTTACCCAAAGCCAACTTTTGTCTTCACTTGTCATGCAAAGTTTAATATATTTAGTATTTCAGATGCTGAAATGTCAATGTACTCTAAATATCAGCATTCAGATTTTAATGGCTTTGCATTTAAGACTCTTTCGTTACATACCTGTTCATTTCTAGGTTCCCTAGTGGCCTTGAGTGGAAGTGCAAAAGCAGTTATCTGTTAAAAGATTGCATTTAAATCCAATACTTTTGGTATTATAAGCCATACAGACATCCTGTGACTTTAATTACATATAAAATCCAGTCCCTCTGAAGTATCGAAATCTCATCACATTATACCTCTATGTCTTGATGATGGAAATGTTTGTGCTGCTTATTCAAATAAGTAGACCGATACCTTAGTGAAAGGTATAATAGTGGCTAATATCAAAGCTTTGAAGAGCTGCATTTCGAGTGACTGTTATTTTCCCTGCTGTTAAAATTGCTGTTAATCAATTGGTTTAGTATTTATTTGTTCATACCAAAAAAATAATCCTGGCAACACTGATAATCTACTTATTTCGAAAAAGACATGTTTAACAAAATGTACCTCTTAGAAATAAGCCCTTTATAAAATCTTAAAATATTCTATGCCATAGAATTCACTGAAAAGAATAATGTAGATTTCAATAGGCTTTTGTTGATTAGGCAATTGTGGAGGTAAATACTTTCTACCACCACAAAAGCTCTGCTTTTTTTTTTAAGAACAGTGTGATTAGAAATACACAAATTACAGAGTATATCAAGCAAAATCTTTCATAAATAGTCCATTAAATGAAATAAGTCCCAGAACTTTGAAGCATAAGCTGACAATGAAAGAAAGATAGCAAAACTGAAAAATGTGTAGCGTTTAGCTGGGATAAGGCCCATTCCAGTCTCAGCAGAGAACCTTTATTCCATTTATTCAGAGAATTTCTCTGCTCATCTTCTGGCAAGTCAGCCTAAGAGTCATGTATTGGTTGATGTATTTTATTTTTTTTTCTGTATTAAGTATTCCCTTTAAATCATCAGAATGGCTTTAATTGCTGAATAAAAAAAAAAAAAAAATATCTTTATGTGGTCTCGAGACAGAACTGTGCCAGAATTGTATGCCCAGGTGGGCAAGGAGGCCAACAGCATCCTGGCTTGTATCACAAATAGTGTGTCCAGCAGGATTAGGGAAGTGATTGTTCCCCTGTACTCAGCCCCACCTCGAATTCTGTGTTCATTTTTGGGTCCCTCACTACAAGAAAGACATTGAGTTGCTGCAGGGTATCCAAAGAAGAGGGGTCTGGAGGACAAGTCTTATGAGGAGGGGCTGAGGGAACTGGGGCTGTTTAGCCTGGAGAAAAGGAGGCTGAGGGGAAACATTATTGCTGTCTACAACTACCTGAAAGGAGGTTGTAGGATGAAGGATGTTGGTCTCTTCTCCCACGTAGCAAGCGATATGACAAGTGAAGTGGCCTCAAGTTGTGCAAGGGAAGGTTCAGACTGGATTAGGAAAAAAATTTTCACGGAAAGGGTTGTCAGACATTGGAACAGGCTGCCCAGGGAAGCGGTTGAATCACCATCCCGGGAGGTGTTTAAAAGACAAATAGATGGCATTCTTAGGGACATATTTTAGTGCCAGTGTTAGGTTAACAGTTAGACTCAATGATCTTGATGGCCTCTTCTAACCAAAATGATTCTATGATTCTGTGATTCTATGATGGCAGCAGCACTGAGCAGCACACCTAAGCATGACTTCTTGTCCAGCCATAAAGGTAGGACAATCACCTCAGAACTGACGAGGGATCAGCAGCCTGGGTGAGGGTGCAGGATCATCATCACCTTTTCTTGTCTGTGCGGAATTGAGAGCCACTGTCCCTCCGCTGCTGTTGCTGCCTGAGCAGACCAGACTGGAGCAAGCTGGAGATGGCTGCTCATAATGCAATCAGCCTCCAGGTTACATCTCTGGACAGAACCTTAGCTAGTCCTGGATCTGTTTTCAGACCTGTGGGAAAGACATTCATTTTTGATGAACAACAGGAAACATGGCAAAAGGAGGGCCTAGTACAACATTTTCTTTCTGGGTAATAGTAAAGTCAATATAAAAATGCTGTTAATTTCATTCTCCTCTGCAAGATTCTCCAGCGAATTGCCTAGAAAATATTTTCTTCTCCCTCCAAACTTTTCTTAGAGCTGCACCTTATTGTGTACCTCCCCTACACTACAATCCTGTGCATTTTCCTGAATAATTCGCAGCAGATAGAGGCATGGATGCTTGCAGCATCTACCTCCTCCTCGGTGTTACAATCTCTTGGTTAAATGGAGTGCTCCTGTAAGAAAAGTTTTTTAGGGTACTTTCAGAATATAGGTTTTATTTAAAACTTGGGAGTATCATACGCAGGTCATACTTTCTCAAGACAACAGTCAAGAGCGAGCTTGGATCTACTTGAAAATATTAAATAATAAAAAAAAAAAAACCAACTAAATTGAAATTAGGGTTGTTAGTGGCTCCTCATGCACAGTGCTACAAAATGAGATAACAAAGCCAGCACATAGTTCTTCAGATGTTCATCATAAAAGCTATCTAGATGCATTCAGCAAGAAATCTACATTTCTCCAGACCCTACCAAAATGTGTGTTCCCTATAGAGCCCTGTCGCCTGTTTTCTAGAAGTGAATAATGTTCTGAGACATCAAAGTCAGAGAGAAAAAACAACATTAAATACTATATTTTACACTTTGTCTTCCCTGACAGGGAAAATCCTTTTAAAAGGGCAAATCGCTCCATAAATTGTAAAATATTCGATCAAACAGTGCACTTGTTACTCTGCAGAAACAGAATGGAGTTTTATCAAAAGAGCGAGCCATCTGTCTCTCCAAAAGCCAGGCAGCCACAGCACCCAGCAACCTCAGCAGCAAGAAGGACAGCAGGGCAAGATAGCCAGACACATTATTTAGCATGAAATAGTCATTGTACCACTGCAAAAAGAAAGCGTGTTCATGAACAGTGGATCTCAAGTGCTGCTCAGCTGACACAGGGAGTTGCAGCTGTAAATGTCTCTTCACAAAAGTTGATGAAACTAGGGAGCAATTTGGACTCTACCTTTAGCAATGCAAACACAAATTAAAACATAAAAAGCTCCCCCTGTTCAGCTGTGATTGAAGTGTGACATATTCAAAATTTAGACAGTGGGTTTTGGGTAGTTAGTGCCAGAGACTTAGCAAGAGGAAAGTGCAAAGGAGTTTGAAGACCCTTTTGCTGAAATAGGCACTGTGAGACAGAGCATGAATTCCCACCCCAAGCAACAGGGCTGCAGCATCCACCCAGGGCGCTGATTCTATTGATACACTCAGTGCATCTGGTCAATAGCATCTGTGTTCTCATTTAGTTGGAAAAAACATCTGTCCAACTTATATGGGACACTGAGATTAGTAAAGCAATGTAATAAACATCATTACAAATTATTTTAGAATTCTATAATTATAAACAAATGAGAAAATCTTAAAAGCCTGAGTTTTTAGACATAGTGGTTTTGATAATTACACTAATCATTTATGTACTTATTCCCTGAGGAATTGCGTCTTTACTACTCCACAACCTACAAATGAGTTCCCAGTTTCGATAGACTGTAGTTTTGATACTTGACGTGAAACCAGCAGATGCAGAAAATGTGTCCATTCAATGCAGAGTCTGATATGTACAAACACTTTTTTTCAAATTATTTCTCAGTTCTTTAGCATCTATAATATTGTTTCTTCTATGTGTATCCTTTCTCTCTGCACAAGTTAAATTAGTCTTTTCTTTCTTCCACCATTTCACTAATGTTTTAATGAACTGCAAACATCATTATAGATAAACCATAGCAAGATCATTTGGTTAAAAGCAGAAAATATGATCTTTTATAATATCTAACACATTATTTCACAGGAGTTTCTAATACATGCTGCACTGGACTCAGTTTTGTTTAACACTGTCAGTTGTGATCTTTCACATGTTTTGCTGATTTTTTTCTAGGTACACGAAAATGAAGACTGCCACCAATATCTATATTTTCAATCTTGCATTGGCAGATGCCCTAGCAACAAGTACTCTGCCATTCCAGAGTGTGAATTACTTGATGGGAACATGGCCATTTGGTACAATCCTTTGTAAGATCGTTATATCCATAGACTACTACAATATGTTCACCAGTATCTTTACACTCTGCACCATGAGTGTGGATCGCTATGTAGCTGTTTGCCACCCAGTTAAGGCCCTTGATTTCCGTACCCCCAGAAATGCCAAAATTGTCAATGTCTGCAACTGGATTCTTTCATCTGCCATTGGCCTGCCAGTTATGTTCATGGCAACTACTAAATACAGGCATGGTAAGTCTGGCTTTCATTCCTAAATTGAATGTTTTCATGTTTAAACTCCTTTCTGCATTGTTTCACTTTACTGTAGAGACGTTGAATTAACTTCTGACCTCCACCTGTATAAAGCAGGTGTCAGTGCAGATGAGCCCTTCAACAGTTTTGTGTCTGGCTGTAGTTGACGACACAGCACTGCACATGTTCTGTCTTCTACAACAGGCAGCTCCAGCTCCTTCTGTAGATCCTTGTGAGTCTTGCTGCCCCACACAGTTACTGTAGTCATTGGAAGAGCATCTGTGACTGCCTACCTTCTGCTGTGAGGTGCTTATGCACTCTCCTACAGCACAGAAGCCTGTGCTTTTTACTTAGGATATTCCCACAGAAGCTGGCAGTCACAGATATTTTGTATCTAATTTGGCAAGACATGATGCAGAGCATGATGCTCAAAGACCTTCCATGAAGCGATAGCATCTCAACATCCAAACCGTCCTTTATGCACAATTAATAAGTGTCATGTCATCTCTTTTTTTTTTTTTTGGCCAGATTTTATACTGAAAGTGAAAATGAGTCAAAGTTTAAGCATTTATGACAATTCAGCTGTTTTTCTTGTCCGATATACGTGCAATTCCAAGCTATAAAATGCCAAAGAAAACACATTACTTCAGTTTTGTTTTTTTAACTGACACTTCATGCATGTTTTTCAGACCTGTGTGCTATCAATGTTTTTACTGATGCCAGGTCACAGGTTGCTTCGTTTTAGCCATTTATTTAGTAAATCTTAACACATTTGCTGTGCTTTCAAAAAATAAAGGTTTGAAGAAAAGCACGTGAAAAACTGAACCACTTGTTCTTCTCTGCTGTTTTCTTTTTTCTCTAGGCTCCATTGACTGCACACTTACGTTTTCCCACCCTGCTTGGTACTGGGAGAACCTCCTGAAAATCTGTGTGTTCATCTTTGCCTTCATCATGCCAGTCCTGATCATTACCGTGTGCTATGGGCTGATGATTTTACGCCTAAAGAGTGTTCGCATGTTATCTGGCTCCAAAGAGAAGGACAGGAACCTGCGGAGAATCACAAGGATGGTTCTTGTGGTGGTGGCAGTGTTTATTGTCTGCTGGACTCCCATCCACATTTATGTCATCATTAAAGCCCTGGTCAACATCCCAGAAACTACTTTCCAGACTGTCTCCTGGCACTTCTGTATTGCTCTAGGGTATACAAATAGCTGCCTTAATCCAGTCCTTTATGCATTTCTAGATGAGAATTTCAAAAGGTGTTTCAGAGAGTTCTGCATCCCCACTTCCTCAACTATTGAGCAGCAAAACTCCACTCGAGTTCGACAAAACACTCGTGACCATGCTTCCACTGCCAACACTGTGGACAGGACTAACCATCAGGTATGACTAGCAGTGGAGATGTCATCTCTGGATCCAGGCCTCCCGCTTGGAGATGACATGTATTCTGAATTTACAGTTTATACTGATTTGTAGCTTTTTGAAGGTCTAAACTCCCTCAAGATTATATTTGAAATAGGTGCATGCATACACAGAGACCCCAGTCCTGCATGGTGCTAGTTTTTCTGTCCTCTAGTTGATGTTCAGAAGCTGAGGGCTTTCAGAGGTACCTTGTATGATTGGGTCCAGCATGCATGCATATACAAAGTGAATAAAACAGTGTTTTATTTGCAGGATGTTTACAACAGATGACTGCTTTAGAACTGGCTAGAGAATAATCACAGATTTCTCTATTTATACTCTTTGTCTGCTTAGGGAGACAGGAATGGAACAGAATATATGTCTCTCTATTTCTTCTATTATGAGAGTGAATAAAAAAGAGAAGAAACTGTGTTTGTACACTTTTGGTTGATGTATAAAGAAGGCCTACTTGGCCTTGTTTGTCCTGGAACATATGCAAGAAGCAGACAAAGTCCTGTCTGCATGCAGTTCTTGTATCAGATAATTATCTGTGTTGGCTAGAGTGGGTCTTGAGATACATATAAACACATATGAATATGTATACGCATAGAATAGAATAGAATAGAATAGAATAGAATAGAATAGAATAGAATAGAATAGAATAGAATAGAATAGAATAGAATAGAATAGAATAGAATAGAATAGAATAGAATAGAATAGGAATAGAATAGAATATTTCAGTTGGAAGGGACCTACAATGATCACCTAGTCCAACTATTAAGGAGTATTGTGCCATTTTGTCATTTATTAATAAGGTATACTGAGAATATACCTTTTCCATGTAGAAAAAGCCTTTGAGAAGTAGGAATTTTATGGCACAGCAGATACCAAGAGAGATTTCTTTTAATTCAGGCTAATTTTGCTTAGCTTTTGTGAAGAAGCTATTTTGTTACATGTTCAATATCCATGTTCCTGTGATTATTCCTGCAATCGACATTCCTCAGTTAACACCAAACAAAAGATGAAGACAAGCTTAACATTCATGAAAGTAACTCATGCTCATCACAAGTGCTAAAAAAAGCCTGACTCACCTTTGTAATTCGTTAAAAAGAAGAACAAAAGGCACAAGCTTTGTTCATTCCTTAACACATCACCTTTCAGCAATGTATTATACTTAGATTGCTCCTGCATCAGTTTCTGACTGCTGCCACTTCAGACATAAGCCAGCTGCCTTCTTAAGGGGCACAAGTCAATGGCTTCTTGAGAAAGATATCACATACTTGTCACTCGGCTGCTGCCAGAAAGCCTGCGTCAGGACTTTACTATCTCCAAACAGACAAAATAGTCACTGCACCAGAAAAGAGGAGAGAGGAAGCTAAAGAGAGAAGGAGAAGCTTTATTAAGCATCTGCAGTTGGTGGTGTAGTTCACCAGCATCTGATTCATAGATGCCAAACTGTGACCTGCGAAATCGGTTAGTACCTGCACACTTTGGTGGTAGAGCAGAACTGCCCAAACTTTGCATAGGCGCATACATAAAGGTATGCATATATGTGTAGCATTTACTAGGTATACCAAAAATTTAGTGGACAGATTCAGCTGTTAATAATGCATTTGTAATCCTCAGTGGAATCAATTTTGTGCATGTGTCTGACAATAGGATTGTAACTATATCTAGTACAATTCCAGCTTTTTACAGTGCAGTGTATATGCACACATTTTCTACATTTAGTTATGCTTCCTTCTATTATTTTTAGGAGAGCCGTAACCTTCTAAACTTTTAGCCTTAGCAAAGATTGATGTGGTACTTACTGCCTAGAGGCTGAGTGAAATAAAGTCTTTTTCTCCTGGCACTGAGCAAACACAGAATCGAAGATGATCCTTCCCACAAAGGTCTTTTAACCTACATCAACAAGTGAGAGAGCCAGATGAGGCAGGGGTAGACCAAGCCAGTTAAGTGAGGTGTATAGAGGCAATAAGGAGGAGGCTGGTCTCACAGCTGGGTTCTTGGTTGATTGGTTTCCTTCCATTTGGGGAATAGTGATGGAATTAGTTAAGAAATAGAGTACACGTAAAAAGAAGTGAAGGAGTAGATGCTGAAGGGGAAAGGAGGTGAGAGTAAGAGTGCAGAGGAGAAAAGAGAATATCAGGAGTGATGTCCGAGTGAGGCAGTAAGGAAGGAAATTGAAGCAAAGAGCCAATATACATGGAACAAAAAAAGCATATGCAGAACTGTAAGAAATGGTGTGACTACTCAGCTTTGACTACTTCTGTAGCTCTTCCTAGGAAGTAGCCAGCAGTTCTCTCCAGGGCTGGGGAGAAGAAGACAACATTTGGAAGCTCATGTCTTTACAGATGTGTGAATAGGTCTCTTTGCATGGTCTGGTATTTGAAAGAGTTTGAAGTGGCCATAAATGGGTCAAATTTCTCTTCCCTCACCACCATCCCTGCAGTCCTTGTTTTGGCTGCTGCTGCCAGTTTATTTCTGCAGGATGTGCTCACTGGATGCTGACCTGAGCCTTCTCACTGCTGCACTCCCTGGATTACAGCACACCAGCTATCAGGGACAGGCTTTCTCACTCTCCACAAAGTCTATCAAATACATTCACAGCAAGCCTTTTTCACACTTTTTGGGGTTTTTTTTTCAGGAAACATTTATGTAAAAGACAACACTTCCTTTGTCTGCTACTATCAGAATGACAGACAATGTTGTAGGACTAACCTACAGTAAAAAGTTTCTCTTGGGTACTATTTACAAGGGTAACATCTATTATTATTATTATCATCATCATCATTATCATTATTATTTTAAAAAACAAAAAGTCCTAGGGTAAACGCAATTTTTTTCTCTCAGAAAATTAAAAAAAAACAAAGAAAGAACAAAAAGAAAGAAAAAAACCATTGTTTGAACACTGAACATTTGTAAATTCTATTGACAGGGCATCCTTTTCACAGATAAATGCTTTCTGTACAAGAAAGTCTAGTTATTTTATCTGTATTGATCTAAGTATACAGACAAGCTCTTTCTTGTATAGACAAGGCCTTGGAGAGCATTTGGTACAAATTCTAATTGCAAGCCTTTATAGTACTTGGCACAGTTCAAGTCATTTTTGAAGAAATGGATGTTCTAAAAGTTGCTTTTTTGCCAAGTGAGAATTCTTTACTCCTGATAAAGTTAATAAGAATAGCAAGCACTCAGTCATTCAGCAGCTTAGGGCCCCACAGTCTAAAAGCACTTAAAAATAAGCATTCACTGGTGAACAACTGTGTTTTCTATCAGTGCAAAATCAGTAACAGGAAACATCACAAATACTCATTGTGAGTTAAGATACTGGCCTTTGGCCTACTCCATGTCTCCCTGGCATTATTAAAAAGATCTAGATTAAGAGTTTGATTATTATTTTATCAGCATTTACAAAAAGTGGAAGAGCTGAACACATTCAAAATTCCTCCAGAAATGCACGTTATTTCAAATGCAAATGTAGCACCTGATCCATAATATGGATGGTGTGAGCATTTATAAAAATAGTACATGCTCAATGAAGCAACATAGTTCTGAGAGAGAACAGACAGTGGCTAATCAGGCATCCAAAACCTAGAAATGGTGTAAGGCTGAGATATTTCACGTCTGTGAGGGTTGTATCCTGTATTACAGGTTACATTTTACAAACAAAACATTTGTTCCAAAGTGAGCATGAAGTCTTGGCTCACTTTAATTTTCAAGGAGGCATATGCAATCTTGCATTTGCATGAAGAGTTAAAACAAGAGTAGGAGTGATGGAATTATGGAAAAATTGATTACAAAGCAGAACTGCTTACGGTGAACTTTTCTCTGTATGACACAATATATGTAGGGAATGATAATAAAAGACAAAACGTTAGCTTTTGCAAATAGTCTTTTTTTCTTTTTTTTTTTTTTTTTAATGTCATTGACGTTAAGCTGATTAATAACAAAGATCTTAGGGCAACAAAGGTGATTAAGGGAGTGGAGCATCTCCCTTATGAGGAAAGGCTGAGGGAGCTGGGGCTCTATAGCTTGGAGAAGAGGAGACTGAGGGGTGACCTCATTAATGTTTACAGATATATAAAAGGTGAGTGTCATGAGGATAGAGCCAGGCTCTTCTCGGTGACAACCAATGGTAGAATAAGGGGTAGAGGGTTCAAACTGGAACACAAAAGGTTCCACTTAAATTTGAGAAGAAACTTCTTCTCAGTGAGGGTGACAGAGCACTGGAACAGGCTGCCCAGGGAGGTTGTGGAGTCTCCTACGCTGGAGACATTCAAAACCTGCCTGGACATCTTCCTGTGTAACCTCACCTAGGCATTCCTACTCCGGCACGGGGATTGGACTAGATGATATTTTGAGGTCCCTTCCAATCCCTAACATTCTGTGATTCTGTGGTCTTGACAAATATTTCAAAGCAGCTTTTACTTTAGATGCACAGAGACTCTTTGCATTAATTTATCTCCCAGATTTAAATTTTGATTTTTTTTTTAATTTAAAATTCATTGATAATTATTTTTACTTGCAAAGTTTGTTTTCCAAATAACTTATATTTTTATTACTATCTGCCTGTTAATAACTAAAAAATACTAAATACTCAGAAAAAATTATTATTAATAACTATAGAAATCTGATAAATAAAATTTGTTTCAGTGGGTTAGTTTATTTGTGATATATCTAAGTTTTTATTGCAGTCTCACCTCAATATATCCAAGCAATTAAGCAAATGATGTATAGGCACATTTTAAGGACTATTTAGTCGTCCTATGTAACTATTTTTTTTTGTATTTTTAACTTCTAATGCTTTCTCCTTAACCACTGTGTCTAAATGCCATAATGGAAGCTGCAAATCCTTCTCATATGCTGAAAATGAAGCCTAAGATATGTCCAGTAATCAGAGGCTCTGGTATTTGTGCACAGCCCTGAAAGGTTTTCTCTTTATTGCTTGGATTGACAGCCATATGTAGAAATAAAAAGGATATTGGAGTAAAAAAAAAAAATATTTTTAAGGTGAAACAAGGGAAAAAATGAAAGCTAGTTTCACTTTGATTAAATAAATAAATAAAGTATTTTCTTACATTTGAATTTTCCCAGAGCTATATGACAGATATAAACAAATATGGGGAATGCTGGTGAGTCCTATACAGAAACATGACAAAAGCTGGGCAGATTCTATAACTCCAAACCTCAGCAGATTCATATTTACTTGTATTAATAGAAAATGGTCTTTCTGTGTATTTCTAGAAAATGGACACAACTTCTTGGTAAATAATACTGTATTTCAATAACAATTATTAAGAACTGATCTCTTATAAAGACCATTTCTGTCAAGATAATAACTACATCTATGAAAAGATTGTCTAAATTCAATAGATAGAAACTGGGCTTTCTTTTGTAGCTAATATGTACTTAGACCAGCCCTTAGTGAATCTTTTAGATAGCAAAGAAAACAGAATGTGTTTGTGAGACTATTTCATTAAAGCAAACAAGAATAAACTGTGGTATGAGAACCAGAACTAATTAGAAGGCTTCTAAGTTTGCCTGTGTTTGTGGCATTCCTTAAATTGTGAATTAGAATAAATGGGTAACAAAACATTTCAATTCTTTCCTTAATCAGAAAAAGTTCACTGGTAAAAAAGAAAAAAAAATAAATAAACAAACAAATAAATAAATAAGCTTCTATTTTATCTAATCCATAAAAATAAGTGAATATGGACTTCAAAATTCGTATCTGGATCTAGGCTTCTCCAAAACATGGGGACATTCACGTTTAGAATCAGGTCAGTTTCTGGCCTAAAGGAGCTGAGGAGAAATATTCCAAATAGAGAATAAAGAAAATTCCTAAATATAGCATGTTAAATTGAAGAAGCATTTGAGTTATATTGTGGCCTTGGAGAAAATTATCTCCAAATCAGAAGCCCAAACAGCCTCCACTCCGATGAATGTGCTTGGAAATCGAGCCAGTTAGAAAATGCACTTTCCTTTTCCTTGGCACAAAAATCCTTCCCCATGTGCGGTTACTTTCACAGAAGCACACTCCCTGTCTTTTCTCAATCGGGCTTCACCTGTGACTCTGCTTTCCATAGCATAAGCCTGTTATTCACAGTATCTCCCACTCTCTTGTCCACAGGTTCTAGTGCTGCAGAGCAACATTTGCTGGGTAGTACAAAGGGTTACAGACTTTATGTACTTGCTGTTCACTTAGCAGATTTTCTTGATGGAAACATCTGTGGTGCTATTGTGCCTCTATGCAAATGGGACGTCTGAGTGACTGATGAGAGTTACTAGGTTGGTTTGCTGATGTAAGTCCATCTCACACAGAATTTAAACTCTAGCTGCAAATCCAAAAGTTAGCCAATTTACTGATATGAGCATAGAAGGTATAATCTAAAATATTAACTCTTCTGCAATTACTGCAGAAGTAATACAGGGAGGGAGTGAAATAGAATCATTGAATCATTTTGGTTGGAAGAGACCCCTAAGACCATTGAGTCCAACCATAGCCTAAATCCAGTACTAAACCATGTCCCTAAGAGCCTCATCTATACATTTTTTAAACACCTCCAGGGATGGTAGCCCAATCCCTTCCCTAGGCAGCCTGTTCCACTGCTTCACAAACCCTTATGTGAATAAATGTTTCCTAATATCCAATCTAAACCTTCCCTGGTGCAACTTGAGGCCATTTCCTCTCATCTTATCACTTGTTGCCAACATCCTCCACGCTACAACCTCCTTTCAGGTAGTTGTAGACAGGAATAAGGTCTCCCCTCAGCCTCCTTTTCTCCAGGCTAAACAGTCCCAGTTCTCTTAGCCTCTCCTCGTAAGTCTTGTCCTCCAGACGCCTCACCAGGCTGTCGCCTTTTTCTGTACTCTCTCCAGCACCTCCACATCTTTCCTATAGTGAGGAGCCCAAAATCCTGCCATATTCATTAAAGGCATAGAGGGTTACTCTCTAGAAAGAGAACAGCTAGCTTGGTATTAAATTTATTCTAATTCAAATTTCAGATCTACTAACATTTCTTTGTCTTTAGAGATCAGACATAAAACTTCTCTGTGGTCATTCCCCCTGCCTTTGTTGCTTCATTGCAAAGGCATATTCTTACTATCTGATCTACCTGTTTAGTTTTATACAGCAGGACAGTAGCTGGAAATGAAAAGTGTATTTCTCTTAAAAACAAACAAAACACACACACACAAAAAAAAAAGAAAAAACAACCACCCACAAACACATACATGCAAACACCACACATGAACTTGTGGGTGGGAAGAAATCAAGTAATTGTTCATTGCATTTGCAATTTCTTTCCTTTCAGTTGGAACTTCAAGAAGCTGAAACTACTCCACTGCCGTGACAGGTTCTCCTGCCGTATAGCTCTCAAAGCAATGACACACTAGTGCCACAATGTGTCTGGGCAGTATGTGATGGGAATGTGTAGGATACACTTTCCCTCAAAAAAAACACCAGAGAGGAAAGTGCCTCCTTTTCCAGTCTGTCAAAAATTGCTTCTGCAGCACTTCTGCATTGCACATAACAGAAGCATGAAACTTAGCAGCAAGCAGAGCCAAGAGATATGGGGGCTTGCCAGGCTTTGGTGTTCAAAACAGTCACGTTTACCAGGACTACATACATAAGTCTAAAACAAAGCTACTGTACCTGTAGCGGTCTGACATGTTCTTGACAAGTTAAATAGGTTGGAAGCAAATATTCAAAGGCTAGACAACAATGGCTTGAAAAATGATGGTGAGCTTTCAAGGATGGGAAATAACGGGAAATGAAGTTGTAATACTGTTGGTACTCAATTTACTCTTAAAATTTATTTGTAGAGGTGTTTTATGTGCAGGTTATTTGTGTGCTGAAGTCTCACAAGATCATCTAGAACAACATATTTGCAGTTTAAGAGGCCTTCTCTTACAAGGATTGCATGTTCCACAGTTTCAAAGGGAAATGATGTGTTTCAGTGCTCATTAAGAACAAAAAACCAAACAAACAACAAACAAACAAACCCACAAAAATGTCCAAGCTTCACTTTCTGCCTCTATTTCTCACATTTAAAAAAAAGAAATCTTTAAAATCAAAACAATGGGCTATCACTTCTAAAAGAGATGAGTAAATGAAAGTATTCTGTGTTGTTATTGACTGTCAAATGATCCCCAGAACAGCAGAGACTATTAACAGAAATTACAGTGTGAATAGAAATCTAGCGATGAGCCTGTCAGAGCTAGCACAAGCTGATGATGACTTCTCTTTTAACTAGTTTCTCAAATTTCAACTGCCCTGTCAACAACATTTCAAATTTGTAAGTCACTGACAGTCCTTCCGTGAAGTACTTGGAGCCGTTAATGCATTAGACCTTTTGTTAAAGAAAAAAAGGTTACATTTTGCTAGAAATCTGTTTTTTCTTAACCAAACCCATAATATGTTTGCTTTTATAACTAATGTAATACAGTCTGCTTCTCCATTTTGTATTTGCTGCTAAAACATGTTAAGATTTATGAAAGAAACGTTGTACTGTAGTAAATGCCACCTTAGCTGTTTTCTAGTAAGAAAAATAGAACTATCTGTGTAGATAATGTGTGATGCAATGGTATTTTCTAGCCATTGTTTGTTACTTGCTTTGTAAATAAATCATCAATAGTTAATCAGGGGAAAATGTACTTTGATAAATTTAAGAGTATTCTGAAATGCTACTCTGTGGTATAAGGTTTTGTATTTTGTTTCTGCAGTCAAAATGTATTTCTTATTTTCATTGTTAAAATCTATGTAACAAAATGCTTTTCTTGTGAAATCGTTTGTTTCTGCCATGGACTGTGTAATAAAGATTGAAGGCCATATCACTGCAAGTTGTAAAATAAAGTAATACGTGAGTTTCATCGCTGTGTTGTAGCTAAATATGTAGCCTTCCATATCAGCAGAATATGAAACTAGATATAGCAGAAGTGCCTTACTTTTTTCCCTCGTCTGTTGAAAATTCCACTGTGCTGTCATAGAGATTTAATATTTAGTTTTGTATTAATTTAGCACGATCTCCTCGTAGTAATCATTAAAGTTTAAACCAGAGTCATCACCATCCTGAGGTGATGCATTTAATTTTTAAACAGTATAAGATAAGCACTCAGAAGAATTTGACATATTGTTTTGCACTACAGAGCAGTATTATTTAGATAACAAGAAGAATATTGAATACACCAGAAATACAGACAGATTAGCATCATATGATGTCATTACTACTTGACAGGTTCTGAGATTTCAGCCATGCTCAGAAAATTGAAATACATTGAATGACTATTTGAAAAGTCTTAACTGAGAAATCAGATCTACATTTAATTAAACTTAAAATCATGGTTTCATGCCTAGTCAAAAGTTCATCAGCAGTCACAGCATTTGTATAATGAATTGAAGCCATTATTTCTTTTGTGCTTAGAATGGAATCAAGTTCACCAAAAAAATACTAAACTTGGCAACAGACAACCTAACGTTTCTAGAGATATTTTAGGTTTCTACAGTCCAGTAATGAATTGAGCAGCCTGACTGTAAATATTTTTAGCATTAGTAATGTTATTATAGCTTTGATGGTCTAAGGATATGAGGAAGAAAATTTTATTAGCAAAGCATTAGCAAAAATAAGTAAAATGTCTTTTGTTTTTTGATTTTGGTTTGTTTGTTGGTTTGTTTTTCCAGAAGACATGAATGTTAATTGGTAGTGCTTTGCAGTAAGCAGCATATTACACAACTTCTGTATCTTCACTGTAACTCTCTAATAAAAATATTCATGTTTCTTCTATATTTGCAACATACTCTATTCAAATACACATTGATTAACATGTTACACCATAGCATAGCTTAAAAAAAATGCCATGCAATCAACTGATACCAATACAATTGTCTTGCAGGTTCTCAGATTAGTTATCTGACTGCTTTAAAGAATACTTTCTATTTTTTTATTTTAAAAAGGGGAAATTCCAATAGTTTATTATTAAAAAAAAAAAAAAAAAAGGCAGAAATCAGTTTTGATCCAAACTACATACATCCGTCCTGTGCTGATAACTTGCTGTAGAGGGTCAGCTCCAGGAGCCAGCCAGCGGAAGCCCACCTCAGGCAACAGAAATACAGGGTGAGCAGAGGGAAACTTCTCCTTCCCAGCTTCTAGCAGACAGAGGCTTTGGAGGCCTTTTACTAGGAATTTAAACAAGCTGGGCACATGCCCAGGTACTGCAAGGAGCTTGCCTGTACTGCTAAACCCAAAGGCAGGGTAGAGCCTGGAGCTACTGCCTGGCTCTCTGCAGACCTGCAACTCCTAGAGAGTTTTGGAGGTTAAAAGAATTTCCTAGCTTAAATGCAAGCTATTTTGTCCCAGTAGGTCTTGATGTCCCAATAACATTACCGGGCACATTTTCTGTATTGTTGTAGAAATACTGACAATTTTTAAAAGACTTTGGGGAATTTTTCCTTATGAAGTGACTGGACGAATTCCTCAATCTATAATTTTTTTCCCCCAGCCACCTAATGCTAATAGCTCTTTGTCACATCTGGCTTGGCTTTCACTATTTTAAATAACTGTGTGTTTTTATAAACATTGTTACTTCTTTGGATGTTCATCTTCCATTAAATATATGACAAAATAGGAGAGCAACTTTCTGGGACATCACTGGAAACATCCCTTCCACTTCCTATTTACTCCTACCGTTTGTTTCTTGTCTTTTGTGCAGTTATTAATTCAGGAAGGATTTGCTTTTTTCCTTTACATCATTCTACTTTGGTTTCATTAAGAGCCTTTGAGGAGATATAGTGTCCCACAGGTTTTTCAGAAGTGATGCACACTGTATTTCAGCTGGATCATTTTTTTCCACATTCTCATCAGCTCCTCCAATGACCTCTGAGCTGCTGGGTTAGTCCTTCTTCATTCTGTCCTACTTGCCACCTGTCTACCCACTCTGCTCTTCCACATACCTGGCTTACTGCGAAATCAAAATCCTCTGTCTGTAGTTCCCCTTTTAAAGTGCATAATACAACACAGTTAGTAGTTCAGCAATTTCATACCTGAGTTCTTTTAGAACTCTGGAGTGAATGACATCTGACCCTCGCTATTTGATCCTATTGGAAAACCTGATTTATTCTAAACCACTTCAGCTGACTCTTCATTCTAAGATGCCTCTTCAGGCTTCTCCCCTCTGGAGGCTGAAACACAGAAACTCTCCTAAGCTCCTCTATAATGAACTGCCATGTGAAGAATTCATGCATCTTTCCATTTTCCACCATGTCTTTTATTTACTGGTAAGGTATTTGACCCTTGTCAGCCTTCCAGTTTGTCATGCTATGTTTACTCTAGGCCTTAATATTTTTTCATATTACCAACATATAACAGGAGTAGTCAAAGCAACTATGTCCAAAGCAGAAATGCTAACTGATCTATGATTGCTATGATTGTCAGTCAGACACTACACCATTTGGCAAAATATCACAAATACTGGAGAAGTAACTTACTATATCCAGAGATCCCTTCAAAATATCATTTCTATGATTCTGTGATTGCATAGTACAACACACAGGGCCTCAGTGAAGTTTTGGATGCAGAAGAAAGCAAATACATGCTCTATATTTGTGACCTTGCTGCCTGTGTGAACAGAAGTGAGATGGAGGAAGCCAGCAGCTGCTAAACACACTGCTCTCAACTATTCCTAGCCTGTGCGATCCCCCAGAGAAGAACCACTGTCCTCAAGGAGCATATCAGCTGCCATCAGGAACCAGCCTAATGACAAAAGGCAAGAGGATCCTGCAGAGAGAAAAAAGATGATGCAAAACTGTGTTCAGTTTCCATGTTCTGTTTCTTTCATAAGCACCATCTGGCCAGAAAATAAGTGAGCATCCAGACACAGTAAACCATGTGTTGGTGTCAAGAAAGGATTGGGAGGTAATGTGAGAGAAACCACAGTAGGTTCAGTTCCCAAAGACACGTTTGTATATCACAGGCAGCTGCAATAAGTCAACTCCTTGGGCCTGAACCGTGGACCCTGGCCTGAACTGTGATGCCACTTTGGGCAGCACTGGCAGTTCAGTTTCTCCAGCCTTCAGTCTTTTAATGAGTTTGTTACTCTGGAAGAGTGAAATCCCATTGTGTGAGCTTAGTTCTTTCCTACCTAGACAGCCAGCAGTGATAAATTGACTTTATTGTCCAAGGGAAGCTGCACAGACACTGTGCAGCTTCCCAGCAAGAGGTAGCTGACCTCTGGGATGTAAAGTCATCCGCAGCCTCCAAAACTCCCCACTAAAATGACTCATCAGGTTAAGGGCAGGACTTAGCATTTTTCTTTGGATGGGGATCTTTGCAACCATTCCATAGTCCTACCCTCTCTGTTAAGGATCAGCACAATAACTGGTTTTCAGCTCTTAATGTAGCATCAAATTCGCCTTTGGCATTAGCCAAAGAAACAGAAGATTTTTTTTTTATTTTTTTGTTTTGTTTTGAGGTTTTCTGTTTGTTTGTTTGTTTGTTTGTTTTTGACAATTCAGTGAATGTTTTAGAATTATTTGTAATACCGGGGCAAATTCTTAAGTGTTACATTATTGAGGAGTATAAAAGTAGAACGGCTGAAGACGACAGACATTTATTGTATGTTACTCCAATTAATCACTTCCAATCCAATAGCCTTTTCTGGAATACCCACAGATTCACATGTTAATTTGCTGACACTGTTTGTGACAAAACAAAACACTCTGAGCTTGAAGAAAGATTTGTTAAAGCCTGTAAAATTATTGAATGTTCACAGTATTTTTTTATTTGTAACACATTTTAGATGACATTTTATTTCACTGTTCTTTTCATGTAAACTTAGAGAAAAAACATGGTGCTTTTCTTTATGATCTCACTGATATCTCTGTAAAAAGCCCAGCAACAGGCATCAAATATGTTAATAGAAACTATGCATGTAAAAGGAACAATCATTTCTAGAGAGGGATAGGACCAAAAAGAAAGCATTACACAAGAAACAGAAGATTGCTTCTGTGCTGGGCAGAAGCAGTGGTAGGTCCACTGAGCTTACACTAGACAGGAGGTAATATAGCAAAGACAAAGCAGAGGTAGTCACGTTAAAGAGAAAAGGGTGGGGAGTGGTAAAGGGAAAACTTAGTAAAACAGCTTGTGGAGATAACCACCTACATGACATTAGAACCTTGCCCTAGGTTTTACTCCAGTATAGGCAATCCTGATTTCACTGAGTTTTCCTGCACAGTAGATTTACTTATACTGTGCTCTTTGCTTCCTTTTTCTCACTCATTTCTAAATTATATTTTGTTGTTGATGTATATTTGTTTGGGGCCTGTAAGAGACCTGATGAAGTTTTGCTGTGGTTACCTAAAATCTACTGCTACTTGTGACCTGCATTATTACTTTCAAACCAAAACACCCTGATGATTTCTTCAGACAGCGTTTTGCTCATCCCTATGGACAAATTCACTAATCCAGCAGTTTGCAGACCAAAACCAAATGCTATAGCCTCCCATCAGATTTTCTACAAAACCATTCTGCCCATGTTTTACCAAGTCCAAATGATCCCACAGCATGAGGTAACATATTCGTTTTTTTAAGAAAAGTGAGAAGGGAGGATATTCTTCATTCAACGAGTTTAAAGGACAGAAATCTCATTATATCCTCGTTACACTTCCATCCAAAATGTATATTTACTTCATACATTTTACAAAGGGGTGCTGCCTGAATTGCCCATTGCTTCACTCCCTACCTATTGCAATGCCTTTTCTGAGAGTTTAGGGACTCCCTGCTGTTAGAAGCCACTTCCTTGCCTATTGGCTTTGTATGAGATGCTTCTTATAGGGATAACTTCAGCATAGTAAATTTATTCTCCCAACTTTCCCTCGAATAAATTTAAGGCAAAGAGGCAGGCACCTCCAGAGCAGTTCAAAGCATTTATCATCAGAACCCTCATTTGAACTGAGATGAGATTCATCCTCCTTAGAAAAAAAAAAAAACAGACCATTGAAAAATCTTTCTGCTTCCTTGAATACACTAAATGAAACACTTTTCACTTCTTAATTTTCTTCCTATAAGGCATTGTTTCCAAATTTTCATTCATTGTGTATCATTTGGTGCCAACTAGCCTGCAAATACCAGTGCCTGTGTTGGTGTGGAAATGAGAACAGTACCCAAAGTTTCAGATGCATGCATGACATTTCAGAAATGCATTCATATGGTAGCCATTGTCCTTCCTGAAAAATACATATTCAGGAGGGCCATGTTCATCCAGGGGTTATATTCTCCAACAGCTTTATTCACTTTATTGGTATCATACCAGGAGCTCCTACTTTTTTAATAGTTTGGTTTTTATCTACAAATATGTCACAGTTAGTTTATTTCACCTTCTTTTTAATTCCCAGAACCATGATTTTGTATTAAGACATACAAGGTTCAAATGAGTCTCCCTTACCAAGCTTAGTCATCACAAGCCAAAATAATAGAGAGCAAACATAAGTTTGAACACAAAACTGAAGCAAATTCTTCAGTCTCCTAAAAACTAATTGAAGAAAATTAAATAGTCATCAAATAAATAAATCTTTGGTTGTGTTATTTTTTCTGCTGTTTTCTGTTTGGTTTTTTTGCTTTGTTTTGGTTTTGTTTGTTTTATTTGGTTTTGGTTTTGTTTGATTTGGGGTTTGTTTTGTTTTGCTTGCTGTCTGGGTCTTTTCCTGTTTGTTTGCTTTTAAACTCTATTAGTTATCCACATTCAAATTTAAAACTTTTAGCTGGTGAAGGGTCCAGAGGACAAGTCTTATGAGGGGTGGCTGAGGAAACTGGAGCTGTTTAGCCTGGAGAAAAGGAGGCTGAGGGAGAGAGACCTTATCTCTGTCTATAACTACCTGAATGGAGGTTTTAGCATGGAGGGTGTTGGTCTCTTCTCCTGAGTATCAAGCAATAGAATAATAAGAAATGGCCTCAAGTAGAACCAGGGTAGATTTAAACTGAATATTAGGAAAAATTTCTTCACCAAAAGAGTTGTCAGGCACAGGAACAGGCTGACCAGGGAAGTGGTTGAGTCACCATCCCTGGAGGTGTTCAAAAGACATGTAGATGCGGTGCTTAGGGACATGGTTTAGTGGTGAACTTGGTGGTGTTAGGTTAACAGTTGGACTCAGCAATCTTAAAGGTCTTTTCCAACCAAAATGATTCCATGATTCTACTGCAGCACAACCAATAGACAGAAACACAGGCGGTATGACTGCAAATGTGTAATTCTGCTGCTACTTCATTTATTTTTACACAATTAACATGGGGTTTCTCTGTCACCTCTGATGCATGGTTTTCTTAGGAGAGAAAAGCTTTCTTGCAATTATTCCATATTCCAATTCCAAATGACAGAGATAATGATAGCAATATAAAAAGGCAACATAAATGCTCTATCAAATGCTTTAAAAAATTAGTCTTGTGTTGTGCTGTAATGAACTGCATTAAGCCAGAGATCATCAGCACAGAGGGAGGTTATAGTTATTAGAAACACCAATAGGAGGCCTCCTATTCAGAGTTCATCTAGTGATGATACTCATCTTCTCCGTTATTAAGGATTAATGTCAATGCATGAATTCTGATCCATCATAAGCTGATGCTTAGACTTGGTCTGAAATAAAAAAATCTCTTACACATTGTACAAATAACTTTTGTGTTAGTCAGTGTTATGATGCCACCATTCTCTGCTTTTATCTAATTGCACGACAATATAAGGAACCCTGATTTGTAAATCTTTCAGAGCAAGAGGGTTTGACTGCCCTAATAATCAGACCCCTAACACTTTTGGATCCACCAGGTTGTATTTATTCCTCTGACTCAATATGCAGGGAGCTGGGAAGAATGCTTTCTTCTGATATTGCATACTAACAGCATGACAAGACAAAAATAAGATATTTACAGAAAGAGGCTGTGACAGTAAACAGATGTGCAGAAACACCCAATAGATGCATCATTTATACATGATTGCTACATGCCTTGAGCCCTCCCATTCCCTGTTCTTTTGTCTTCTGATTCACTGGAACATCAGATACAAGGAAATATTCCAATGAGGGAATATTAAAAAGTAATTAAACTTGAACAGCCTGTATCATCTCTGCACTATTGACTAATATAAGCAAACACAGTAAAAGAGGTTGGTTACATTCACATACTCTTTAAGCAATAAGAGAATCTGAAATATCCTGAACTATAAAATGCACAAATATATAAAATACACAAATATACTGTCTCCAAAGTGCTGAGGTTTGTTTGCTGCATCAGTTGTGAGGAGTCTTACCTGCTTCTTCCAACAAGTATCAACACTGTAATTCATCCTTTTTTGTGTGTTAGAAAACACCGTTCAGAAACAGCACATAAGATACAGCCACCCAAAGTGCCTCATCTTGTCATCAGCAAGATGAGCAGCATAAATTATTTCACAGAAAACAAATGATGCTCATGATGAAATACAACATTACGTTGGAAAGGTGATATGTGTTCTACAGCAGTATGAAATCTTATTTTGGGCTCCTCCTGACATCTGTACGGCAAAATTTTCAAATTACACAGCAAAGGACACCACCACCAGAGTCATCTTCTTCTCTGCTGCAATTTATTAACATAAGCGCTAGCCAAGGCAAACTGAATTTACTGTCTGTAATAAAAATAAAATTTAAGAAAATGCACCATAGAAAATATAACTTCTACTTTGACAATAGGCCCGCCAGAGCACAGATAGGCCTGTAGATGACTAGGACATGGCTGCTATTGCAAGGGCTGAGGACATTGGAGATGCCTCTGAATTTCCAGCTGTCTTCCTGTGCCACGCTATGACAGTGACTTTTGCATTTTACTAGACTTATGCAGGCATTTCATGAAGGACAGAAGCATGCCACAGTCCTTAACACCAGCATGAGAGCATTTTCCACAGAACAGACTCCCAACCCTCATCTTTTAGGGTGGTCTACAAACCAGCTTTAAGAATTTGCTGGCTGCCATTCATGAATGTTGAATAATTTCATTTAAAATCATCCCCTCTGAGACATCAGTTGTGTGGCAGGTTGCGAGTTTCCATTGATCTCATGCCCCTCATTTTTCCACAGGCAATAATTACCCCTTTTTGCCTCTATATTTATCACCTCTCTTTTCCCAGCACCCACCTTGACCTCTCAGGTGTTACCTTGCTTTTCCTCACAGAGCATCTTTTTCCTCCTTGGTTTCCTTTTACTCCTTCTGTTTCAGGTCTAGAGAGGGCCGATGTGCCAAACAGCATCTCCCTTTTTCCACCTGCAGCAAACGTTGTCATCTCACTGTAAAACTTGCTCAGATGAAGACTGAGACCATCACACTTCCAGCAGTAACACTATTACTTCCGCTCATACACATAAAATTGCGATTTTCTCTCTCACTTGCTGTCTCTCTAACACCCAGCAGGCTGTGCTACGGGATCAGTTTGCTCCATCAGAAAATCTTGCTGAGACCCTTTTGCAAGCAGCTGTGTTTTCCCACCGGCAATACAAGGAGAACTTGCATCTTGTGTCTGCCTGAGACTGACAGTGCTCTGCCCATAAGTGGAAAGATGAAAGAAGCACATTTCCCCATCAAAATAACAGGGCAGTTTGTCACTATGCACATTCCATGTACTACCAAGGCCTCTGTCAGACAATTTTAAACATCCCCTTGTGACAACTAGGTCATTCCTTGAGTACAGGAAAATAATACAGGAACTTTCCCTGTGTCTGTAGGTACTTTCTTCCAGCAGAAAGAAACAGCCCATGATAACATGAGAAGAATGATAACTGAGCCCTTCCAAGACACCGGAACAACACCTTTGCCCTCCGTGTTGCCAATGAACACACTGACCCCAAGGTCACAGGTACCTGTCTGTAAGTCCGGTGGAACCCAGGAGATTTTTTTTTAGGCAGATAAAAAAGTACAAATCATGATGAGCAACTCATTTCTATTTTTATAAAACTTTGGAATCTGTTATATTTTGTACTACCACAGGAGGGTGTAAATCAAAAGCCAGAGGGAAAAAAGAGGCAGTTCAAGCCAGTGAGGTGCAGTTTCATATCTAGTCAAAACAGGTGCAGGTATGGTGCTCCAGCCCCAACCATTGCCTCTCTCATGCCTGCACCAGCATCCCTGCAGCAAGCATGCCAGCAGGCATCTTAAGGAAACATAGTATTTGGTTTTTTGGCTTTCAGGCCCAGAAACAAAACTTTTGGTCATGCATGAGGCATGGAGGGGAAGCGATCATCACACTGTACTCAGTGCTGGTGAGGCCCCAAGTTGAATACTGTGTTCAGTTTCGTGCCCCTCACTATAGGAAAGATGTGGAGGTGCTGGAGAGAATTCAGAGGAGGGTGACAAGGCTGATGAGGGGTCTGGAGGACAAGCCTTATGAGGAGCGGCTGAGGGAACTGGGGCTATTTAACCTGGAGAAAAGGAGGCTGAGGGGAGACCTTATTGCTGTCTACAACTACCTGAAAGGAGGTTGTAGCATGGAGGGTGTTGGTCTCTTCTCCCAAGTAGCAAGCAATAGGATGAGATGAAATAGCCTCAAGTTGTGTCAGGGGAGGTTTGGATTGGATATTAGGAAACATTTCTTCATGGAAAGGGTTATGAAACAGTGGAACAGGCTGCCCAGAGAAGTAGTTGAGTCACCATGCCTGGAGGTGTTTAAAAGACATGTAGAGGAGGTTCTTGGGGACATGGTTTATTGTTAGAGTTAGGTTATGGTTGGACTTGATGATCTTATGGGTTTCTTCCAACCAAAATGATGCAATGATTCTATGAAAGGAAGAGCACAGGCTGAGATCACTGTAAAACCCACATGAAAACTGTTCCCTCAGGTCATCTTCACAACCATGTGTTGGCAGGGGGGAAAATGGGAAATCATCATTTGGTGAAAGTGAAGCTATAGCTTTGTGGGAAGCAGAGTCAAGCTAATGGTCTGCTCCTAAAAGGAAGAGGTCGCTCTCTTCCCTCCTACTTACACAGCTCTTCTTCCTTCTGCTTCTGCCTTCACAGTCCAGTTGCGTCCCTTGTGAGGGCTCTGGTAGGCACTGACCCTCTGCATAAGTCAATTTTATTCGGCGTGACAGTAGACAACTATCCAGCTTGCTGTATCTGTTCCTTGCTGTCTGACTCAGTTGAGCTGACAGAGGTGCCAAATGATGAGCAGATTAGCCTGAGGCAAGCAGTGGGAGCATGTAGAAGATTAGGGGAACAGAGGGGGATAGGGACAGTCTTTCTTCAGGGCAGCCAATTCCTTAGACCAGGGGTGTCAAACTCATTTTCACTGGGGACCACATCAGCCTCACAGTTGCCTTCAAAGGCCTGAAGGTAATTTTAGGACTGTATACAGGTAGGAGTAGTTACATTTATACAGTCCTAAAATTACATTCTGCCATTTAAAGGCAATCGTGAAGCTAATGTGGCCCCCAGTGAAAATGAGTTTGACACTCCCAACTTAGACAATATCATTGCTCAGGAAACACGCCTTCATGGTGCTGCTATCTGGCTGTCCTGTCCAGCTAAACTGAAACTCTTTTGAAAAAGATCCCAACTGTCTTTTGATTGAAACAGGCAGCTCTGTGAGCTAAAAAAAAGAAAAAATAAATTAAAAAAAAATATCAAACAATGTCCCATACTTGTCAGAAGGGACCATTCTTCCTTCAGGATGGCTACAGCAACCAATTAATTTAACAGCAGTTTCAAAAATTACATTGCCAACCAGTGGAAGGCATTCCTCAGTCAAACCATTCATTGATTCTTCCTGGTTCCAGATTATTCAATTTAATAGTAATATTAGTCCCAAGAGAAAATTGCTTGTTTAAGGAATGAGCAAATCCTTATTTTAACATATAGGAGTAAACAGAAAAATACACAGTAAAAAGTGAAAAAAAGGCTGAGCAAAATATTCTCTCATTTCAGTGTTTAATTGACAAGTGCAAACATAAGGCTCTCATTCTGCAAGATGTGTGTGTCATTCCATTAAAATTAAGTCACATGTGTGGGCAACAAGCAGTAAAAAGGCAGCACTGAGTGCAAACATTGTGCTTTGAGTTTGAAACCAGTGAAAAAAAAAATAGACTTAACAGATAAAATACCAAATTGGGATTCTATATACCTTCATGGTGCTGCAGGCTCTATCCCTGCCTAACAGATATCCTTGCAAATACTCCTCTATGTATGGCTTCCCCTGGCTACACAGAGAGTAATGGAATAGACACCACCCATTCCTCCTTTGGTCTGTCCTCAGCACAAGAGCACTGCTATTAGTATGCACATAGGACATTTCACTAGGTGATTTGTTTTGCTAAACATTCATAATAAAGTGACTTACCTGAATCTTTGCTAGACTAGTGTGAGTTTCTCTTCACATGAGAATGGGAGACGTTTTCACATGGCCTTTATTTTTAGGTGGGAGAAGGTTAAACTGCCATAAGCAACTTCAAGAGTCAGAATAATCTGGGTAGGTCCTAAAGCATCTAGGACTAAGGGGGTATTAGAGTTTACATAGTTCATAATCTGTGGTATAATGACATAAGCTATTTGCCCTATAAAAATGCCATACCCCTACATCCTCAAAATGGACATCTGGCAGGCCACATGGGGTACATAAGCCTCAGACACTGTGGTAGCTACAATCATTTCCAAAAGAAATGAATTTTCTACATTAAAGGCTGAGTCATCTAAAGTCAATAATTTCAAGGTAATACATCAAGGCTGATGAACTATCAATGAATTACATACTTATTTAATTTTTAATTTTCTGTCAGATGATAAACTACTCCCCTTCAGATTTTTATCAAGAAAAAATAAATTGGAAAAAATATTCATTTTTCCAGAGCAGACAGGTCTTGGAACTTCTCCTATAGCAAATTCCAAGGAATGTAGTACTCAACTCAACACCTGAAAATCTTTTTTTCAATGTTGAAATGCCTAGTTTTAGGCAAGCTTGGGTCCCATTACACTTCTGCAGAAAGACAAGAATTTCAGCCTGGTCTTAGCCAAGAGCCTTTTTTGTTCTGTTTTTCCTTTTCCTTTTTTCTCCTCAATTTTTGTTTTAGTTAATGACGAAGCCAGTTCTTAAAAATGCAAGAATGTGACAGCTTGCAGCAGACCAAAATAGGATAAATCTTCGAGCCATCAAGGAAATGCTGACTGACAATGTAAAATGTCTGCTGCTTCGAAATGCCCCACACAAAACAGGAAATACCACTTTGGCTCTCCTGCTACAAGAAAACCACTTTGGCTTCCTGTTAACAAAAAGAGATGTCTCATATAAATGAAGTAAAGCCAGACCCTCGTTGTGATTGGTCACTTTTGTACCATCAAACAAAACAAAACCAAAAAAGCCCAAACCCCAAACTTCAACCACAGCACATGGAGTTCCTTAACAAAGAACTATGCTTACATGAAGTCCCTTACTACTTTGAGTTTAAAAAAAAAAAAATAAGTTTTTATATTAAATCTGTTATAGACATTTAAGCTCACAGGCTCACAAAATAGATGTAGCATGCCCATATTTTTTCCTAGTTAGAAAAAATTTTACATTCTGAAATTTACAACAGATTATTTATCCTTGTTTATTCCTGTTTCAGGTAAAACCCAGTACTGAGCAAATAAGCAGAAGTAGATCCAGAAACAATTCACAGAATTCACAGTCCCCACATGAAACATCTCCCATCTTAGGAAAGAAAATGTGATCCCACCTCATTCTAGTAGCTTGTGAGACCTACTCCACCAAAACAGAGAGATTCAATTGCCAGAAAAGCCACCAGAGACAGGCTACAGAAACAGCTGAAATTAGGTATTGTCATTAAGTTACTCCACAATATGCATAGTTGGACTTAGCATGAATACCAAAAGGCTTTACTGACAAAGGAATAGTTCTGCATGTGCTCATGTGCATGCACACACACTTTGTCCTGAAAAAGTACATAAAACAAGTCCCATGACGCATATGGTTAAAGACTTTTGGACATTCACTAGGGATGCACAGTTTCCCTGCACTATGAAACAACGGTGCAGGCCTTCCAAATTCAGATTCCCCTAGATACCCAAAGTATCACTGAGCAAAGCACAGAGTTGTCCAAGTTTCTCTTGCCAAGGTTGGTCCCTGCTGCATCCACAAGCTGTAGCTGACAGCTTGTGTAAACTTCTTGCTCCGACCAAGGCTTTCACATTGCTGCGCAGCCCCTTCTGATGAATCCAGCACCAGCTCAAAATGTTCACATAAATCAGCAATGCTGGAAAATTAATCTTGTTTTCTACAGTTTTCATTTCACACATTTTCCATTTGCTTCAGTTCTAAATAGTAGCTAAAGAGAAAGGAGATAGGCTCCCAGCACTGCACATGCATAAAAACCATACATTTTTTTTCTTGAACACACAGAATTTTGCTAAAATAATAACTGCATTAAAGTAACCCCATTCAAGAATTTTGTGTTCTTTTCTAAGAGGATGATACAGCCCATCATCAGGAGGTTTCCAAAACCTCAGTAGTTCAATAATAAGTATCTACTAACCATTGGAAAGAGTAATTTAAAGCTATTTTGGGCTACATAATGTGTCAAAACCAATAGTGGAGTTTGGGCAGTCCAAGGTCAGTCTCTATATTTGGGAAACCTGTTTTGTCTACGCTTATACAAGCATCATGTGAAAAGAGCCAACACAGCACATGAAGGCCACGTAATGCTTTCCTTTGTATAGTGCAAATCTACTTCAGCAAACAGAGGTGACTAGGACTTTGCTCACAACGGCAAGGCACTGACTTGTCTGTCCCAGTTCAATAGGTCACTTAGATCTTAAAAACAAGCACATGCTTAAGTGAAGATGCTTTTGAAGAAAAATGATGTTTACACACTTTGTTTCATGAGAAACACTCACAAAAGAAAATGTACACGCAATCTGGCCTTCGTTATTTATCAGTGATTTAGCCCCAGGTAGTTTTGTCTGAGATGGATCAAGTAGATTAATCCCTACACTCCCAATTTTCACTGTCACTGACTTCCAGGTCTCAGCTAACATTTGTTCCTCAGCAGCAGACTAGCCCAAATTATTAAGTTCTGACCCAACACTAGTCCTTACCCTCATGCTCCTAAACCTTTTTATACCCGAGGAAGTGATGCTATCCCCAAGCATAGCTCTGCTTCTGCATTCAACCAGCCCTCATTTCCCCTGACTCCCTGCCATTAAAGCCTGTACCAAAGGAATCTACATTTTTCCTCTTTCTTCTAGTTTACTGGCTGCTCCTCAGTTTTCACACTCAACATAGGCTTACCTGTAATCTTTGGATGCATTGGAACACAATTCCAAGTCTCTGTTTTACAAGAAAAGCTGCTGAGGGTTAAAAATGCAGTATCTACAGTCAAATTTATCACTACATAGGTAGAAAAGGTTTCACACGTTCCCACTAACACTATAAATTTTTTTTTCTCAGTCAAGCTATGAAAAAACACATAATGTATAAAGACAGGTAAATACAGCTGCATCTGTATAGTGTATTCTGCTTTAAAAGATAAACTGTGTTGAAAACGAATGACAAATAATATCTTCATGAAACAGCCAATAGAAGTGCCAGTTGTCAGTTCCTATAGTGGCATTAATTTGAGAATGGTGGGCTAACTCTTGCCTTTCAAAATTCAGCACTCTGCAAAGTTCCCCATACTTGTACCCATGCAGAAGATGGGAAGGTAAAAAAAAAAAAAAAAAAAAAAAAAAAATCAAAACAAACAAACCTTGTGCTGAGGACAATGAATTCAAAGAGTTATGATCCTTAAGCAAAACCTCTTAACATACTTATTTTTGTTTGTCCAAAGAGAAATCCTGAAACATTCTAGAAAACTTTTTTTCCTGCCCTAAATTGTATGGATTTTCTTCATCTAAATCTCAAAGCTAGAAAGACAAAAGAAAAAGTTACAGCAGATGTCCCAGGATAGTCTCAGTTGTAGAGCCATTACTGTGATTCATAACGGAATAAAAAACGAAGCATTTCAAGTCCACCTGCAAGCACTCACATCTGGGTGGGTCTGGTCCATGCATGCCTATCTACATTAGGAAATTCAGCATATATAAATATATAAATAAAACATATATACAGTACATAGTCACATTCATATAAGCCATAAAATGACGTATATTTACAAAAATATTTGCAGCTATGTTTTACACCTTCAGGTCCACATCAGGAATTTAATTATTTAGCTTCTGCCTTGTGAACTTGATCATCTTCCTAAGTAGGAAACTGGGGTGAATTTGTACCTTATATACTCAACATCATCAAAAATAAGAGAGAGGAAAATAATCTTACAAGGAATTCTACCAAGTCCATAAGAAAAGTTGAAACTTGTTGAAGCATTAGCTGCCTCACTGAAGAGTAAATTACATGTTAGCAAACGTTGAGAGATCTTCTCTTCTTCATGTAGAAAGAACAGTACCTTGTTCTGGTCCATAAATAAGTTTGAAACCCATAAAACATCAGGCAAAGCACAAACTAGGTGCCTGACAGCTGTCTGTAGTATAAACTCATGCATAATTGCTATTCTATTTGACTCAGTTTAAAGTGAATGTGAATGAATGTAGAGATGAAAATTCATACATCAGGTTATCTTACAGGGTAAAAAGGTAGAGAGTAGACCATATCCTGTTGGCATTGTTTTAGCTTCCTTTAACTGTAAGTTACATGGTTAAAGCAACCACAAGGATCTTACTTTTATACAGTACATATTACGCAGTTCTGTAAAACTTCCAGGAGTTAGACATATTTGATTTACGTCTCCAAAGAAGGAAAAACATTTCTTAGCTGCTTCATAAAAAAGACCCCTTGGGTATGCAGCTCAGGTTCAGGCATCCTTTTTGAATTTGGGGTATTCACCCTTTTGACATGAAGTAAGTTTTGCAAGAAGAATTAAAGCTTTGGAGAAGAGCTTGTTTTCCTTTCAAAGAACACTTGGAAAACAAACCTCAAAATGCAGCAGTTTAAGGTGCTTGTACATGAAGACTCATAGGGAAAAATCTTGCCATGACTCATTGAACCATGGCCTCAGACAGCACTTTCAGCAATAGGCTGTGGAGTCACCTCTTGGTCCTCACTGTTCTCTGTGGACATGTCCTGGACCTCCTGCTGCTGATAAATGTCTTGAACCAGCATGATGTTTGTGTTCCTCCATTCTCTGTACTTCATTGCTGTCAATTTTGGGTCCTCTAGCAACTGGTTAATTGTGGCCAGGTCATGTTCTTTACACTAGGAAGAGAACAAGTGGTTATTTCCCACAGAAACTGTCAGCCTCATTGTCCATAACAAAAACACACAGAGAACATTAGAGAACTATCTCAACAAGAGAGCAAATTATTCACCCTCCTGGCAACTTGTTCCTTTATTTAGAAGGCAGATCAAAGCTAAGTCCACAGCAGAAATTCATCCCAGTTGAAGGCAATATTATGATTTAATGTAGATTTCTTTATTTTATGGGGTTCTCAGCAAAATTTCATGAAAGAAAATTCATGTGAAAATTAGACTTTGTTATGCTATCTCGTAAGTTAGTACTTGCATGAAACTAGACACAATGGCATTTATTTCTGTAACTCACATCAGTTCCAACTTTCTCAAAAAGTACTTATTCCCTGATCACATTAGAAATGTCTCTTCTCTGGGAGCTAGACAGAAAATAATTTTGGAGATGAACCATGCAATGGCAGTAGCGTGGCTAGAGTACATGTTGCTGCTAATACATCTACCAACAGCTACTACTAATAAATCTTGTCTTTACTTTCAGACAAAAGCAACTCAGACCATACATTGCAGGCACCCTGGTTCAATTGTAAGACAAGAACAGTCACTGATACAGGAACACTGAGACCCTTTATGTCCAAGAATCACAGAATGCTTGAAGATGGAAGGGATCTCTGAAGGTCCCATGGTCCAAACCTCTTCCTCAAGCAGGCTGTCCAGGATTATGTTCGGATGGCTTTTGAATATCTCCAAGGATGGAGACTCTTCAGCCTCTCTGGCCAACCTCTGCCAGTGCTTGGTCAACTTCAGAGTGAAAAAGTGGTTCTTGATGTTCCAATGGAACCTCCTGTGTTTCAGTTTGTGTCTGGTATCTCTGGTTCTACCACTGGGTATCACTGAAAAAAGCCTGGCTCTCTCTTCTTTACATATTCCTTTCAGATATTTATATTAATTGATGTATTCACATTTTCTGACACAATGAACCACTTTGCTTTTCCAGCCCTTATTGCCTATCCATGCAGTGGACCACAGGATAAGGAAGCCCTAATTAGCAGCTACAGTTTCTTAATGGAGGCACCATGCTACACTAACAAACCTTTACTGCTTTTGCCTGGCTCCATACCCCACCCTGTTTGTATATGAAAGTAATGGAATATCTCTATCTCCTGCTGCCACCAGTTTCATTATACCCGAGGACACACTGTGCTAGTGGCTGCCTTGAAAACACCTTAAAAATACCCCCACACATTCACAACACTTACTTCATAATACTAGCAATTGGCTGTTTACACATCCATATCCCACTATTACTTTGAACTATGAGCTACTCTAATCCCTGTGATACCTGAGCCACTTTTTAAACACAAATCTTCTTAAACTGTTGGTTTACAGAGATCCTACCTTAAAGACCTAGTGCCAGTCCTCGTAAGAGGGCTTCTGGCATTGATGCAAGAGATATGTGCAGCTAGCCTAAGAGAAGAAGAGAAGATAGGGAGGTAAGAAGGAAGATAAGAGTATTTACAGTGGACAAACTTGGTGGCAAAAAGCCATGCCATGGAATTTGTCCTATACCACTGAATCTATTTCCCACATTCATTAAGCCTGGGATGCATTTGCACACAGCTTCTCTCTCTTCCAAACTATCCAGAACATGTTTTCTTAATGATATGTTGTAGCAGCATCATTAATCTGTTGTTAAAGATGTGGAGTCAAAAGTCTGAAATTCTAATTATACTGAATCTTGCATAAATCACTTCTCAAATTAACAGGTTTTTAATTAAAATAAAGTAAATATGGATCAGACACAAAACTTTCCTGATTTTTAAATTTCCAGTAGATCATTTCCAATTATCTCATGTCTCATGTTATATGCTAACAAATTTTACTTTAAAAGCACATAATCTCACTGATTTAAAGAATATGGCACTTTCCCGCTGCAGGCATTTGTGTTTCAGACAGGCTAACTTAAACACTGCTGTGTATAGAACTCTATTTGTGTCTGTGAGAAAACGTCTGCATTATATTTGTCTTGACAATACTCCAATTTCTCAGTTTAAGGAAAAAAAAAAAAAAAAACCACCACATTTTACACATCAGGAACTCCAAAAATGATTTGTCCATATTAAAGAGAAGTGTCAGACAAGCCTAGGCTTAAAAATACTGCTAATCACAACTTACACAATACTCCCATGCTAAATCAATGCAAAGCTGTCCTCTTTGCTCATGTCTAGCAGTAAGGCTTCCATTCAGCTCCATATGAATGAAACTGATTGTCCCATAAGATATGATTCCATTTTGTACTAACTGGTTCTTAGATTTATTAGGAAGGCTCCTCTCAGGGAACACTTTGCAGTATGTTTCTATATTTAGCCTCCTAGCCCATAAAATAAGCGTACTTTTTAAACTAACTTTCTGTTATATGATGAGCTCACTTTATTGCTGATGTTGTTACAGTCAGTTCTGAAGACTCTGATACCTGAGGAAAGACTTCACCAGGTCTCACACAGACCTAGGGAGAATGCGTATTATTCCCACTTCTCTTTTCAACTGTATCTTCAGAAATTTTTAAATGGGCCAGGGTGCAAAAGCCAAGCCTCCCCTTGCAACCAATAATCAAATAAATGATTGTGCTGATAGGAGAAGTTCTGGCATGCATTTCTGCAGCTTACAGTGCCAGAAGCCAAAGAGACACACTTGAAATAAGATACTCAATTCCTGTCTCTAATGCATACAAAAAGAAGTGAAGCCCCAGGTTTGCATTTATTCTTTGTTCTCATTACAGTTTATAGATACTGGAGTTAAACTTTCTGTTTCCCTTAGTGCCATTCAGAAGCAGGCTTTGAAATTCTGTGACACTTGATGCTGGTGAGTAAACAGCCTCATAAATCCCCATATTCCAGACAGATTTACTGGCCCTTTCATGGAACGTCTCCTGAAGCCCTCCACCCCTCCAGTTCATGAGGGGTGTTATGTTTTCTAACATAAAAGCAGGATGCTTTTGTTATTAAAAATACTTTAGTTACAGGAGGTCTTTACAACAGCTTTGGCACATCCTCTATATTCTCCAGTAATCACATAAAGAAAAATTTTTTTAGCTCAGGGTCATTTTCATGTCCTTTATCATCAATGTACTTTGCTCTTCCTTTAAGGCTCCCCTGTTTAGTGCATTCAGCTGAGCTTGCAAGTAGTCCAGCTAACTAAGAAAAGCTTGCTATATTAAATTTTTCAAATGGGCTGGAACTTCTGCAAAAAGAGTCCCTTCTGAACTATTGCCTCTGCTTTCAGTTCAAATTGAATAATAAAACACAGATCAGTATTCAGAATGAAGTAGAAAACAATTTGAAAAACTTAACCAGATTCTCTGGGGCTTTAAGTATATATGTATTTAGAGTTTGGCTGAAGTCTAGTCTTGCTGCTTTTTTCAGCCAAACCATTTATTTCTCTCAGGCTTTTCCTTGGCTGGCTCTGTGACCTCACCTTTAATGTGCTGTTTAGCATTCGAATTTTGTGGAGCTTCTCATTAATGGAGGGGTTTTTGCTGCGTTTGATAAATGACTTCCTAAGTTCCTTCTTTGTTGAAAGCCGACGATCACCAATGGGAGAAAGGCTTGCTTGTTCTAATGACTTGTAAAGTCGCTCCATCTCATCATCATCACATTTTTCCTGATCTGCAAAGAAAATAATAAATTGGGTACAAGAATATGAATATGGCAGCAGACAGCAGAAATGTGAAGTTCAGGCATCAGGAAGGCTCTTAGTCAAGTCAAAAAGTAATATTAGTGTTCAAAACAATGACAATTTCAGGGGTAATTTATAGGGTAATAATGCATATGAAAAAGACATACTACAAAACTCAAATGTTTTTAAGAACCAGGTTGTGATCCAAATAGATATGAGCACATATTTCCACTGATAAAGTGCTGCTTTAGTGCTCCAAGTGTACCACAGACTTTGAACAACTATCAGTAATGCTACATTTGAATGAAAACAACTTTGATTACATCTACACTCATTCACCCTTCCTTATATGCTGCATATGGTGAATTACATTTCTGCTTGGCAACTCATGGATCAAATTCTATTTGGTGTACCAATTCATGCCAGGTTTTGGTAATTATTGAAACTGGAGTTTAAAAAATTAAGCAATGAAATGAAATATAGGAACACTTCAGGGGCCCAGAGAGAAGATCCCTAGAAAATGGATTAAAGCAGGAACCCTTTGGGTACCTAACCCCAGAGTTTCACAGATGGTGGCACACAATTTTCCTGTGGTACCTCACAACAAAACCTTGCTTATCTCCACCTTAATTATTCTGACGGCTTCCAAGCTGCAGAACCATCTTCCATGACAGAGAGGACAAAAAAGGAAAAGCTAGTAAACAGCTGAGAATGAAACAGCACAAAATAAGGTAAAAATTGAAGTAAAGACATTTTCAGAATAAAACAACTTAAAAATGATCAGACACAGACTAAAAATATACCTGGCATATATAGGGGGATTTTGGCAGAAGGCCATTTGCAGCAACAGACTGCACAACTCGCTTCTTGTCCCTCAGTCCACACTGCAAGCTTTTCTACTTCAGTGTTTGCTAAAGGAAAATCTTAAAGTTATTCATGTTTTCAAGGTGCTAACAAGTCCCTCGAGATCCACTGGGATAACATTTGTTTTTATTTCACTGGGGAAAGGGGTGGTGGTGGTTCTCAACTGCAGTCCTCCATGTGCTGGTGAAACTGAGTAGGAAATTTTTCTTTTACAGAAAAATTAAACATTGACTTTTCTAAATGATGTTCAGTCGGCAAACATTTCCTGAAGAAAAGGAAGAAGTCCTTTCATTCACTCATGCTGCAGCAAAAAGCCTTGTCCAACATGTCAGCACACTCAGGAGGCTGCTCCTTAACGTTTCCATGCTTTAAAAAGTACAGCATCCTCCTACACCCCTGTTCTTTCTAAATATTTAGGTTACATGAAAGGTTTATGATATGCTACAAATATTTGCCTTCATTGTGTTGCTGGCCTTTTTTTCACTACTTTGTGATTATAAAAAGCCTGCTGTAACTTGACAAGAACTAAACATAGCTTCCAACACTGATACAGTGCTGGGGGAGGAAAAGGAGAACTGTTGTATATTTAACAAGCTGCAGGAAACAGAAAAAGAATGCAAGTGTAAGTCATACTACACAGCAGCAGTATTTCCTGAAAACTGTTGGCTCATGCCATGAGGCTCATCATTGTAACAGGCTTCCTGCCTGCTTTCTTGGGATGAAGCAGCTGTTTGTTTCATCAGCAGCTCCTTCACAGGACTGGCTCAACTCTACTGTGGAGGTCACTCATCAGGACTGTACACTGTATCACTCTGAGACATAAATTGACTTTATCAGATATCCAAGAAAGAGTATATAAGAAGAAAAATAAATGCATTTATCTTGTCCAGCAACTTAAAAAACAGTCAAGCCATGAGAGACATAAGATCCCCACTCCAGATATTTTTTGAGGCTAACTCATCATGCTCCTCAGTGTCCTAAAAGGGTTACAAAGTAGCAAACATGAGAAAACACCTTCAGTGAACACACTTCTTCTATGATAAGTACTCTGATATCTTCTGTGCACTTGTAGGTAAAGGTAACGAGGACAGTTATACTCAGTACAGAAAAGGCTGGAGCCAAGTCAGGCTGGTCCAGAAAAAGATGAAGCACTTGATGAGCAATGTGCACTCAGCTTCTACATTCTTTCAAGACTGTAACCTTAAACTCCTCTCCTATTGCTTGTTCTTCCACCACTCACATCCTCAAATAATTCATCAGGGCCAAGTAATTCCAGAGGGAAAAAATATGCCATATTCTTCAGATTGGGTGAATTAAGAAGTGACAGTGAAGCAGCTAAACAGGATTTCAGGAAACAGCTGGAAAACAAAGGTAAGTAAAACTTATAGGTTAGTATAGAGCCAGATATTAGTTATATAGTACTTTTGTCTCCATATTTGTTTACACTGATGAGCAGTGAACGTCTCCCAAAACAGTTAAAAATAACAAACCAGTACCTTAAGATCGTATTTTTCTATAGAAGCAGATACTGTTGCTATCAACAAAGAGTGTGTCTGCCAATAAACCTCTATAAATCAAGGCCAAACTGTCCAATACCTATCTGGACTTCTACCTTCAATGTCTTGAATTTCTCTGAGCCAAGGCCAGAAAGTAAAAGCATGTGTTTGGCATGCTTGATGATGCCAAATTTATAGTAGATATATTTATGGTAGGTTTATTATGGTAGATATATTCTGATAACAAAAATTCTTAATAATATGGACAGGTTGGGCCCCACTAGCACTGCTCTGGAGTGTGTCTTTCCAGCTGGGTCACCCAGCTAACATCAGGTACATTCAAAGGCACTTCAAAAATAATATTGCAAGTTATCTCTTCCACCAGTACTCTACAAGCTAAGCACTTTCTGTCTCAGGCATGCAAGTTAGGAAACTGAAATGTTACTACAGCACTTCTTTATCTTATCCTATGTTAAAGATAAAATACATTCATTTTTCTCTCAGGACATACTGAAGGATTAGTGGTGAGGAACAAACAGCAACAGTGGAAGGATATTGTGTGCATTTATGAGTGCGTGCATGCACACAGGAAAACATGTGCAGCATCAACTATAAACAATTCTGTTGAGTGATGCCACTAGAAGTATCAGTCTTCCTGGGATCCTGAACCATCCCATTCACTCACAAGCCTTGGAGCCTGTTAAAGCTTCATAGCACTTCTGGAAAAAAATCTGTAGTATTGTATAGCTCTTTTAACTTTGTCAAACTCCACAGTCAGGAAAGTGGAAAAGAACCAGTGCTGACCTGATGAAAACGGAAGTCCTGCCCTGAGATATTTTAACATTCAAGAGAAAGAGACCTTCTAGGTTGTGGTGAGGAAAAAAATATTTCAGGCAAGTCAAAACTTCTGACACATTCTGTTTCAGGAGAAGTAAAACACAATTTTGTGGCTCGGTGCCACTTATCTGGAATTTCCCTCTAGCTAACAGGAGATATCATAGACAAGAACAAGCTGCCAGAAGTTCACCATGCCAGCTCTTCACCTCCTCAATTTTCAGCTTCCACCATCCTGTTGGCCAACTTGCCACAGGTGGGAGACATTAATGGACTGAGACTCCCCACCTTGCAGCAGCAATACAGGAACCTGCCTGAAATCTCAGCTTTAATGCTCCTTAAACCTACAAAAGTGAAATGACCCAGAACTACTCAAAAAGCAGCTGTGAAAAATCAAGCTGATTGTTTTCCAGTGGTAAAGATACATAAATTTGTAAGGTTTGGCAGAAAGAACACTTTGCATTGAAAACCACCTCCAAATGAACCTTCCTTACTAAATCTAAGCTGAAATGTTAATGCTTGTTCTCACATCCTCTGAGATGTCACAGCTCTTCAACTTTGCATTTGTTCTGGAAAAAAAAAAATAACAATAATATGCTTCTTCCTCCGGTATTTTTCACTCTTATGAGCTTCTTGTAACTGTGCCAACACCTCTGTTTCTGATTCTGCCAAAATTTATTTTGCCAATGGACCAACATATAGACAAGAGGAGAAGGAGAGGGGAATAAACCTCTTTTGACCTGGTAACAGACTTATCAATGGCGATATGATGACACCTTGGGGAAATCACATTTCCCACAGAATAGAAAAGAGGAAATATTTGAATTAGGAGGGCATAGTTTAGGGACACTCCTCATTGGCAAATGCAGAACTAAGGGTAGGAGAGAGTGGGAGAAAATAACAAGAAAATTATGTTACCACCAACAGTTAGATGCTCTTGACTGTAACAGTACAGTGGACTCAGCAGTGAGGGGTGGCATTTTAATAAACTATGACTGAACTGGAAACAAAATAAGTATCTCTTTTTCAGAGAGTTCAGAAAACCATAACGCCATAGTTTTCCCTGTGATTTCTAAAGTCTTTTTGATGAGAAACAAAATAATCATTCAAACACAGTTGTTTCTCTACACAGTTGTTCTCACCATAAGCATACTTCTTGGCTAGTCTCAGCCACAATCTAGCCATTTTCTGCAACTTTTGCAGAAGGAACAAAGGAGCCAGAGCACACCAATAGATCTGTTCTGGCTATTAGTGGCACAGGCAGACTCCGGAGGGGAAGAGGATGTCGGTTCTGAGAAAAGAATGAATTGACTTTATCCAGCTCCTATTTAACTAACTCCTTCTCACAAAACCAACACAGATAAAATTCACATGGTATTTGAAAAGCTTTCTAGGTTTTTCAGAATACTGGCATACACCAGATCTTTTACCAGCTACTGTGAGCTAAGGTAAAATAAATAAACTTGAAGTGGTAGCATAAGAATTCCTTGCCAAGATGCATCAACTTCATATGATCATAAAACCCTCAGAAAATGCATGGAAGAATGATGCTATTGCTACAGTAGAAGATCCCTAAATAAATATAAACACCCATTGCTGTTCTTTTACAATAATACCTCAGTTTCTGCAGCTTTTTCTTATTATCATAGTTTTTTATTATAATGTTGGTAGGTCATAGATATGTTTTGTCCCAGTGGTTGCCAGAAGAAATGCAAAGGATGGAGTCTGGCTGCAGAGCATGTCTAGCTTCTGGATACAGGGTACGTACTCAGATAGTTGTTTGTATTCTCAACCGTTTCTTGTTCACCTTTAAGTTTCTTTGTGTCACAGGCAGCTTTGAATCCCTTGTCACTGTGCATATAACAAGCTGCAACACAGAAGTATTAAATCTTCCCACAAAGTAGATGGAAACCTAATCTCCTTTCAAAAGAGAAGACTGTTAAACTCTCCTTTTTTGTATCTTTGCTTCACCCTCTGGTATGTAACTTCTCCTCAGTAAGCAGCACTGAGAATGGTCATACACCACTAAGAGTGGCTGGAAAGGTCGTTAAAAATATAATACTGTGCATCTCCTTGCACCAGACACAATTGCTTAGCAGACTTCTTTAAACAATTTTCACTGAAAAAATAATTCATGATCATTTAGTTGAATCTGTATTTTGCCTTACAGAGATTCATCCCTTTACCTCTCAGAAACTTTTCTTTCATTGTTTAATTCATCACTGAAATTTCTTCACTATTTTTCTATTTTCATTATAAGCCCTTCCTACAAAGCCACAGCTACTCTTTCTTCCTTCTAGGTACCAAGTTTTCTCAGACTGGCCTCCTGTTTCTGACTTTTGCCAACAAAAGCACTCTTCAGTTCTTGAAAACTTTCACCTCAGCTCTAGGATGCTATCAGCTACAACCAATACATCATCATGGGGTTTTACTAAGCAGCATGTGGCCACAAAGCAGAGCGTGTGACAGATTTTTTTCCGTCCTCACAAGGGGAAGAAGAGAGTATGGACACACATAATGGCTCTAGGAAGAGCAGGTTCAAAGATCACATAAGTGTTCTGACAAGAGCAGGGCCAGCTTAAGCACACAGAACATGTACTTTCAGCACAGATACCAATGCAAGATGGACCTGTCTCCTTCTGGATACAATCCCATTTCTCTGAACCATGATGAGCTGCCAGAAACACACTCTTCAGAAGCATTATAAAGCAAATAATACAGTCTGCACTATCAAATCATTGAGATACACCTTCTTGTTTTGCATCAGTTAACAACGGTGTTCTTACTAATTATTGTAAATTGTCAGGTTTTACAGCTAACTTTTGTGCCACAATTTCAATTTACCTCACAGCTTTATCAACTAGCTTGAGAAGGAAATTCTTAGGGAGTTTACTATGTCTCTGTGACATTTTCATTAGAGATCCCATTTCTGCCAGCCCTAGCCTTTCACTGCCTGCAAAGCTAGGGCTTATGGGAATTCGATTCCATGGGAGCTCTCTCAAAAAGCTACAGTTTTCCATCACATAGGAATACTACATTTGCTTAATCAGTTTTAATTCTTACTTATCTTCATTGCTACAGAAGTCTCTAGCAGAGCAGCCTAAAAGATGAATAATGAAGCTGAGTGCAAAATACTCTGAAATTAATTTTCAATTTTGCTAAAATCTGTACTTAGCTCCCTTTATTTTTTCCTTTTAAAATCAAAAAAAAGGCAAACTAAAAGTGTGCTGGCTGTCGATATTGGTGAAATCATTGGTAAACTGACAATGTAACTTATGTGTCTTACATTATCACTTCTCACTCAGTGACAAGTTCACCTACAGAGAAATACCCTAAGTTCCAAATGGGGCCAGTGCTGTTTCTTTCCACTTCTGCATTTCCTTCAACCTGAGCTTTTGGATGGACTTTTGTTTTGCAATCTACTGTTCTTCCAACACCGAAGTATTCTCTTCAAATCTGTACAAGGATTTCAAAATATGACCAGAGCTGATGCAGAAGAATATCATTGCTTCCTTATGCATTATCTCTCTATGCAGCATGCTGAGCATTTTCTCATTTCAATATATTGTACACAAGAAACAGCTCTTATGCTTCAGCTGTTCTTAATGCAGGAAGGAGCAAATTTGCTCAAAAGTCAAGACACATTGCTTTGCTATGGCAGGAGATATATTAACAGCAACAATGACAAATTCTGGAACTGTGCCACCTTTTAATTTAACAGTAGATTTTGGTAGTAAGAACCTATGCAGATACCCATTTGCTGAAATAAAATTCAGCCTTAATGGGCTTTCTGATTCAGGATTGCAGCTGTTTCCCCTTGATTACAATGAAGTCCAGTGAAACAAATAGGGAATATATACTACAAGTAAGCACAACTGCTTTTATTTTTAGAATTCGGTTGACATAACCACATATTCACCACTTCCTACCTATGCCATTTTGCTCAGGGTGTTAATTCTGTGACACGCTTTCTTAAAATTTTTATTCAATTTTAACTAATAAAAGACAACTGTATTGAAATAAAGCTAATAAAAATATGTTTATGTTAGGATTTTATATACAGGCTATAATGTTAACATGGAGGTAAAGTTTGAGAAAAGCTGCAAAGGTTCTTACCAATTGGACATTAGGTACATATTTAATTTATAAGAAACATTTGGTTTATTACATTATGTACCACTGAAATACTCTTCAGAGAAGAACACAGAGGGAGGAAGGGAAAAGGAAGTTGAGGAAAACCTGAGAACTCCCACATTGTATGGCTCTGCAGACAAAAATATCCTCTCATTAGCTCACCTTTGGCTAGTGATCTCTGTCCTGTTGCATTTGGCACAGCCAGACAACATGTATCAAGATCTAAAAAAGAGTTTTGGGGTCCACCACTGGGCTTGGGAAGCTGGACCTCCTGGCTTTCTGCCGCTTCCCCACAGTCTACTTCTGGCGGCTCATCAGAGTGAATTTGTACGCAGAAGGTTAAAGGCTGATCACTCTCTTCTGTGGCAGAGCAGCTAACCAGGTCAAGCCATGACTGTCTCTCGGAAAAACCCACTTTGGACACCAGGGAAGATGATGACTCTTGGGAGTTGAAAGTGCTTTCAGGAGAGGAGATAGAACAAGATGCTTCACTTGACACAGTTGAGGTGAAAGAAGACTTCTGCTGATCCTGCTTTTCGAGAAACAAATGGGGGTGGGAAAGAAAAAGGAAAAATTTCCATGTTATTCCCATTCCTAGGTTCTACATGTTATACAATAGATATGCAACTGAAATACTAACCAACCAAAAATTGATCTGATCTGATTAATTATCCATCCAAACAAACCTGAGGTATGGCAACCAATCTCCTACAGAGCAGTAACTTCAGAAACTAAGCCATAAGGAAGCCAGAGGTAAAATAGATTAAAACCTGACAGTGCCTAGAAACAAGAGACTAAGGAAAAATGGTGTTGAATGTAGCCTTCCATGCTAGGTCTCACACTCACGCTCGATCTTTTTTGTCTTCACTCTATTGGCCTAATCAGGAGTGCTGAAGACAAAGTCTGATTTAGCTACTGAACATGAAGTTTTCTTGAAGTATTCAATAAATCCACCGATGCCACAATCATGGATAGACAGAAATGGGCCCAGGCACTTAAGTACCTTGACCTCATCAGCACATAAAGCCATTTCACCTGATCCATTCAAGGCACTAATCATTCACCAAAGCAAGAAGGCCAATAGTAATATAATGACAAGTTAATGGTGGAAACCAAAAAACAGACCACCATGTGGCAGAGGGTAGGAAAAGAAGAGTGGTACAAGATTTGTGCTGCTCATTAACCTGCTAAGATTCATCCTTCAGCACATGAATCAGCACCCAAACTTCATAAGAAACGCACCAGAAATCATTCAGACATCCTAGGGCCCTCCATATTGTACTTGTCACCCTACCTCAAAACAAGAGCGCATACGTAGAGGTCTCAGAGACATCTAACAGTCATCATTAGGAGCTAGAAGTTGAATGAGATAGGCTATGACAGGTGCATGTAAAGAAAGGTTAAGAGAAAGAACAAAGCTTTAAAAAGTATTCAGCTTCCAAGACAAGTAAATAGATGCTCAGGTCTTTGCCTACAGTAGACATTTACATTGGTTGAGTTGTACTATTATCTGGTCACCAAAAGCAGCTCTCACAAGAACTAGCATTAGTCTGCTTCTTTTAGCCCCCAAACAACACTGAAAAGATGAGCCAAGAGAGTAAAACATACAAGTAATACAAACACAAACACAAATCCACAGACAAATACCCAGAAGAGGATTAATTGACAGTAATAAAGTAATGGAAAACAAAAGGAGATCAAGTCTTATAGTGAAGCTCTTAGCAGAAAGTATCAGAAAATGTGATGAGATTATAAAGGTATAAAAACAAGATTTCTTGTATCTGCTATAGCAGAAATTCACTCCTTCTGCAAGTCATCTGCTAACAGCCAATGCCAGAATCAGAATACCAGACTTGATGGATGACAATTCTGCCAAGTTCATGTTCTCAATACAGGTGTAGAATAGATCTGTGTAAGGATTAAAACAGATGATAACTAAACAGGAAGCACTGAAAATTACTGAGATGTTGCTAGGGAAACCCAGACAAGCTGCAAACACAATAAAGGGACTAGCTTATCATACTTACTAATAAGCTCGTAAACTCAAGATCAATTCATATAAGCCAAACCAAGAGTGACAATTATTTGGATTATGATCCATAAAGTTCTGCAATTCACTGTTGCTGTAATGTATACTACTTCCTTTTTACATTAAAAAAGCAAATTGGATTTATCTTCCTGTGCTTCTGTTCTAGCTGTATCGTGTACCTACTAATCAATTCAGAAGATGAGGGGTACGAATATCAGACTGTGGTTCACCATTTGTTTATAGCATTTTCACTACTTTTGTGAATTTTCAAAGCCATCCTCCAAGACTGTTTGAAACACTGCAGGACCAGACTTAATTTATATTCCTATTATGAGAAGAACAACATTGTTTTTCAGATGTGTTTTTGTTTTTAGAAAGGAAATCTTTACAAATGCCCTCTAAAGCAAAGGACAAGGAGATGATGTCATAAACTGCATGTATGAGTTATAAAAACACCCTTGAGAATGCAGATGACCGAAGAGTTTCTATGTTGAAGCATTTGTACAGTCAAGCAGAACAACCAAACAGAACAGAACAACCAAATTCTTGCCCACATGGTGTGGATGGTCTAATTTCAATTGTTCAAAGACAGGAAAGGAAGATGTTAGGTCTCACTTCTATTTTTCTGGCATTTGTCCTTGTGAAAGAAAGTGTCATTGAAATTTAAATTGTACCTCACTAGGTGGGGTATATTTTCATTTTGTGCTAAAAAGAAAAACGTGGGTGAGAATAAACATGACTGCTAGAATGTTTTTCTTTACATATGTTGTGTTATTTTTTTATTTGGCGTGACAAATGTTTGCCTAACTTACTGGAGTGGTTCCTTTGGAAGTTTTGCAGTCATCCATGTAATAATAAATCTCTATTTGGGAACATTTTAAAAAGCAGATGCTTGAGCCAGCAGATTGTAAGATTCCACTGGAGATCAATGAGTCTCTAGGCATTTTTTAGAGAAAAATTATTACTGTAAAACACCTCAACTGCTCTTTTGGGACTGCTGTAATCTATTGTCTCAATGTAACTGCTAGTTTTTGGACTGTAAATCCATTAATACGTAGAGAAAATAATGCAAATGGTCAGTCTAACTTTTGTCCTGCTTATGTTAAAATGTACTTGTTCTTCACTTGCTTTTTTCCTCCACAGTACCCAAAAGCATGTATAAATATGGAAAGCTCACAATCACTATTTTTTTCTTTTTCAAGTTTCAAAATAGTTTGCATCGGTAGAGAACAGGACAGCAAGTGAAAACTTGATGCTAGAAGTACAGCAAAATGTATGCTACTCAAACAAATAACAGAGCAATGGGGTGGCTACTAGTTTCCATACTAGTTGTTTTCAGCCTGGAGTTGATCTCAAGAAGTCTGGAGGCTTTTCTGCTTAAGACAATATCGGTTTGATTTTCCAAAACATCCATAACTCCTAACTACTATTTTGCAAAAGCCCCCAGTAGGAAGAAATGCAACTTTAAGAAAAGATAAAAATAATAAAAGAAATGAATGCCAGTCAATGCCTGTGGCATTCTGGATGCTAGGCTGGGTTTCCAGGACAAGTGTTCCTTCCAGTAGCAATCTGAAAAGATTCAAGAAAGCCTTCCAAAGGCAGTATACCTGTAGAGTAGCAATTCAAATCCATCACATGCGTGAGACCTCATAGCTCAGTACAAAAAATCTGCAGCTAATGAACTGGCAATAAGCAATCTTTAACCAGTCTTCCCTGACACCAGCAAGAACTCCACTCCTAGAATTGACTTCACAGTGAAATCCATGCTTTCCCAGTCCTTTCAGTGGTTTTCTTGCTCCAATGCTTATCTGGAACAGGGAGGGGCTTGAAACCGGGTATTTAAAAGTTAACTGATTTGCAGTGAAATACAAGTTTCTGTACCTAACTGCTCCCTACGCATCACACGAGCAAGCTGAGCACAGGAAAGATACATTGCAGCTGAAGCTTATTTCAGTAGCTACATCTGGGGTGAAAAGATCACAGCTTTGCTCAGGAGACACTAACTTTCATCCATGGGAGAAGGGATTTTAAGTGGATGGTGAGAAGGGAAATCAGCTGAGAGAGACAGAGGCTGGAGGGAATACAACTTTTAAGGGAAAGGCTGAGGAAGCAAGAACCTTTGGCACCTGCACCATTGCATGGCTCCCACAGGTCCCCTGCTAAAATGTGGAGGCCAGCAATCAAAAAGAGCATATGAGAAGGAGACAACTGGAGATCACCTCTGCAGCAATGGACTGGCAAGCAGTAGGAAGCCAGAAAAAGAGAAAACTAAAAAGAGCACCTGTTTAAAACTCATCATCTGGAAAAATGTGGGCATTCATTCAGAGATGAGCAGATGGAGAAGACGTCTACAGCCTCTAAAAGGAAAGCCACTGGGGTATAAAACTCAAGACTCCTCATTATCAGCCCTTGGCCCAGAATAACTCTTGGACATGTATTGCCAAGGTTCCTATTTTCTCTGATATGTATAGCCACTCAGATACATTTAACTTCCAGTTAATACAGGCAATAGAGAACCATGTTTTACACAGGAGTGAACACCACACACCCCGCGAGTGCCAGGGGTACTATTTTACAGTGATTAACATTACACAACTGCTGTAGGAGAGGAAGTAAAGTCTGACTTATCTGACTGAAGGAGCACGTGGGTGACCGTGTGACATACACTCCCAGCTTCATGCAACCTAATTAAAGATTGCCAGACAGGCAACCCTGTGCATGACATCTTCTTTTATTATTGTCCATGAGCATGCAAGCTTCTCCAGCTAATCTGTGTATTTCAAATTCGTTCGTGCTTTGCTGCCTCTGTGCCCACTCCAGCTACTGGATCTCATTTCAGCATCTCATACAGGAACCTGTACCACACCAATGAGGCAGCAGACACTTCCCTTCCATGAGATGTAACGAGATGATTTAGTATTAAGTATATTACTGCATACCCTGGTGAAGGGAAAGTCTTGAACTCATGATTCCTTATTTCAGCTGCATTACCATCCCCAACCAGATTACTCATTTCCAAACACAGAATTAAGTAAACCTTGTATCTTAAATCACTTGTAAGGGGAGATGAGATCACTGGGAATAGCAACAATATAAAAACTAGATTAATACAGTGATAAGTGGTTAATAATTAGGCAAGTCAATTTGATTAGACACATGAGGATGCACAGTGCTTATTCTGATTTATGAAATGAGGTGAAGCAGGAAGGACTATTCTCAGCAAATAGTCTACAGCAAGAGAGAAAAATAACATAGATTTTTGGGAGGATGCCTATTTTCTTTCTTAATAGTCTATTTTTTAGAGGTAGAGTAAAAGAACAAATTTTATCACTGTAAGAAGAGGCCTTTTTCCCTTCACTTGTCTTCACTGCCACAAAAGCAGCTTCAAATTCAGCAGTCTTAAGAAGAGCTCACTCAAGTAAATACAAATCTGTTGGATGCTGCTACTGGGGTCACAAAAAGAAAGAAGATACGGGACTGATTAAAAATAATAATAATAATAATAGTATGAAAAACTAGGTTACAGCACTGTGTTAAAAAACTGGTAAAGGCACAGCATCCATATGAGGTAGACTGACACCTTCCTTTCTCTAGCAAGATGAATATGCCTCCATCCTGCTCCCAGTAGTGCAGGCTGTGACAACTGTGTGCTCTGATATGGGGCAGGGACAGCCAGTGCATTCTCAATCCACAGGAACACAGGGTGAACATTTCCAGCCACTGTTTTAAGTTACTCCTTAAAGCTCTACTACCTCAAGGAAGTTTTGTTCCAACTGGCTAGCAACAGGAAACAAGCTAATTACTGTAACACTTACCGAAAGAGGTGGTGGCTGGACTGCGTAGGGGGGAGGTGGTGTGTCTGTTATTTCTGGATCATCATGTTCACTTTCACTGTAGCATTCTGAGGCAGACATGGAAAATAAGCAAAACTAAAGTGTTAGAGCAATACTCATTTATTCCTCGGAGCGCTGTGGTAACAAAAGATCACCAAATAGGACATACTGGGCTGAGGACTGCTCTGTAACAAGTCAATGTCTCCTACAGTGAAAATTAACTTACTTGTAGTAATGCTACACTACTCCATGGCAATTTTTTTATTATTACTATTATATTTTTTTTTAGAAAAAAAAAAATTGCTAATTTGCTTTGGCATGAAACACTAGGTGTCACTGCTCTAGCTACCTTGACAAACAGATTTGAGGTGGGTTTTTTCCCCCCTCTTACGGCCTTTCAAAGAAAGGCTGCAATGTTTGTAGCATAAGTTGGGGACACTTGTTGCAAGTACCAGATACTGTCCCTTAATCTCTCCAACCAGTAAGTTTTCCTGGAGCTAGCAACAGGCATCGATGTTTGGGCTGCAATTTTGGAGAAAACAGATTGCTCACACAGTGCCTTGGTAGCCACAGAGCAGCCTCACAAGTCTTCTCCCACCACACAGTAACTCACATAGGCAGGCAATGCAGCATGACAGAACATGTGCTGAGCTAGTACTAAAAGTAAACACGGTACTCTAGGGCTACAAAAAAGATAAAGACAAGTAGGATGTAAATAAGCTGATAGAGCCTCAGCATGTCTTGACGTGGCATAGAGGAAGTCATTATTTCTTTGAGCTACCTGTGTAGCAGGTGAAAGCATTTTCTCAGATGCTCTTAAAAGGTGGATTAAATTAAGTTATAATAATTGATAAAATGAGACCCAGGAAAAGCGGGGGCAGTAAGTTGCTGGTTTCTATTCCCAGGGCCTGGTTGTAGCCACTGGGCAAGACCATTTCCCTCCACTAAATCTCCCAGCACGCACCAGCCTTTCACATCCAACCTTTACAGCAGCCACTTACATCCTGTCCTGCACTATGGCTGAAGGGTGACAGTGCTCACTTCAACCCAACCGAGCTGAGGATGTGGAAGTTTGCAAAGACATAGTCGAAGATTCATGAGGACAATGTGAGCGAGTGCCGAGTGTGACAAGAGCAGAGGTTGTCCATGTGGTCTCCAGCGGCTGCATGCAGCAGCTTGTGCTGCCTCAGAGCAGCTGGGTCTCTCTGGTGGAAGCAACTCTCCAGATCTCTCCACAAGTCAGTAAGGGTTGTTTATGTTCTAGGAGTACTTTTGTAAGAGTTGGACTTCATGGGTTCACACCACATGATAGCAATGTGTTGGCATGGACTCTGGAAAATCACCTGTGATTATCTCACCTTTTAACTAAATTAATACCCATACAATTTCTTTTTGTGCATGCCATTTGGAGGTTTTAATCAGCACAGTGTGAGGGAAACAAAGTTTTAAAAGAGAATAATTTTATACACAAGAGGGAGGTTTCCAAGATGTTAATAAAGTGAAAGAGATTCATTACTTTTTCTCCCTGTGTTGTTTGCAGAACTGTATGTTTTCTTAACAGTATAGCTGCTATTCTGTTTACTGGAAATATGTGCCAGCACATCTTAGCACAAAGATTGACTGTAATAAGACCTGTATCAAATTCTAAGGCTTTATTAATGACTTATTCAATAACTCTTAGTAAAGATCTTATTGTTTCTACAGGTCTCCTTTTAGGCAGACAGAGATACTGAAAAAGAAACAGCTGTTTCTGATACCTTGAATAGGCAAATGGAGTGTTGGGGGGAGGGTGTTAAAATGCACAAAAAGTACACGAATATGCAAGAACTGCCAAAACAAGAGCCAAGACCTTCCTGAAAAGTTATGGTGTGTGATACAGAGGGGAGAATCAGGTCAGTAGGAACAGAAGTGGCTGTAAGCCATGACAGCACTTTTCTGAAATTTAGCAATACCTCTTCAAGGGCACATCCACACAGGTGTGTCGGCAGGGTACTGAACCCATGCTCAAGGCAATGGAAGCTGAAGAAACCTTGTCTATGTTACATTTGTTGCAGGGTAATTAGATAACCTACTGCAGGGGTTATTGAATAGATTATTTTGTATCTTTCTGCCGTTTTTTAAAATTTAGATTAGTGAGCCAACTTATTTTGAGTTGTTTTGTAATTCTCAATTCGACCAACACCACCAATACTACATTTTGGAGGCTTTAAAAAAATGTTTTACTGTATAGAATTTTGACCATCCTCATCTGCCATCAATCTCCTCCTTTGTGTAAACATGGACAACATGTTTGGACACCTACTCCCCAAGTACAATTACTATGCAGTTCTTGCTACACGGCCTACTACTCAATATAGCTTGTTATCCTAATTATCTCAGCCTGTTTTGACACAAAGTTGTGTTCAAAGAGAACACCAGCATTTTGGAGGAACTTGGGGGTATGAAAATTAACAAATTGCCTGACAAGAATTAAAGAGGAACCATGAACTGAAAACAAAGAAATTCATGGGACCTGCTTAATCTCCAGAAATCAGTGATATCTATGTTTACCAGCCCCAAAGCCGCTTTTAATGGCAGACTATAAACAGAGCCAGAATATAAACAGAGACAGACCAGACTAATCAATAATGGAATTACATGTCCAAAGGCTGGACATAAGCCACAACCTTATTCTGGGAAACAGCAGAAGGGATGCAGAGAGGAGCATTTCCGCGCTTAGACAAAACAGGCTGCATCACCTACATGTTCATACTACTACAAACACCAGTTTCTTCTTCATAATTACAGTTTCTTAACAACCTGAGCAGTTCTAAAAAAGGCACTGGATACCAATACTCTAAAAATGGAGGGACAAAAGCCCAGAAGATGATACATATTTGTCAGGTCAGAGTCCAGTCCAGGTTTGGTAACTACACACAGCACTTTTCATTCTAAACCAGCTCCTAGCACATGCGTCCTCACCAGAAGCTTTTTCCAGTGCTCTGACAGATTTGTACTCTGCCCAGATTTGTGGTTTGAGTGCAGGTATACTCCCAAAGAGTTCTACTATATCAGTGTGCAAATTAAGACAATAAATAAATTGCCAGGGAGCTTTAAAAATTACTCATACCACAATTAAATCTTGGGCTTGGCTCTGAAGGAAATTTTAGCCTTCAGTACATCACTATCACCACTCCCCGCACCATTGCTGTTGTTGAAACCCCCAGGAATGGAGGAGACACTAGGGATAGGGCTACATTGCACAAGGTGTTCCTGAACTACTGAGCTCCCAGGCCATAGAACAACTCCTGTGATTGCCTCACTCCACTCTGCACTGATGTGGCTTCACCTGGAGCACTGTGTGCAGTTCTCAGCAACACAATATATTTTAAAAAAAAAAAAAAAAAAAAAAGTTATTAAGCTGCTGGAGAGTGTCCAGAAGAGGACTATGAAGTTGGTGAAGGGTATGGAGAGGAAGTCATATGAGGAGCAGCTAAAGTCACTTGATTTGCTCAGCCTAGAGAAGAGGAGACTAAGGGGAGACCTCATCATGGTCTAACGGCTTACTCACAAGGGGAGGAGAAAGGGCAAACACTAAATTCTTCTCTTTAATGACCAGTGACAGAACCCGAGGGAATGGCAGGAAGATGTGCTGGGCGAGGTTTAGGTTGGACATTAGGAAAAGGTTCATCACCCAGAGGGTGGTGGAGCACTGGAACAGGCTCCCAGGGAGGTGTCACAGCCCCAAGCCCGACAGTGTTCAAGAAGAGACTGGACAGCACCCTCAGACACATAGTATGAACTGTGGAGTTGTCATATGCTGGGACAGGAGTTGGACTCAATGATCTTTGTGGTTCACTTCCAACTTAGGACATCCTTTGATTCTTTTCTATGATACCTTACCATCTGAAAGCCCAGAGTAGCACAGCTGTTTCTCTTCACACTTGGCAGGCTTAGAAAGCCAGCAAACTGCCAGAAAGCAGTTACACACCTCTTGAGATCACTGAGTGTCTCTCAGTGCCACTGTTTCTTTTTCTGTGATTGCTCTGTGCTGTGCCAGTGTGGCTCCTCTGAGCTCAGGCAGTAAACAGACCCAAGTTGACAATTTAAAAGGAAGAAAAGAGCTGGCAAAAAATTGGCCAAGTAAAAACCGTGAAGAACATGATGTTGTTACACACTGAAACCACTGTTAGGAGCATACCTTCCTCATTCTTCCCATTGGGTGTCTGAGGGTCCACAGCCATCCCTAGCTTACTTAGCCACCTGTGTTTGAAACAGAGAGAATATAGAGTTAGGGATACTTGCATGCTGATCAGACAGATTTTTGCCTCTTTCATATGTGTTTAACATCATTACATCTATTTTCATTAATCTGAAGACTAAATGTCAAAGTTTCCTTTTATTTCTTAGATCATTTTCTAGAAAGGCACGAATTACCTGAATACTAATATTTCCTGTAGTGAGCAGAACTACGTGTCTGAGACATCATCTTTCCCTGATCCTGAAAAAAGCACTACTGATAACCAAGGAGCTGCATTCATGGAAGCTAAAGAAAAAGCATATCTGCTATATATAACACAATGGCAGTGGTTTAGTCCTGCTGTTGAAGTGTCATCTTTCACCTGAGATGAAGCAAAAGATACAGGAGCCATAGAAGATTGTCAGTTGCCCTGGCTAAAGCTATCACAGCACAGGCTAAGAAACCATTCAAATCCAGACTTTCCAACCATTATATTCTGTTTTCTTCAACTCCCTATGAATTTTTGTTCTTAGTAAGTCTCACTTCCTGTGTTACTTTAATATATTCATTTTTTTTTTTTTTCATTTTTGTTGGACTTTTTGTCTGTTTGCTGGGGTTTTTGTTTTCTTTTTGTGGGGTTTTCTGTTGTTTTGTTTTTTGTTTTTTTCATTTCTCTGCCTAGGTGTCTACATATTTCTAGTGTTGGAAACAATCCCTAGATATACTTTTTTTATATTTTGTTTCCATGTAGGCCATTCAGATCCACCCAGGTTTTATGAAAGTAACAACCCAAAAACCTCTTACCTTTTGGATTAAAACTCAAGGCCTAAATAGGGAATGTATGAAGGGCAGGAATTAAGATTCATAACTCCAAAAAAACATTGTGTCTGACGTTGATTTACTGAAGCAATGGGAAATTTGCTAGTAAGACCAGTGTCAAAGTAACTGGATTTTTAGATGGTAGTATGAATAAAACAGCGCCTTAACAATTCAAGAAAAAAAGTGTCCTTTCTGTAATAGCAGATGATTGACTTTCTCCTAACAGCTAATCATGGCAGAATGATTTATTAAAATAAAAAAAATCTTAACAAAAGATAAGGTTTGCTAAAAGTCCAGGACTTCATTAACTGCAAGGTCAGACAGATTGCTAGCAATCACATGCAGCTGGCCACGCAAGTGCATGCAGCTAGCCAGCAGGGGTTTACTTTTCATGTGTGCACGACAATAGCAAATACATGCTAAATTAATGAGGCAAATGACTGTATTAATAAATACACTGTTGATTTAATAGCTATATATGCATGAAGAGTTACAAAAGGTCATGATCTATTGAGCGTTCATACACACCAGTAACTCGACACATGTGAATGCCCCAGTGAGTTCAGTAAGAACCACTCATATGCGTATGTATTTGTGGGACTGGAGCCAAGAGAACAGATGTCTTTTAGTCTGTTTTGACATATGCGTGAGTATGCATGTACTTTATGTATTAAATGCATGTATTTGCCAAGGAAAACATCATCAGCTACAACAGTGAAGAATTAGTGCGGTATAGTGTAAGCTGCTCTAACACTAGGCTAACCTAGCTTTAAGCCAAAATTAAATTTACTTGAGAAGTGGAGTTGGAAGAAAATAATTCTTGGGGTATAAGAGCTGGGACACCTGCATAGATTCCAATCACTCACTCACATGAGACTAAACATTTCAAAAGTGTAGTTAAGCCACTGAGAATTTCCAGCTGGGCTCCAATATGCCTCTTAACACTCACTAATGTCCTCCATTAGCTCTGATTTTCCTTATCCCTACATCCTTCCTTCTCTCTCAACCAGGATTATTCTCTCTAGAAATATTCCTGTCCAGCAGTCCCTCATTATCAGTCATCCTCAGCCCATCTGCCTCAAGAAATTCTCACTCCAGTAGGAAATACAGTGATACGAAAACAGATGGTTATCTCCCCACCAGTATGCTCTGTGTGGCATCAAGTTGCAAAGGGCAACATCTTATTTCCATCTATAATTGCTTCTATGCCTCTATAGAGTACAGATTTATGAATATCTATGTACATACACTACTGTTGTATCATACATTTCTGTATGTACAGCCCTTTCAAAAGGTCACACATGTTCTTACAACCTCTATCCTTTTCTGTTGTGTTAAATATGCATGAGGTCTCCTATTTATAGAGGGAAAGAACAGACAACACCCTATGAAGAATCTCACAAATATTACTAGCAAAGCCATGATTAAAATCCTGACCTGACTATAGCAGTTCTCTTCCTGTTTAAATTGTACTGTTTCGTATCCAGTATCTGGCCATTTAATGTATATAGCATTGTGAATAGACTGCAGTCTGAAGTAAAAAAGACAAAACAGACCTGAGATGTAAAGATAAAGCAGACATGAGATGTATCTGAATTAGCCAAAACTGGATCAAATAGCAAATATCTATTTCTGATAGCACAGTGGTTTCTAAAATGGCAGTTTTCACATCCATTTTTACTTCTTGCATTAAAAACTGCATGAATTGATTGTTGTTCTTACAGACATTTGTGGAAAGAAAGTTTATGAACTGTCATGAGGATCGTTTAACTGCGACACAGTTTGGTGCTGAAGTAAATGCTTGCTTACATTAACAAAACAGCCCTTTCTGTGCCTTTAAACCTCCTTGTTAACCGACATGTTACTCTGAAAGCAGACATTATTATATTCTAGTCCTAGATCACTTCTGGGACAAAACTTTATCAAGCTTTTCCCTCTCTTTTCTTTCAGCCCTCCCTTCTCCCAGGGTGGTGAACTTGCCATCAAATCAGGCTCAAAAAGTGATTCTGATTTCAACTGTCATTAGTGAACAAATAGCAGTAGTTTGTGTCTACACAGTAACCAGAAAACAAAACAGACTCAGTAAATCCCCTCATAACTTTGTTAAAAACTGCTTAACAGTGAGTGAATGAACATGGCCAGTCACTTCTACTTACGTATTCATTTCCAGCACATTTTCTGCCGCAAAATAAAATGTCTTGATCTGTGGGTGGCTGATCTTAATAGCACTTAAAGAAAAGAAAAATAGAAGAGATATGAAGAAAACTCATTTATATAAGAAAGAAAAAATAATAGCTGAGTGAACTACTCGAAATATTTATTCACTCCATTATATTAATCCGGAACATCTTATACATCCTTATAGATCTTTTCTTAAAACTCTAGTCTATTTTTAGCGTGTTTCCTAGGTCATGCATTGTTCAGAGGGTATAAACTACAGGAAATAAAAAGGAAGGAATAAAGAATAAAACAAAGACTTTTATTATTCCATTACATAATTCTGTTGCACGCCCACATCTCCAATACAATGTGCAGTTTTGCTTCCCTCAGGTCTTAAAGTAAACCTGAAAAAGGTTTGGAGAAAGGACCAGGGGTCACCCAAGATATGAAACAGCTTCCATGAGTGATTAATCAGGCTAAGACCCCACTGCAGAAAAAAGATGGAACAAAATGCAATACAATAAAACCACAGGCAGCACACAATGCTTGAATAGGGACTGACTCCTCACTGTCTTTTCCAAGTTTTATGAGGCACCAAAAAGGCAACCAGGTGGCAGGTTTGAAACAAAAACAAACAAACAAAAAAAAATTATGTCTGTCTCAGCCCGACACCACACTTCAGTTGAATATCCACCAGTAAGATTTTTGATAGTCTCTGATCCTGAGACTCTGTGGCTTCCCTTTTTTGGTCCTCATTAGGTGACTGACTCTGTCCCATGGAAGCACATGCTGTTTGACTGAGCCCCAGCTGAACCAGCAGCACTGGTCACTCCTCACTGTAACCCTAATTTACCCTCTCTCAAATAAGTGATGAGCATGTTTCACTCCCAGTTACTGACAACCAACAGCTGCAGAACTGAAGGGCAACATTTTCTCATGTTCCTGTACTATGTGACAACCCTTCCTCTGAGCAAACAAAATGGAGCTCCCCATATTCAAAATAGCTGTCCCATTTCTTTTGAGGAATCAAGCCCACAATCTCAGGAACATCCACAGCTAATCACAGTGTGAAACCCAACCAGAAGAACAAAGGCTTTCTCTTAAGAGAGAGAATAAAAACCATGCTGAGCTTTATAACTTTGAACAGCAGCAACACTCCTCCAAACCTTTGAAGTGTACTCAGAAGCAGCTGGAAATCAGTGCTGCATACGGAGTTTGGAGACAATATTTTAAAATACGTACCCTGCTAAACAAAGCTTTTAATCCCTGCACAATCAGAGGCTTCAAGTACAGTCCAAGCTCAGTTGCACCACAGCAGCCTAAGGAATAGTCCTGACATGGAGGGAAGCAGCATTACTTGTACCACTGTTGACATCCCCATCTATGAGAAGGTATCTCAGATAGGCTACAACTTACTCATAATCCATGACCAAAGAGAAGGGAAAAAAAAGGCATTTGGCACAGTGATCTACTTTTCTGTTTGTAGTTTCAGCAAAGCACATCTGGCAGAGAAGTTTCAAAAATATTTTTGCAATATAGTTTTTTTCAGTAGCTCAATTAGTATCTCATTATTTATACAACAAAGAGCGGCTCTCCACAGCTTCATTGTCAGACACTGCTGAGATTCAATTCCTTTCTGTGGTAGATATCATGCAAAACTGGGGGAAATAGAGAAACTTACTGCTTTTTTTTGCATTCAATTGCTCGGTCCACACTGAAGTCTGAAAGTCGGATAAATCCTTCTGCTTTTTCAGCCTACAATAAGGAAAAAAAACAAACAAAAAACCTAAACAAACAAACAAAAAACAACAACAAAAACCACCACAATCAATCAATCGGTAAGCTACTAGACTCCAATGCTCAATGATATTTAACATGCGAGTTCTTGTTTTTGACAGCTTTTTATAACAGTCGAAAATATATGCTCATCACCATGGGGACAGATTAACATCCAATGTCTTGGCTGATATTTGAGAACAAAAATATTCCTATGCAATCTACTGTTTGTGCAAGGCCCAGGTGTTAGAAAGCTACCAGTCTTGTTTCTGCAAGTGGCAGAGGATGAGCATAGAATTTATTGTACACTTCCAAATATCAAAGCAACTGAATGAGAGAGGATCCCCAACTGCTAGAACAGTGCTCAGATAGATTCCCTCTCCTCCTCACATCATTTGGATCAGTGCACCCTTATCTAAGCTTCATAAGGAAGTCATAAGTCTCGCCCAGAGTGTGAAATTGTCAAGGTCGAAATTTAGGTTTGGATCAAACCAGGATGAAAAACAGTGGGAACATGGAGGAAACAGATTCCTTTGCAACTATCACACAACTTCTTTCAAAGACATCAGCCGTTCTTTGTACATAGACCACAAAAAATTAAACTACTGAACCTCAGCAATAAACACAGAAGCGTCTCAAAAGAAACAAAGTGACATAAGAGAGAATGAATAAGAATTATATCATCCATTCAGGTCTGGATGTTACATACTATCTCAAAGGAACCTTTGTTCCATTACAGAGCATGCATGCTTGTTACACAGATACATAACAGCACCACATATAACAATCTATGTATCTTTGCAAAATATGTGTCTATAGCAACAGGAATTCAAAAGTGACCTAAAACGACCTTAGGCAGAGATGGAGAAGGGTCTCCCCTGGGTATCTGTAACATGGACCATTTTCTAGGGTCACCTTTACGTGCCTGCACGTCAGCAAGGCAGAGGCAATACTGGCTGCTCTCATTTCAGGAGGTGAAACGGTCAAGTGGATGGTTCCACGTGGCTGAACACTGCAAACCAGCCTCAGATGGCTTAGGCCACCCAGCTATTACTCCCCTCAGAAATCTGCAGGTGTGGTACAGGAGGAAGGAAAAGCTATGCAGACATTTGCAGTACACTGCTTTTATGCAGTTACTCCTTTCTGAACAGGAGAGAGTTTGCTGAGCATTGGTATCTCTGTTCTGGGTCAACTGGCCTCTGTGTCAGAGAGTAGCTCCAGCAAAACCAAGGTTACCGGTTGGCCTCAAATCCCCATTCTTGCTGCCTGCAGCTGAAAAATCTTCCTTTACCACATCTATCTGTATTCACCCAATCAGCCACAATAAGACTATGACTCCTGCTAAGAGGAGCAATCATGTAGACTAAAGTCTGTAGTACATAATGTCAGGAAAAACAGTACTTCCCAAAACACAGAAAGTGTTCATTCCTGAATCATGTTTTTGCTGCTTGCAGCCCTTATCCCCAGGCACATTAAAATTCTGAAAACGTACACTGAGTTAAAGCAGGTAAAATATACACAACAATTATAAAGACAGAAGATAAATGAAGATGACTGACAGCATCTCAAGTCACATTATGCATGAATATGGAGAGACTATAAAAAGATGTTAATCGAGACAAGTCTTTGAGATTTAATGCTTGGAAGTATGAATCTCTGAGAGCTGAAATATGGATATAGAATGGATATTTCAGTGGGTGGTTGCCCCATACCTTTGCACATCTGTTCGCTGGTATACAATAAATCACAGTATAACCATCATTCCTGCAATCTACATATATTAAATATTAATATGAGAGGTTTAGACAGGGTGTTTCAAAAAGATGGACCAAATTTGAAGTCCCTACTGCTTTGAAATTCGGTCTATCTTTTTGAAACACACTGTACTTGCATCTTCGCCAGTAAATGGTTTTGCCTGCTCTAGGACAAAAAGTGCTTATTTGCAATTGTGGGGTTTTAACTTTCTCTGATTGTATTTCTATCTGTCAAACTTATCTAGAGCCTGGCTTGGGAAGCTTTTGTTTCCATTGCACAGATTGAAATTTAGTGAGCCTAAACTCATTGAAATAAAATAACAATTAACTAAAGAAAAAATATGACAAGATTATTTTTTTTTGGTCTTTTCTTTTAATGTATATTTTAATCAATTAGACCTTAAACCAGCATTTCCATCCCAGTTCCATAGTACACTGAGTATATAGGGATGAGTGAATGAGTAGGGGTGATGGAAAGAGAAGGTCTACTCATGGGCTGCACTGTATGAAAGACAGTGTACTATCCTGCATCTATGCCAAAAAGAGTGGTCACTTACAAGACCAGGTGTAGTGAGAGTATTGGAATTCCTGTTTGGTTCCCAAGACCAGCCTAAGAACACCAGAGATGAAGCTCAAAAATGTAGGTATGAAAGGAGGTATGAAAGCAATTATTACACACATTGCTGGATGAGAAATGTGTACAATGCCTCTTGTTTCTCTGCAGTACGATATGAATCAATAAATCCAGTTTTAAAAAACAGATCCAGAAGACTCCATGTAAAGGAATATGCCCAGGTGCCTTCACACCCACATACCAATAAATTTATGGCCTGAGCTAGGTAAGCCATCAGGTGGGTGAGTGGGTGACTAGGATTTGGGGTGGGGTGGGTTGGCCTTACATGTTACAAATGCAATCACAGCTCAGCCAGTTTTATCTGTTGGTGCAGCAGCCATTGGTCTACACTGCACCCTATAAATTGCCTAGGGTGCTACACAAGCACTCACGAGGAGATCAAGTCCTTGCAATGGCATTAGATAAGTCACCGTCTCTACTGTGAATGTATACAAATCTGAATTCTGTATTGGACTACTGAATTATCATGACCCTGTAAACCAGCATGGGGACACTCACCTGGGGTGCTCCTACCCATGAGGAGATAAACTTGGACTTGAACCACTGACACATCCGATAAGTATCTAAATCAGTTGAGTACTGTCTAGATTGCTAATGAAAATAGGTCTGTAGGCTTTGATTTGAGTAATTTACATTTACTAGTTTCACAACAGAGAAATCTCCAGACTTCTTATTTAGTATTTGGCATGTTCCAGTTGGTAAAAGATTATGTTCTTGCACATGCATTCTCTCTCAATGCATTCAGATTTTATATTAATTCTGTCTGCAATTTTACATTTGTTCAAGTTATAAGTCTAATGTTTCATTTTATGTATAAATGAAAGGAAGGAGGATAATTGTGTTAATGTTTTTAATGCATTATTGGTACACATCTAAGATGTGTATATAATAGAAAAAAGGGTTGGATGGGTATTGTAGTTCCATAATTATGAGGGGGGGAAAAAGAAAAGGAGAGCAAAAATATATCAAATCATAACAGTAAAAACTAATGAGCATTCTTAAAGTCAGAGAATAGAATCCCAAAGAAACACTAGGAACAGAATAAGTGGAAGTAATCTTTTTGGTTTTTCTTAGAATAAAAATGGAATTTAAAAAAAGTGTATGGAAGTCCTAAATATATTATTTTATTCAAAATATTTACTTTAAAGGGACATTATTAGACATGCTATTATTTAACTCACACATTTCACTCAAACTTCCTAGAGATTTTGTTGCAATGCTGTAAAACAAACAAACAAACAAAAAAGCCCTAAAAAAACTCAGATTTAAAGAACCTTGACCTGTTTCTTATTTAATTAAGATATTTAATAGAACAAGCTGTTACCTCTTGTGGGTTTTAGGCAGGCTAGCCTAACATACAAATCTGCACGTTTTGCTATGCCCAACTGTAGGAAAATAATTTCAATAATAACAACAGTCTCTGCAAATGCTTTTCACAGGAAAAGCTTTTCACTCACGAAAATTCAAACATTTATGAAACGTACTGCATGAATCCAGTGAAAGAGATTAATGTCCTTCTTAGCTTGCCTCAGTACATCGTCCAGATGTTGTGGCTTCAGAAGATTTAGTAAATCATTTAACAGACCTTATTCAGTATTTAAAGTAAATTTAATGGTGCAGAAGTATTTTTTAAGAGTGATGTAAAGTCAAAATATCTCTTTATCATGGAACAGCTCCAATTTGCATTTCAGGTTACTAGTCATGACTTCATGACAGTGTCTTTGTGCTGCCCCCAGAAGACCCCGTGGACATTGGAGGAGCAGTTCAGTGCTCGAGACTTTTTAGTACTGCCAAGTACACCAGTGAGGCAACCTATAGAACTGCAAATAATTTATGTAAGATATTGGAATAGAGGCCTCCAAAGCCCTCAACACAATCAGCAGGCATCAAGGATGTTTTTTATCATCCACGTAAGCAGCTGCTACAATTAAAACGTGAAAGATTTCTGTTTTAAAAGACTGCAATTATACAGCTCCTGGCAAAGCTGTTGGAATGAGGACCGATTTAAAAAAAAAAAAAAAAAAAAAACAAAACCACCACACAACACACCACCACACCACAAACACAAAACCCAAAGTTAAATAGTGACAGTAGATCACAGCCTGAAACCCTTTGATTTTATATTTGTATTTCTTTTCAGCTGAATCCCCATGACAACCATCGTTAACACATCCTGCAAAATTGCATTTCAACTCTACTTGAAAAACCATCTGAGATACCCTAAAGGCCTGCAAGACAGGCATTTAGTCCCCCATCCCTTTCCAACTAACACTGTCCAACACAGTCACAACAAGCACAAGGAGCCAGGAGCCTGCGATTACACTTGATCTTCCCCTACCACCCCTCCCTCCCTCCTGTGCAGGTGTACTGATTCCTTCCAGGGTTTCAGTCTGAGAACTAAAACTGCTAAAGAGGCAGGCAGGATCACACGCTGTCCTCTTCAAATGCTTGTCTTCAAGGCAGCTTTCTACAGATAGCAATACATCCTGGTTTTGTTAAAAACAAGACCAGTTCTCTTTTAGTGATTTTTCTTTCAACTAAGTTCTTCTAGGTGGCTGTACTTTTCTGAGTTTTAGCCTGCATATTTTTCATAGGATGCTGCACTCGGTGCTGATAAGAAGACCAACGGAATGCTGAAGAAGCTCATGTTTAGATTTATTACTATGGTAGCCAAGAAAGACTGATAAGTTTTCCCACGTTCCGTTGTGAGAGGGGCATGTTTGAGGAGGGGTGGATAGAACAGATGACTAACACTTACCAACTGAAGTAACTGAAGTATTCCATCCCATAATTGTCATACCCCCTATATCAATGAGGGTCAAGCCCTCTTCAACCATGGCCGGCATCTAGAGAGGACCTTGTCTGTCTGCCTGTGATCTACAGGTCTCAGGCCCTGCATCCCTGCAACCAGTTTCCAGTTTGCTGTGAAGTCCCACGCATGCCTTCCAGGAGCCTGAGCTGCACCTGCTGGAGTGACACCAACTCCACATCGAGCACTCAAGATTGGTTTTGTATCTTTTGTATATATATTCTCTATTTATTAGTAGCATTAATAAAACCCTTTAAAACTCTCCAACTTGAAGTCTAAGTCTCTGTTCCTTTCCCCTTATCTTTCCTATCATCTTTCCGATCTAAAGGAAAGGGGTGGTGGGAAGTGAGGGGGTAACAGAGTGCTGAGGGAGCTGGCTGAGGTCATTGCTGGACCGCTCTCCATCATCTTTGCCAAGTCTTGGGAAACGGGAGAGGTGCCCGAGGATTGGAGGAAAGCAAATGTCACTCCAATCTTCAAAAAGGGCAAGAAGGAGGACCCGGGTAACTATAGACCGGTCAGCCTCACCTCTGTCCCTGGGAAAGTAATGGAACAACTTATCCTTGGTGCTATCTCAAGGCATATCAAGGATAAGAAGGTTATTAGGGGCAGTCAGCATGGCTTTACCAAGGGTAAGTCATGCTTGACCAACCTCATAGCCTTTTATGAGAATGTTACAAGGTGGATGGATGATGGCAGAGCCGTGGATGTGGTCTACCTTGACTTCAGTAAAGCCTTTGACACAGTCTCCCACAGCATCCTAGTTGCTAAGTTGCGGAGGTGTGGTCTAGACAACAGAGTAGTGAGGTGGGTTACAAACTGGCTTAAGGAGAGAAGCCAGAGAGTGGTAGTCAATGGTGCGGAGTCTAGTTGGAGACCAGTATCTAGTGGAGTACCTCAGGGGTCAGTACTGGGGCCAGTATTATTCAATATATTCATTAACGACTTAGACGAGGGAATAGAGTGTACTATCAGCAAGTTTGCTGATGACACTAAGCTGGGAGGAGTGGCTGACACTCCAGAAGGCTGTGCTGCCATCCAGCGAGACCTGGACAGGCTGGAGAGTTGGGCGGGGAATAACCTAATGAAATTTAACAAGGGAAAGTGTAGAGTCCTGCATCTGGGCAGGAACAACCCCAGGTTCCAGTATAGGTTGGGAAATTACATATTAGAGAGCAGTGTAGGGGAAAGGGACCTGGGGATCCTGGTGGACAACAGGATGACCATGAGCCAGCACTGTGCCCTTGTGGCCAGGAAGGCCAATGGCATCCTGGGATGTATTAGAAGGGGGGTGGTTAGTAGATCAAGAGAGGTCCTCCTTCCCCTCTACTCTGCCCTGGTGAGACCACATCTGGAATATTGGGTCCAGTTCTGGGCCCCTCAGTTCAAGAAGGACAAGGAACTGCTGGAGAGGGTCCAGCGTAGGGCAACCAAGATGATTAAGGGAGTGGAGCACCTCCCTTATGAGGAAAGGCTGAGGGAGCTGGGTCTCTTTAGTTTGGAGAAGAGGAGACTGAGGGGTGACCTTATTAATGTTTATAAATATATAAAGGGTGAGTGCCATGAGGATGGAGCCAGGCTCTTCTCGTTGGCAAACAATGATAGGACAAGGGGCAATGGGATCAAGCTGGAACACAAGAGGTTCCACTTAAATTTGAGAAAAAACTTCTTCTCAGTAAGGGTGACAGAGCACTGGAACAGGCTGCCCAGGGGGGTTGTGGAGTCTCCTTCTCTGGAGACATTCAAGACCCACCTGGACATGTTCCTGTGCAACCTCACTTAGGCATTCCTGCTCCAGCAGGGGGATTGGACTAGATGATCTTTTGAGGTCCCTTCCAATCCAGAACATACTGTGATACTGTGAACAGGGAGCATCTGTCACGGTTTATTGCCGCCTTGCCTTAAACCTTGACACAGTACATTGAAGAGGGAGCCAAACACTAAGAGCAGTTGTCCAAAGAGTCTGGTGTTACTGAGTGCACCCAGAACATCTGACTGCTCAGATGCATTTTTTGACATTTTTTTTGTGTTTCCATTACAGCACCAAACCTTCTTTGTTTCTTCCTAGTCCAAAAAGCTTCCCCTTCCCAGACTGGGGGCATGTCCATGCTGCAAACGAAAGTTTACTGGCCTCATGTGATATCCATGTTTTAAAGACAGAGCAGCCACACATGGGAAGAGGTCTCTGGGCAGTCTACCCAAAGCCTGCTGAGACCACTTTGGCCCTAACTTCACCACTCATAGTACCACAGCTAGCTGGTCAAAAGTTAATTTGGATTTGCCTGTAAGCCCTGGTTTGCTTTCAGTGAAGGAAAAGCTTGATTCTTGGGGTGTCTGATCAGCTGTTTCTGACCATTCTCAGTGTTTTCTTTTTTTTTTTTTCTTTTGAGTTGTGACTTTCACAGCATTATTTTATGTTAAATTGAATGAACTACCATCTGCAAATATCACAAATGTCCTATATTGCCTCTCCAATCTGTCTCATATGACAGACCCAAAACCTGAGTCACTTAAAAGCAAATTAAATAAGGGGGACAGAAATATCCAGAGCTTTAGAGGTGCCTGAAGACAGCCTTCACCAAGAACATGATGTAAGCTTAGGTTACATACCCAAATCCGGACAACGCACATTCCTGTACAGATTCCACCCACTCCCTATTTTCTCCATCTCCATTAGAAAAAAAGGTTAGGTCCAGCACCCTGTTGCTATGCTACAGTTGCCAGTGTCTGGCTGACTGCAGTTCCTGCACAGCCATGAACAGAACACACTCGTTTCTCACAAAAATGAAAGTGGTCAGGTAGAGCCACAGGCAGCCAGCCTGCCCCAGTTCCTTGATCTCAGCCTCACTCTTCCGTCACCACCTTTTGTTTCAGTCTCTTTAAGAAGAGCTGTCTTGGGAAGCCTCGGACACGTGAGGAGCAGGACTCCCCCTCTTTCAGCACAACTGTGAACTTAAGATTATCATCACAGATGGCCCATTGGGACCAACGATTAACTCCACTGAAGGCAGTGGAAGTCCAGGCCAGATAGTAAGAAGAAATATCAAGCAAACAAGTGAATATAGCACCGCTATTTTTTGTTTCATCAATTTAGAAGCAAAAATATCTGTGAAAATACAATGGGTCTAATTCATCTCAGATATGACTCTGAGCATGGCTCTTATCTCACCAAATTAAGTAAGCAGATATTAACAAAAAACACCTTCCCTCCTTCCCACACCCACAGTCACTACCATTCTACAAATGTTGCCTAAATCTACAATTATGCAGAGGCTGCGGTTTAAGTTGTTCAAAGAAACCTCTGTTTTTTAACGTAAAATAGTGTTCAAAAGTCAGTAGAAGTTGAAAGCAAAGAGGTGCTTACCAGCTAGCATGTTTACAAGAACTGTGATAGGCGCCAAGCCATGGCTGACATAAGCTGAGAGTATTTTGAAGCTGTATGAGCTCTTCAAGGTATATGAAATAAACCAGAATAAGGCTGCCACCCGTTCTTAGGCTTTGTTAGTACGAGTTCACCCAAATGGTTAATGCTCTCTAGTAGCAAAAGGATGAGCATAACTATGGCTTGTTTGGATCCAAGGAGAGGAATTAAGCCAGGCCACAACAACTAAAGGAAGTGGAGGACTTTGTAGCATCTGTTTCCCGCCACTTTCCTAGCCTTGCCTCATTTTATTTACTTCCAACTTCAGATCAGCCAGCCAGCTCACCTCTCTTAACACTGCTTGGCCAGAAGTACAACTGCAAGCAGTGGTTTAGAATAGTCAATACTAATAAGTATTTGCAGAGTATTAATGTCACTGATGAGTTTATCTGCCAGGTCATGTCTTTCAAACAGAAGTATTTCAAATATTGGAAAAATAAAGTCTTTTTTTCTTCCCCCCTCTACTTTCTTTAATTTCTTTCTTTATCTTTTCTCTTTCCCTCACGCATGTATTTGACTTGGTCTAGAAAGGAAGCTAAGCCAGATTACCACAACCCCACAAAAAAATAGCAGCATAAGACCAGCAAAGTTGTTTCCATCCCCCCTCAAACTTAAAAAAACAAACAAAAAAACAAACAAGCAAAAAAAAAAACCCCACCAGACAGTACCATCTTTAAACATCATTTAGGAAAGGTCAAAGTTTTTATTCTGTCAAAATAAACCCAACACTGTACCCACAACTGAAGGGAGAAGGTGAAATACTCTTTACATGAGTCAAGTTTAGCTTAGGATTTTGAGATTTTTCTAATGGTTTAAACTGTTCTGTTTGTGCCTTGAAACAGCAAGATTTTTAATGGTGATTAGTGCAATAGAAATAAACAAGTGGAAACAGTCCAGATTGCATTTAATTTCTTAAAATATTCTAAGAGTTGACAAGAATCAATCAGGGTTTCTTCAAACTTTCACCCTTTCCTTGGCCTGGGACATGGTGATTTCCAGAGCAGACCGTTTGTAAATGAAAATACCTGATGCCTCTCCACAATTCCCCACTGAAGCTGCTGAGTTTCAACCTATGTTGTTGTTGGCATTCTCTAAGCCTCTGCACATCCTAATTCTGGGCTCTGTCAGTCCATCATTTGAATTTGATAAGAGTTTTCTTAGGAGTAGTAGTGCAAGAGAGCAAAGTGAAGGGAATAATTATGCCTGAATCTTCCTGGGACAGGTAAGACATCCTCTCTGTCCAATAAGCAAACAGCAATGCAGCAAACAGGCTGGAGTAAGGCCCGTAGTTCCCTAGGACTCACTGCTGCTTTGCACTCAGATATAACCTTTCATTAAAAGTGTTAGTCTGGATTTCTCACTGTGTGCTTCCCCCCATTCCTTTTTCAGTTTTTAATTCCTAGTTCTTCAGTTGCTTACAGGAATCCAGGGCCTGCTGTTCTTTGTCTCAGACTATTTCCCACTTGCACTGCAAGTGGAGTAGGCTATTTGTGTTTGATCAACTAGAAGAGAAATACTACCTATACTGGTTGTCCTGAGGAAAGCTCTGAACAGAAAGCTGGACCTTTGAATTCAAAACATTGTGTTCTTCTGCAGATTTGACTGTTCACATCAACTCATCAGGGCAGGAAGTTAAAAATCAGCAGAACGTGAGAACCTTTAATTACAATGCCCTGGATGACACATCAGCAAGACCAGGAGTAAAAACATTACCAACTGACAATGCTCATACCTGCAAACCTACTAGGACAAACTAGGGGGAAATAAACAAACAAACAAACGACCACCAACAACAACAAAATACACACACCACACCAGATTGATCTCAGCATGGAAGGGGATGGAGAGAGAAGCAGGAGAGACTTCTGAAAATTAATTAGAAGTAAAGAAGCATTCCTGATTTGTTCTTAATAGCAAGTGTCTGCAAACTGCCCAATCCAGGAAAACCTTTCCCAAATTCAAATGTCACCAGCATCTGTGAAGAGCAGGTCTTGAAAGGGCAGATCAGACAGCAAGTTAACATTTCACAAGTACTTACTGAACTAGAAAACACAGTTTTCTGCATGTTTCACACGCACATAGACACTTCCCAGATTACAAGAAATATCAGGGCTGAGAAATAAACCCAGTCATTTGTACAACTCCAGGGTACACCTAAATTGCGACCCCAGCTTCCCTTCTCATGGTCCCAGCAGATGTTTTTTGTCCAGCACCCAAAGCTGGGTGGACACTGTACTCACCAGCTGACTGCTGTACCAATACAGCGATGACTCCTTCAGCACACACCAGAACTTTTTCCATTTGTTGCCAATGAAAGCTCCTTTTTCCTTCTTCTTGTAGAGCCATCCTTGACAATCAGCTTGCCCCAGCTCTTTACATGATATCCTCCTTCTGCTCATTGTAAAGAACCCTGTGCCATTAAAAATACAGTGTTCTGCTTGTTTAAAAGTGCATTACCAGGAAAGATGTTGCTGCCAATTAAACCTTATTTAGCAATTGCAGCAAGTGATCCAAACAGATCTTAAAATATACTTAGAAGTCACTCAGATCTATAATGGCTGTGAGAATAACACACATTCACTTGAAAAGCATTCTGACATGCAGAAACAAAATAGTAAGCTATAGATAATGCAGATATTAATTAATGCTAAGATAACCACACATGAGATTTTGTAAATTTAAAAGATATCCTTTTAAGAGAAGCATGCATGTATTTCCCTTCATGCAGCTGTACTGAAAAGAATACATCTATTTAAGTCAGCTAGAGAAAACTATTATGCCAAGTACATGAAAACCGCTAGCGTGTGTGTATGTGCAGGCAGCTGATTCTACCTCACTGATTTCAAGCATTTGATTCAATTAACATACCACAAGGATTTAGTCCAAAGGAACAACCCGTTGTCATTTTTCTCAGAATTGGTGCAAGAATCGGCTGAGTTAAAAAGCAGTCTTCTACAAGCTGAGTAGCAGTATAAAATCCTCACCCTCCCAAGAATAAGACACACTAAGAAAATAATAAGAGGAACCCAGGAGAGAAAAGAAAAAACAATCTCTCATTACCTTGACTTTTCTTTTTTGTCTTCTGACGCAAGGGAACCTGTAAGAAATGCAGGAAGGAAAGAAAAGAGGAAATTTCAGATTGTGTTGCAATATTTGTGTAGAAAGGGGAGGGGGAAGCTAGAGAAGGACGTGGTGGTGATGCTGGTGGTATATGCAGGATGGAAATGCATAACCCACTCACTGCTGAAGGGACGTTAGTAGCTGAAGCATGAAACGTGTTAATTAAAATTGATGTATATCTAGTTGAGCAAGAGCAAATGTAACTCTATTATACATGTGTCTATCTACTAGTGCTTCCTGTTTCACACCCACAGGCAGTTTCTACTTTGCTACATGTTTGCCTGAATTGTATTCTGTGTTTAGAAGTTAAAAAATAGAAGTTAGGACTCAGCATTTTAATGCTTCATTACAGTCCACAAGGGGTGTTTATAAACATGGGGAGATAAAAAATACATGCCAGGTGTCTGACTGTCATTTAGCTCATTCTAAGAAATCCTGAAAAAGGGAAAAATTGGATTTTGGATTTTCCTTTTTTTTTTTTTTTTTTTTGGTGCAGATAATGTATTTCCCCCATGTAAGAATTTCATAATATTTCTTTAAAGAAAAAAAACAGTCACAAAAATCTGGCAGATTATCCAAACCATAAAACATAAATATGCCAGAAGTTTGCCGTGCCATCTATGAGAGTTTTAGTCACGGCAAAAAGAACACAATTGAATTATATTTACGCATTTGTAATCTATATATTTCACCCCACATAAACACATTGAAAATGAAACTAGAACAGAAGACCATGGAACAAAAATGAGGTCATTAGAAATGATTTTTGCAGTAAATTCTCCCCAGACAGGCCGGTTGATCGTGCAACTGTGGACAAAGCACTTGAATTCTCTTTGCCTCAACCTTTCCATCTCTAGCATGGGAACAAAAGCATTCACCTTTTTCTATTTTCAGGAAGGTTTTGAAGCCTCCAGTTGACAAATGCTTGATAAGGTGATGTATGATTTAATATTCTCGGCCACAACGTTGCTATGCAAAGTCGGTAGCTACCTGATCCGCTGCAGAGCTACGCTATGAACATCTTTAATGCAGCCCCTCTGCTTCTCAGGAAAACAAAACCCCATTTCATATTATTCTTGAAGGATTTAATAGCTCTTCCTGCAGGCGATTTAAAGGTGAGTAAATCTATACCATCTGGAAACAGAAATAGAAGAGAGCACTGCCACCAGTATTTACAAGAGCTAGAACTTTCTCTAACCAGTGATCTTTGCAGCACGTACCAGAGTGCAGAACTGCATATTGTAGCAATGTGCTTATCTGGTGCCTATTTGAGATGACCTGAAAAACACACTTGTGGGAGGCTTTACCAAGAATGAATAATCTCAGACTCCTGCTTAATCATCATGTATTCTTTTCTCCTTTTTTCTTTCTCTCTCTCTTTTTTTTTAATTCTACCACTGCACCTCTCTCTCAGACTATTCACCATGACAACAGACAAAGAAAAGCAATGACAAAATATATCCGCTCTATTAGAGGCTCAACAAGTTCCCCATCCTGTACTGGCCACCCTTTTATTCTTCATCATGAAGAAACTAATGCCTTATTTAGGACACATGGAAATAATATATAGTGTCACTGAATCAATGGGTCAAGTAGTCACGCTAATTACTTTCCTTCACAGCTACACCAAGTGATATTGAGAAAAATAAACATGAATCAAGTCTCCTTGCACAAAAACTATGTAGTGGGGCAACCTCACATCTTTGCCGTGAGGTCACTTCATCTTTAACCAACATAAATTTGGACAAGAAGAGCAATACCGTGACAGGATGTGGCTCTCTGTAAACAAGCGAGGAGGTAGTAGATCTTTCCACTAACCTTATTGATGATCTAAAGCAAAATAACATGGTCTATGGCTCATCTGTCAAGAAGGGGTTAATATCCATATTGTGTAAAATCATCTGTTAGGGCCTGTTTTATATACAGACCGAGGAAAAAAAACTATTACCTAGTAAAATCTTGGGGTAACAAAAATATTTTACAAATGTACATTTATTATTCAGCAGCAATGATGGTATCCTGCTGCAAGTTGACAGGGATGATGAATCCTCATCTCTTCACATTTTGTGGGAGGATTTGGGAAACTAATGGGGGAAGGAAGGGCAGTTTAGCCAGTTTGCCTGGATAAAACCACTGTTGAGTGAGAATTTGTGAATTAAGACAAATTTCTGGATTTCTTTCCCAGTATTCCTAAAAGCTGAAGTTTTCAACAAATTAATCCTAAACCTGGAATTCAGCAACTTGTAGATGTTTTTAGTGCTGTTCAGAAGCCTAGCATCATCTTATAAAAAAAAAATATTTGGTTTGATTTGCACAAGAGGAACTTCTAATCCCAGACTTCAGCAATGAAATCAGGTGTTATTCACAAAATCTCCTCCCCAAATTTTGTTGATTTATGAATAAGCAAAAGCAACTTCTTTCTTCAAAGCACCAGCATTTGGAATCAGATGGATATTTTATGCAATAAACAAGCAGTTTTAAGTAAAACTGGTTTCATCCTAAACCAACAGAAAACCTATATTTAAATGAATCTACCACAAAATTCATTAAATACCTCACCAGAAGGATATGGATTCGGTTATTCACAAGAACACAACACATTAGCAAGTCTTCAGTTACAAACGTTTCCACAAGAAGTAAATTAAAATTTCCTCCTCTGAAAACTGACTTATAGGAGTCAATAATCTTTCATTTTAGTGACCCTGGGTGAACATCAATTAAGAGATATTTTTAAGTGCTAGAGGGAGAGATTGACACCAGTGGAGAACAAAGAGAAAACTGTGGAAGGCAGAGTTACTGCCAGTAAAACCAATGGTACTGACCAGGGGCATAACAGCAGTTTCAGATGTGAATATACTGTAACTACCAGACATAGTCACTGGAACAATCTGAAACTGATTTAAATGTCATGATTTTACTACAGTCCTGACAATGGTGAAGGTTTCTCTATAATGCTCAGTTTCCTGATTTCATTATCAAAGGTTCAAATGCAAAACAAACGAAGAAAAAAATCAGACCTAATTCTGGCTCTTCTTGTTACCAGGGAAAATCCAAGAGCAGTGACCCTCAGAAAGCTCCAAAATAAATGTAACAGTTATTTGCAACTTTAGGAAGGCCATCATTTTTGCGTAAGGATGGCAATACAGGGTAGGTTTTAATCTTTTTTGATACGTTTTGGTTTACTCATCAGTTTACTGAGACCTGAGCACTGAACAGGGTGGGATAGTGATCATGCAGAACAATGCAGCTTCAAGCTTGCTGTCCACTACTCCTCCACTTGGAAAATACACCCATGAACCTATTGCAAAGGGAGCTGTACAACTGAACATTGTTCACTGCCACTTCTGAGCCAGGTAGGCTCCACTGATGAGCAAAAACATAGGAGAAAAGTGACTACTTCAATGGGAGACTTTTGGTAGTTTAGAGATCCTATTTTTCCACAAAATCACAGTATGGTTGAACTCGGAAGGGACTTCTGGAAGTCATCTAGTTCAACTCATTCACTCAAGCAAGGACACCTATATCTGGTTGTCCAGGACTATGTCCAGACAGCTTTTTAATATCTCCAAGGATGAAGGCTTCACAGCCTCCCAGGGCAGTCAGTGCCAGTGCTCTGTTACCCTCACAGTGAAAAAACTGTTTTTTCCTGATGTTCAGAAGGAACCTGAAAAGAATCTGGCTTCATCATCTTTGCACCCTCCCTTCAGGTATTTTTGTGTGCAGTAATAAGATCACCTTGAGTCTGTTCTCCAAGCTAAACAGTCCTAGCTCACCTATCCTTTTCTATTAGATGCTCCAGACACTTAAGAATTGTTGTGGCCCTTAATTGAACTCTCTCCAGTATGCCCACATCTCTCTTGTACTAGACACAGAGCTCCAGGTGTGGCCTCACCAGCACTGAATAAAGCAGAAAGATCACCTCCCTTGACCTGCTGGCAATAATTTCTCAGATGCAGCCAAGGATACCATTTACTTTCTCTGTAGCAAAGGCATGTTGCTGACTTCTGTTCAACTTGATGTCCACCAAGACTCCCAGGTCCTTTTCTGCAAAGCTGATTTCCATCTGGGGAGCTCTCAGCATATACTGGTTTCCTCTGGTAGTATCATTTGCGCTCACATGGAGTAACAGTAGGCGGTAAAAATCAGAAGGCTGGACAAGCTTTGTCAGTCTCTCCACAACATCCTGGACCCTGGCCCCTGCCAGGCAGCAAGCCTCTCTAGGTGATTTGACGGGCCAACAGATGGGTGTCTCTGTCCCCCGCGACAGGGAGTCATACATGGAGATGACTCACCATTTCTTCCTCGCAGTCTTGCATGGTCTACAGTTAGGTGAACCAGGTCCTGTGCTAGTAGGCACACCTGGCTCTTCTTAAGTTTCAAGGGAAGTCAACCTATTTTGCAGCTGCAAGCTCGTAGGTGAGGCAGGAATCTTCCAGACTTCATGTCTCATAACATTCAGTTCACAATGCATGAGGCTGAGAAGGCACCAAAGGCAGCTATGATGAGTAGTTCATCTTCTACAGAGCTGTATTTTCCTTAAGCTTCTCAAGTGTTAGACAGATGTAAGAAAATCTTCTGCTCAGCTCATGCGCCCTAAGTTACTGCTTTTTCATTCATTGAGGAGCAGGACTTGGAAGTGACATTGAGCCCATACAGTAGGCTTTGTTTCACCCTTAAAACAGAACTGGGGCAGCCTGTGGCAGCCTAACCGGTTGGTCTGGCCTATAAGCAACATCTTTTTTAGATATTGTTATTTTGCCCAATTTTCTATGATTACAGGGACACAACTCCAGCATAAGACCTCTACAGCTGATCAGTAACTCTGGCATAACTTCAATCATACTTACAAGAGCATTGCCATCAGCTTCCATGAATGGTTTCAAAGCTTAGTGGGAAAGCTGTAAAAAGAGAAAGTTTTGTTTGCTTCTATATTATATTTTCATATAATGAAAGTCTTGACAGTAGAGTAAAAAAATTTGTTAATACACTTTGACCTGCCAACCTTTCCCACTCCACCCACCCCCTCAAGAAAAGACCTTTTCCAAAGATAATGCTATGTTATGTTACCTGATTTTACTTATTTAGAAGTCAATCTGTGCTAAGGAACACTAATTCAAAGATGTCCAAGCTCTTCTAGGAAATAAACAGAATAAAATTAATGGATGTGGTTGTGGGGTTGCTTTTTATTTTGTTGGATTGGAATTGGGGGGGAGTGGGCAGGGGGGAAGGGAGGAGGGGTGTTTGTTTTCTTTTTTACTTTGAAAGAAATCTATATGATTTTGATTTAAGTTTGAGTTATTCCCAGTGTTTTCTGGGAATTCTGATTAGCTAATCTGCCCACCCTGCCAAATGGGATGAGATCTCATACTGGAACACCCACTCCATAGTGAATTGCAGTTTTTTCTTTTGGACAGCAAAATCTGTGCGGTCCAACAGCAGATGATAGGCTTTATTTTCCAAAGATATAGAAAGCTAGCAGTTATCTTTTTAGGTGATCATTCAGGTGATTTCATTTGGTATTAACAATGAATAGTCAACTCCCTACATGATTTTCCTTTGTCTGGATGATAGAAGAATGAATGCAGAGCACAAAATGAAGGAAAATATACCACCTTTCGGTGCTAGCAAAGTTCCTACAAAACTCACACCTCTGCATATGAAAGAATCAGTTGTTGAAATGGGAGAGGATAAAAGACTGTTGAAGTGAGCAAGGATTTTCAGAAACAGAGCTAAACTTCAGAAGAATTTCTAACAACAACTTTTTCCTAAAACCAGTAATTTAAGATATATGCCTATCCTCATACACAATATTTGTTTTAGTTTGAAAATAAAATCCTAAAACAGAAAATAAAAACCCGCCTACTGGCTTCCAGCAATTTCAAACCAAAAATAGAAAGGCAAACAACACATATTTCTCTGGCTCCCAACTGTTTGTATTCAAAAATAGAAATAAGGACTTTCTATAAGTGGCTCAAATTGAAGTAATATCATGATGAGGAGAGCTGTTATGGCAAATAATTTCAAGGATGTTTAGAAACCATAGCTGGTATAAACAAACAGAGGAAACACCTTTTGTTATACAAGCAAATTAACATCAGCTTTCAAATACTGAGCCAGAAAGGGAATAACAGACCAAATTAGAGTAATTATTGTGACATGTGGACTTTTTCCTGTCATTGCTTTATTTCATGTGTGCTTTGGGGAGGGTGGAGTGTAATTTTATGAAATGCACAGATTTGAATCAGCCATAGTACCAGAAGCAAGAGGAGAAGTTAGCTAACTGGCAAGGAAATGTTTCCTCCTGCATGCTTTGTGCCAAAGGAGTTTAAACGGATTTCAACACAACCTTCTCAGTGACTTGCACTCCAACTTTTTTAGTTTCCAGACACTGGATAAGCAATCTTCAAGCCAGCATCCAGTTTTCAAAAGCAGCACCAACTTATGTCTCATTCTAGTTAAGAGTATGATTTATTATTCCTTGTATAAAGAGGGGTTAAAAAAATAAAAAAAAAAAAAAGCACACAAATATTCACTGCAAAAATAACTCTCATACACATAGCCTGAGTTTTTTCTCCTAAGTAAAACCACCTGAGTGAATTAGTTACACTGTGAGACAGTATGAGGATTTTTCTGTCCACTCAAGTGTACCCAGCTGTTGCAAAAACAACATTTCAGAAAGGAATAATCAACATTTCAGAAGGGCATAACCTGTTTAGCTCTGCACTACAGTAAAATTAGTGCTTCCTTTCAATTTTCTGCAGGTTCATTGTGGTAATAGCATCTTTCTTTTCTAAACAGATAGGTGAATTAGGAGAATGAGCTGGATAAATACAGCCACTCAAGTAGAGCTAGACTATAACCCACCTTACTGGATGGTCTAGCCTGAATCTGCAGGGGCTGCCTCTGGCAAGAATAGGCCCCCCCACCCCCCCAATATTCCCATCCCAGACACTGCAGTTCACATCCCTGACTGAGCTGTGCCCCACACATGCCCTCTGCAATGATATGTGGTGACACCATGGCAGACCAGGAGCCTGCCCAGGGCTGGTGGTTTTGCTTGCAGAAATGCTTACCAACCCACCAAAGCTGCACCTGAGCTCAGGAACTTGGCAAGTCATTAAGACATTGGTAGTAGACAATACTTGAGCTCATACCACCAGGAAGGTGTCCCAATTCTGACTGTAACAGCTGCAGCAGGAGAAGACTTGGCCCAGAGAGCTCTTTTCATAGCACTCAGGGCACTATATTACAGACTGGAGCCATCCATGTGTGTATCCTTGTCCTGACTTAGGCAGACACTGAATTTGAAGCAGGGTGTCACCCCCTGCAAGGTGTACCCTAAACACCAAGGTGAAGATGAGGGATTCCAGGCCTCTTCCTAAGCCTCTCCATTTAGAACGAGATAAGGTCTCAGAACAGGAGGGGGAAACTCTCCAGCTTACAGATTAAGGCACTCACATGGAAGAAGTGCACCAGGATTGCAATCTGTTGTGATGGATGTTCTATTCACTAGTATTGCAAAGGGGAAAAAAAAAAACAATGAGAGAAAATAAAACAAGGCACAGTGAAACCTCTCCCACTTCAAATGGCTTTATAAAGGACAAAACAAAATTGAATTTATCATTTCCTGGAGGATAAAATGTAATGGATATACCGGACAAAAGCAAAGGGGATAAATTTACTTTATCAGTTTGTAAACCATACCTACGTTTCTTTGGCTTTTCTTAGAGGTGCTTGAAGCAACTCATTTAATTTCAGTCTGAATTTAATACAATATGTCAAAAGTGGTTTCAGCTGTAAGATTTTTAATTTAGGTTTTTGAGGTTTTTTTAAAATTTCGATTCAACAATTTAACTATAAATATCAGTTTGCATAGCTTTATTAGTCCCACTTCACTCTTGCTTGCTCAGGAAGAGTAGTAAAGAAGTGTATGCATGAGTAATAGCTGATGCAACAAATGTGGAAATACAGCAAGTGACTTATCAGAAATATCTTGCAATCATTTCCATTTGACTACATCATCTTTTCTGAAATAAATAGAAGTATCTCTGTTAAAGATCAAAGGCAATGTTAAGGGTGGAAAAAGTGGGGAAAAAAAAAAAAAACCCACACACACCACCAACACCGAGGTTCCAATGATTCTAATTGCAAAAAGCAATTCTAATTCATTAGTAATATTCCTCTTGTGGAGGTCAAAAATCCACAAGTCCTGACACTGTCTATTCCCAGTTACAAGCTACAGTATGTCCATCTGCAATGAGATTGGTAAAAGCCTGCCAAACATGCCTTCCAGACATACCTCAGATGACATGAATGGGCATATGCCTTCCTGCTTCTGAGCAAAATATTTGAGATATGTAACATGACTCAAACTATTTGTGTTGCAGAAGCACCCAAAATGTGTGTAGCTCAGTTCCTGTTCAGATGTCATTGACACAAACTGCTCAAAAATAAAAATATTAAATTCTGCTTTACCAAGCACCAAGTCAAGACTGTAAGACAACCTGGAAAATAAGCTTTTTGCCTTCCATGTGTTTACATTTCTCACACTGGTCACCAGGTTTAAACCTCTCTGTTTGCTGTTTATTTGGCTGCCTGAAACTATCTGCACTTCAACGGGCAATGAATTGACAGGCGGCATGAAACTAGTGATAGTGCTACAAAAATTTTCCTAAAAAAATCAATGATTACTTAACCACATATCTCACCAGGCATTGTCCCAAATTGTAGCAGCGCTTAAAGCACTGTCCTGTGGCAAGGAGATAGCCTTACATAATAGTCCTGAATTATCACATTACCTTTAACTGGGGTTCTTGCAACAATACAGGGGAAAAATAATCCCAGTGACTGTAAACTCATAATTGTCCTTTACCAGAGATCAATTTAATCTGACAGAATCTTACCATTAACTACTAATTAATCAGAGCTAGTCAGTTACTTAACTGGTTAATTAGCTGTCTACATCGGTTATCTTATTTGTATAAGGAGTTTCTCGATCTGTAGATATTCTCTCATTTACTGGCTCACCAGGAAAGTTGATTAGGCTGGTGCTTTGCCACAGGGCAATGACAAATAGATGTTAAGGCACTGTCCACAAACACTCATGGACTGTCCCACCCACCTTGCTCCCCATGACTATGTTTCCAATTGCAGATGAAACTACAGATTCACCTTTAACATAGGAAACAGTAAGCCCATTAAAGTACAACTGTAAGTCATAATTGTCAGAGTATACCTTCAGCTTTGGTCACAATGGTTGAATTTATGCTTGTTAAATAAAAATTACCTTTTGAAAAGCCAGAAGAGTTGTTATCACAGGTCTAGCAGCAAGAAACTACCTTTGTCACATTATAATACCATGGGTTATAACCCTATTTTCAAATGCATCTGAAATTATTCAATACCCTCACCTGTAAGCAATTCAAAAAGACTGCTGCTGACTCTGGTTGGGAGAGGGCCAGGAAAAACTGGAACAAAGTTCACTGCTCCCGTCTTGGAGACAGAAAGGGGCTGGAGGCATTGCCCTGCTTGGATCACGGCCAAGTCCTGTCAGTCCAGCTGGGAAGCCCAGGTGCAGCAGGTTACAGGTGATGACAGCTCTGAGCAGACCGTTGCAGGAACCCCTGCTCACCACCGTCAGGAGGAGAGGGGCTGGGAAGAAAGAAATAAGAGGTTCAACAGAAGAGAAATGCCTCAGCTGCCTCTGTAGACTCACAGACAAAAAACAAGAAATCAAAATGGCATGTTTAGTGAAGTGTGTCTACCCCAAATGTGAGTTTGCATGCAGACTCCTTATAGTGTTGGGCTAATTCCTAGTCCTGTTATGCTTGAAGGCCAAGGAAGAGTTTGCAGAGAGAAACACTGAGTGGAATACTGCAACTACATGTGCCTCCTAGCTGGCCCTTTCACTGTGGCAGGCAATAAAAACAGGCCAAGTTCAGTTTGCTACAGGAGTGGATGAAGATTTAGTGCAGTTAAAGAACAAGCAAACACTCCAAGTGTAAAGAATTGCTTCCCTGGTGTTTTGCTCTCTTCCAACGATGCACAGTTCTCAGTTCTTTGCAAGCCCAGAAGATGAAACACAGAGAAGGGGCAGGAAAATAGAAGTCCAAAGCCTATAAGCCCCTCCTGAGACAACAATCCAAACACAGTTTTGAGGGAATACTGCAAGATCTAGCACCTAAAGAGAGAATGAAGGAGATGTTTCTCCCAACCACAAAGGCACAGAACCTCTGCACTAATTGTAAATGCAAATCATCACGGTGACAAAAACCTGAGACATACTCACTGGAAGGCAGTTCTGACAAACACTTGCTGTCAAGGTATTGTAGAAGGTTTTATGCAAAATGTAGAAATGGAAAAAATTAATCACACCAATAAGTCACAGGAAAACATGTTGTGAATTTGGAAGATGAAGTTCAGAGGAAAAAAGGAAGAGAAAAGGTATTGTCATCAAAAGGAACCATATTTTCTAAAATAAAACTGACCAAAAAAAATTCTGTCAGATAGCGCCGACAAGGGGAGGCTGCCTGGCACACCCTGGCTTCCAGGTCTGCCCCGTGCCATTTCAAGAACAAACTGAGTCCAGGACCCTTTGCCCAGCACAACATAGTAGCATTTTCTTCTTGGAGTATTTTTACTATTTCCCCTGCAGTGGCCATCAGGATAAAAACCCACCTTGGAGACAGGAGTCCCCCAGGTGGGGAATGGCCTCCCCACAGCCCTTTAGTGCTTCTGAGCTGCCAGGAGGGGCTCAGTTCCCCTCCCTGCCTCCCTCCCCCCGCCCCGCCCCTCCTTGTTAGAGACATCTCAGGTGCAGCAACAAATTGATTTAAGGCAGTGAATCCAAGGCTAAAGTAGAAGCTGACCAGTCCTTCCTATGTTTACAGCTGCCCCACAGAACACTGTGGATGGAGTTTTCTCCTACGTCCAAAAAAGCTAGATGTCCTGAGCAGTATCTCCTTTGTTGCCACCCCAACGAGAAAGGTAACAAGGAAATTCAGTCTCACTACAACTGCCACAACTGCAATGCAGCACATCAGGGTAACAGGAACACATTTTTGCCTCTCCTGCTTTTGAAAACAAAAGGCCAAAAAAAATGGCTAATGTTGCACTCTCCGAAGCTTAGACGTGAATCCTCTTCTCCTTTCTTCTTCCCAGGCAATGTTCATTACATTGACATCTCTATACAAAAGGCCAGCATTCACACTTTCAGAGAAATGTCAAGAGAAAAGCTTTTAAACCATAAAGCAAAATCATTTTGCTAGTGACTATGAGGAGGAAGTAAATAATGTCTGGGGGACTTGTTGCTTCTTCCATCAAAGACTTGCATTCCATGTTCAACAGAAGTCTTGAGTGTCCTGTTTGATTCTTCATTAAAAGACAAGGAACACTGAAGAGTTTATCTTCCTCCCACCCTTCACGATACAAAAAATACATGCACTGTACTCAAACATCACATCTGCTTTAAAGCAATCTCCATGGGGTGAGGTATAGCAATGGCAAAATGCCCTGGCATGTGGCACCCCAGAAGGGTGAAACTGCTCTGGCATTACACTGGAGGCTGCTCAGCCACAGAGAGTTACACGTGGTCATCTTCTCCTCATGAGTGAAAGACATTACTCCAGGAACAAGAAAATGGAGAAAACCTGATTGCTCACTTGAGAGCTTTTCTGGATAAATTTAACCAGCAGGCATTTGTTAAATCAACGTCCAGGTCCATGTGCTAGTATGTAACATGGAATTTCTTTAAGGTCCAGGACAGACAGGCCAGCAAGCTGGGCAAGTGACTGTTCTCAGGACACCTGAGTTGGATCAGATATAGACTGCTGGGAGGAAAAATAATCACCTCTAGGGTAAAAGCTCAACAATATGATGAAAAAAAAAATGCTATTAGAAACACTTCACCCTGGGAATCCACTTTAATCAGCTGCAACTTCAGCAGCAACTTCACTGCTTTTAGACTATTTCAACAGTAGACTTGAGTTTCTTTTAATCACATTAACTTTCATTATCGGTTCAAATTGCTACCAGTCATCTTTACCTTATGTTTGCAACGAGCAAGAGAAGAGAAGTTGCTACACCACACAAAAAGAGCATAGTAAAAAATGTCTGCTAGAAGACAGCTTCCCACCAGCATTAAGAGTGGGCAGCATCACAAGCTGGCTAGCCCTGGCAGCTGAAATAAAACTTAGAAAACACTATTATTGTTTGCAAAAGATTACTGCAATGCTTTTCTTCAGCGACCAGTGCCTCTTGACATTCAGGATTTACTATGACTCTTGCTTCGTAAGAACCATAGCCTTTGCCAGAACATCTGCACACAGAAATAAATCATTAAAGATTACTATTTGCTACTCCCACAAATGCAGCTCTGACTACTTGCTTCTTAAGTCTTCCAGAAGCTAACACTTTTCTTTACTCCTTTTCTCTGGGGTTGTCCTCATTGGAGTAAAATCTGAAAGGAAAGCAAGGAACATTCTTCTAAAGGAGAAGGTAATACAGTGAAACTATTTACAGAAAACTAAATAAGAATTTGTTCTTTCACAGGAAACATTTCCTGGTTTTCTCAGAAGATTAATATTTTTTTGATATCATAAGCCATATTTCACCAAACTTTTTCCCTTAGATTCCACCGGACTATTGGTCTCACAAAACTTTGTATAAAGTCAAGTCTCTGCCTGTGTCTCTCCTTTTCTTCTAAGGGGAGATTCTCTCGCTTCTGTTTTTCTTCTAAGCCAGTCCCCAGCTGTTTATGTTATGTTACATTTAAATGACTATATTACAATGTGGAGTACCTCCATTTTTTAACTTAATTCTTACACACATATCTTTCGAGTTTTACATAAGAAAAGCAAATAGACAAAATAACTTCGACTTTCCAGTCATAAAAAATATCAATAAAGACAAAATAAAATCAGTATTATCAACTATTTAATGGCAGTGTATAGCTCACCATAATTGCAGCCTCAATAGTTACTTTTATGATCATCGTTAAATAATTTTTCAATTAATTCAGTTTTATCTCTCATGCCATGTGCCATTTTGACAACAAGAAAAAAAAATTGCCAGCAAATACACAAATAATTAACAAACAGTAAATGCTTGGAGAAAAGCAACCCCACACTTGGTATTTTCTCTTGCAGCAGAGCTGCAATTTATACCAGTTGAAGAGCCTAAGGCTAACATAAGGATTTGAAACACCCATAATTGAAATTGTCTTAGTTTAAAATCAACAATGACACACTTTTCAACACACACTTCTGACATGGGGAAGGAATGGTGTATTTGTCTTCCCAGCTGATCTCTCAGGCTTTACTCAAGTGCGTGCCATGACGCATCCTGTTTCTCTTGGCAGCTAGATAGTTTCTCATGCCTTCTGACCAGATATAACTCAGCACACCTTTTTTTGCAAGCATTGTCAAGCACAACAAGGTCGTAATTCTCCTGTCTTGTTAAAGTCACGGAAAATATTGGAAAGATTGAAAGACCATCAAAAAATTTGGATACAACTCCTCTAGGCATACCACTGACAGAAGACAACTGAATTACTACCTTGTGATGTGTGGTGGTGCTTTTCAGACACATGGGCATGACCAGAAACACCTCGGGAAGCTCACAGAGCCCAGAGGGGTATATCTGAACGCAAAAGTCCTACTCAATACCAGTAAGCACTTTGTCTTTCCGAGCAAGAGCTGTTACTGCCCATTTCACCCTCATTTTTTCAGTGATGAGGAAATATCTTGAAGAAAGCCTAAATGTGAACAAGATAAGCATCACACTTCAATGGCTTTAACATGCCAATATGGCAATCTTACATCTCATCAACTAATGTGAGTTTTATTCACTAAGAAGTTAATACCATAATCATGACCACAGAAGATTTCTCATTTTCAAGCTAACATTAGTTCTACTTTGTGCTTCTCTTCTACAGAGCATCTCAGAGAAAACACTATTTTCACTTAAGAAAAAAAATTGCTCTCTGCCCAAAGCTCAGAGATTTAAAAACAGAAAATATAACAAGCTTTGTTAAAAAATATACAGCTTTGAAGGAAAAGTCTTGCTTTCTTACCATGAAAAAATGAAGGGAATTGTTTATATCTAAAACCACAAATTAGATAAACAGTCTAACAACTAATAACTAATTAGATATTTTTTTTCCAGTTGTATCATCTCACAATATTATTTCCCTTTCCTCATTAATCTTTCCTTTTGCTGAAACCTACATCCCAACATAGGACAACAAGAATATTAATTGTAATAAAGACACAATATCATGTCTAAATTTCATTATGTCTTGGTTTTAAAATATTTCTTAAATTCAAGTACAGTCCTTAAATTTCAATTTTATAACACATACAACTGAACAATAACATAAAATACACCCAAATTCCTAAGTAGTATGGCACAAGGAAGACACTTCTCATGAAGTGGACAGACCTTTGATCATCTACCTGTGATTTGTTGAGATCAGTGAGGAAGAAAAAATCCAAGCTACTCCAAACAAGAAAAAAAAAAAATCAAACTACTCTGGAGGACTCACTCTCAAAGTACTTGCATTTGTTTGGTTTGTGGGTTTTTGTGGGTTTTGTTGGGGAGGTAAGGAGAAATGGAGGCTGTTTTGTTTTGTCTAGGGGGCTTTGTTTTGTGTTTTGTGCCACCCCAGAGTTTAAGCTTCAATTATTCACAGGAGAAAGTGAGCTGACCACAAATATAAATAGAAAAGAATGCTGAAATGTTGAATTCAAGGTAGCCAAGGCTGAAACTCCACAGGGATTTGTAAGTCAGGCCAGAAGGTCAAACAGCTGTTCAAACTGGATGTCAGTCAAGTTTTCAGCAAATTTTATAATATGTTGCACATGCAACCCATATGTTCCTACTGTGTCACCTCATTAAGAGTGAAAGAATAGAGAAGCAGCAGTAGAGAAAAGACACAAACTTTAACTGAGCATCCAATGTCCTTGCTCAACTGCAGCCAGAAATATAGGACCCAAATACCATATAATGTGATGTATTATAAAACAATATTATGGGCCAAAAGTAGAAGCGAAATAGTTAAGCATGCTGAGTAGCTGTCTCTAAAGCTGTCCGAAGGTTTCAATCAGAAGACAAACAGGCCAGAAAACAATTACCATCTGAAAGTAGGTCTCATCAGAAATTATCAAAGTGGAGAAAGACCTACAGACTCAGCAATTAACCAAAAGAAGATGAAGATGTCTCCTCTGTGGTTGCAGGGACCCAAAACGATGTTTAAGTTGCTGTGATTCACTGTGGTTCTAGGACTGTATGTTCACAATACATCTTTACTGGAAACACAGTTTATGCCGAGCACACACAACACATCCAGAAGACAAAAAACTGCTGAAAAATCTTGCTTCCCCCCTGAAATGGCATGTACTACCTGGAATTTCAGAGTACAGCTTCAATCTTCATCTCAGTGGGAAGAAAAGTGCTTTAAGTGGGTACTTGGGTACAACCCACAAGACTCCAGTTAGAGACACATGACAAAAATCATACTTGAAAAGAGCCCCTCCAGAGCACTAAATAGCTAGTACATAATACTAATAACAATAATTTTTATTTCCCCATTTCTCATTCTCCCCCTCCCTTCCTCCCCTCCTAATTCCCTGGTTTGCACTTAACTGAAGGGATGTTCAACAACAAACTTGGGAAGTGTTGCTTGATACTTAATACAAACATCTTCACACTTTTACTTTCTGAGAAAATTTGACTATTTAACATCATCTCCATTCTCTTTGCACTATGTGAGATCCACGCAAAATACTTAAAGACTCCACTAGGGAGCTAAAGAAATCTCAGACACACAAGCAAGTTACTATGTGTTGGCTGAGACGTTAACTACAAAAGATTTAAGTTAAACTGAATTGCCTAGCAGTTGCATTTGCTTTAGATTAAGAGAAAATAAGCAAAATTAATATGACTCAGCTGATGCAGTATTTTGGTGGCGCTTGTACCCAGAAGCTGTTCCTGGAAGAAGCTTATAGACTTGGATGCACCAAAGAATAAGAGTGTGAGTTCTCCTGAGGTCTTGCAAGAAGGAAAGAGGATAATGAAGCAGTTACACTGTGTAACAAAGCAGGGAACTATGTAAAATTATTTACAGAATTACCACCCAAAATGTTGTTGAAGAAACTTTTCTGAAGTGTTAGCAATAGGGATTGCAGTATGCTTATTTCCATTATGATGGACCAAGTGTCAGGTACTTTAGGAACATGTAAGAAAAGAGAAGGTAACTCTGCTCTTGGTAGCTTCAAGTTTAAGACAGGATACAACAGGAGGATGCAGACACTAATCAGAGTCCAAGATAACAGTAAGACAAGAGTCATCAAGATCATATGTTCAGCCTCGGCATGCCTGAGGGCAAACATTGTCCAGGTTTATGTTAGTGCTGTAGTAAGTGGCTTTGAAAAATAATGATATAATGTTTTCAAATGTTTGTAAAACTGAAAGGGGGGTCCCAGGCGGGGAGGAATCCCAGGGAGTTCAAAATAAGAGCTAAGGCTCAACAGTTTGATGCTGCCCAGAAGTATAAACAAATAGGCTGGAAGATTCAACAAAGCAGAGTGAGAAAATTATCCTTGCAGTGAGACTCTGAATTGATATGAGGAGATGAAATCACTTTTGTCAGGGCTAGAGAATAGGAGATTTCAGTAAATGTGACATAAAATGACAGCTCCGATGACAGTTTATTTCTGTGTATGAAGAGTGAAGACATTTGAAAGTGTGTGCAAAATTTAAACATGGCTTGGAAATGAGGATATAAAGAATTGAAGAAGGCACTTAGACCATAATGTCATTGTCAGTAATGAGCAAGGATGATTTAGGAAAGGAAAGATGTTGATTGTGCTGGGTCCAATTAAAGGCTGAGCCCTGACATATCAGAGAGACAGACTATCAAACTCTACATTTGGTCAAAAAAAAGGCAGCTGTGTTATAGGAATAGATCTACCCTTTATAGGATGAGAAGCCATGCTGATGTTTGTGAATAAGTTTACTTGGGCATAAGATGCAAAGGAAAAGTGGGTCAGAGGACAGGATCTTTTAGTAGAGTTTTTCATTGGTTGACTGTATTTAGAAGAAGACATAAAACCATACTAGCTGAGAAAAAGGAGAAGACATTCTGTGGAAAAGCAAGGTAAGGAAGTCAAAGGAAGGAAGATGAGCTCTTCCCAGATGAGGAAGCCGTACCTGTAGGAGAAGCAGCAGTTAAAGAAGTAGCAGGTGAGACAAGGTCATGTCACTTTGTTGGTTTCCTACCCCCCCACTCGCCTTGGAAGCAATTAGCAGAACCTGTTAGGAGAGGAAAGAGACAAGAACATGGGGACAACTGAAAGCATATGCACAGAGAAAGCATGACTCAGCTAACCCAGAGGCATGGGATAGAGCTAAAGAAGAACAGACACATTCATCATGGCAGAAGAATTCAGTCTATTCATGGGACCTGTGCCAGAGATACCCCAAAAGCAAAAGAAGCAGACACTGGAGGGCAGCCAACCTGTAACTTGATGATAGGAAAGAGAAGTGAACAATTAAAGGGTAGAGGAGGCTGCAAAAGGGAAATATTTTTAGAAATGTGTATCACTTAGGCATAAACACAGTGCATACATATAGGCATTTTGATGGGCTATGCCTTTAACTACATGTACTGCTTTTCAGAAATATCCTTAAAAGACAGAAATGTGACTCCGCTTCAGCTGAGAGGGAAACTGAGATGCAGAAAGAGGTAATAGGTACAGTTTCACATGCCACAGTACCTCAACATCCATCTCCCTGTTCAGTGATTGTGTAACCACACTCAGTATGATTTCATCAGGAATAAGTGATGCATCAGGCAGCACACTTTCTCCAGGCTCAGAAGTAGTACTTGCTACGTTGGCCCATTCACAGTATGAGTTGCATTAGCAAGTGGTTGAGTGATCGCCTTGAGGACAGTTCTGTATGAAAAAGAGTGAAACTATTCAATATGCCATCCAGTGACACAGCCTTCTCTCGGTTTCTGCACCTGCCTCAGGATCCAAAGCCAACTGAGAACCTGTTAGGATCTTCACTTGACAAACTGATCAGGAGCAGGTTGCACATCTATACCATTTAATCAAGCCAAGGAACAACACTCTTGTCTGTACCATGTGCTACTTCTCTATCTTTATCCAAACCAGTCTTCATCTTATTCACTCACAAGCAAGTCACATTTAGTTTAGCTAGGTCATGTGGGGGTGTGAAAGAGTTGGATTGGGGGAGAAAGAGGAAATTAGCATTTGGAATTAGCAAGGACAAAACAGAGAGCATCTTAACAACTGTCGCAGCTCTTCAGCCCATGGCAGCTCAATGCCTTCCCCCACCACCTTGCATGGACTACACAGATGCTGGTGGAGACCATGCTCTGCTGAGCATGCAGCACCCAGCTGCTACACCCACTCAGGGAAACACATGGAGGGGAAAAAAAGAAAAAAAAAAAAAAAGTGAGATGCAAATGCTGCTTTCTGACCACCAAACAGCCCTGCAAGTAATCAGCTCCCTCAGTGTGCATGGGGACAAGCAGCTTTCACAAAAAGTTCATTTGAACTTTAGCAGCCTGGCATTAATGGCTGTTGTTATTTATGTAGTGAAACAAAGCTTTCTGCTACCCTGATTCTTACCAGCTTCAGTGCAGATGCTCTTATGAAGCACACTTTTGCAGACAGTACACACTTTCATGTGCTGTTTCACCCTTCCCACCTATGAAACCAGTATGACCTCCCAATGGAAAGCAGGTGTTGGAACTGCAACAGTGAAGCAGCATGATGGGCAAAGTCAAAGCGATGCAGCATTGGAAAGCAGAGAGCTTCCACATCCCTGACCCCAGTCACGGGTCCTTCCACCTGATCAAATCTTGTGCACCTGTGTCACCAGAGGCAACACACAGAGAGGGGCACAGTGGAACACTCCCCAGATAAGGTACAAGGGGAAAGTACAGAAATGCCGGTGCATGAAAAGTTACCAGGTAATTTTTCTCCCCTTTATGGATTATCACAAACCATTAAAAGCATTGGCATAACTGGCAAACAGGAAAATCCTACTGAACTAAACTGCAGTTTCTGAACACTAATAATAGACCTCCCAAGAACTGCAGTTAATGTAATTTACCCTATTTAAGATACATATTACCCTACAACCCAAAAAGGACTTGTTGGAAGCAAGCAGCTAAGTGAATGATTAAACAATGTTAATCTCAGCTTTCACCAGAAGAACATTTTGTTGAGAAAAACTGTCATCCCAGGATGCAGTCAGTATTGTGGTTTTTCTGTTTCAGAGCAAAGGACCGGAGATTTTAATTCCAGCTGTCCTTTTGTTCATGGTATAGGTGAACACATTCACATAGTACTTCTGCTGTGTCTCTACTCACACAATTCCACATCTATGAGAAAAACATTAAAATTAAAACATTCTAAAATTCTTTCCACATCAAAACGAGAAATCTATCTGCTTGGTGCTGTCACCACAGCACATTGCATTCTACCCCCACATTTTGCCTGAAATACTCTTTACACAATACTAGATGTTCACATTTTTATCCAGGCATATAAAAATCAATAAAATAATCGTTTCTATTTCTGTAATGCACACTTGTCTTCACAAATATCTGATTTACATGAAACAGTCATGACTAGACTCTCATCCTGTCCTTCGATGCATCTTAACACATAACTGAATGAAACTTCTTCAAAATAGGAATCATTCACATGCATGCTGCCACCTGTCCTCACTCCACAAATAAACATCATTATTTCTAATATCTTCATTATTTTTAAGTAATCCCTTTGCATTTTTTAAGCAAAAGAGGAGGGGGGCTGTTGGGAAGGGAGCATAAGATCTTTTACACAGTCTTTAAAAAAAGGGCAGTTACATACCAGTGTAAACTTCCTTTATTGTACTAAGAAAGTCCATTTCTCATCAACTAAAACCATTTAAAAATAAAAAAAGTCATTAGACAGAAACAACTAATGTCCATCACATAAGAGAAAAGAAATAAGCTCCTGCCTTACCAGCAAGGACTTCTGACGAACAGCCACACTCGTCCTTGTCAACTCCCACATCTCACAAAGGAGAGTGGAAATTCTTACAGAAATTGGTTGCAATGCTGAAATTGCCCAAGAGGAAACTGGTGTCTCTTTTACAGGTCATGACTATGCAAACCACAAGCCAGGCACCAAAGCAAATTCTGAAAGCCATGCCTGCAAGAACTATTAATACTAGAACCATGCTAGGTGGAAATGAGGTATGGGATAGGACTAAAAAATTATAAATATTCCCAGATAGCTATTTCTTTAATTTCTTTTTTTTACAAATGTAAATTAGTCTAAAAGCTGTGTTATCACATACTTCTGAGAAGAGGTTCAGATAACATTGTGGGAGGCAGGAGAAAGTATATTATAGGTGCTCTGTAACGAATCTCATTGCTGCAGTGCAGTCTCTCTTTCTAACCCATTCCCTGGAGCACCCCATCAGCATCAGTCTTCCAGGGGCCTTCCAGGGTCCAACCTTGCACCCCAAGGCCAGGAAGAGCTCATGGCAGTCTGAACCCAGTCATGCTGAGGCCAGGAAGCCCTCAGGACAAACAGAAGGATGGGGCATGAAGCACTACTGGTTTGGTTTTTCTGAGTCACCTGTAAGGCGTGTCCCAGGAAACGCCCCCCAGGCAGGGATGGGGCTGACAGCAAGGTCTGCAGAAGAGTACATGGGTCCAAGAGTTTTGAATCAACAATCTTTATTTCCCACTTTTCATTTTTTACTACATGATGCAATGGCAAGTCAAAAATCAATAGTGCTATTCAACACACAAGACACGCGTCTGTTAGTTACATTTTCACTAAGCTTGGGGAACAAATTAAAATAAAAACCTTGTAGTTTTGGATGCTTTTCTAGCCTGTATATTCAACAGTTTCAGACATAGGTATTTGAACTTCAAGAATAAACATCTAACTATAGCACAAATATCTAAAGAATCTTTATTGCTCTCTCCATACAACTCTACTTATTTCACATATCACATTACTCTAGAAAAGACAGAGTATGCAGTCTGTTAAATCTCATCCTTCTTCAAAGGGATAGGCATTACTAAAGATAAGGTAGATCATTGCATGCTTTGAAGAGATTTTTTCCTTTTTGACTCACTGGAAATTATAGACTGCTTTCTGCAAAGCAGAAGGGAAGGATGCTGCTGTCAAGGGATTCTCCTGCATTTCCTCAGATCTCTCCCTGCTGTGGCAGGGAAATTCCAAGATCCAAAGGCAAGTGAAGGAGACATCCAAAGATCTGAATGCTTTACTATTCATGATGCTGAAATTACAGTGCCACCTGTAGGATACCCAGAAGAAATTTAATTTGGGCCTTGCTGATGCCACGAATACTAGTTGTTGTAATTATAAGGCTTTCTAGTACTCTTGGCAGATGCATAAGAACATAGAAAATGGATGACTCATGTCATCGTGCAGGGAGTAACTTGAAAGCCTTGCTCACATTGAGCAACATACATTGTTTTAAGTACCTCAGTGCACCCAGAAAATATTTTGCTATGAAGATGTATCTTTTGTGGGAGTGGAACATGCCAGTACAACACACTCATAATCCATCCATCTCAGAGCTGGTGCCACTGCAGGCAGTGGAGAACTGCCATATCCTCAGCCACTTCCAACCAAGACAGAAATCACCAAACAGAAGAATCTGAGGAAAGATTCTATTATGGCTGCACACTTTTTTTTTTTTTTTTAATGTACTTGTTAGCTATTGACTATGCAACTCAGTGCATCACACTTCAGTGACTAGTGTTTGTATTGCATGCATATAGTACTTTGCATCCGTGCTGGGAAGCACTCGTATATCCTTCATAATATGCTAATAAACTTATGTTGCTTTCTTTTCCCTGTCCTGCCTTTACCAACAGAGTCCTTTTCTACTTTTCCAACCCATAGTTCAGGTAATGTCTGTAAAGACTTCTCTCCAATGTATCATTTGAAGATACAGAGCAAGACAAAGGTAAGTATATGCACTTTTGTTGTCAGATTTCCATTAATAACATTTGAAGAGGAAAATACTCAACTGATTGACTTAATAGATTTGTTGCTGCAAACAAATTTAAAAGAGGAGGTGTACGACATGTTCAAAGGCAGCTTCTGCTTAATGTTCAGCTGTGGTCAAAACCAGAACAAAGTGTTCAGCCAAATGAGGAAGAGAATAGTGAATAGTATAACGGGTTTAAGAATGCTTTTGTTTAAATTAATGGCAGTTTGCTATGGAATATTATGGAAAATAATCATCACTAACAAACAATAGAAAGAATTCTGTAGAACTAAATAGCAAGGAGTGAAAAGAATGATCAAGAATTGCCAGGGGAATAAAAAACCCTCTGGTCTGAAGATGGATTTTAATACAAACAATGTTTTGTAGTGTGGCATGACTGATAAGGGATTCAACATAAATATTTAAAATTGTGATTTATGTAGAGAAAACACAACTCTTTCTCAATCACATAAAACAAAAGGGAAGGAACAAACAAAAGTGATAAATAAAATGAACTGAAGGAAGTGGGTTTGAGTACAGTGTGTGAAACTCACCACTACAGTGAACTGATACTGGAAGCTGGAGCAGAATTGATAGTATTGCTCTGTGAGGCAGAGCAAATACTGATTCACTGAAAATTAGGTTGAAACATACGTGGCAAATTTCAAAGCACAAGAAAATTATTCACTATAGCCACAGCAGTGACAAAGAATAAGAGACCTTAACTAACTTTTGAGGTAGACACTGTACACCACAGGAATAAAAATTTCAGAAGGATGAGTGATGCAAAGAGAAAAATTATGCATAAAAGTATGTAAATATATGCTGTAGAAACCACAAGGCTTCCATCCAGGGAAGTGAGGGAGGCTGCAGCAGAAGAAAGATTTCTGAAGGGACTTCCAAGCCCTTGATAGTTTGCCAAAATGGCTACAAGGGCACAAGAAACCTTGGGGTGGAGGAACCACAAAAATTTAGGAATTCCCAATTCTCATTTATCTGGCAAGCCCCTTGTAAGGGAGCAAAGGATCATGGAAGCAGAATAACCAAAACAATATGTACCAGGAACATGAGGGCATCTCATGTGTATGAGAAGAGTGAGGCTTGGTGAAAGCAGACAGTTTAAATTACTTCTCTATTGTGTTCCTACAGCTGATTTCAAATCCATTGAATCTGGGCATTGCACAGGGGAAAACACATCTGTCTGGTTGAAAATTCAAGACATAGGATCTGTGTTTTCTCCTTGAGTTGAGCAGCAGTTGTCACAGGAATGAGGGGGTGAGGGGGGGAGGGGGGGAAAGTGACCTAGTTCACAGCTTATTTGCAATGGAATCCCATTAGACATTGTGTCTTTTTTATTCAAAATGCTCTGTGGGTGTTTGTTTCATACCTGATGAAGTCAGTCTCATAGGAGTACTATTTGCAAAATCAAAGGAGAGGAAATCAGCCATGTTTTTACCTTTACCACTTGGCTAAAACCCAGTGTGAGACTTCAAGAATAAAATGCTGGTGTACAATATGGGACTGAAAGCTTTTGAGCAGGGAACGAGCACTCGGAGTCTGCAGCACCAACTCTGGCACTGACTCACACTTGACTTTGAGCTGACAGCTTCCACAGATTTACCTCTGCACTTTTCAAGGAGGTGCACAGTAATTACCTACATGGAGGAATGTTATGAAAATTTGCTAACTAATACGTCTAAGGTGTTTGGTGTTCCTCAGATTGTTTCACAGGAGAGCAATATATTAGCTATATTTATAATGACAGCATTATCAGAAAAGAAAAACATAACATCTTTAAAGAGACCAGAAAATTACTTAAATGTCCTGAAAACAAATGGTTGCCAAAGTTAAACATAAGAGACTGGTTTTATTGCAGCACTATACTAATCAAGCAGTTTAATGTATGTACAGCACCCTAAATCCCACTCTTTCCTTCAAAGTCGTTTCTTACACAACCTTATGCCACTGCTTTCCTTTCATCTCTGATAAAAAGCCTTCAAAGCTCCCATCATTTTAACACCACTGCTGCTTGTTGTGGCTGCATAAGTTCAAAATGCATTGACTTGCCAGAGAGTCTGCAACAGCCTCCCATTGTAAATATTCAGATGGACAATTTCATCACTAACCTTGTGACAGAAACTGGATGTTCCACATACACTGGGAATGTGGTGGTCTTGCAAGAAAGCCAGCATCCAGTCACTTCCTGGAATATATTGATGGGAATATAGCCAGGAGATCGAGGGACATAATTATGCTTTGCTTTGCTTGGTTTGAGCCACTTCTAAATACTATATCAAGTTTGGGGCCCACCCATCTGCCCCCCTCCCCAACACACACACCCCAATATGGGAAAGATAGTGACAAATTGGAACGAGTTCAGCAAGAGACACCAAGATGGTTGGAGCTGGAGCACTTGTCCTGTGAGGAGATGCTGAGGGACTGGGACATTTACAGCTTGGAGAAGAAAGAGCTTCAGGGGCCATCTAGAAGCAGCCCTCCACCACCTACAAGGGGATCAGCAAGGTGATGGAGATGGGCTCTTCCCAGTTGAGGCATGACAGAAGGATGAAACACAACAGGCAGAAGTTGAGACAAGAGAGCTTCAGACTGGATATAAGGAAAACCTCTTTCCCCAAGAGGACAGTGGGACCAGTCACCTAGAAAGGTGGTACATTCTCCATCCTTGGAGGTTTTCCGCATCCAACAGGATAAAGCCCTGAGTGAGTTGGTCTGAGCTCACAGCTGAACCTGCTGTGAGCAGAAGTTTGGACAGAGACCTCCTGAGCTCTCCCCAATCCTGGGTGGTGCAATGAGCCTGTCATTCTCTGTTAGATCCAAATCTGCCTCTGACTAGCAGATCATCCACAAACCTGTAGTGAAAATTTAAAAGGCTTCCCAGAAGTTGAAAGATGCATATATTTGCAAAAAGCAGGATATGTATGAATATAAATATAAGTTTAGGAGAACCTGTGTACTTGTGCACATCCATAAAAATCTATGTTAGCAATCTAACCACAAAATATCATTGTTAGGGATATGGTAATTACCTGAAACTATACACCTTCAAAAATACACTCCTTAAGAAGATTTCTTTTCTCACTTAGCCAACATATCCTTCTCCTTCATTCATTCATTTCAGTTGTTCTGGCAAGTCATCCAAAATTGAAGTTTTTAAAGCATCCTTTTTCACAGACAAAGGAATAAGACCTTTATACAATTGTTTCATATTCTAAAAAATTATTTGAGAAAAGAGGGTAGTCACTGGATGTAACGCTTCTCTTCAGAAGAAAAAAATAAGTAGGAAAAATAAACCAACACACACACTTTTTACATTCTCACTCAACCATTTCTATTCCAAACACAGGGTCATTTTGCAAAAGTAAAAATTGAAAAGGAAAAAAATTAGTCTATTTCTTGAAAACAAAAATATTTTAGAGTGTTTGAAAGTCTTCTGAAAAAAAAAAAAAAACCACCACATTTTCGCATATCTCAGATTTATTTTTTTCAAATAAGTCTAGAGTTGTGCTCTAAGCTTCCTAAGGCTAGCCCATCTAATTACTTGTAAAGAACCCAAAAGAGGGATGTCCCATTCCAGTTGTAAGATAATTAGATAAAAAGCCAATGCAGCCATTGACTTGGGTCATCAAATCCAATGATTCATCAATAAACTTTAATCAGTTTGTATATAGGTCACCCAGAGTGCATTGAATTCAATCATACTTTAGGGTCACATAAGTTGCATTTAAATTCAAATATTGTCATAATACAGCCATCTGAAATGCAGAGCCTAATCACTACCTTCAAAAATCTTTAACTTACAAAAGGTCAATTTTTGAAACATTGTTCAGAAAATGCTGACAAACTGTGGTCTTTTCATTTGCACATCTTTTTATCAAGTAATGGCTTTTCAAATGACACTCTCATTAGGTATATACATATCATCCATATTCATGTGGATTAACTGAATTTCCCCCAATCAAATTCCCTTGTGCTTATTCTTGGGCTGAGGGAAGCTGACTGCTGAGCTCTCACACCTACAAGGAGCAAAAGGGGTCACCACAGCAACACTGACACATTGTGAAACAGCACCAGCATCAGATGGTATTTGTCACTTCTCATCAGTATTTTCTGCTGACAGTGCAAAGCATCTATGACTGCTACTTCCTCTTACTCTCCCTCCCCCACAGCATTTGCCCCAGCACAGCAACAAATCTACCCAGATCAGGATGAAGGGTGCTCTGCAATCACTCTTTCTGCCCAGCTATGATTTTTACCTTTCTTCTACATCACCAGCTTATTTCCATTTTTCATCATCAACAGTCAGTCATAAAGTGAGAGAAGGAAATAAAAACATTTTGTGATGTATCTTAGTAAACATTTGAGTCATTGTGGTCTAGTGGTTAAAATCTCTCTATATATTTTGAACAGCCTCCTATGCTAGTACCTAAGCATTAGGCTTCAAGAAATGTAATAGGGACTTGCTGTTCCTTTTTTACAAAGTCGCTTTTCTTCTAGGTTCATACATCCCTCAACAGGGCACTTCACCTTGGTAAAGACATAAGAATGGAAATCTCCCCATTGTACAGATGAGCAATGTGAAAACAGTAGGACTAGATTGTACCCTGATTAAACAAAAACAAATAAAGAACTTGTGTGACACCTCTACCAACAGTTTTCCATTGTTAATGACAGCAATTCTGTGCAAAAGCACTGAAAGCTTCTCATGCTGGCACACTGAGGATATACCCCTGGTTTCTGCTTTGTCATGAGGGAGCAATTGCTTAACCAGCTCTCAGAAAAGCCTTCCAAATATTCCTTGATTAAAAAGACAATGTTATCTATGATATCGTCAACTCTAACCTTCAAGCTCATCACCAAATAGCAGAGATTTCTTTTCCTTTTGTATCACAACTGACCAGACTTTGGGCAAGTTCCTTTGAAATAAGCAAGATTCAAGGTGTTGGAAATGAAATAGATTAAGAACCCTTCCACTGTTCTCCACCCCTGCAGCCAGTGTGACTCAGTGATATTGCCATACGCTATCCTCCGACACTTCAAGCAGCGATCAGAGCTCCTCCACCCCATCACTACTCCTACAGAGTTGTTCCACAGCTATAAACAGTTGCTGAGACCCAAACAACTCGTCATGCAATGGTTTGGGCATAACAGCACTTCAACAAACAGTTCAAGCTCCCATATTGTATTTTTAGTTCCAACAGTTCCTGTTGTATAGGAATTCCTTGTCTGTACAAAACAGGGACAAAGGGGAACAAAAGTGAATGGTTATGGAAAGAGTGAAAAAGGAGAATTGGAAAGGCAAGAGAGAAAATGCATTAGGCAAGCCAACAGTACAGATTTCTGTTTTCACAGTATCACAGTATGTTTGCGATTGGAAGGGACCTCAAAAGATCATCTAGTCCAATCCCCCTGCTGGAGCAGAAATGCCTAGGTGAGGTTGCATAGGAACATGTCCAGGTGGGTTTTGAATGTCTCCAGAGAAGGAGACTCCACAAGCCCCCTGGGCAGCCTGTTCCAGTGCTCTGGCACCCTCACTGAGAAGAAATTTTTTCTCAAATTTAAGTGGAACCTCTTGTATTCCAGCTTGATCCCATTACCCCTTGTCCTATCATTGTTTGCCACCGAGAAGAGCCTGGCTCCATCCTCGTGGCACTCACCCTTTATATATTTATAAACATTAATAAGGTCACCCCTCAGTCTCATCTTCTCCAAACTAAAGAGACCCAGCTCCCTCAGCCTTTCTTCATAAGGGAGGTGCTCCACTCCCTTAATCATCTTTGTTGCTCTACGCTGGACCTTCTCCAGCAGTTCCCTGTCCTTCTTGAACTGAGGGGCCCAGAACTGGACACAATATTCCAGATGGCGTTTCACCAGGGCAGAGTAAAGGGGAAGGAGGACCTCTCTCAATCTACTAACCACTCCGCTTCTAATACACCCCAGGATGCCATTGGCCCTCCTGGCCCCAAGGGCACAGTGCTGGCTCATGGTCATCCTGTTGTCCACCAGGACCCCCAGGTCCCTTTTCCCTACACTGCTCTCTAATATGTAATTTCTCAACCGATACTGGAACCTGGGGTTGTTCCTGCCCAGATGCAGGACTCTACGCTTTCTCTTGTTAAATTTCATTAGGTTATTCCCCGCCCAACTCTCCAGTTTGTCCAGGTCTTGTTGGATGGCAGCACAGCCTTCTGGTGTGTCAGCCACTCCTCCCAGCTTAGTGTCATCAGCAAACTTGCTGATCGTACACTCTATTCCCTCGTCTAAATCGTTAATGAATATATTGAATAATACTGGCCCCAGTACTGACCCCTGAGGCACTCCACTAGATACTGGCCTCCAACTAGACTCCGCACCATTGACTACCACTCTCTGGCTTCTCTCCTTAAGCCAGTTTGCAACCCACCTCACTACTCTATTGTCTAGACCACACCTCCGCAACTTAGCTGTGAGGATGCTGTGAGAGACTGTGTCAAAGGCTTTACTGAAGTCAAGGTAGACCACATCCACCGCTCTGCCATCATCCATCCACCTTGTTACGTTCTCATAAAAGGCTATGAGGTTGGTCAAGCATGACCTACCCTTGGTAAAGCCATGCTGACTGCCCCTAATAACCCTCTTATCCTTGATATGCCTTGAGATGGCACCAAGGATAAGCTGTTCTGTTACTTTCCCAGGGACAGAGGTGAGGCTGACCGGTCTATAATTACCCGGGTCCTCCTTCTTGCCCTTTTTGAAGACTGGAGTGACATTTGCTTTCCTCCAGTCCTCGGGCACCTCTCCCGTTTCCTAAGACTTGGCAAAGATGATGGAGAGCAGTCTAGCAATGACTTCAGCCAGCTCCCTCAGCATCCCATCTGGACCCATGGATTTATGGATATCCAGACTATTTAATTGCTCCCTAACCCAGTCTTCATCAACTAAAGCAAACTCCTCCATTGACCTGGCTTCATCCGGGGTCTCAGGGGTACAGGGCTCCCCAGGACAGCCTCAAGCAGAGTATACAGAGACAAAGAAGGCATTCAGTAATTCTGCCTTCTCTGTATCTTCTGCCACCAGGGCACCCACCCCATTCCTCAGTGGGCCTACATTGCCTCTGGTATTAGTTTTATCTGCTATGTATTTGAAAAAGTTCTTTTTGCTGTCCTTGACCCCTCTCACCAGCTGTAAATCTAAGGAGGCCTTGGCTATCCTAGCTGCCTTCCTACATCCTCTAACAGCAGCCTTATATTCCTCCAAAGTGGCCAGCCCCTGCTTCCATGACCTGTAAACTCTCCTCTTCTGCATGAGCATACCCAACAGATCCCTACTCAACCACGCAGGCCTCGTGGCTCCCTTCCTTGACTTCCTATGTGTGGGGATGCTCTGATCCTCAGCGTGGAAGAAGCAATCTCTGAATGCAATCCAGCTATCTTGGGCCCCTTTTCCTTCAAGCAGTCTTGCCCATGGGATTTCCCCCAGCAATTGCTTGAAAAGGCCAAAGTTAGCCCTGCTGAAGTCCAGGGTTTTGTCACCTTTTCTTCAAGAGTGTTCACCAGTTCTTTACTGAGGAGTTCAAAGGATCTTTGAAACATAGAAGAGCTCTCCACAGACCCCCAGGCAGTTTCTGTTTGCTAGGACACTGACCCACCTGGTATTCCAATTTCAGCTCTCTGAGGAGCTCCACATGTTTTCTCCAGTGTTACCACTTTAAAGTCATTCCCTTCATGTGGTACAGCCTGCTACAACAGTTGAAACCACAGCTGTGACATCCCTGCTTCTTCCCACAGTCAGAAGCTACCAAGGTACCCTATAACTGTTCTTGCTTTTTTTTGTCCTTGGCAAAGCACCCTTTCACCTGTCCCATGCCCCACCAGTCATCTCCCTGATGCAACTGAGCCTTGGACCAAATGCCCAGGGCAACATTGCTCCCAGGGCCAACACAGAGACAGTATGAGCAAAGCACTTCCCACAGCTGGATAATGCAGCGAGGCTTCACAAGTGAGGTTATAGGTGGTGCACAAGGTTGAGAGGCCCTGTGCAAGCCTTCACAGGACCAGCAGGATCTCCAGAACTGAAGCAAGCTTCACTGGCCGTTGCAAGAAGAACACACTTGTGCAGATTTCATGCCTTACACTTAGAGTGCTTGGTCCAAAGCTACCATAAAAAAAAAAAAAAAAGTAGTATGCAAAATATTGGTGTCCTAAGGGCATGCAGAGGTGAAACACCTGTATCTTCAATAACAAGCTGAAGAAAATTGATCTCACAAGTTATTTTTTCTGAATTACTTGCACGTCAGGATTGAAAAGGAAATAACAGTGGAATTTTTATCTAACAATCTGAACTGGGTCAGAGTAAAGGTAATCTCAAGCCCTGTCTCTGACAATGGCCAACAGCAGATACTAAAATAGAGAGTGCAGGAATAGAGACAGTGTAAAGCAAGGCCTCCATGAGGACTGCTGCCACTTCACAGTATGGGCACATCCTGAAGGAAAATTTGCACAGTTTTATATACAACAGCTCTCAACAGCCTCTCCCCTTCCATAAACATTTCTCCTTGCTTTTTGAAACAATTTGTGTATTCAGCAAAACAAAATCCACACCAATTCCCACAATTTAATTGTGTGGTGTGTGAAAAAGTACTTGTTATTTGCTGCATATTAGCTTTCCCATTTATTAAAAAAAAAAGTATTCAGTATTGACTGCAACCCTGTAACTATCTGTGGCAGTCACAACAGACAGACCTTTATTACATTATCTCTCAATCCTCTTTTTCAAGGTGAGGAGCCCCAATGTACTGAAACCCTAGTTTCCCTTCTCCATACCTTGTTTCTAACCTTTACTTCCCACCTTTTAATTAGCTATTAACCCACAGAAGACCTGTAGCTGCCTGGCTCTCACAAACATTTTGCAATAGCCCTGACAAAAGATTCCTGGAAGTCCACTGCACTGATATGTTCCTGGGGAAGCAATGGAGTAGGCCAACAACAATGCATTTGTAGAACAAGATAGGTGATGCCAAGGATATGACATGCAAATAAGTAGCCATAGTCCGATTAGCTACCGTGTGAACCACAGCAAGGTAAGCGGGGATGATCACAAGATTTGCTTCAGAAGAGAATTCCTGATCTGAATTAATCCACTTACAGCACCACATCCTCTATCAACCAAATGCACCTTCACTTTGAGTTTACTCATTAATCCAAAGAACTCTGGGTTTGTGAAAAACATCATCTTCATTTAAAAAAGAGTTAGGATTACTCTCTATACTTTTCAATCCATCTAGTCATTAATTTGCCACTTTCTATTCCTCCCCTTTAGTACCCTGTAACTAATTCAGCTAATGAATTACATACCACAGTATATAATTTAGTACTTCATTTTTCCAGTTGCTTTAGAATTCTGCATCAACACTGCCAGTTGCCGAAGGCTGATGATCTATCCACTTTTTTTTACTTACTTGTTTTAGAAGAGATCCTTGTAATATTTGTTTGAAACAGTTCCTTTGATTTCTTTTGCACAAGAAGGCTCTCCTCTAGAAATGTTTATTACAATGATTAATTTAACACTGTTTCTTACAGTATTATCATCCTTTCCCACTTCTTTTACAACTCAAAGGGTACTAAAATCTTTCCCTGGTTTCTGTTTCTAAAGATCTGAAAGGATTTTGGTATGCTCCCCTCCTCAGTTAATTTTTTGTGACTTCAGCAATCAAAAAAGACTAACAACATTATTTACCACAACTTAGTCTTTTCTATTTTATTCTATTTCATGAATTTCATTTATTGATAGACATCTTGATTTCTAATAGACTTATATTTTTTTTTGTTTACACATACTATCTTTTAATTTTATTATTGGTACTTTTAAAATCTTTCATAATGAGTGACAAACATTTGCTCTTAGTTTCTAATAATGGCTGACCTAAGTAGCCTTGATGCCACTTCAAACAGTTTATCCTTTTAGCTGCTCCTCTTTATTTTCTCTGAAACTTTCTCATGTTATTTAGATCCACTCTTTAAAGTTCTTTTGTTTCTTAACCATCAGATTGATGATGAATTTGAAGACACTGTGATTCCTACTGAAAAATAATTCTTACATCTTATATCAGGTTGCTGTGCATTGCTCAGGCTTACATGAAAGCTCTGGTCTTATGGGCTGCCTTGTTAATAATTTCAGGGAGAAGTCATTTATGGTATTGACAGTAATAGAGCTACACTTGTTTAACCTAATGAAGATGACAGATCTGATGTTTTCTTTGGCACCCTCTTTTTTGTTACTGACATCCAGAATGTTTTCTTTCTTCTCAATAAGCACTTCCTACTGAACAATCTTTATAACTGAGAGATTCTGCCCATCCTCAGAAGGAAAATCCCTACAGATTAAGTGCTGATGTTTGCTTTGTCAGAAATCCTGAGCTGGAATATTAATAGTAATAATACCAGCAACAATTAGACCCCAAATCCAGGGTCTGGGGCACTGCTCCCCCTGCAGCACCAGCACAGCCATGGAGGCTGCCACAGGCTGTAGGGTGCTGCTGCTGCTGCCATGCTCTGGGGCTGCTGGCACCTGGCAGGAGAAGACAGGGACAGGGCTCTGCTGGAAAGCAGCACCATGCCTCAGCCATGTGCAGAACAGCTGCTGCCATCTCATGTTATGCAAAGCTACTTTAATAAATAATACTACATATGCATGCACACATTAAGCATACATTTGTACAGCAGTGTATTTAAAAAGCCTTTCTATCCCATCCTTTAAGCTGGCTGCCAGAAACACTCAACTGCAGCACTTCAAGACTTCTCTATAGCATAACCCCACATAAATTTAAACCACTGTATGACACTGCCACTACCAGCCATACAGTGTTTAACTACTCATTGGCTCATGGAACATTTATATCAGCAACACACTTCCTGGTCCAGCCACTGTGTTATGGCTGGATGAAGTGCTGGTTTAAAGAGCAGAATGTGACAGCTGGTGGACTAACTTGCTCCAGCGGAGAGGGAAGCAAGGACCTATACTTGCATGCAGGGCTTGCCGTTTGAAAAGCTCAGGTTTCAGTGGGAGGCTCCGTTAGACCTCTTATGCTCCGAGATAAGGAGAGTCTAATAAGACATCTAGTTTCTGTACAGAACTCCATCAGATCTATCTAACCAAAGCACGATAAACGCTGTTCAGCATAACCAGCTTCAAGTTGTGTGAAATGCTAGAGATTACAGTTAAACAAGGTATTCAATAAAGCACTAGTTAAAACCAATTTTTAATTCCATCAATGGTAGTCAGATTACATGTCTTTTCCCAACCCTGCCCTGTCACATCTAGGAAATCCAAAAGGAACATTACAAACAGCTAAAAAGCTTTTGGAAAATACGTAGGAAGATATTTTGAAAGAAGTGTCATGGATAATCTTGACTCTACTGAAATCCCTGGAACACAACAGCTTTGTTCCAAAGATTACAACTGAGCAGAAACTTCCCCACCTGCAGCTGTCTACTCAGCCTTCTTCTGCAAGAAGATGACAACAGTTCATGTATCTTGTCCCCAAAGAGACCACACTGGATACACTCACTAATGAATCAGGCAGTGGAAACACCACAAAGCACTAATCTTAAGCCTTTCTTTGCACAACTCTTCTGTACCACAGCTCAAACCATTTCCTTCCCCCTTCTCCAGTAAGGAGAACTGTGCACATTCTAATCCAGGAGAATTAAACAGAAATAAGATTTAGACCCTAATCAGTTCTGTTACTGCAAACAGAAAGTGGAATCACACTAAATAAGTCAAAGTGGTAACTAAAAATCTTAAGTGAAAATTAAAACTTGTTCTGGATACAGAAATATTCAAATGGATGTTTTTCTCAGTGCTAATTTACAGACCTAAGTTTTTCATGTTCTTCATTAAATACAGTTCAGACAAATTCTCTGCAGCCCATCAAGCAGAGGTAATTTCAAGGACTTAATAACTGATAGAAACTTCCACCATGTACTGCTGAATGATCCACGGACACAGAATAGTTAAGAGACTGGCAGCAGGGAAGATAGCCCAGCTGTAGAAGAACACTAGTTTACAATTCAAGGGCTTTCCATTCCCACATTTGCTTTGCATTGCTGAGCAAACGTGGCTTACCTCCGTCTCAGTTCCCCAAATCACCGAAGAAAAGTGATGGCTGTTCTCTCCCACAGATGGAAGTGTTCTGAGGAGCAGACATAGATCCATGAAATGCTATGGGCAGCTTCACCTTCCCAGGGGACTGCAATCCTCAGGTACCGCCCAAATCAAGTATTTGTTATTAGATGCCAATTGAGATCAGTCTAGCTGACTAATAGTAGCAGTTAACATTTCAAACACAGGAATGAAAAAGATGCAAAGATTACTAATGGCTGACCAAAGTCTCACGATTTTAAGTTAACAAAGCTGATTAATTCCATAGTTACGATGAAACAGAAGTCAGCTCTTAGGGTGAGAACAGGAGGTACATTCTCGCAGAAACACCTCTCATCCAGGTGCTACCATGCTCCAGTTCCAGGAGCTGCCGTGTAACAATGTTAACGCTGACCCAATCTCAGCAGTCACTTTCCTTAGTGTTATACGCATCCGCTTACTATGTCCAACAGCAGAGCCTAAGGATAGAACTGAACTTTCAAAACTTACTGATCCTTCTGGGGCAAGATAGTTGCCTACACCAAGCCTCCAGCTTCCAGGCATTTACCAAATAAACTCCTCTTATTCCTTTTCCAGAGAAGGCAGGTAACACAGCTGAACCTGCGTGTTCAGTTCTAGCTTCACAACATGCTGTCTTGAGAAAAGGCTTGCTTTCCAACTCCTCTATTTAAAAGTTTTAGACATAGATAGATAATAAGGGAGTTTCCCCAACTTACATAGTGCTTTCCCTTCTCCTCCTCTTCCCTTACACTCTCCAAGCCAGTGAAGCAGAGGACACAGATGAAGCCCTGAGAAGTCTGCATAAGGAAGAGCCGTGATTCTTGCCAGTCATGCTACAGACCTCCCAAGCCCAACCAGGAGACGAGGAGAGCGCCAGGCCGCCAGGCTTTCTCTAACACATTGGGATGCTCCACATCAGAGACAATTACACCTCTGCTCAGAGATTCTCTTCAGAGAGACAACTACAGAAAAGTGCACACAGTCTGCTCTTTAGATCTAATGACATCCCATTTTTTTACCCTTCAATTCAAAGGATGGTATTTTACCTGCTGTCCTTCCTCTTCCAGTTCCAGGAACACCTGGATCTGATAAGCAACCAGTCCTTCTGGGCAGCTACTTTTTCCAAGCCTCCAAGCAGCCCCAGCTGCAGCCGAGTTCAAGCTGCAAGCATGACAGCTGCATGGGGAAGAGAAGCTCTGGGAACTTGCTCTGGCAAGGCATAGGCCAAGAGTGGGAGAACTGGAAGAGGACTGATGTAACAACGCCTGTATAAGGCCTTCTGACAACAAGCAGTTGTCTCTGTGGTTTTACAAGTATCAGTTGTATTTACTCTAGCCCAAGTGTTGCTGTCTGCAATAGAAATTCAGGTTTCCTATGGCCGCTTCCCAATTCAACATTCATTAAACAGCCAACACCCTTGGTCAGGATGAAGGCCTCATCATGGTAGATAAAAGGTAGATAAAGAATATGACATCATCCCATCACAAAGACCTGGCAAAAACAAAGAGGGATTAAGATGATGGCAATGTTCCTGGAAAGGGGAAAAACAAATCCAACCATGCCTCCTCTTGGCCTCTGTCAAAATAATGATTATGTGTAAAGGCCTCATTGTATGCATACACGTAAATAAAAATCAAGACTCAAATTTAGAGCCGGGAAATTGTTTAGCAGCAGCCTGCAAGCTCCTGTCTGTAATAATCTTCCTGCCTTCTGATTAGAGCCAAGAAGAGCATTTAGCATTTCTCCTCTTCTCTAATCCAATACTATTTGTAAATGCATTTTTCCTCCCTCCTATCTTTCCAGTTGGTTTTATTTATGTAGACAAGCCAGTGTGGTAAATTTCAGACCTATAATTTGTGGCTTCCTGACTTGGGGATTGTACATTCTGAAGTAGTATTTATGTGGCTGTTCCTCCAGCTAAATATTTGCACACATATACACTGCACATAGCTTTTACTTATGTGCATGGAAAAGGGTTCTGCATGCTTCACATAATTTTTCAGAGCCTACATGTGTTTCTGATCATGACAACACATTGAAAATATGTGCCTACAAAACACATTTTATATGTATTTATACAAAACAGTATGTGCTTACCCTTGAGGTGTTTTCTATATATAGAAAAGCTAAAGATTAGACTTCCTATTCTCATTCTTTCCCTTCAAGTTCTTCTCTTGTTATTCATTGTATCCAGATTTCCATTATGACTCAGCTATATATTATTTTTTCACTGGCATGGAATCAATTCAAACATGAATTCTTATAACAGGCATGTACACTATAAAACATGAAACTATACCCTAAAGAGACATCTGGATTTTCACATTTCAGTCAGTTCAACAGCAAAGATGGTGCAGGAATGAGCCTCATTCTGCTCAGTGTCTACTGAGAGACCACAGCTGACAGGTCTTCAATGTATCAGCAAGGAGAACAGTTATAAATGGCTATCAGCATTCATTGCTGTCATATTTAACATGTACATGCTTTGAATCTCTTGTCTTTAAAAAACAAACAAACAAACAAAACACTAATAAATTCAGTCTCATCTACCAGAATGCTTTTAAACAGTCATTTATCTCCAAAGCCCTTTTTATTTAGTTTTTTTACCTTGTGGATGAGGCCAAACAAGTCATTATATATTCTATTCCTGATGGCAAACCCGAAGGCATTTGTAAGAACTTTCACATCTAAAGCTTGTAATAAACTACATGAATTATCAAATGTCAGTCACCCTGTTGACTCAAAATAGGAAATATAGAGAGCCACAGCTAGCTCTTGACTGCCTCACAGTTTTAAAAATATTCATTCTTAGAAAACTCTGTAATATGCGAGTTAAACATTACTTTCTCTACCATGACCTTCCTTTTCCTACTGCTGAGATGCAAGATGGCACAGGCAGCTGCAGCAGCCCTGAGACCTGCACTCAGTTAACAGCTGTTGACCTCTGGAATAGCCTTCCCCTTCCTATGAAATACAAAATACATATGACCACAGCCTAAAGACTAACATATTAAAGCAGATGAGATTTAACAAAATGACTCTGGATGCTCCATATCCTTTGGACTATTCTTATAAACTCAAGGAGTTCTCTAGAGGTCAACAGTGCTACATAAATGTATTCAAACACTGATAAACGCTTGTAGGACCAGGGCCGAAATTAAGTAGATTCTGCAGACCTCACTATCATCTAGGTTTACAGAAGATGATATATTTGACTTATGTTCCTTTTTCGTCATTATTATCTTGAATAGATTATTTATGTGCATGACCAGGCAGTCTGTGCTTTGTATGAATACCCACATTCACACACAGAGAGAAAAGGGGAAAAAAAAAAAAAAAAAATACATCTTTCTCCCACTGCAGTAGTTTGCCAGGGAGCAGAGAGAGATCTGCACAGCTTATCCAGGCAGTCAAAAGCCACAAATAACCAACAGAAAACCACGGAAGCAGTTTCTGAAGGACTTGTACACCAGGCTGTTATACAGAAGCTGTTTGTCACACTGTTACAAGCAAGTCAATTTGTAGAACTCAGAATCTTTTTGCAATCTATTTGAGATAAAAGAGAGAGGCTGAGCGAACCAGAAAATCCAAGCAGCACTGGTCAGCACTGACAACTCCTCAGTAGCCCAGCTAGCTGAATAGTTATATGGTGCTCTCCTACAGCAGACCCATACAGATAAAAGCCTGAGTACCCAGCTGCAAGAGCCATCTGCTCAGATAGTGGTATTTGGTACACAGATCCACTTGAAATAAATCTAGAGAAAGTGATATGAGAATATGCTGTATAAATAACACACACTTTGGTAGTCACTGTCTGCATACTTGCATGGAAGTTCCCATCTTGGCCAAAACCAGCCAAGACTGATGTAAGGTCTGCCATGGTTACCAACACAAGATGCTGCAGTTTGCAGAAAAGCACCAGATCTCTCCAGCTGTACCACTAATGTCCCTGCATGCTCTGTAAAAGGGGCAGGGTGAGGAGGCTCCAGTAGGTGAGCACCAGAGGACTGCATACAAGGGAAAGAACTTTCTCAGACATAGACCTTCTGACAAGCAGCACAGGCACAAATGCCTCAGGGCACCAATGCTGGTAAGTTACTCGGTGCCAGTCTCGGAGGAGTGAGGTTCAGTGGTGGTACCACTGTGCCTGCTTTCAACTCGCACAATGACAATGCTGTGTGGATGGACTGTGCAGATATCAAACATGCTTTGGTGTGGAATAGTCTCCTCTTTGCTCCAGTCTACAATCCTCTTCAGGGATCTTCAGCAACACTCAGCACTCCTGGCACAACAAGACAGTCAGACAGATACCCTAGGTTCCCCAACTATGGTCCATCACCTACCATGGCCAAGAGAAGACATCGTTCCTCCTCCATTTCCACCTTCATGAGCATGACCTGACACTGCTGAAGTCCTTTCCTGCAGTAGGAGATGTCCAGTGGAGAAACATCAAGAGGGTAACTATCTCACTTGGGAGCTTTCTTATAGCCCATTGGTCCCAAAACAAACTCTGGACTGCACCCTCTCTCACCGATCAGCTATCTCTTCCTAAAGAAAATGCTGGACCCAAGACCTGCTGGTAGGATTATTGGGAAGAGAAAGGTTCTGATGAGGGGCAGCGAGAAGGCAAAAGGGCATGTGGTGGCCTGTTTGGGAGAGAAGAGCTTGTGCATGTCCTGAAGGCACAAGTCTTCCCGATAAGCGTCCCCATGCTGGCTGTCTCTCCCGGTTGCACTGCACTTCAAACTTGTAGTGCCATTCAGATATCAAAGAGGCAGAGACAGAAGGTAAAAATCAATTAAATAACCCACAGTCTCAAGCCAGAGGCCACTTGGGGTAGGAGTTTTGTTACCCGAAACATTTAGCATGTTTGATTCTCATTTTAAACTTGGAATGGAAACTCAGAGCATTTTTTTTAGCCAAATTTTATCAGAATCTGCAAATCCACAGAAAAATAAAACAGGAATTTAAAGTCAAACTATCTGTTAATAAAACTAAGTACAACTTTAATTTCTTCCATTTCGGTAAACCCACAATTTGACATAGTCTCTGGTGTTACAAATTTAATCCAGAATAATCCCCTTTTTTCTATTCATTTTGATGAAGTTTTTGAGAGAGAATAAATCGATCTTTAAGAAAAAAGGAATCAAAATAAAACAATTTTTTTTAAAAAAAAGGTTAAGTGGCGCCTGACAGTCTACAATCTGTCAAGTTAAGCAAACAAGAAGGAGGGGAAAGCCTACCTTGTAAATAAGGCAATTACAAATCTAGTTTCTACAGTCTGGAATGAAGCCAGGATCTAAGTGCAAAGGATTGAGAAAAAAACCTGTTGTAAATTCCTTCAAGTGAAAGTCCCTATTTAAAAACCAGAAAATACCAGTTTTAGAAAGGTCATGAAGTCAAGGCATTTTTTTCAAAGCTCAACTCTAAATGTCAATTTGACTGCTCTTTGAAAGCAGAGACAGACACAACTGCACTTGAAGTGTAACCCTTACATTAGATAGAGAATAGCAATGATTAACAAGATGCTTTGCACTGAACTTCATGTAGGCATCCATAAAAAAAATTAAATGCCTACTCAGGCATCATAACCTAAACTATTGTGAAATATTATTGCACATTCTCAGTTTAAAGAAAAGAAAAGCAAGAGAAGTATCTCTCTCATACAGGCATAAAGTTGCAAGTTACACATGAGCTGCATCATTATAGCTTTTAGTTGAGCCTGGTTTTACTACCTTTCTAGGTAAGAGGAATGGCTGTGGCAACAGGCAACTGGCCACGTGCCTTGACCATAATTTAAAAGTCTCAGCTCTTTGACAAGGGTTGAATCAAAGGTGAACATGACTCTGAAAGATAAAGCTGACAAGTCCTGCAATTCCATCTCTGACAAATATTATAGACTAGTAGTTCACATTCAGGCAACATTAAAAAACGCATAGGTACATACATATACCCACAGACATACACATACATAAATGCACTCATATAAAGCTCAGGTAAATTCAACTGAAACTAGAAGCTGGACTGGAAGACTGAATTCACATTAAGTCTTTGCATTTTATTCATAAATGAAAGAGACTGTGGGTGTTGTGATGGTAAATTGGGGTGCTACATGGTGTTCACCATGAGGTAACCTGTTGCCTCTCCTGATTTTTAATAGAAGGTTAATTGAACTCCGGCACACTTCATTATAAACAAGTCTTGGAACTAAAAAGAAAAAGACATAATTTCATTAATGTATTCCCATAGTCCAAACATTCATCACTTCCATTGCCCAGATATACTGTCAAAGGTGATAAACACAGATCAATAACAATAGTCTGATATTCTGCTCCATTGCCTATCACAGAAGTACCTGATCCTGATTTTCAAGAGAAGCGAAAGCATGGGGTGCAACCACATGCAAGAACATGAAAGATCTGGCTCTGACTGTCCAAAGCCTTCCTGACCATGTGGGCATAACACACTACCTTAATCCTGGCCCTCCATTTATATTCACCTTACACGTAATGGCACACATATGCAAAAGTGACTATGAAGTAAATATAAAAAAGACCTAGCAACATTTGACACACATCTCCTATGTAACACCAGGAAGCCTTGTAACAAATGTTCCAGCCTCTAGCTGTTACTCCCAGTCAGGATGCTGGCAGACAACCCAAGAAGCATCCTGGCAGAAAAGCAATGGTAAATCCCAGAACAAAACTTCTACAGCATCATAGGACATGCAGGTATACTCAAACAACGACCAGCTAGCAAAGCTGCCACATTTCAGGCAGTGCATAGCTGAGCACCTCCAACATAGGAGTTGTACTGTGGCTCAAGCAGAGATGGAGGGACACAAAAATCTCATTTGTAGCTTTCTGCATACTTTGAAAAACAGAGATAATCAGTTATTGTTTTTTAGTTTATCTAATTGTTATTCTCTTGCATTGATACTTTACCATGTAATTATTCCTCCCCCCTGAAACACCCCACCAAAACCAAACAAAAATAAAACACAACGCCCTTAATCACAGGTTGTTCCCACTAATAAATTATCTATTTAATATGTTTATATAGGCTCTTTTCCACAGTGCAAGTCATGTTGAAATTGCCCTAATTAAAATATTTCCATTTATTTGCATGACTAATCAGTATTTATCAGTAACATGGCACTTTACATCTTCAAAGCACTTTAATTGCATATCAATGGATTAGCTGAAAACTTGCCCAAGAAAATATCTTGGAATCTGGTGCACAGACTGAGCTATTGCTTCCTAAAATAACTACTGCCTTTACATGTGCATTGAATCACAGTGAGGAGAATAGTGATAGGCCTGAAGAAACGTATGTGCTACCTATGGAAAGAATGAATAGTCCATAGAAGAGATAAAGGCAGCCAACCATACAATATTCAGTGATGACATGGAAAAACAGATGGCTCAGTCCTTTGAGTGGTAGAAAAGGCACAGTCTATCCCACTTTCCACCATGCTTTTTGTTAAAGAGAGCTGTCATACTCATGTACAAATGAAGTCACATCTCTAAAATTGCTTAAAACAGACTTGCCTCCTTTCACTTCCTCCTCTTTGGAGATTTCTACATGGAAAAATACTCAAGTCATCCAGCATCACTTTTTGTAGACTCTGGCCACTGATGACTTCCACTGTGTGGGAAATTAATTTCTCAGTACAATGCCATCACTGTGCCTCCCCCACAGAGCTCTTACCCCTGGGCTACCCATTGGTTGAAAGAAGATGAAGGTGGGTAGTTTTTGCTATACAGCTTGTTTTAGCAAGGAACTTATACATAGAAATAAGCTGCTTTCATAAGCACTGAGCTCCTCTGCTTGTCCACAAGTTATTTTACTTTTTAAAAACTAAGGATTGCAATAGGAAAAGGGAGGGTGAGTGTGGGTGAAAAGGGGTCTTTCAACTCTATCATATCAAAGGAAGCAATATAAAAGAGTACATTTTGTAGATCTGTTGCTTTGGTTTTCAAAGACTAAAATATACTTAAAGCTATCAATATGCTTTCCCCTGAAGATTCAGAAATGTATCACCACCCCTGGTACTTTTATTAAGTGGAAAACAACTGTAGCTCTTCTGATGTCCTGCAAGTGCCTCTACTGAAGGAGTGACAATGGTAATTGCAGAAGATGATTATTTTATTCTAGGTAACTAAAAAAATGCAAAAGTATTGATTTCGTATGTTGCTGCTCCCTGTCCTTTTTTGCTGTATGGTGCCACTAAACTGAATCTTCTCAGAGTCACTCAGTTGCTTTGGGCTTCTTTAAACCTCAAAACTTAACTATGGTTAAAGCTATTTGAAGTGCATACAGTGGCTTTTATCCAGAATAACCTAAAAGCCCTTGATGAACTCCACCAGGATGCAATTATACACAGCCTACTCACAACTCTGCAGATAAGGTTGGAAAGAGACATCAAGAGATCATTAAGTCTGTCCCTCCCAGCAGGATCAATTATACTTGGACTATATCTGACAGAGGCTGTCTAACCTGTTCTTAAATACATCAAATAATAGAGGTTCCACAACCTCCTTCAGCAGCCTAAGCCAGTGCTTAACTCTCCCTGACTTTCAGCTTTTCTACCAAACTTGAAGCTCCATGCTGTAACTTAAGCCTACTGTATAGGACAACTATAAAAATCTGTCATATAAGTTTCTTAAACAAATCTTTATCACGTTTGTTACAACATTCAGTCACCTCTTCTTAAGACTATGCAACATCATTATATTTAGTATTTCCTCAAAGGCCAATGTTTTCTAAGCAAAGAGTCCTATAAGAGGGCTGTTGTCCCCTCATTAGAACTATCTGTTGTTCAGGTTATGTGACAGGCGCTGCCAGTTCTTAAATGGCAGTCATCAAAAGGAATGGAAGTGCCCCTCCAGCAAAATCAACATAAGACTCTCTTGAAGAACCTGCTGAGAACAAGAGCCCTGACCTCTTTTCTGTTCTATGTTGGTTGGAAATACAAGCAACTTACCATGATTTCCCAGGCAGATTATTATTCATACAGACAGAGTTGTAGAGTTTGGTATAGAATCAAAAGCAGATTTGAATGTCTGCTGGTAGCGCTTCTCTTCAGCTTCAGCTTGCCACTGCACCAACAAGATGTAGGCAAAGCTTCTTTGCATTTCTTTTTCCATTCTGCTGCTCTTCCGGCATTTTTTTACTATAATATTACTATTTAGTACAAAAGTGTCTCAAGGTCAACTAAATCACCAACCCAGCATGCTCAAGAAGTTACAACTGTAAGATACATCTTGCTACCAAAAAAAAGTTATCATCTAAATAGATAAGACAGACTGTAATGAAGGGATAGAGCATAAAAAACAGTTAACTTCTTTGCCAATGTCAATGTAAACAAAATATCCCACAGAAAACTAGATATATCCTGTATTTGGAAAACTAAAGATGCTGCAGTTGCAGGATGTGTGTGGGAGTGTCTGCAAAACTACTGCTTCCCCCAACCCTATCAGCTGTGTGTCCCATTCCTTAGATAGTAGTTTTTACAGCATTAAACAGCCCTTTACTACTATTGAGCTTAGGTACATTAACATATAAAATAAATATTCCATTCACAACATAGCCAGTACAAGACATAAGTCAACTTAGCATTTTCTGGCTGGTGGCTGAGACATACTAAATCTCACAGTTCACCTCCTGATTTTCAGAGAGGAGCAGAGGACACAGAAGCCACCTAGTCTGAAGGATACCCAGCCCTACCACAACTCCTGTGCCCCCTCTATGAAGCAATGCCCGAAATACAATTTCTACTACGCAAATCATGCCTGAAAAGAGGATAAAACATTATTACTTTAAAATAAAAATACTATAGCCTATTTGTAATATATATTGCCTCTTCAATCCTCTGAACATAGTTTTAACTTACCACAAATCTAAAGATCTCTGAGGAAAATGGTTAAATTTGCACATATGAACCAAGAGGGCTCCCCCACCATGGAGACTCCTTCCCATCTTCCTTTTCTCCCCCCTCGCCACAAATAGAGGAAACGAGATCACCAGCTGCCTGCTGAGGAGAACAACCACTGAATAGTGTGCATCATTCAGATGGCTTGGATGATTCAGCTTTTCCACATGAACTTTACTGAAGTGGCACACAAATGGTGCTTTGTGCATTTCTGAATCAAAGTCATAATTAATAGTCTAAGTATATACCAACACAATTTATATTTGAAGAACAACTCCTCTTCTAAAATGTAGCAGTGTGTGCGTTACTTAAAATAGATCTAGTTCTCAAATCTCATAATTACATCTACTTGTGCTTCTATACTGCAGTATCTCTAGTCTTTAAAAATCCATTCTATATTGTTCACAAAGTTACATCAAACAGGGCAGTGAAAAGAGGATCTAGTGAAAAGCTCATCATTTTGAAAGCCACCTGATGTGACGTGCATTGGTTTTCGAGTGGGAGGTCTGTGAAGGAACAGAAAAGCCCGATGTTGCAAGCAGTCTGCTCTCCCACATACAATAGCACAATAAGCAGCAGCTTGGTTGTAAGTGTCCCAAAGTTACCTACAGCTATATTTTGAAAGTTCAAGATATTCTCATTGTCTAGAAACTTGTATAAGAATAACATAAGTTTCCAGACAGTAGCCTAAGAGAAGAAGAAAAAAAATTTAAAAACCACACACACAAACACAGACACATTTACTTGGTGTATTTTTGTTTTAGCACTGATCAAAGATGAAGAATCAGTGCCTGGTTTTACTTCTCCAATTTCCCTGTCCTCTTTCATTTGCTCAAATGTTCACTTGAATCCTCTTAATCAAGAAGGTCCTAGTTTCATTTCACTCCACTCTTGCAGCCATAAATCAGGAATGTCTCTAATAAACCAAACAGATTTGACACAACAAGTAAAAATAATAAGTAGAGCTAGTTCTGCCTTGGACAGAACCTCTTGCCAGACATGTCCTGTTTATTTTGCAGGAGAAATGCGTACTTATCCTAGAGAACAAAGGCAGCCCAAGCACATCAAACGTAGCACGGCCTTCTGCAAGCACATGAGTGTGACAACACAGAAACTGCCCAAGGTGCTCAGCAAGGGCTGTCAAACTGCAGCCATCCAGAAGAACACACAACTGTTGCTCAAGTTCAAGCGCAGCACTTGTGCCACCACAGGCCACCTCACTTAAGGTTGGGGGAAGACAGCAACAGATTGAATGGACTAGTCATCACAGGAAGTCAATCAAGACCTAGAGGAAAACAACAGAAATCTTGCCTGGCCTGGTGCTTTGATCAACAGAAGGAAGACTTTGGGGTCATCTAGTGTGTTTCTTTCCATTAGGGCATCACATGGGATTTTGTCTTAGGGGTGCAAGGTAGCCAAAAGAATCAAAAAGCAACTAGACAATCATGTTCTGGTAACATCTCTTCTTGTAATAGCTTTTGTTTGATTTTTGTTTTTTATAGCTGACTTTTTACTTCATTCTAAAATGTAGACATGTTATGTACATCCAACTCAAAGAGTCTGTATCAAACTAGTCAGGTTGGTGTAACTGTCACCTTGCAGCTCCTGCCCAGAGTTAATACTGCCAGACTCACTCACCCTTTTCAAGATGTGTCTAATCACATCTACCTATGTGAGCAGCAAGCACTGTGTGAGATCAGAAGGTGTCCAAAATCTTCCACATTTTGAAAACATGCCCAATACTTCATTGGAAACTAGATGAAAAAAAATCCACGTTTACAGGAGTGAGCTATGTGACATGCCATGTGCTTCAGTTACCAGGATTGGTTCAGGTTTTCTGAACTTCAAATTTGTGGTGACGGTTTTTTCATTCCCCACCATTTCTTGACAACAACAGGAGTACTTCTCAACATGAATTCCCATCACACTCCCCCTTTTTGGTCAACTACTGGGAAAATGAGTCACAATACTGAAACTCGAGCCTCTTACACATCCTGCTAGAGGCCTTATTCCCCACACAGAAACCATACCATCCCAAACACAACAGCAAACTCCAGTCAGCAGCAAGCCAAATGCATTTCTTGTGGCCAGGCTCAGTCATGTGTGAACTCCCACCCCTCAAGTGTCTGCCTCAGTGCTTCCTTTCACAGCATCTCCCAGACCACCCCAGCTTACTTGCCCACTTTGTTTTAATAAAGGCCTTTCTGCACAACATTAGATCAATCATGCCCATGCCATATGAGGAGCTCATATGCCACCAAATCTTTGTTTCTTAAATAACGGCTTCCTCGTATTACCTGTGCATTAACATTGTGTTATAGGACACATCACCCCTCCAAACTATCCCCATACTTCAACAGGAAAACAAACTTTGCGAATCCAAGTACAACAACTCATTTATCTTATCACATTAGCCTTTCAACCTAGTTTTTAATTTTCTAGTCCCAGATTTGTTTGTTACTCAAGTATATGCATAAGCTAGTTCTGACCTATAGCTCATTGGGACCAATCACAGCAACCAAGTGCAGGTTATTCACCACTGGACACCACACAGCTGATGCTGACCAGGTGTATGACCACATCAACCTCCCCTCTCTCCCTGCTAATGGGCAGCAAGTGTCACCTGGTCCCCAGCTCATAAAAAAGCCACAATGGAGGAGGGAAGAAATCCTCTAATTCCACCATGCCACAGCCAGAAGCTGTCAGTGCAGGTGCTGTTAAGTAAAAGTCCAGACCATCTCTCAAAAAAAGAAAGCCACAGACCAGCCTGCATGGTGGTAGGAGAAGGGACCACAGAGCTCACCAGTGGCCTGCTGCATTAACGGTTAATGCCTAGTCACATCAGCAACATCCCAGGCAAGCCTTCCAACTAGGAAAAAACTTGACATACTCAATCCTAAATGTTTGTACTTCCCGTCTTTGAGTTTATTACTTCTAAAAAACCCAACCAACCAAACAAACAAAAACAACCAACCCTGAACAATTACTTTTCTCATATGCAACCAAAAACTTTCACACTTTATTTTGAAAGCTGAATCAGAGGCCCATCACTCAGCACCTGAGTAGGAGGAAGAGAGGGACTGCTGCTTTAGCTGCTGGCAGGCAGGGAAGGGCAGGAGGCCTGTGTGGTGGGTCTGTGCCCATCTCTCCAACAGGACCTGGGAATCCAGAGTTACAAAACTCAGGCCTAGGGGAAATAGCAGACCTTTCCTTCCCTCTAGTGATAAGAAGCCTATGTGTTTGCAGCTAAAGGGCCAAGGGCTGCTTGGGGTGGTCCAAGGAGCTTCAAAGCAGAGTCTAAATCAACAGCTTACTAAACAGAGAGGAATTCTTACACAAGTCGAGAGCTTGAAAATACTGTCTTGCCGGCAGTGCTATTTTTACTGAAAAGCTCTAGCCAAAGTTATCTTGGACAACAAAACAAACTAGCTTATGCTATAAATATTAAAAGCTTTATAGCTGTTTGTTTGTACAAGAAATTCCTGGAAAGTCCCTTAGCCTTAATGTAGGGAAGGGAAGGTCACAGAGGAAGAAGGGAAAGGGAAATAATTCATTTTGGAGATCAGTGTTTTTTTTCTTATCCTACTCAATAAGCTATAGCAACTCACATCAACTTCCCACCAGAAACAAACAGTCAAGATCTGTGCCAGAAGACATTAAAACTTCTGCATGTTCAGTGGGACATTCAGTGGCCTTGGCGTAGACAGTCTCAGCTAGAGCTGTGTTATGCTTAAGAAAACCTTTATTATTATCATTCATTAAGTTATTATTCATAAGGTAGAAAAAAAAAGGTGGTTTTCCTGTGTTTTTGTTTGCTTTTTTACAGTTTACAGATAAAACTTCATGAACTATTTGTGACTACCTGGTATTATTAACATTTTCACTGAAAATATGCAAAGACTTCATTAGATGCCTTTGCACTATAAACAGCTAATGGGGGATGTTAAAGGGAAACATGTTACTAAGTAGGTCCACAAAACATGCCATTACTTGGAAAAGCCATTAAATACACATATTAGTTTAGACTCTGACATTTTCTGTTGCCCTCAGTAAATATTTCCCAAACAAAAAAGCCTCCAAGTGAGGGTCATGAGGGTCTGAGGCTCATTACCTGCAAAGGCACTCCCACGGTACATCAAAACATGTGGCAGTCAAGTGCCAGCAGCAAGCATAGCCCACTGTTTCATCAGGATCTCATCAAGTTTGCTCCAGATACCTTTCAACAGTTCCTATTCTGGCCCAGCTGTACTGAAGGAGGGCTACACTTAGGGGAGGAGGGAAACAAATAAAACAAAACAAAAAAAAAAACAAAACAAAACAAAAAAAATCACACCACCACAACTAACCCACTTTGCTGAAAGTGGCATTGTAAGTAGGGCTTGGTTGTCCTCTGATTGTTTGGCTACCACCTAGCTGCCAAATTGCTACCATGCATGGTGAACTTTCCTTCTCTACAGGGTCCAGGAAACAAACAAATTGCAATCACAGACTAACCCCAAAGATTCTCCCTGTTAAAGAGCACTGTCCAGCATTTGTTTCATGATTAATTCCTCTATCTCCACACTCAATTAACAAATTAGATAATCACCTAAGAATCACCTTTGCCCTCTCCCCCAAAAAAATATATTAGGTTAATTCTTCTAAGGGGGAAAGTCAGTGGCTTACATCATCCTGAAAAACTGAGGTGGCCACACAAGGAGGTTTAAAAAGGAATGTTTATATCTATTCCATGTCATGCTAAAACAAACACATTTCAGCCACTGGCAGGAACTGGAGGACACCCAAAGGTCTGGGGTTTTTTCCTCCACCAAATATGTAATCCTCTTTTTTTTTTTTTTCCTACTGGCAAAGTATGTGCAACAGACAACTCCTGCCTGTTTCATACCTAGTATGCATTTAAAAAATCCCAAGTCTAAGTGATATTAGCCCATCAATATTACTTTTAAATCTGACTTTCCACTTCTGGACGGAGTCCAGAGTAACCCAAACTACCTAAGCTTTTAGACCACTGCATGACGTCCTGTGGGAATGACACCATATCACCAGCAGTTACTGACTATCACAAAAAGCAGCAAATCTGGTGGTTACACACTTGCCAGAGAGCTAGGTTTGCACTGTGCTGATGACAGGATAAAGAAGGGTTACTATTTTAAACTGATGGAGCAGCAGCAGCGTAGGCAGTAGAATTTGGCAAAATTATATATTGACAGCAGCTCTTGATCGCTTTTATCATGCATCTTACAGCTCAAGTGCCATGCATGGACCTATATATAAGTACTGTGACTACCCTTGTTTCATATTCCAGCACCACACAAAAGTAGCAGTAGAAACAAATGGGCATGTAGCACTTACGTGGGTTGTTTTCTCTGTGGTTACTGCTACACAGCTGAAACAGTGTTCAACACACAGACCCATACATTCAGCTTAGCCCAGCCCCTCTGAATCCCTTTGAAATGCTCTTTCTACATTTTAATTTAAGTCAATGGCTTTCTTGAGAGCTCTTGTCGATTATAAAACCTTACAGCTTGCAAGATGACAAAAGCATTTCTATGTGATGACCAGAGTACATGCTCCATTAGCACAGCACATGCAAATGAAAACACAGACCAAAGAGAAGAAAGAAGCTTCAGTTGTATAGCAGGAAAAAATCAGTTTACTCCAAAAGACGCAACACTTCTTTCCAATTGGGCATGACCATTTCTAACTCACTCCCTGATGTGATGCACTAGGATGTACAGTGGAATATGTCGGTAAGTACAGAAACCACAAGCACAAGCCAGCACTCACCCTCCTCCAATATACCAATACTGCTGGCAAAGGCAGTTCAGAGAAAGCAAATCTTGCTGCCCAGATCATGCATAAGAGATTCCAAATATTGACTGATTGATTAACGCAGGAAAGCCCCAGAGGAAGTAAAACCTGCAGGAAATATTTGAGCTGAGGCTATGAGCAAGGTCCAAATTAGAGCCTGATGAGACATTTAACTTGGTCTATTCAGGATGCGACCACAGGTATAGAGCAAGTTGGGAAGATTGCCTGTTGGCAATGTAATAAAAACAGGACATAAGACTTGGATCAAAAAAAAAAAAAAATTTTGCAAAAAGAAAATTCTTTATCCTCTCCAACATTAAAGTCAGTCTTCACCATCTGTTTCCTGGTTTGGCTAAGTTTTAGATATTTTATTTTCCCCTCCTCTTTCTGGTCAATGAGCACCCAGCTTACGAAGTGTGTTGTTTTTAGAACAAGCCCTCCTTAGGAGGAAGAAAAGGTTATCATTTCATTGATTAGTACAAAATTAGTATGATTCTCACAGTACTATGTCCACCTCTTTTGGTCATCCAGAATTCAAACTGATTAATTTCATTATCCATAATATTAGAGGAAAAACATTGTTTGAAAAATTGCCCTGAACTCTGTCTCTACAAGCCATTAGTATTCATTTTTATACAGTATTTCCTCTTGTACTTTACCATCTAGAATAGTATTTTCTTGCAATGCTTATGTAAGGGAATACCCAGGGTATTGGCTTGCAAATACTCTACAGACTAAAACAGAAGCTTGCTCGGCATTTCTGAAGTGCACGTTCCCCGAAACCTTACTATACGTATATTCAGGAGTACCAAATATTATTTTTCTTCCTTTTTTGTGTTTTACAATCCTTTTCCAATTAACTGTGTTGTTTTGCCACCATGGCAGTGTATTCAGAGCACTGTAAAGTACTATACCCGCAGGTTACCTGGATAAATATTGTACTCATTAGGGAAGTCAACCTAGGCACAGTTTTTGATATAACAGATACATGTACCTTCAATACCAAGAGATGAGCCAAGTTTCCACATAATAGCAGCTTCTAACTTGTTACCTACATTTTTCTCAGGTTGAGACAAAGATATTGCCTGTGATTTATTCCTATATCTGCAGGTCTTTTTTTTTTTTTTTTTTTTAAACTCCCAAATTAGAGAGCACCCTCCATATTCATCATACACAACAAGAAGTTAAGCTATCAACATATTTCAAATTTAACGTCTTGGACAAAGAAAGTGCACTAGTCTTTGAGAGTACAGGCTTTTCAGACGTTTCCCCTTGCTTTTCAATTAAAATTGTACAAAGAGGAAGAGCAGAAGAGGCAGGTAGGAGAAATTATTTCATAAACACAGGACAGATTTCACCCTCTCTGAATGAGATTAACATGCAAAAGGAATGATCTGGAAAAGTTGACTTTTTAACACTTCTCTGTACACTAGAACTTATAACAGGAGCCGTTACTGTAAAGAAGAAAAATAACCACACTTGGCAATATTGTGACATGCACTGCTATGGGTTTTTCTTGCATTTTAAATCTTTCTCCCAAAATAACAGCAGCATTTCTCCCAAATGATAACAATAGCAGTAAATGATCTGTGCCATGTTGCTATTTGCTAAACATCAGCTGGCTAATATTGCATATTGTGCACAGACACAGAGAAAGCTGAGGGTTTTAATCTCTATTCTTTCCCAGGGAAGAGAGGTCACATAGAGAAGCATATCATGTGAAGTCCAAATGCTTTCCATAGAACAGTGTAACAGCTGCTCTTACAGATCTGCTTTCTACCAGTTCCTTGCAACTTCATTTTATTTCTCTTCCTACGCTTGTACTTCTGTTTTCCCCCTCATTTGGTCTTCATGCAGTGAGGAACTTCAACATTTCTTTGAAACAAAATATAGGACTTTATTAGCTGTCCCTAGACACCTGTAGCAGCATATTCAACCAATTGCATTATCATCCACTGACAACTGCACACTTGCTCTCTACACAACACCAAAACCACCTCCTGTTCATAGCCTATTTCCCCCATCTACTCCTTCAGTTCTCCGGGAAAGATCTTTCTAGTATTATTAACATTTTGTGGCAAATATAAAGAAAAGGCAATAAGAGCAACATGCTTCTTCCTTTGGTAAAGAAATGATTTTGACATTGTACCTATCTGAGCCCCAAAACACCCTTGCCTAGTGGTCACCTCTCAGTCACATACAACCACTCCACATCGTAAAAGGCTCCATGGGATGGAACAGAGCAGCTTGGATGTGACATACTCATAGGCAAAGCAGCTGCCAGAATGTCCTTGAAGAGCTAAGAGATGTTCCTTCTGCTAGTGTTGGCCCTATTGATTAATACTGATCAGAGGAGGGGCTAGGGAACAGTAGTTTTCCCTTGAAATACCAGGGCTGCAGGTAGCTATGGACCTCTAGTCTTTCCTGAGTTCTTCGGACCTCCTCCCCTCTTCACGTAGGAAAGGAGGGGACTGTTACTTCCCCTTGAAGTTGACATCATTTACATGCATGTTTCCCACAGATATTCTCTTCAACTCCTTCCTTTCTTTTAGGACAAACGACAAAATGGGTCTATTAAAACTCACTTCCACTTTGAATCAAGATTTCTAGAGTGAATGATACAGTCCAACAACAGTTGACAAAATTTCCATTAGAGGAGAATCTTGCAGCCAATACGTTAACAGCTACCCTAGTGTAGCAAGATCAGACCAGGTCTTTAAAAAGATGCAGATGTTCGGAAGAAATTCAAGTTACATATATCAGAGAGCTATACAGGCAAAGGAAAAAGGCTCTTGTGTTTAATTCACCTTACTAAGTGCTTAAAGTTACAGCCACCTATTTTGTTGTACTTAAGTTTTCTTGATACATTTGTTTTTTTGTAATCCAGCATAGAAAGCATAGAAAGCTGTAAACTTCTGGTTTAGGAATATTAGAAAGAACAGAGTCTGCTCCCATAAGTCTTTCTACTGCATTTGCCTCCTCATGTTTCAAAAACCTGAGATATGGCCACATTTTAATTCAGTGTGTTAAACTGCCTGTTCCTCTAACTGAAGTCACCACATTAAAAAGTCATGAGAGGTAGAGGGGAGGAGGAAGGGTACTTGTGTCCAATATCTACAATTCATGCCACAACCTAAAATAGCCTATTAATTACTTCTCAGAACAGCTATTGAAGCTTTTCTATCTGATAATCAGAGAATGAAGAGGAGAAAAAGGAGAAAAAAAAAAAAAAAAAACCAAACCAAAACCTCCACTGAGGCAAATAAAATGCCAGCTTCCCAGAGAAACTCCTGTATGCCATATATTAAATAAAAAGGTTTGCAGTATAGTGAGCAGTAAGCAGTACTTGCAGACAAGAATATCAAGAAGCCAAGGTAGCATACCAGAGTACATGGTAAGTTGACAGCAGTAAGGATATGGCTTTTGCAACAAAAACAGGCATATCATGTTCTGCTACGTTTATTCTGTATACATACACTCCGATGGCCAAAAGTCCATCAACAATGATGGATAAAGCACAAGGGGGAAAAAAATCCCAACATTATTTGCCTTCTTGATTGAGAAACCATGCATGACTGTTTTCAATGGTCTTGGCTAATTTACAATGGAAACTCAACTCCATTAAACAAAGTATTGCCAGCAGATTGAGTAGAGGGAAAGGATAACCTTTCTCAGCACACATGGGGCCACATCTGGGGTACTGTGTCCAGTTCTGGGCTCACCAGTATGAGAGAGATATGGAGAGAATTCAAGAAAGGGACACTCAGATGATGAAAGGACTGGAGCACCTCTCCTGTGAGGAGAGGCTGAGAGAGCTGGTTCTCTTCAGCCTGGAGAACAGAAGGCTCAGGGGGATCTTATCAATGTGTATAAATACCTGAAAGGAGAAAGCAAAGATGATGGAGCCAGGCTCCTTTCAGTGTTCGCCAGAGACAGGACCAGAGGTGAGAGGCACAAACTGAAACACAGGAGGTTCCCTCTGAAAAGTGAAAACCACTTTTTTTACTGTCAGGGTGACCAACCACTGGCAGATGTTGCCCAGGGAGGTTGCAGAGCCTCCATTCTTGGAGATATTCAAAAGCTGTCTGGATGTGGTCCTGAACAACCACCTCTAGGTGGGCCTGCCTGAGCAGTGGTTTGGACAACATGATCTCCAGAGGTCCCTTCCAACCTCAACCATGTGATTCTGAGAAACTACAATACCACTTCTGTTAATTTCCAGAAAAGAACCTCTGTTTCCCCTGTTCGTAAGAGTCAGGCAATTCTCTCCCTGGACAATCAACTGTTGGATATCCTTATGATTGACTGACAAACGGTCAAATTCAGTACCTTAATTCAGCATGGTTAGGACACTGGAACATGGAGAGGATGAACTTGAAAGGACATTAGTTAGTTGGGTTTGTTTCGTTGTCGGTGTTTTTCAGTGGTGAAGGGAGAATTAGCTTGTATTTTGGCAACAAGACCAATTTTGAAAGTGTCACTGCCTAAATGCTTATAAATTCCTCTTTCTTCATAGCTGCGGTGATTTCAATCTACTTGTTAAATTATGGCAAACTTATTTCACTACTCATAGATCAAACTGCAAGAGAACCTAGCCAAATGAAGTGAGAAAACTTTTCAGTGTCTTAAAAATGTGCCTGGGTACAACTCAAAGAAACCGAGTGCACCTATAGATCTTCCACATCAATATGCATGAATGCATAAACCAAAGTGCATCCCCACCATTCACTTTTTAAACCATGGAAAACAGTACATTAAAGATAAGCGGAAATTCTATTATAAAGCCTTGTTAAGACAACGTCTCTGACTTTAAATAAAAGATATTGAAGTACATTAAATTAAAACAGTTCAGTCAATTTGGGGCTGGACTATACACTACAACACTGCATGCAACATGACAATTTCAGCCCTTTCCTCAGAGGCAGGACCAAACTCATGGAGGATTCAATTGCACTGCAGCTGTGTTTGGCCACATCTCTACTATAGGCTACTGTCTTTGCAGGGTAGAGAAGTGTGTCACAAGACAGGCAAATTATATTCTGCATTGATCAAAAAAGTCCAAACCAGCCCCCACCTAAATCACCAGTGAGTCAGAATCAAACATAATTAATTGAAAACTGAATTTAACACCCTGTGTCTCTGCAGGGTTGTACCACAACTTCACTAACTTGTTGCAGCAGAATGGTCACACTTTCACAAGCCAGAAACACAGTATGGTTTTAACACTGATGTTACCACATACAATTCCTCCCCCATCCAAAATGCTAACGGACATTTAACTTCCCTCTTTCTCCACCAATTATTAAATAGAAATTCTTCTCTTCTTCAGCAAGACCAAAGGCCCAAAGGCTGTTGGCAATGCATCTTTTACAAAAATAGTTAGTCTTACAATTAGTGAGGAGTAAAAAAGACTTGCTTTGTCTTTGCATTTGACTAATCTGTGCCAAGTACTGCAGACAGGAAGGTACAAACTATATCTGTTTAAGTGAAAAAAATATATACAACTATATTTAACATTTAAATTACTTTAAACACAACTGTTTGCATACTAACAATCTTATGTACATTCAGGTTTAAACAATACCTCTTTAATATCCTCCTCTTTTGTTAAACAAGTTTTATTTTCCTCCCAAAATACCCAATGCTACTTTAAAATTCTGGAGGTGGAAAAATTTGAGCTATATAGAAAATAGCAAGACGTCTTACAATTGTAATGTATCATAGCACATTTTTCTCATAAAAACAATACATCATTCAAAAACTGAACCACTGTCAAAATTCTCATTAGTCCAAGAGGACTGTCTTTAACAGCCTACTTTGGTTAACAGCAAATCATTCTTAAACAATTAAGGAAAAATATATATTCTTTTACCACCTCTACAGATGCATCTCCTTGGCATGTTGTAGCAATCCATATCTCTTTATGGATGAACACCACAGCTGTTCAACGCTCTTTATTGGTACTGTGATTTCAATAAAATGGATTCTATAGCAGGTTGGATTGATTTATAATTAAATTGGTCCAACTTATTAAGATCTCTGAGTAAGAGAACTCTCTTTCTAAGGCTTCCTAAGATCTGTGGATATCAGAAAAAGAATGGTAATGCTAGTACTTCTTTCTCACAAGCTTGATCTCATGCAGCACTTGCAACAGCTTCACTAATTTGCATGAAACTGCCTTTTCCCTGCTTACCTTTCCTGGTCAGGAGAGCAGCACAACTTTTGCTGAACTCTACGTACTCTGACACCCGTCAGACGCACCAGCCTCTGAGCATTCAGACAAATGAAGTGCCCCTTTACAGTAACATAATGATTTCCTCTGAGTCATTTTGTGTATTTCAGGTCACATGTGGCCTCTATATCACTGAAATTTTGCTCGTTTCCAGGGTAATAAATGCCCTCAGCTTTTGGCCAGGAAGAGGAACTTAACCTTTATCTTTCCTCCCTCCTTGTGCCATGAAACCCTCTGATCCATCAAAAAAGAAAAAAAATCACAAACAAAAAGGCAAAAGTGTAAGATTCTCCAGGAAAAGAACACTGCATTAGTCACTATGCATCAGTTAAACCGAAAAGTAGAGAAGTCTGACCGATGAGCAAAGGCACTTGGTAACAGTCCTGTGAACAACAGTCAATGAGTCAACAATTTGAGTCTCGTGATCCAGCTGACCAGCAGCGAGGGCTCTGCAGAGGAAGATTTTGTGGACGATGTAACAGAGGATTTTTTAGCACCCTCTTCTTGAAAAGGAATTGTTGCACTGTTGTGGAGGTCTGTATTCATAAAACACCTGCTGCCTCGAATATAATCTGTTCCCCTCACTAAGTGCTTCTCAGACACTGGTCTTGAGAGGGGGTGTTGTGTGGTGGGGTTTTCTTCAATGACTGGGGGTATCCTTTCATTACTGAAGTACCTGCAGAGGACTTCTTCACCTGTGTGAACAAGAGAAAAAAAACCAAAATTATTGCTGACTACAAAACCTTCCTTTAACATTTTCTATTTTTATTTAAAAATTTCTGGTTATATTTCAAATTACCCAGATTTTGGTACCTTTCAAAACACACATGGACACAAGCAGTTGTCGATAGACCTATGGCTTTTTGCATCTTTAATTTTTTTTAAGCAACACACAGAACAACGAAAGAAATTCACACACAGATATTGTTTGACTGTTAAAGTCCAGATTCACACACATCAAAACTGCTACTACAGATGACCTTCATGCAAATCCTTCTCATAACATGTGTCATTCAAGATGCTGATAGACCAGAATTGAATCTGCATTTAGCTGAATATAACTCAAGACTAACTTAAAAGCTACAAATATTACATTGGACAACAGAAATTAATTTTGCAGCTAAAAATGTAAGCACTTCCCTGGTTTTGACTATCGATTTGTGATATTTTCTCTGGTTTTACTCCTCCCTAGACACATAGTCATGGCTGCTGCTAGAGATGTCCATCATACTGGGCTAGGCAGGTCTTTGTTCTGACCCAAAACAGCTTACACACAAGCCTGCAGCACTTAAGTACATTTCAAGTGTTAAAAAAGTCAACACAAAACGAAACAAAAAAACATGCATGCAAAAAACAGCCCTGCCACCTGGTGATCATTCTGTTAGACTTGTTACTTAGCCTGTTTCTGATATCCCTCCAGGTTGCTGTTTCTTGTTATCAGCTTCTATATTTGCATTAATAGAATTGACCTTATATTTTCCTATCAGCTTTCAGAGCTGATTTCAAGAATAAATTACTCATCCTTTCCTATTTTTCACCTTAATAGGACTCAGTCTCTTTCAGATGCAAAAGGGGAGAAGAAGAGAAGCTCGGTGAGGGAAGAAAAAAAAAAATACCTAATTTAATGCCCAACATTATCAGCTCGTGTCTTTCTCCCATTCTGTGACATCCACAGAATAAGGGGTGTTTCAAAAAGATGGACCTAATCTGTAATTGCAGTGCAGCGCAAATTGCATCCATCTTTTTGAAATACATTGTATATTGTTTTCTAACAGCATTCACGAAAAAAGCAACTCCTAAAAGGCCCTACATTTTACTTTTGAGAACAAGCTTGCTTCTACAATAGCCTACCACAGTGAGCTAAACAAACAGATATCCAAAAAAGAAGTTTTATAATCAATACTACATGCATAAGAAAGGGAAGTATTGGTGTGTAAAAGCAAAATAGTAAACTTGTGCTATAAGAGACAAGTACAGATCCGCCCTACTTTTAATACTCACAAGAATTCTAGGATTGAACAACAGAAGTTGGAGCCCTACCACTGAATGGCCTCACAAATTTCACAACTACCATCTGGCATTCCTGCTACAACCAACAATCATCATCTTGGATCAGTTCAGCAACACAAAAACATTTATTCTTCATTCCTAATTCAGGCACATCCTCTTCACACCAATTAAATTTTGGAGAGGAAAGGAAGAGAAAAAGGGACAAGATCTAGAACCTTGCCTTTTCTCCCTGATGCTCGTGGCCTAGAGAAGGGTTCTGCAGCTCCTATCCAGCTCCCATCAGCAGGCATTGACAAAGGACGAGGTTTTCCTAAAGGCAATAGAGAAGGTTATGAGGAATTACATTAAGTTTAGGAAACCAATTTTTAGACTGATATTTTTCTCAGTTACACAAAAGGAGAGGTACAGCAATAAGCAGTTAAAATTGCAGAAAAAAAAAATAGTTCTAACTACTTCCACTGGTGAAATATAAGAAAGCAATGTGTCAAAATCGAATAGTCACACTCTTGCTCATTTACAGCAGCGGTGGACATAATGACCTAAAGCTATAACCAAGACATGCAAGGAAATTGTCAAACATGGCAGCAGAGCCCAGTTGAACAACATTTACTAAAGAAATAACAGCATTTAAGTGAAATTATTTCAGATATGGAATTATATTCACAATTTTTTACGAACTACCCATAATATCCATTAAGTCCAACAAGCACTTTTCTAACAAATTATTCCAAACTGACCAAAGTGTTTATCATAACAGCAGCAATGAAATAGGAATTAACTCACCATAAGACTGTGTTTTTTCCCTCATCTTGGCTGGTAGGATATTTGCTTCCATGGGATACCCAGGCAACCGATCCGAATCGGCAATAGTAAACCTTCGCCTTCGACTCTCCTGATCCAGAAAAGAATTGGGAGACTCGGCACCCTTGGACCCAGGTAGGGGCTGACTGGATTTGTTGCCTCCTCCATATACAAAACTCGCTTTTTCATCTCTGAAAGGACATTTCACTTCAGTTAGTAGCTTAAAAGAGGTTCACACTAGACATGAGTAGGTTTGAAAGATACTTCTAGCCCCCAGTCACGCTCCTGACAACTAGCATTGTGCTGTAGTCAAGCAGAAAAAAAACACAAGTCAGGTGATAGAAGACTTCATTATAAACATATTTACAAAGGAGAAAAGAAAGCTAACTCCCTCATGTTAATTCACTTTTAATCAGCCATTAATTTAACATAGAGAGAAGTTTAGAGGTACCAGCCCAGAAAAAGCTTTTGAGAAATAAGACTTTCCTGCCTTGAGGGTATCAAAGCTCCTGATTCACTGTCTGTTCATTACACAGTTGTGACAGAGGAGTGCATGCAAAGATTTATCCACCTCTGTGTAATGGCAACACCTATTGCCTCCATTTAAAGGACTATGCCTCTTGGTCATTCCCAATGCACAATAACTGCCACTGGATATTCACCATTTTCTCTCTATATATAAAAGTGAGACCTCCTTGAGAGCTTCAGTAAAAAAAAACAAAAATCATTGTGTATATACATAGAATTTTGAACAATTTCTGAAGAAACTCCCTTTCCCAGAGTAACCCTTCATTCCAAAGGCCAGAAACAGACATTTTTAGAACCAGTCCTTGTGAGTACTTTTGGAAGAAGAGCTACTCTCCAAGTCAGGATTTCTCTGAGTTTTTTTCCCCCTGCTTCGCTGTACATGCTACAATCTTAGTACATGAAGTGATCATCAGACAAGTCAGGCATAAAAATACACAGGTGACTGTCTAAGCACATACGTACCCCCACATTCACAACAGCCTCCTGGACAGCACACACCACCTTTTTCAGCTATCAAGAACAATTCTAGAACTCACTGAATAGCAGGGAGCTATTTATGGAGATTCTGGGGGAAAAAACGGTACAGAAGTGTTACATCACAACCATGTGTACCCAGAGAGCTCTCCTACAACACCACCATGTGGAAGGAAAACAGCCACTCTGCTCTGCCTTGCCAGTGGGACCAGAAAAGGTCTATACCAGGAAGGGAAGAGAACAGGATGCTGAGGGGGGAAGAAATGACCACACAAAAGTATTACAGTTTCAAGAGAAGAACAAAACAGGCAGAGATGAAATTAAATAGCCAAACAGAAGGTAAGAGAAATGCCTTTTCTCTTCTTGCTGGGTACCACAGCTTTCCACATTTGCTTTCTTGAAAAGTCAAGAAGCCTTCCCCTTTCCACACATCATCCAGGGCAAGTTTTACAGCTCACATTGCTACTTCCTTCCCTGTCAACAGGGATTCAAGTCTAAAGGCATCTGAAGCCAGATATCATTTTCTGACTCTTTAGAAAGGAGATAAACAAACTGAGCTCATGCACATAGTTGACCGATGTGCTTGATACATAAAAATTTAAGGAAAAGACCAAGACATTATAAACTCTGCTGTTAAATACGCATTCGTGTTTTTATGACACAAAATTTGACTGATTTTTTTTTTTTTTTTTTTTTTTAAGAATTGAGTACACATAAACATGAAAAACAGGGAGACAATAGGTGAAGGTGGATCCAACTTCAGGTAAAGAGACCCCACATTGAAGAAATTCTCTCCCTTCAGCCTAGTACTGCCCTGAAGACTGCAGTTCACACCTCTGTCTCTGTATCAGACCTTACATGACAGGAGCCAAGCTCTCCTCCTATAAGAGTCCTGTGGTAAAAAGGTCAGAGTTTCTGTGCTGGGCTATCTACATGTAACCTGAAGTGTCAAGAGAGGACAGGAAGTACGCCCCACATCCCTCACCTTCTTTTGTGTACACTGGTCTGCATTTTATAGCTTAAACTGCAGGGAAAAAAATAAAGTCGAATGACTTGACTCTCCCTTCCCCTCATTGGGAACATTCCTGTTTGTACAACTTCCAAGTTTAACAATTTAAAACAAGTTTTTTTTCCTATCCTAACTCCCACAGCAGTAACTTAACTCACTACACAAAAAAACACCAACAAAAAAAAAAAGTGGAAAAAGTTACAGACAAAAATTACTTCTTGCTACATGCAGTTGGATTTAAACAAAATCAAAAACATAACCCCAGAACAAAATCACGGATGACATCCGTTCATGCTTTGGGAACAACTCTGATGTATGCGGCACACAGTTTTCTAATAGCATCTATTATGATCCTGATAATTTATGCATTTAAGCATAAGATTAAGCAAACCTATGCATTTAAGCAACTAGAATAAAGTCTGCAAGATCTACAATTTCCTCAAGTTAATTTGCACAGAGCTTTAACAGAAAACCAGCTCAGAAACAGGCATAATAAAGGAGATTTTGTTCACTAGTGCATGTTTATTCACATACCGAGGGGAATACGGAACAGCTGGTGGAGGTGGTATGTACAGATCCAAAATGGCCGGCTTCTCTTTTTTCAGTGAGGTATCCATGGTGCTTTCTGGGGACTGGGTTGAAGTTGGCAAAGGGCTGGTCTGAAATGTTAGATAGCTGTCAAACATCTGAGCACTGATTTATCATTCACAAAAAAAAAAAAAATTAATAGTCAGTAGTACCATATCATCCCCTAGTGAATGACTATTTGTATAGTTAATAAATATATTAAAAACTCTTAGCATATATATTTTTCTCGACCTCCAGTTTTGGCTAGCTTTGCAGTTCCTCCCACAGAAATCCTATCACAGGTAATGTATTGCTCAAGAATATTTTGCTCTTTCAAGTTTTATTTTTACTGCAAATTCCATAGACAGAAAACACAACAGAGACAAAACCCCTTTCTTCTATTTTCAGATCCATTAAAAGAATACAATTTGTTAAATACAGATATGATCTGCAAGACTCACAAAGCCAGCTCACGCTACCCTTATTCCATACAGTCCAATGCCTGGGGCATGGGCACAGGCAGGAATATGGTTAAGTTCACCACAGATTGCATCAAGTGATATAACTAGGGTAAGGGAAGCAAAGCAAAAATATATTTGGTATTGCTCATCTAAGCAAGTCTGTCATTTTGCTTTTTATGTCTCAATTCTATTTGCCCAGAGTCTTGCCAGGCTCCTGTCTGCTTGTAGGAGAGCAAAAGTTTGAAGGACCCTTTCACCTCTGTCAGGCAAGAAGACAGCACTCTCCCCATTTTGCTAAGTACGTGCCCAGGCTTTTCCACTGGTCACTCAGCTAGTGGAACCCCTGCACAAGCATCTGCCTTTTACCAGTCTGTACCTGTTGGAGGCCAGAACTGTTAACTGGCTTCTCCAACCACCCATTCCCCCAAGGAAATGCTGCTTGGCACAGACTATTATATATCCCAGCCCACCTCAACTCTTCTTATCAGTATAACAGCTTTTGGTAGCTCTAAAAAACTTAGAGTGCTGGGGTGGCGGTGTGGGGGGTGTTTGCTTGTGTTATTTGTTTGTCTGCTTATTGTTTGGGGTTTTGTTTGTTTGTTTTGTTTGTTTTCCTTTGGGTCTGATTAGCCAAGAGGCACGATGCCACAAAAACAGAATACACACATTGGTGAAAGGATGAGAAAAGAGTCAAGTGTGCATCCTCTGCCAAGTTCAAGAGAAATCTCATAGAATCATAGTCAAAGAATGTTCCGAGTTGGAAGGGACCCACAATGATCACTGAGTCCAACTCCTGTCCCTGCACAGGACAACCCCAAAATCCACACCATGCATCTGAAGGCTTCTTTAATTGCTTCTTGAACACTGTCAGGCTTGGAGCCATGACTACCTCCCCAGGGAGCCTGTTCCAGTGCTCCGCCACCCTTTGGGTGAAGAACCTTTTCCTAATGTCCAACCTAAACCTCCCCTGGCACATCTTCCTGCCATTCCCTCGGCTACTAAATCTGCCTGCATCAAGACTTCAGATAACGACTGGCATTTCACAGGCTGATAAGTTACCTTCACAGCTATGTAGGGAAGTCTGTGCAGGAATAGGAATGGGAACTGACTGATTTTCTTTATTCCAGGTTATCAATTTAGATAAATTCGGTTATTTTCCCCTGTAAGCAGTAAGCCTTAAGCTTCCTAATACAACAAGCCATTCTCAAAATAGTTAAAGTGTTATTAATGTCACTTTCCCTGTCTGCTTATTACCCGGTGTGTGAATAGCTCAACAACCAATCTTATTTAAACAAGCAGTTTAAACAACTTATTGAAAAACACCCTTTCCCACCCTTCACCAGACTAAGAGGACAAATACATGGAATAATCTAAGTTATTTCAGCAAAAACCTATTACTCTGCTAAACAGAGGAAGTATTTATTACTCTGTGCTGATGAATTCCATACATATCAGCAGTTTCAGCAGTTTTGCCTCAGATAAGTTCTCCCAGTGGCACGCTGACTGATTAAAAGGCTCAGCACACCTAGTCCTTTTGTGTATGAAGTGGGCGTTATCTGAGTTTCTTAAATTAAAAAAAAAAAAACAAACCACCACACACACACCCCACACCAAAACCAAGAACATTTTCCCTTTTATCTAGCAATCAGAAGAGGACAGCCATGTCACCTAAACTTCCTTGACCTCTACTTAAACATAAGTGCCTGGGAGAATTTCTGGTATTTCTCTTTTTCAAGTTGCAACCAAGGCATTCCCATCTCGACAGTACAGTTGAGCCGGCAGCCTCTCACCTGCACCAAGGGTGGTTTCCAACGCAGGTTCTTCAGTGGAGCGGGCGTGAAATGGAAAGAGCCAGTAGGACGTTTCTTAAGAAGCAGCCTAACGCCAGCAGGATTCTCTCGCAACTTTGCCACCAGGTTTTTTAATTGCCATCCAACCTGGAAGAGAATAAACTTTTTTTTTTTTTTTTTCCCCCCAGTGTTGCCTTTCTTAAAGCAAACAAATGAGAAAAAACCAAATGCTCCAAGTCAAACTGTCTGTTTTAACATGAACCTAAAAAGAGGGAAAAGAGATACAAAAAAAGCCAGAATGAAGAAAAAAATTGGAAAGTTCCTTCTTTGGAAGGATCTTCTTTTTGTTGTTTCAAATAAAAACCTCCACTTAAGCTGCAAATTAAACACTGAGATACCAAGCAATGTTCTTTATACCTCACCTCTGGTCCTAGAAGGATACATGGATGTGCTCAAATTGAGCAACACAGGTATTCAGAGAGAATTAATTTTGTCATGTTTCTTTCTCACATTAAAATTACTTACCTGTAATAAGCAAAACTGTAATAATTTTATCTAAGCTCCCAGATGCAAATAATTTGACAAATATTTGGGTATTTTTAAAGCTGTTTTATCTGCATTCCAGTAGGTTGTAACAAGGCATTTTATAACAGGCCTTAAATGTAACAAAATATTTTAATATGCATACAGCATTTAAACACAAAATTATGCATATTTGTTTTATCCAAGTATTGCAAAGAATTAATTTTAAGTCCAAGTAAAATTTGTCTTGAAAACAAAATGTTGAAAAGCCTCAAAGATTTCAACAGGAAAACACCAGAACCATCCCCTGTCTCCCTCCCATGCCCCATCCACTCAGAACCCTTGAGGAGGGAGTTTTGGAAAGCAATCAGAAGGGAAAGTTGGTAAAGCTGTTTGTTACTGACCACAGTCTGACGATTGACTTGGATCACTTCATCACCAGCATGAATCTTTTGAGATCGATCAGCAGGGGACTACAAAGAAGAAAACAAGAGGTACATGCTTCAGAAGATTTCCTTCCCTCCCATAACAAACATCACCAAGCTCATTCAAAGGTTGTATCTATAATGAAGAGCATTGCTGAAAATTTTCACACAGCCAGATCGCACATTACATCCACTCAAAACTTGAAAATGCAAATGAATTCAACTTATGATTGATTTTTTATACTAGGGGGACTAGACAGAAAGGGAGAAGGCATGATCTGCATCTGTCAGAGGCCAAGTTGTACTTAAGTCACCAGATGATCTCCACTGTTTTGCCTCCAGTTTTTACCATAGTTCCAGAGGACTGCAGAGAAGACTCCTGTCTTAACACAGCACCTATCTTAAAATTAGCTTTCAAATAAATGTATATAGATTTAAAAAAAAAAAAAAATACACTAAGATTCTGAATGTACAGAGCAAAGGACCAAAAATCCTCCAGCCCACAAACCAGATCTCTTTCACTTTCCTTTTTTGTTTCCTAATGTAAATAAGAGCTACCAACTTTAATGTCAAATTATCTACCTGTATCAAGGTCAAAAGAGAAAAATACATGCTTGCATACATCAAGTGTTTTCCAATACCAAATACCAATCTAACAATAATACATGTTAAAACACAAATTTCTGGGGAAAAAAAAAAAAAAAGGCTCTGAGGAGCCATTAGCAAGGAAGAGCTAAACAAGCCAATATTTATTTAGATTTATCTATAGCTGGTACCATTCACAAGCTATCACTGCAGTTATTAAAAATGGTCTCACTGATATAATACACCAACTCTGACCAGCCTTGACAACACCCAAAGTGCAAAAGCAAACTACCTTGGTACATTGCACACTGGCCACAGGACAACTTCTCCTCCCATCCCCTAGCACCCCATGAGAAACCATCTTGCAGCAGGTCAGCTCTTCCTAGTGATTCCACAACTATGCACTTGGATTAAGGACTCCCTTATCCTCATCCCTTATCATATCTTTAGAGCTCAAGTAACTTTTTTATTAGAAGGAACTGTAGGAATAAACAGTGCAACAAGGAAAGACAACATGGGGCAATTTGTGGGAGGCTCCAGCTCTCATGAGTAACCCCATTTCTTCATTGTCTTCTCACTTCCTCTGAGAGGAAATGCCTCAGTGGAAGGCTGCGTATATACAAGTCAACCAAGATCATGAAAAAATGCTGGGTCAAAGTCAAGTTTGTGAAAAACAAAGCTCATTTCAAGCTGTCCTTTGAGCAGTCAACAGCCTGTCTGGAGAGGAGGGTGGGGGACCCTTGCACAGAGGACTCCTACAACATGTGCCAGCTACCGCACCAGATGCTGCAATCACACTGTGAGAACAGAGGAAAGAGCAAAGTTTAGATCTAGGCCAACATGACACAGGAAGTCACAAGTGGGACAGCACAACTCCGGAATCCCAGAATCTTCTTAGCTGACTGGTATAAAATGTGTGGACTTCCCAGTCCCTCCAGTATACAGTACTGTTAATTTTGGGGTGCAATCCCACCACATTCCAACAGGGATAGCTACTAAATACTATTCCAAACCTATCAAGGAAAGACCCTGCCTGATCCCATGACACCAAAAGTCACCAGTTGTTTGCAGCTCTCTGTCACTTCCCAAGTTTTGTTGCTCCAAAGAAAGAATGAACATTCATTTAAAAAGTAGAAATTTAGGTCAACACTCAGAGCTATACAAGCAATACAGACTCATTCTTGGCCTCCAGAATGAGATCTATACCCACACGGAGCTTGGCAGCAGTCAGTGTTACATTCTTTCACATTTATCACATGTAGAAATGCCTAACAAAGTGTCCTCCATCTATGTTTCAGACCCTGTAGAGAGTTATGCCAGGGCAACAACATAAGAGCTATAAAAGTTTTCAGTTTTCACTCTGGACCTGCAAGCACAGATTTCCACCCACTCGTCCCCGGACTTGGCACAGGTACAACTAGAACCACTGGTTCTTTCCTATGCACACACACACACACAAAAAAAAAAAAAAAAGCAATGCTGCAAAAGCCAGGCTCCTCCACTCCTTTTTCTTTCAGCCACTGCTTCTGTAGAGTGGAATTTCTGACAGCACCACAGTATCACCCACCAGCCCCAGCTGCTGGTCAGAGGTCCACTGCAAACACTGCCCAGAAGCCTTTAATAAAGTCCCAGCTACAGAGAACTCACACCGTAAGAAAACACAAGCAACCACCTGCAGCAAAAAATACAGTTGCTTGTTGTGCTGATCATTTTCTTCCAGCAGGACACTATTAAAAGTTCTACTTTTTTGCAGTCTTTCTAATCAACAAGGTAATTGTGTCACTGGACAACTCATTGATTTCATTACTCATTACTGAATTTAGTACACTACCATCTTAACATTCCCATTAGGGGAGATTGCCTTTGCCAGCAGAAAGCAAATACATTTAAGGGTTTGTTAAGTAAGACACCATAAGCATTCAGAACAGCAGATACAGTAACTTATTAAAGCAATTATTTTAATGCCAAGCATTTGAACTAACTCATGCATTTGCAGAAACTGGTTTAATTAGACTAACAGTGAAACAACACAGACACAATATATTTACAAATTGTGGATAAACAAGTGATGCATCACATAGGATTTAAAGCAATAATATCATGAAAGTCACATGCAAAACAGCAAAAAGTAGTAAAAGTCAAACTCAAAGCTGTTGTCAGATAGCCTGAGTTAATCTATATTTACTTCACTTACATTTTCTGTAGTTCCAGTAATTACATGTAATCCATCATAAGTTGATTTGATGTACATTCCCTATATGTAAGTAGAAAATTAAAAACAAGTTTAAAGGAAAAAAACAACACAAAACAAAAAAACCACACACCACCAAACATGTAGCTTATCTGATTAAACAACCGTTGAGAACAGACTGAAAACATCATTAAAAACACTTAACAATTCCCACATTTTCCCTAGAAAAGTGTGTGGTCTAATATTACAACATTCTACACCTCTTCACAGATCACTTTTAATGTATTTAATATTATGTTTGTAATGACTTTAAAAAACTAATATATGGAATGCAATCTAGAAACACTGTCTGGTTGGTAATACCAAACAGCGCTGTTTTTCTGCCCTGTCAGTCTTTGGCCTTATACAAAACTTTATTTCCTTATTGCACTGTCTGCACTAGAGAATTAGAGGTTTTACTAGACGGCCACCAGCTCTCTCCATACAAAGCACAGTTACACAGGTGGGCTACAAATATTGCCTATGTCTTCTATTACAATTTCCCTTGGCGGGTCAATATACAAACCGCCTTGTAACAGTGCTGACATAAGCAGTGAAAGCTCTGGCAGAACTAAGTATTTATGGCTGTGATTGTTAATGCTGAATGTGAATGCTAGGACAAACACAGATGAAGTGGGTGTTGACCATATGAACACCAGATTAAAAGTCACCAACAGGCTGTTAACTAATAATTGCAGAGATTTCCCCACAAGAAGTGACCAGTACAATGGTTTCATCATTTATGAACAAATACACCTCTACTTTTCCTACCTCTGTCTGTTGTTAGAAGCACTCACACTGAGGTCTACAGAACTGGATGTTATTCAGGAGTCGTAGGCAGCTCATCTGCCTGAAGTTACCACACTTGCTATGAAAGGAAAGATGTAAGATTTTTTTTTCTTTTTTGCCCCTTCCTCTCCAGTCAATTCGTATCCTTGTTTGCCTGTCAGTATCCAATTGTGTGCATCTACCTCATTCTTCCTTACTTAGTGCAATCTAGGCTGACTCTGCTTTGTTGTAGTTTGTGCATTAACTAAGAGGTCCCCATAATTTCAAGAATGCATGACTGACTCAGTCAAATTGAGTGGCCTAGGTAAAACTATATAGCACAGTAAGACTGTAAAGCCTCCTTTAAAAGTGTTCATCTCTTTCACCTCCAGGGCTGGGGGGAAATACAAATGCACTTAAATTCCCTCCAACTCATTCTAACATGTCCATTCCCCAGACAGAAAATCCAGCAAGATTTCAAACTCAGTTTCTTATCAACAGCACTCAGCTAAGAAGCATCCACTGAATGAACTAGATTGAGTAATAAGCTAACCACTGAACACTTAAAAGGATTTCTCATATTCCTGATAAAAGCAAATCTCAACAATCCTCACATTTTACACAATCTTGCTATAGACATACATAAAAGTGTCTTTCAAAAGATTCAAATTTCTTATCTTCTCCTTCCCATACCTGAAAAACACCTAGCTAAGTAACCTGCAAAAATCAAATGTAAGATTTCACAAGCCTCTCTATATGCCCCAATATCCTGGATAAAACACAAGTCTGAAACACTTCATCAAAAATCCTATTTGGGGTCAAACCTATTAACACGCACACCCATCTCTGGCAGCCACTCCAGCACACTGCCTGACAATTCACCTTCAGAGTTCCCTCCCTTGCCTCTTCCTGTTCCACAGAGGATACCAATGGGTTTGAAATATCTTGCTACACACACACACATAGAGTTGCTCACAAGCCTACGTATTAAACAGTGGGGACATCAGGACACTCCAGAATTGGTTCTTACCAGGCCTTCCCCAGGTTTAATGTTGGTTAAATGAACCTCCTCTAGACATGCACACTGGCTCATCAACGGATCCGTAGTTGATCGGATAGCTTTATCACAAATGCCATTCAATGTCTTGGCCTACAATGAAAACATACAAAAACCAGTTATAGTATTTCTCTCTTGGCTTCTTCTTTCAGCTTTCAAAAATGGAAAGGCATTGAGTACTAACATTTGGTTCACTAATACAGTGTAGTTAAGAACCACCAAAACAGAAGATTCATTTCTACAGATCTATTCTGTACATGCTTATCTTCTTACTGTAACCTCATACAAACAACCTGCTTCAATTAGTGCCACACCATCGCTAACAGATGCCAACACATCCTCTGTTTCAAAAAATAAGCACACAAAATACAGCAAAAAAATCAGGGTTGGGGTTTTCTTTGCTTTAACCAAAATATTAATAGCCTATTACAATACTGAAACATTTTGATGATTCCTTGTGGGAACAATTAATAGTTTTTCATATTGTTCTTTATTTCAGCTAAGAGAATAAAATTGGCCACGAGTCAGAAAAAATGAGGTGCTGGCCACTGACTTATCTGCACAAAGCTTTACAGTATCAGGTAGGACATCTAGCACTTAAGCATTTCAGCATAAGTTCTCTCTACCGTGCCTCTGAGCTGACCTCTTCTGGAATGCTTACACAGGCAAGATTCATATTTCCTTTTGACCAAAACGTAACTGATCCTAAGCCAACATTATAACTGAAGGCAAATTTTGACCTTTTGTGTGTGTCAGTAAAGTCAGATGCAGAACAGCTTTGTCTTGTAGAGCTTCTAACTAGCAGAAGAGCTGGTTAGTAATCAGAAAAAAAAAAAAAAACACAGTCCAAAAATCTGTACCATGCCTACACTCACAAATTTCATTAACATCCCACAGCATGTTTTAGGTCTTGAAATTAACTAAAGCAATGCTGAAACTCGAAGTAGGTTCCAAAAGCTTAAAGGATAAGAAGGATTAGTATACAGTACAGTAGTTAGTTATACACGGTTAGGGAACCAAGCAAGGTAAGACACCTTTCACAATGTGAAAGCAGACGAGGGGAGCTGTCTCCTAGGAAGACATTGGTTTGGATTACAATGGTCCCTGGAAACAATAGTTCCAATGTGTTTGGTTTTGTTTTACATCAGATTTATTATAGTAGCAATAAAATAAATCAAAACAATGCTCAAGTGTGAATGCGAGGAACTGCTCAAACAAGGGAACTCCAAAAAACAATACCTACTTTCAACGTGGGTGTGCATAAATGGAAAAAGAAAGATGCAAAAAACTCCCTGTTACGTGGTTTCATTATTTATGGACAAAATTATTTTTAGTTATTGTGCTACTCAATTCCTAAGCATCTATGAGCTAGCGGAAGGCCTTATCAAAGAGCACAGCCTGGTTCATGTCAAAAGCAGGAAGCGATGATTAACTGTTGCAAAATATAAAAAGCATTCCATGACGCTCCTCATTTGGTTACAAGGCTGCTTCAAATAACCCTGGAAATTCAAGCTCGAGTACAATCAGAGGCAAAACTGTGGCCAGGCAGCTTTTTTACATGAAGAGACTTAATAAGGCATAGTCTCTGCTTCTTAAGGCACAAAATGCACATCACAGGCATAATCAGTTTATTTAGCCTACAATCATTCTACAGCACTAGCACCCCTTGAAAATGCAAGCACTAAATTATCTTGAAAAATAGCTGTTCTTCAAGGAATATTTGACTCCATACTATCGCACACACTACCCATCTGTTCAAATTTCTTGGATTTCCTCTACAGTTAAGAATATTCATTAAATGACCCATAACAAGGTTTACTTGCATGATATGCTTGTATGTACGGGATTGGAAAACTGTTGTCAGTACAGTTGACACAGAAGCTGCTGAGATAAATGTGAACACAGACAGCTGAGTTTCAACAGAAGTGTGTACTTACTACAGTCTGAACTTTATCTTCCATGTCAGCAACAGTGCAGTCCTAAAAACAAAACAAGAACAAAAGCCCTACATTAACCAATAAATGCGTAAACGTATCATCTCTGTAAATTCTGCAAAACTGACACTTTGACCTCCAACTGAATAGTTATTCATGCTGCAGAGATTAATCAGATTAGTTTCACCCAGTAGGGCTCCAATGTACTGTTAAACAACTATTTTCTGGCCCTAGTAGAAAGTAATAATAAACCTTGAAAACTAAGAGAACATGGGATTCAATTACAGTAGCAGACTCTTCTAGAAAAGCAGAACCCTGCACAACAGAACTACATTCACAGAAGGTCGGGCACACAAGCTTGCCTTACACTGATAAACCCCAACTCAGGCACTCCTGTGTCCCAGGCATCAAAACTGATCTAAATCATATTGTTAAAAATAGAAAGGAAAGTTGTTTTCCTAAAAATATGCTATTGATCACATTCCTGAAGGCCAGAGGACTGCACACAAAGTGTTATTTACACAACCCAGGTACAAAAGTCTCTAAACTGAAACAAATTCATGTAACAGATTACAGAAGTCGTTGTTTTCTACAAGAGTTGAACTAGAGAATAGTATTAGATTCTCTGACTAAAAGTTAAAACAGCCAGTAAATAATGAAACAAGATTTACAATATCTATAAGGAGAAAACCCCCAAACCCTAAGTATTTAAATAAGCTTAAATTCCAAGATATTTGCCATTTGACATCTCAACTTGCACAACTAGCACACAATAACTGAGAGATGCATCCAGGAGCTGTGAATTGAAGCCATTCCACATTTCTAATCATCCTCAACTCTTGTTCTGTTCCTTCCTAACCCTATTCTGTACTTTTAAATACAGAAATAAAAAATAATAATAATAAAATACAGTTCTCCAGATATGGACCCACCTTGGATATACAAAACAGGTAAGCTAAGTTCTGTTTTGTGTTTTCATAATGAATTTTAACACCCTGATCATTGTTGTAATGACCACCAAGGACTGACGTCATACTTTTTGCATTCTGTCACCAATAGGCTTCAAGATCTTTCCTGAGCACTACTATAAAGTTTAGACTCCATCGTTGTGCATCAGCATAATTTTTCTCTGCTAAACACATCTGTATGAATGAATAGCGAATGTCACCAACCATCATGCAGCCCAGTTACTCAATATTGCAAAGTCCTTCTGCTCCTCTTCATTTCTATTTACACTGATTATTATTTTAACCTTAAAGTTTGTCACGAATCTTTAAGAAACAGCAGAATAAACTCTGTTCCTTGTATCTATCTAGCTGTCATTAAAGCCAACTGGAATCTTATAGCATTTGCATCTTGCTTTATTATTCATCTACTTTTACACATCATTTATGATTAAGCAGAGCAACATTGGTTGCATGGGAGCCACACTGGTCTCTTTTCCATTATAAGAATTGATCACTTATTCCTACACTCCATTCCTTAACAAGAAATTCTTTTCAAGTCTAAAAACTCACAATTGAAAAATCCTTAGGTATCTCTTTTCCATGTCAGTGGGCTCCTTCCAACCATTCTAATGTATCTGCAGTATCCCGGTACAAATGAGTGTTGATTCTTTCCCCGTTAAAGCTTTTTCTTACATGTACCAATCCCATTCTTTGCTATAGCTCATATCAAATTGGCAGAGAAGTACTCTGACACTTTTTAAAAGGCTACGGTTGTATTTGCCAACTTCCACTCCTCTGCCAAAGGCTGATTTAACTGACAGATTAGACATCATTTTTAGTAGTTTTATTAATACAAGTTCAGCAGTCTCATATCTCAGTTCCTGTAGCACTCTCGGGTGAACACCATCTGCTGCTAGAAATGCTTAATGTTCTACTTCACAGTCTGCAACTCTGTAGCTGTAAATCACTGACTTTCTGCAATCCCCACACAGCACCCATACAAGAAGGGCATTCAGCAGCAAGCCAAACTTCTGTGCCTTTGAATTTATAATGCCCAGACACTATCCTTTCAGAATGATCCAACTGATGTAATTGGATGCCATCATAGCTTGACAACTCATGGGATGTTTCCGTCCTTAGTCAAAACTAGGAGAGAATCACTGTCACAGGAGGCCATGGACTAATGGCTATGAGCAAGTTCAGCAGAAGCTGAAGCCTCCACATCGTGTTTCACAGCCAAAGCAGTGGCACACTGTTGGAATGATTTTGAAGACAGGCAGTATTATTCAGAGAGAAAAAAATGACAGAATTTGCCAAAACTCTCAGAGTTGTTATGTGTTCCTTTAGCTCCTACCAATATGAGTGCTCATCACACAGCTGATAAATAGAAAGTTTAGAACAAAACACTGTGGTCTCACACTATGGGTAGAAGCAGGATTTGTGTTACAAAGGTCCTCCCATTACATGCAGCATTTCCCATCTCATGGCTCAACCACTCTATATGGGACAAGACCTAAGGACTGTGCAAGCATGGGTATAGTAACCAATGGAATAATATTTTTGTTTAGAGTTAGCACTGATAACTGTTTTCCAACATGTTGTTAGGAACGTGAAAATTTTCAAATGTAGACCAACTATTTTTAAAACCTTCTTTCCATTAAGGCTCAAGAAAATATGAGTAGCCTTTATAACACAGTCACTTAAGATACAGTCAGTAATAGCAAAATAGGAAATTAAGGCAGGGGGGTGGAACTCAACTCAGAAAAAACAGACAACTGACAGTGACCTTCAAAGTTTGAAGCAAGCATTCATCTCCAGATCTGCCTTCCAATTAACACTCTGCACACAGCAAGCACGTCACTTCCACAAACACCCCCTCTTCCTTCCCTTTTGGAAACCTAAAAGGAAAATAAATCAGCTGACCTTCTGAACAGTAGTAGTGAGATCCAAGCAGAGCTGAATTATTCTGTTCTTCATTGATGAAAAGTCAGCAATACCTGTAAACGGGGCCCTGCGACAAAAGAAAATTCCCATTAAATTGAGGGGACCAGTCTTCTCCCATTCTACTTCATCAGTGAGGAAGAGCATGTGAGAGCAAGAGCTGTTACTCTGACATCCACACAAGCATTAGGACACAGTTTTACAGTATAAATATTCCTAACTGCATAGCCCCACTCCATCCTTCCACCAGCTCTGGGGAATGTCTAGCCCTGTGGTAAGCAAGTTAGGAGACTAAAACCAGAAGACATGGTCTATTTTCCAAATTACAATTTTCTTAGCTGCATGTTCAAGTCAGATCACACTGACTGTGTTGTAAAAATGATACTCTTGGGTTTGCCAGTGAGTAGATTTCTACCTTTCAAGCCTTTGATTACTAAACTCAGATGGGAGAGAGAAAAAAAAGTTAATAAACCACACACTTTCTATAAGAAGAAAAGTGGATTTTCACATTTTCCAGTCAGAGGTGCAGTGAGACTCAATCTCAGAAATAAATCATTAAAGGTAGGGCAGCTTTAGAGTCTCACTTCAGATCCTTTACAGCTGAGAAGGCTAGACTTCAGAAGGGAGCTGCCAGCAACAGGGTGAGAAGAGAGGACCACATAAGAGACAAAAACTGTTAACGTCACTGTCTGCACACAGAACCAGCTCCTTGCTGTAGAGCCGGGATACTGAAGGATGGAAGCTCTCCTTGATGTGAATCCCTCTGCAGCTCTCTTCCTACCCTTCCTTATCAGGAAAGCTGGCAAGGGGCTTGAGAGTTTACCTTCATCTGTTATCATGGACAGCATCCCTGCCAGCATCCATCCGGAATAATTAAATAGTGTTTTTAAAGCTTGGATTGCCTAAATACTTGTCTAGGAGGAGTAGAATGGTCATAATCAGAACAATTTATTTTCCACGAAAATGGCCCTGTGAGGGTGAAAGAGAGAGAAGGGACCTTTTTCCCCTTGCAGAAGTCAGGTATCTTTTAGGGTATGGGCCACAGAGGGGGAAGGGTGAGAGTAGTGGCAGGGGGGTGGTAGAGATGATGGGTCCTGTGTAGGGACCACCCTCAGTTCTTCCTCAACTCAACCTCACATGACAATAAATTTGTTTAAGAGCTGAAAGCAGTAGAACCAGCCAGAATTGAAAGCAGTTTTAAAAGGCACTACAATTTCAGCAGAACATTAAAAATTATTTTAGAAAGGGATCTGCCAATGACAAGTAATTTAGCAGATGGGAAGGAGAGAGGAGGAAGTCACACGTATGAGCAACTGACCTGGATGGGAAGACTCCTACTTTTATAAATACCAGTTTGGATGCAACGTTTCACTGGTTTTAGCAAGAATGGGAGCACAAGAATAGATACTCTAGATTAAATTTGCCCACTAGAGGTCTTCTGGCAACACCACAAAAGGGGTGAGCAAGACCAAGATCCTTACACCAAATCATCTAGAAACTGCCCCAACAAGGAGCAGCAATTCATTGTAGCAGTAAATTAAAATATAAAGATTTTATTCTTACCTGTCCAACCATGCAAGTAAGGCTTTAGCAGCTCCAATAAGCTCTACCACAGAAGTAAGGAATTCATTGGGGGGTTTGCGAGAAGTATTTCCATCATAATTTGAACTTTTCCTACGGCTACTGATGTAATTTTGCAGATTGTTGGATGATGCTCGCAGCTTGAGAACCAGGTTCTTCATATTGTCTGTTTCAAGGCCATAGTTCTGCAAGGAATAGTATTAAGCTTGATAAATCTCCTTATTGAGACCTCCTATACATTATACTACAAGTTATAAGTTCATAAGGAACGCAAGGTCTAAGAATTTGCCCGATTTTTCTATTTTTTTTTCCTTTTTTTCTCTCTCTTTTTTTTTTTTCAAGGCAAAAATTCCTTCTAAGATTTGTTCTACACTCTAGCAAATAAAGAATACATCTGTGGGTGCCAAACCCCCCCAGTTTCTGACACTAATGAGATTTGAGGACACTTTTTAATCAGAATGAAGTCCAAGTGTCCTATCAGATGTCATTTACCTTTAAAATGTAGTTGCAGTAACAGGACTGTGTTGGTTTTTCTTTTTGTTAAAAGAAAGTAAATGTTGCTTTTTCTGAAAATGCTTTCTGTACTGTGATACATAAACACTGAAGTAACATTTCATTCACAACTAAAGATAAATTTAATCTGGCAAGAGATAAAAACATCAACAGGAAGCAAAAGTAACTTCACAGTCAAAAGCTGCAATAAATATTTGGATCACAAGTTTTCAGCAATAGTGCTCCTTCATTACAGCAGTGCAATTATTTGCAAGTTTGAGGACTGCATGAACTCTACACATAGTAATTAAAACCATTCTTTGACCTTGTATTTTTCATTCAAGGTCATCTTTATATTTTTTTTTTTTAAACCTAAAAAACCTTTAATATCTTGGACTAAGCCATTTACAAAGAAATGAAACAGAACCTTTGCCCCAAATTAACCCACTAGTATAAAAAGAGGTTTCTGCTACTCAGCTAACTCTAAATTACCTACCAACTCCTACAGATAAGATCTCAGTGGGTAGAAGTTACACAAGTGCATCCTTGCTCCCCTTCAGGGCTCTAGGCAAGGAAGTACCCTTAAAGTGCAGCCAAGAGTAAGGGCTGAGGGATTGAGGGAATATACCCAATAAAAAAAAAAAAAAGTCACTCTTGGAGCAGGAAAGTATATCCTTAAATTTTCCAGGATCACAGAGATGGAAAGATTGGGATTACTAAAAGATGTTAAAGTACTTGCACACAATCATGTGGGAACTTACCACCTTTTCATAAAAACAAACAACAACAAATAAACAAAAAAAAACCCACCAAACAAACAAACCACACACACACACCAGCCACCACACAAAACAAGAGCATCATTAAGATGTGCTTCTTGCAGTTAGTTTTCTCCTCCTCCTCACAGGATACTGCATTTTAATTTATTTTTGGAGGAATACTTTTTCACCAACAAGTCTGGCTATGGGGTAAGTTTCTGTGACCACAAGAATTTGAAATTAGCCATATGCCAGAAGTCTCCCCCTTTTACAGGGGTATTAGAGGATGCTGACTCCACCTGTTCTTCCATAAAGGGACAGAAAATACTAAAGATTTTTTTCTGTACCGTGATATAACCACCTAACCACTCTGGTCAGAACTTGGGAGTCTGTATATATTTAAGTATCTCCAGGTCTGTCTTTCTGTCATTCAGTGGCAGAAATTGTGCCCAGCACCCATGGGTGTCTGTGATTAGAGATAGCCCCAGCATTTAAGAGGGTATGTAATGATATACCAGGCCAGATTTCAGCTTTGGCCCCAAAACTTTCACATATTCCTTACCACACCTCTTTAACCTTATTTATACAGTGGGTCAGTCCACTGCGAATTTCCCATTTCAGCTAGTTTTTAAGTAAGTCTGTTAAGTAGTCCTCAGTTTTGAGGTGGACTTGAGCAACACAGGTGTGTTGCCTCTGGAGATATAGGGGCTCCAGTTTACAAGTGCAACTGGCCTCCCCAACAGCCTATCAAGAGCACATCACAACCAAGCTCTCCAAGTCACTGCACTAAGCTTTCCTACAGCTTCCCCCTATAGAAGGCACCTGAGATACCTAAACCAGTAGCTTATGCTCTAGGAAAGGCCCTGGCTACACACTGTGCTCATCCAGCACAACAAGGAGCAGGCAACTCTTCAGGCCACCAAATTCACCAGCTACATAAGGATCAGCCCTGAGGGATGAACTTGCCCAGAACAAAGAGTCATCGCAACCCAAACCACCTCTGTTCCAGGGACAAGCCAGCCTCCTCATCTATTTGCTCTAATACACAGAAAACATTATGTCCCTTCACCTAATACAGCAATGGTTCTATCCAAGCTGATGCTATCTTGACCACCTCACACACAACCACCTGTTTCTGCTACTCTTCTGCTCCTCCACTTGCAACATCCAGTCTGTTGGGAGGGCTGCTTGGAGAATTAAACCATTACCAAAAAAAAATCTATTCCCTTTTTTACTGTACTGTGCTCTCAGCTGGTTTAGCTCCCTGAAGTAGCTCACCTGAGGGTCAGATGAGTGCAAGCACAAAAGATCACTCATGGGAGGAGAGGAGGGGGTGGAGACAGCAGCTGACTTGGATTAATTTAACTTGTCATTGAGCTGTAGCCCCAGTTCAGGACAGATTGGAATGTTGATAGTGTGGCAGCACACCAAACAGCCTTCACACCAACACACAGTTGAAATGCAAAGGCTAGCAGGCTTTTCTGAAATATTTTAACAAGACTGAGGCTAAAATATTTAACAGGTGATTATTATTATTTAAGCAACCTAAAGGTTTTAGATGTTGCTCATGAAACAAAACATGTTACATTTTCCCATCGCTCGGGATTTAAAATATCAAAGTTGCTTTCATCAAAACACAGGCTGAAGCCAGCGGTCAAGAGCACCCTATGTCTAACATTCCCAGGTTGTTACTCATTAACCTGAGGAGCCACACACAGGGCTGAAGTGAGACACAGGGCACACACGTGCATGAGAGAGTACATGTGCACAAGAGCACACTCTTCCCAAGCTCCAGTACAATTAATGAGAAAAAGTACAGTGACCAAATAATTGTTCAAGGTCAGGCAGACAACAACAACAAAAAAAAAAAGTGGCTAAGTAATGTCAAAAGAGCACAGCAGTTGTGTCAGTGTCAGAGCTGGCTTGGGCTGATCCAGAGCTCTGCTACTGCCCAGGGGTAGCATCACCTTCTTCACAGCCACATTCATGGGCCACAGCATGATGCGTTGGATCTGCTGGCTGATCCAACTGAAAACCAGCTGTGGGACCAAACAAAAACAAAAAAAAAACACCCACCCCCCTCACACACACACACCAAACCAAAAATCCCAAACACACACACACCACTCTCCCAACACGCACCATGAATAAAAACAGACAAAATATCTCCTCAAAAGCTGTTTCAATTCACTGTATGTTTATGCAAACACTAGAGTTAACCCCAGGTACTGTCGGAGTCAACCATTGTTGCTCTCTCCTTTTTAACAAAAATGCATCCTAAAGAATCCTTTGGTGTCCCAAATTTCGCAATAACAGCACTAAATTTAAGAAGACACCTCTAGAAAACTGCACTCTTACAAGGTTGTACACAGATACAGTGCTTTTGACAAGGCTCAGCCACAAAGTAGAAGTCTTCATGTAGGCATGTTTCATTCTATGTTACAATGTTATATTTTGTTGCCCTGCAAATATGCTGGCAGAACTTTCCTGTGAGTAAAATTATCAAAGACACACCCTTAAAAACTACCTTCTTTTTGTTTTGTGGGGTTGTGTTTGTTTTCATTGTTGTTTTTGGGTTTGTTTTCAAAAAGAAACAGCTATTTTTATTTCATACAGTCCAGGTAAAGAATCAGAAATGTGATGCAAGAAACACATTAAAAGTAAAAATATTTGCTTATAGTTTCCTCTTAATTCTTGCATTGGTTTAGTTCATTAGCCCAAACAAGCAAGTCATCAGGGAATGATGAATAAAGTATTCATTTTTCACCACCACTCTAGATGCTTTTTGTTCCAATTATTTGGCTGAGAACGCTTATTTTCTGGATCACTATCCCTTCTTCTCTGGCTTTGCATGGGATTAAAAAGCATATTTATGTATGTTTGTTTCCTCCTCCCCCAAATACTTCAGTCAATTAAGAAATATCTTCCTCCCATCCCTTTACTCCCCAAGCAAATATTTTTGTCAACAAGAAGATGGAGGCACTCAAGCTGATGTTTTCTTCCCCTCTGAGGAATTCAGTTTCTTTGATATGTCCTCTAACTTCTTCAAATAAGTCTTCAACACCTGTTCAGAAAAGCCTGTTAGCATGAGAGCAATAGAAATGTGTGTTCACAGGAAACCTTCACTTTTTATCCCCATCCACACTCTCATCCTGCTGCCTCTTCAGCTGCAGCTTTGCTGCACATGTGAGATGAGGGAACACTGCTCCATCACCAAAGCAGCAGAGAAAGATGTAGTCATTACAGGTTGTCTAGAGGTCACTTACTGCAGCAGCAAATGGCAAAACTTGTAGAAAAAAAAAAAAATAAAATTATTTGGTGTCCTTTCTCAAGGAAAGGACTACTTTCACACTGTATTTTTATGACTGATCTACTGAGGCTGGAAAAAAGATCTGTATGGTAAATGCTTGGAAAGAGAAAGATGTTCCAAAGAGCTGCTTTACTGTCTTCAGAGCTGCAAGTGTTCTTGTGATGTGAAAGAACTAAAGCATCGATCTCAAGGAAGCTCAGCCAGAAAACTGCCAAGGTAAACCTAGAGAAAAATAGGTAATACTTTTTTGAGAACTCCAGGACTAGGGAACCATCAAAATCCCCTCTCAGTCCTTCCTGCCCCCTGTTTACCACCACACCACATTTCTAGAGCGTGAGCTAGAAGCACAGGAGGGGGAATGAGGGAAAGCAAAAACATCTCAAAAATAGTTACTTTGCTTTTTAATTCAAGGCCCAAAAAGTTAGGGAGATTTCCCCATATATATACACATACATAGACAAAAAAAAAAAAAAAAATCTACTAAATTATATCAATATACAGATGCACTTTTGAAGAACTACTACATATGGAATAGGGAAGCCTTTGCTCTCTCACACAAAAAGAAGAGACAGGAAAATAACAAAATTGCTGTAGCTAGAATTTAAAACACACCATCCCCTTGGGAATTAAATCAACAGTGATTTTGCACAACAATCCCAAAAACTGAAGGGAAGGGGCATCAAGAGAGTGACAAAGGGAATACCTAAAAAACTGCTTACAATGGAACAAGGACATTTCAGCTGCAATATGTGAACTCTGTCAAATGCATTAACTTGAGCTGCATTTCAGAAAGGATTTCCAGAAACAAGTTGAGGTCAAAACTTTTGTCTACAGAGGAAGTTAGAAGGAAATTGGAGGAGATAAAACACAGCTTTAGGTTCTGGTGGTCATCCAGCTTTGTTCATTTTATTCCAATATTTTTAAGAGTAAGAACTAAAAAATGCCTTTGGGGGCTGCCACATCCATTACTTAAGTCAGGACTGTACATTTACTAACTCACCAGACCTCTTCACTTGCCTGACAGATCATCCTTTCCTACAACATTAGTTGCATTTCAGACTAATTCCATTCTTCTATTAGATTTTCAAGGTAAATGCTAAAATTTTTTGATAGATCAAATACTGAAGGGGAAATAAAACAGTTTTTCAAATATAAGAGCAACTTTTCAGGAAACATTTTGGATTGTATGAAGTTATTTCATTAAACAGACTTCTTTGAGTATGGGCTATCCAATTTGTTCCTGGTTACAGAGCATGAATAATCCCTGTAGCACCTCTCCACAGCAAATAAACCACGTATCTCACAGACAATAAAGACTCTCCCTTTTAAGATAAGTATGCTTGGTGCTGCAAGCCTGGCCTAATGAAGGGAAGGTGGCCAGTGCTGGCTAAGGAATCATCAGACAGCCTTTCCTACTCTTTTCTATGATGCAAATGATATGTATCTCCAGCACTCATTCACCATGTTACCTTGAACACATCTTCAAGACTATGCCCAAACTACGGTTTTTAAATAAAGCCTGCACCAGCAAAACAATTTGAAATATATTTACTCTTTTGAGAGTGTGTTCATTTTAAAAGTATCTGCACAGTTGTTTATTAGGACTAAGACAGAGGAACAGCTTAAGTTCTGAAACCAATGAGAGTTGAACTCAACTGTAACTGAGTTAGCGACACATCCCTCATTTCAAGAACATTTTCTTCACTTTGTATGTAGACTACAGAATTGCCCTAAACCCATTTCAACTGATGTGAGCAACCATTAGCAGCTGTCATTCCAACAGGATGTCCTTCCACCTTCTATGAGAAATTCAGTCTACTCAATAGCAATTCTAACCACTCTGTTCACTGACAGGAGCCACAAGAACTAACAATGCTACTCAGACAAATTCTTTCTTTAAAAGTGCAACCAATGAATTAGCTTTGCCTTTTATCAGGAAAAAAAGTTAGAGAGCTATTAACATAAAGCTTGTTAGAATTCAACAAATTTTAACTAGTTTATTTAGCCATGGTGTGTGACAGAAAGCAAGAGTCAGCAGTATTCTGTTTTTATAACTTGCCTCGGTTATTCACCTAAAAGAGCACTTAAAGAAGTTCTTTGAGTATCTGTTGACCACTTAACTGACCAGTGCACACAGGAGATCCACAGCCTCCAGAACCAGTTCCTGGTGTCCAATCCGTGAGATACCCAAGTCTTCAAGGTCCTGGTGAGAAATCTGCAACAGTTGCTCACCATTTATCTTCTCCCGTTCGAATTTATGGACATACTGTTGCAGGCAATCATCCAGGCCTAACAAAGCACAAAAGAGAGAAGGGGATGTGGTTACAAATTTCTGTCTTTTTTTTTTAATTTGCATTTGTGGGAAAAGGGGAAAAGACACAACACACACACACAAAAAAAAACACCACCATACACAACAACAAACTCTGTAAAAGGCACCAGTTGCAAGCTCATACAACATGCAATGCCAAATTCTGAAAGAAACTTGCATGTGGGTCTTCAGGTGACCTAAGATAATGCACAACCCACCTGTTCAGCAGATATGAATGTTCTTTTTGTGTCTGCACAGGCAAAGCTATCTGGGGGTATGCATAGACCCAGCTATCAGGATAACCCAAAACCTTGAAAGGCAATCAAAGCAACAACAAAAAATAATTACTTATTAAAAAAAAAAAAAATAAATAAAAAAAAAAGCAAGGCAAGAACAAAGATCTTGCCCAAATCCTAGTTAACGAAATAAACCAAAGCACAAAACCACACAGCTCCCCATCCACTTCTACATAAAAGGGTTGAATGAATTATGAGAGGAAAACAGAACAAAGGCAAAGCAATCAAAATCATGTTTGGCTCAAATTTCATTATTCCCCTGATTTATGAGACCCTGCAGCTTCCTGAATCAGCTGTTCCTTCCCCTTGCTAAGGATTAATGGCACAAACCAATAAGAAATCTGGTTCACTTCTGTATCTATGAACTATTTTTCAAGTAGTTTAGAGTATTTTGTCCCAGCAATATCCCCAAAATCCTCACTTCAAGTTGTGATTCTACGATCCTGTTTTTACAGCATCTCCCCCAGCAATTACAGAAAGCATTTCTGGTGTTCATTCTGTTTTATTTAACTAAATGCGTTAGTCCTGTTTTCTTGTGTATTCTGCTCTTTTCCTCTGTTCTTAAAAATCCTGTGAGCAGCAACAATCTGAGGAAAAATTTTTTTGGATGTGTTATTTCAAAGATGATGCAGTGCTCCTGATGCCCTGTTCCACTTCAGCATATTACCTAGAGCAATAAGAACAGATTTAATTCGATCTGTTTTATAGAAATACACCATGTTCACTGAAAATAATTGACGGGAGCAAAAATGCAGATTCTACATTCAACATGTGCTTTGTAGCAACCACAATAGCTACACTGTTTGACGATTCAGTTTTTATTAAAAAAAAAAGTGAACCATTAGCTGTATAAAGGATGTTTATCCACAACACTGGCTCAAAAGGAAGGCATTGAGATGGACAGGATGTCAAGTGCTACAGATGAGAAACATGAACAGTGTCCTGAACTACAAGAAAATGAGAGCCAGAAGACCAGCACTTGATTCTGCTCATGGAGCCGCAGCAGCAGCCTGGAAAACAAGCACTCCCAGCACACGCTACTGCCAAGAAAACCCACGAGAAAAAACACAAGGGAAGGGTTTAGGAGTCACAGGAAACATATTAATTTCATAACAGCAGCACCAGCAGTCACTGCTGCCTTGCAGTGTCTGGTCACAGCGACTTGGTAAACTATGGACCCCCAAAGACCCTGACTTCCTTCACACACATCGCTTGCCTTTATTACTCTTGCTTAGAAATTAATAAGTACGAATATCCCAGCACTTAGCAGTCACCCCTTTACAGCACACAGGCATGCTTAATTATTGCAGTACATCAAAATCTGGCTGAAGAAGCTTGACTCCTCCACGTGCAGAGCTACTAGTATGCACAGCTTGATTTTTAAGCATAATTATGAATGGGAAAACCCGCATGCAAGCTAAGCAGAGTCTCCCAGGGCTACAGTTGTTCGGGGTTCACTCTTGTTTCTTCCCATCTGTCTTGGCAAGGCTGTACAAATTTTGAAAATTGAGCCCAGTGTTCTCTTTCCCACAGGCACCAAATTCTCCCTTAGGCTATACAAACTCTTTTCCCAGGAAAAATAATAAAAAGATCTGGCCTTCATTGTTTAACAATTTATTTTTTCAAAACAAATTCTCAACTGAGGCTGACATACAGTGCACATATTTGGCATTCCTAATTTTTAATGCTGTCTTGCAGACCACTCTTTCCCATCATTTGCCATTGTAGAGCCCACAGTTTCCATTACAAATTACACAAATACCTAAAATAAAACACTATATTCAGCATGCAATGAAGGTTATAGCTTAAGTTTTTTGGATGCAGTATAGCTTTTGCTTACTTCCCTTTTGTGTGTTGGCTCAATTTCCTAGGTCCTCATTCTGTGCTAAAACAGGAGACTCAAATGTATGTATTCCTCCCAAGAAATAAAACTGGCTTTCAGTTTGCCTGTGCTTTTGAATTTCTATTTGCCTGTTCTTGAAGGTCTAGTACAACTTGAACAGCTACCTCTAAGATATTTTTAATAGAAGTCCTTGAAAACAATCATTCTACCATCACACCATAAGACTCTATTTTATAAAATAAAACGTTACAAAATCACACAAATGTTAATTCAAAACAGTCAACACAGAGGAACAGCCTCTTAGCTAGAAATATATTTAAGTGACCAAAACTATGCAAAGCAGGAAATGAAGACAGACCTATACAATCATGACAAGCATTCACTAGTTGTTTAAGATGAGCTTACTAACATTAACATTATTTTTACTACGAAAAATATTTTACTACGAAAATATTTTAATTGATATTGTAACCACACAGCCTATTGTTTAATTTTCCATCACATTAAATGTTTAAACATCATATGCAAACAAAATAATCCTATTTCTCCAAGAGGGAAAGGAGAAGGGGGGGGGGAAAAAAAAAAAGACACTCATAAATCAGTTCAGTAAAATAAACTAAATAATATTTAAGTGAAGTTTAGAAAGTCGGCATTCAAATGCCACTGTAATCTAAATTAACTGCTCATTTTTTCCTTCTTCCAAGCATCTCAATTCTTTCCATGTATTTTCTCTGTGAACTTCAGAGCCTCACATAGACTTGCTATTGCCCATTAGCAAAGTCTGGATATTTTTGAGAAACTTAGATGAATTAAAAACTATAAGAAGCAGTCTACATCACTCAAAGGTGCTTTCTTACATGCCAGGTCATTTTCAGCCATGCAACATTAGCAGGTTCAAGCAAGAAAGTAGCTTTCTCTGTTTCAAAAAAAATACAATTAAGACCCTCACATTTGAAAATATATCTATATTTATCTCCTTTACCCACTGAAGCACCCTTCTGAAGTCTAATCTATTCATTTTATGCTCAAAGTGTGTTTAAAAAGCATTTGTCTCAATTGCATGTGAGAAATCTCTGTAATATTCCTTGCAGATACATCAAAACCACACATGAAAGATAGCATCGCATTGCATAACTGTTAGAGAATGAGGGAAGATGGAAATGGAAATAGCAATTGCAGAATGTTACCCAACTTTTACAACAACAGTAGCAGTGATTTTTATGAAGAGGGAGGATAGGAGAGAGACTAGTCTAGTTAATGTGATTCATGTTGTGAAAACCCTTCTGGGGAACTACAGAGTAACTTGAACAAGACTTCCTCCCAAATTTTGGCAGGTGTAAAGATGTGCAAATAGATCCTAAGGACTGTCTAGACTTCTCAGTTCAAATAGCCTTCCATCATCATGCAAAGCACTCCAAAAGATATTCAATACCTTTCACTTAGGTAAAAACATTAGAACAGGTCTTACCCTTACAGATTTGCACTGATACCAACCTCAGTCTGTTTTCAAGATTAAGAAAGTTATTTTGAATAAGAATTGAGGGAAGAAAAAAAAAAAGAAAAGAAAAATAAAACATTAAGGGGGTGAAGGGAGAGGCTTGGATCTAAGCTATACCTATCAGTTTACTATTCAGAGAAAATTTACATTTCTACTGTTGACAGATGTCAGCCATTCAGGAATGACATGCAGCTTTCAAAGTACTAGAGACATGTGTTTTCTAAGTATTGTTGTTCAATAGTTTCATATTTTTTCCTCAACCTCTGTGCTGGAGATTACCAAATTTACCTACCATATATCAACAAAAACATTTAAGTGACATATTAAGGCCACAGGTCCAAAATGAGCTGGCTTGCCACCTCTTCTTTCCTCCCACCATCCCACTCTTCCTCACTCTCTTCTCTTCTGAGACCATAGATTCTATAATATATACTCCACTATGGGAGACAGCAAGGAAGCAGAAGGGGAGATAGACAGGGCAAGGAGCTAAGGAATGAATGGTGAGGGGGAACAGGGAGGTGATAGGGATAATTTTCCATTAGTTCAGGAGCTTGAACAAATTCTCAGGATAGGTCATAAAATGGCATAGCTGACATGAGAAAGCAGAAAGAGCACAAGCCACTTGACCAGAAGAAGAACTTACAAGAACAAGACCTTCTCCTTCACACAGCACCACCACAGGGATCATTGCTCACTGTCTCAAGGAAATACAGCCTCATTATTATGAACATGTACTCATCACTTCTCTCTTGGGTGACTCTTACCAACTGGCAGCACCTTGTGTCTCAGGGTATCACCAAGGTTCAACTACAAACCTCAACCTATCGAGAAGCTCCCTTGGACCTTGGAGGGTTGGCTAGGTGGGGCTGCCCAAGGATTTTTTTGCCTCATCGCCTTAAAAAACACACATTCAAATGACATAATCTGACCTTCCCACCTACAAAAGTCACTCCTACTCTGGTCTCCCCTCCAGGGTTTATTGAATTGTCACTTTTACTCTCCAAGGACTCCTTGCACTCACCAACTTCAATTCGTCCTCCCAAACTTTGAAAGATCATAAATTACACAGAATCACAGAATCTTAGGAATTGGAAGGGACCTCAAGAGATCATCTAGTCCAATTCCTCTGCCAGAGCAGGAACATTTAGATGAATGTGTCCAGGCGGGTCTTGAATGTCTCCAGAGAAGGAGACTCCACAACCTCCCTGGGCAGCCTGTTTCCTGTGTTCTGTTACTCCCACTGAGAAGAAGTTTCTTCTCAAATTTAAGTGGAACCTCTTGTGTTCCAACTTGAATCCACTACCCCTTGTCCTACTGTTGGTTGTCACTGAGAAGAGCCTGGCTCCATCCTCTTGACACTCACCCTTTATATATTTGTAAACATTAATAAGGTCACCCCTCAGTCTCCTCCAAGCTAGAGACCCAACTCCCTCAGTCTTTCCTCATAAGGGAGGTGCTCCACTCCCTTAATCATCTTTGTTGACCTGCGCTGGACTGTCGCCAGCAGTTCCCTGTCCTTTTTGAACTGAGGGGCCCGGAACTGGACACAATATTCCAGGTGTGGTCTCACCAGGGCAGAGTAGAGGGGAAAGAGAACCTCTCTCTACCTACTAACCACTCCTTCTAATATACCCCAGGATGCCATCGGCCTTCCTAGCCACAAGGGCACAGTGCTGGCTCATGGTCATCCTGCTGTCTACCAGGATTCTAGGAGAATCTTTGACAGAGCCCATAGTACATGCCATTATACAACCATTTATATTCCACATAATTTTAAAACTGTTCTTGTGATAGCTTCCTCCTTTCGTTTCCTCCATCTGTTTCCAGGACTGGAAGAAATTAATAAAAGAAAAGGCAAGAAGGAATCAAATGAACATTAGAGAGAGAAAAGAGCTACTTGATAAGCAAGTGACTCAGGCGCCTCAGAAGGCAAATGAAAAGAAGAAGAAGGGTCTGCAAGACAGCTGTGAAAAGCAGAAACAGCTCAGCAGGCCAGGTACAAGGTGAAAAGAAACAAATTGTTTTCTTTCTCCTTGAACATTTCAAACACAAAGTTTCTTTGTATAGAACACTGTGGAAGGGTTTTTCCACTGTAACACCACAGATGCCATTCTCCTCCTCCAATATTACAGACAAACAGAGCCAGGGATGACATTGACAAGACAGTTCAGGTTCCTCTAAAAGGATGATAAAAAATAAATCTACAGCAGTCAGTGGAAAGCTAATTCAGTAATAACTTAAGGCTAGGTAAGAACTGACTTTCTGGGACACAGCCTGATTTTTTCTTAGCTAACATTATTGTCTTAGCATTTATCTTTCCATAAGTTTTCAAAACAAAAGCTCAGTTATCAGGTGACATGAGTCACTTATAAGGGCCAGAAAAGAGCTCAAAGGCCTTAGTTTGCCAAGAGAAAAAAAAGCCTTCAAGGGATCTTTGAATTACTGTCTAGTGTACAATAGTTGAAAAAAACCTTCCTTGTTCAATTTTTTAATCAAAGTAGTTTCACAATCACTCATAACACCGCCACCATCTGAAGTATCAATCACCAATCACTTTGGGGAAAAAAAAAAAAAAAAAGAACTGAAGAGCAAGAGTTGCTTCTTATTAGCATCATAAAATGTTTCCTGCATAAACAAACTTGTTCATAAAATAATTGACTACTTGAGGAAAACTTACAAGCAACACTTCCACATTTCTATTTAATCATCTGTATCCTAACCAAGCAGGAACAGCCTGTTGCCTTACCAGGCATTAGGTCTGACTTTGCTGAGGACATGCACTGCCTAGAACAGCCAGAACAGCACAGAAGTTCCTTGTCTGTCCCCCACATCATACAGGGATGAAACCAGACAAATTGCCACCCTCTGCCTGCCAGCAGGGATGCAAAGGGCAGCCCTGTCATGAAGGTCACAGCAGGACACAGGGAAAGGGCAAAGCCTTCAGCTTCGATAATGAATGCTTTACTGTTCCTTCTGACTAACAGTTGCACAGAAAGCCTTTTACAACATGTTCCTATTTGCAGTATTTCCAACTAACATATTTAGCCTGGAAAAACAGACTACATACACATGCGTTCACACTACCTCAAAATAAATCCATTCATTTCATTCAGATCCATCCATAAATCCATCAGCTTGTTTTGAATGCAACACTGAAAGCTTTGCCTTGTAGTAAAAGAAATGGTGGGTAAATTTGGGTTGTAAACCATCCTGATCAGAAGGGCTATGGAGGCTGTGTTTAACCTTCAGTTGTTCCACACAATTGCAAATTAACAGGCCTTCTGCTGTGCTATACTTTTTACCAGTCCTCCCTACAATTCCAGCAGTATCCATTATGCTCTGGACCATGAATATGAGGACAACTATAACCTTCAACATTTCACAGGGTAAAACATGGAAGTGTGTTAAGGAAGACTCAAAATAGCTTTTGCCTACACACTTGCCGTACCCTTCCAAGACTCCAGCAGGTTTGCAAAGCAAGACCTCTCTCTAGAAGAGACAAAAAAAAAAAATATTTATCAGGAAACAAAATATTTTCAGGAAACTAAGCAGACTTGGACCAAGCAAGAGTGAAGTCTTTATGAAAGAAAAGATTGTAGGGAGGAGAGGGATGCAAGAGAGGCCTATAAAGCCAGGCACAGAAAAACAGAAAGAACACTCATTATACATCATCTCTTCCAACACAGGAATTAGGGAGAGTCAATGAGGCTACCACGCAACAGGTCGAAACAAGCAATAAGAGCGTGATTCTTCACACAGCAGTATACAATGAGTATTCAACATTCACTCAGGTTCAGGGGAAGGTGAACAGATTCATGAAAGTAAATGCCATAGAAGTCTGCCCAACTCTGAAGGACTAAACCAGAAATGGTTGGAGGCTTGAGGAAGCCTATAGAAGGAAACACACAATATGTCGTCTTTCTTATGATACTCCTTAACATAGCCCTTTTTGCCAAAAATATTCAGGATGGGACACTGAGCTAGATAGCACCAGACACAGGACTTCCACAGCTGTGCACACAGCACCAAAATGTAAATAGCAGCTTTGTTTTAATTACTTTTATCCTAAGACATAAGAAAACCATTAACTCTTTGCTAGTGGAAGCTGTTATTGGTGTTGGTAGTTACTGTAATAGTGGCAGAAGATTTTCCCAAAAAAAAAAGAAAAAAACGTATATAGAGAAATGGGAGTGCAGAAGAAAAAGGCTAAACACTAAAGACCTTTACAGACGGGTTAAAAAAAAAAAAGGCAAAAATAGACCCTGGTAATACTGGAAATAGATCACAATGAATCCTACAGCTGCTCTTGTGGGTTGTAATCCAGCTTGAGATACTAACAGCAAGTGGAAAATTGCAAGAGTGAGTTTATTTAGAAATTGTACCTTCAGTTGACAATGAGTGAACTTGCATCAAGACTGCAAAAATATATTCGATGTGAGTGAATGGTAGTATACAATAAACTGAGATAAAAGCAGTTGTATAATAAATGAAAAGTCAATGGTATTTAATTCCAAAAGCATTTCAACTCAAAAGTTGAGTTTTCTTTCTTTTTTAATAGCTCTCTTTCCAAAAATAATTCCTTATTACAACATTGCTTAAAAGCTTCAAGTTAAAGGTAAAATTAAAATATAACACTATAGAAATTGAAAAGTGAATTGTGCTGGTATTCCACATTTAAAAAAAATAAAACAAAAACAACCAACAACAAAAAAAAAAACCCACACACACCTCAAAAAACAAAACAAAAAAAAAAAAACAAAACAAAAAAAAAACCACACACACACCCCACAGCATAATGACATAAGTTTAACCAGAAAAATCTCTCTTTATAAAAGAGATACAAGCATGAAGACATAGGCCAATCATACTTTACTACACTGAAAACAGATCACTATGCCACAATCACAGATTGACAGTGCTTTTCAGTTTGACAGGAAATTCCTTCTAGACCATGTAAAGGTAGAGCATACCCAGGAACAACAATCAAAAAGAAAAAGCCACTGTATTACATTCCCACCAATTTGAAGGCAGGTGAGTCCACATGCAGGTGCAGTCATGTTTTTCATCAGCTGAGCTGGACTGGACATCTGTGCACAGCTCTGGGCCCTTGTAGCACATAGCCAGCCATAACCTCGTGGGGCTTTGCTGCTGTCTAACATCAACCCCTACCCCAAGAGAACCCCACTGACTCCACCTCTGAATATTAGGCCATTAAATATCTTCTGGCTTCTAGGGCTGAAATGAATAGGACAGAGGAGAGAATCGGAAGGGTGAAAGTGAGAAAACTCATGGGTTGAGACGAAGACAATTTAATAGGTAAAGCAAAAGCTGTGCACACAAGCAAAACAAGGGATTCATTCACTCCTTCCCATGGGCAGGCAGTTGTTCAGCATCTCCAGGAAAGCGGAGGTCATCATGTATCATGGTTACTTGGGATGACAACGCCATTAGTCTGAACATCCACTCCTTCCTTCTTCTCACAGCTTTATATGCTGAGCACGACATCATATGGTGTAGAATATCCCTATGGCCAGTTGGGGTCAGCTGTCCCAGCTATGTCCCCTCCCAACCTTTTGTGCACTCCTCACCTTCTTGCTGGCAGGGCAGTATGAGAAGCTGAAAAGTCCTTGACTACCTAGCAACAACTAAAACATCAGTGTGTTATCAACATTATCCTCATTCTATAACCAAAATGCAGCACTATACCAGCTACTAGGAAGAAAAATAACTATCCCAGACAAAAACAGAACACTTGAAAAAACTGGTTTCCAAGAAGGAAGAAAAGGAACCACAAACAAGGGCTCATATTCAAGACCTCAAACACCTGGCAGCACAATATCTTGTTGGCAGCATTTCAGCTGTAACTCTTTGCTAATCCCAGCCACCACCAGAACAGGACTGCTGACCAGAAAAAGATGAAGAACAAAAAAAAAAAAAAAAGAAGAAAATGGATGCTCATCATTTTTTTTCCTGCTTTGGTGTACATTCTCTGTCTGCATCAAGCATCTTCACACAATACAACACCCATACTTAGATTTTCTCTTTTAAGAACCAACTACATCACTCCCTGACCAGCTACACTTGGTAAAAGCAATTTTTCCATGCTTTAACAGATTTTGTTTGACAAACTAAATAAATGCAATGAAAGCAGAGCATATCCATATATTGTATGCAGATAGACCTGGCACCCTAAGTTTCAACAGAACACGCAATGAAAGCCAACATTCAGCAAATGCATGCAAAACATATTAAAAGAGAGAGCACACCTGCCCTGGGCAGACAGGCCCAAATAGCTTCCTAGCCAATAACACAATATGTCTTCAGGGACACTGGTGACAACATCCTCCCTAAACTTCACAGTAAAAACAATATCCTACTTGTGGCAAAATGTAACTAACATTCATCCTCTGGGTATAGTGCAGCATGAGTAAGGCAACACAAACCAAATTAAAGAGCAGCAGCTGCAATGAGGCACTTTAATCAATATTTATTGCTCAAGTAGCACTTAAGAACTAAAATAAACTGAAACAAGAAAACATCCCTTTGCCCAATATACTAATACATGCAAAGGTGTGCCTATTTGTCTGTTGGTTGCATTTAAAATAGCTTAAATTAAATGGGTTTAAAATGGCACTCCACTGACACAGAAGCACCTCTAGCAAGTATGACCAAGATCTTGTTATTCTTTTCCACCTTAAGTTTTTGCCATTATATCTAGCAATCAATGTAGCTCCCCCTCCCCCCACCCCAAAAATTATTTTAAACCCACAGAGCTTGGTGCTGCATACTATAGCAGACTACTGCAATGGCAGAAAAATTCACCTTTATTTGTTACTAAAAAAATGGTTCTTGAGCCAATTCATTCAAACTCTTTTGACAGCAAGTGCCTCCATTGAACATACCCTGGTGTTTGTCACCACTTAAAATAATTTTGCTGAAGACATGACTGACAGCATCAGCAAATATGGACCTTGTAGCATGGTAAAAGAATTATCACTCAATGTGACTTTGAAGTTGCATGCATGCATGCATTAGGAGGGGCAAGAAAGATGACTAAAAGGCAGTGGTGAAAAATAGATGCAATAGGATTTAAAATATCCAAACACACTGCCAGCTCCTTTCTACACCCTAGAAAATTATGTTCTATCTTTTTTTTTTTGCTGCTTGCAACTGATGGCTGTGACTAATCAAAAGGTGCTGCTTAAACACGGCATCAACAGAGGTTAGTTACTTTGTTATCCAAGCACAGAGTGACTTCATTAACTCCACTTCAGCAATGAGTATAGACCTGTTCCACATACAACAGAATACACTAATATGTCCTACAGGCAATTAGTGACATAACATATCGTCCTCATATACTGTGTGAAAACTCTGACAATCTTTCACCAGAGTTTAAATGTGGGTGCTCTGTTTCACACTGGCATTGAAAAATCTCACTCCAAGATGCTCAGAAGTTGTTTCCCGATGCACAAAGAACGACCAAGTCTTCCAGTAGAAAAAAAAAAAAAAAAAGAAAAAAAAAGACAGTGGTAAAACAGAAAAAAAAGAAGTGGAGAAAACCAAGCTATTCCAGTACTCCTTTTTCTCACTCCACTAAGGCTCTTTATTTATACAAAGGACACTTTAAGACATGCTTTTCTCTCTCACTGAAAAATTAATTGTTGCTTCCACTGATGCAAGTAACAGCTTTGCCTAGGCACAGCAGGGTTTTCAGCAGAAATGAAATCACAGTGGAATCTGGCCACTGAAAGCTGCAGTTGAGAAGAATCTCCAGACGAGACCTTTGTCGCTCCCTCCGTACAGTGCTAGGCTTTGTACAGAATCGATCCACTTCACCATGTGCCCTCTCCTGTACAGAGCATTTGGGATGACTACTTCAGAAACAAACCACCCATGGGCACTTGTCTCTTCTGCAGCTAGGTGGCAACAAGAACTGAGGCAGGAGACTATTTGCCATCTCATCTTCAGGATGGTCAAACACCCTGACTCACACTCTCACTAAAGAGGCAACAGGCAGGAAGACAATATTACCTCAGAACATTCACTTCATTGGACTCCAGATGGCACAAAGAGATGAATACTTGGTTACTGCCAACTCACTTCTATCCAAAACTCAGGTAAAGCTTCCCCACACCACCAAAGCCAGATTTGTCCCAGTCATTTAACATCAACAGGTTGACAGGAGAAGGCAAACTGCACAGATGCCTGTGCCTCAACCACCACAACAGGACCTTCATAAACTCAACATCAGCAGCAGCTTCAGCTAGTACAATGGGCTGTAAACTAGGAAAAGAAGTAGGAGGACACAACCTTGTCTGCCATTTTTGCTGTGGAATTCCTGCAGAGAATGAGGGCAAAGAGTTGTGGGGGGATGGTGAATAAATAGCAGAAAGTGGCACCACTATGCTCAGCAGACCTCATCTGCTAGAGAGCTGGCGTGCACCTCCTGAGATCCCCCAGGCTGCTCCTCACTGGAACAGCTGTGGACCCCACTTAGAGAGAGGTGTATTTCCTCACACCCATTAACAGCTCCAAAGAGAAGTCCGAAATAAATCTTGTATCTGCTACTAACATACAGATGTTTTCACTAAATCAGTGCAGCCACAGAGAAATACATTTCCCAGAATTTTCCAACTCACATAACCATGCCGAATTTGTTCAGTAGTTACATTTTTATACCACTATTCTAACACACTTTTTACAGGAGAACTTTTATTCCAAACAAGCCTTTAAAACACTTCACTATTTTGCTTATGTGTCATGGTTTAACCCCAACTGGCAACTGAGCACTCCCCAGACGTTCACTCACTTGTTCGCCCTGCAATGGGAAAGATGAGAAAGCTCATGGGTTGAGAGTTTAATTAGGTAAAGCAAAAGCTTATGCTTATACCAAATCCAAAACATAGTCTCATGCCTCATACTAGCTACTATGAAGAAAATTAGCTCTATCCCAGCCAAAACCAGAACACCCACAGAAGTATAATGGCACTGAACCTAAAATAGTCTCAATGCTAGCTGTAGAGTCATCCACAAGATTACAGGAACCAGCTATTTTTTTTAATGGAAACAATTTCTTTTTATTGTTCTAGTGAAATAAGTATATTAAGTGTAGCTTAATCCATAGCAGGAAAATGGAACCATTTAAGTCCCCAGAGGCAAAAAACTCCAGAAACTATGTAAATTACAGAATTAGGATACAGTCTCCAAGTCATGTTGTATGGCTAAAGACCACCCCCTAGTCTCATTCTTCCCATTGACCGTCCATTCCTCTCTCCAACATCCCTGATCCTCTTCTTTCTCACCTATACCATACTACCACCACCTTGCCAGAAAACCTTCCAGGTCCCATCCATAACAACAGTGGTGCAGAGAGCCAAACTAGAGGTGATGAGGAGCTCATCAGGTGCTCTGGCTGTGTTTGATTATCTTCTGGGAGGCACACCAGTGCACCAGAAAAACACTGCAAATAGTAGGCTGGACAAACTCTCTGTCATGGACTAGCATAACCATTCCTGAGACACTAGCACACAGCCTGGCAGCAAAGGACAGCATGCAAGGCACAGGTTTTTGGAAATGTACTACATAAGTATCACAGAGGAAGTATCACAGATGAACCAGAGATGTTACAGGACTGCATTTGACATCAAGGACTTAATGAATATAAGAAGGCCCTTTAATGACTGATGGGAGGTTGGACAAGTGGCAGTGAATACGCAAAACTTTGAGGACAGCAAGGAATATACTGTGGTGTGGGATGTAGGGTTGCACAGCAGGTTAATAGGTGGTCCTACAAGGTACAGCTGACAATCCTATTTGCTCATCCAAGTACTTGCAGGGGTGGGGGGAAAGGAAGAGAAGATGGGACAGAGATGGAGAAGATCTCTGCACTGTCAGTGCCTGACATAAAAATGAAGTCCCTCCTGCATGCCAGTGCTCTCACCATATCCCCAGATACAAAGCATTCAAGACACAACAAGTGCATTTACTAAGTGTTCAAAACTGACACAACATGTGTCACACCAGTGTCCCAGGCTGCTGGTCAGACTGGTCTTATGGGACTCAAATGTTATTACCATCAGTCACTTTGTATAATATTGCTTAAAGTGAAGCAACATTTCACTTCTTACCAAGGGGTATGTCCTTTGGCAGTTTCACCCCATCCCTCACGCCTCCCTGCTCCTGTTTTCCAAGAAGCCAACATAAAGATAAACTTAACAAGAGGCAGCTCCCCTATCACAGTACTTTTCTACCTCACCTAACTTTGTTATTACTATAAAGTAATTCACAACCAAATTTAAAAACTATTTTCACAACAGTACCAGACATGGGAGGACTCCTGGACAATTTAATGAGCCATTCCCTTTATAAAGTCTTGTAATTTCAATTGTAATGTTAATGTATTCACAGTAACACGCAGCTTGCATCAGCACCATCACATAATGAAACTTCAAGGTGTCAGAAATTCAAAGCAGTCTGAATGAGGAAATGCTTCTGCTTCACAGAGAGTTAACCTCAGTAATATACAGCCACCTGTATTTCCACCTGTATCATCTTTTGCCTACTGACACTTCAAAGCAATGCTTCTTCAGTTGATTATTCTAATGCATTTAACAGTTCTCTTTGTCTACATAGCATCACTGATTTCTCATGTATAGTCAATTTTGCCTCATACAGCATGGTTTCTATGGCACTGTTTGTTTTATTTTTTTAAAGAGTTACTTTCAAAGCTTTTTTTAGCAAAATATCTTTGTATGTTAACTCTTCCATTAGCTTTCATACAAAACAAACTAATCAACAGTTCATTTTAAAAAGAGCTCCCATGCCCATCTCAATTAAGTACTAAATTCAACATCTGAAAGGACAGGAACTGGTACAGAAAGGCAACCCTTGCAAGAGGTAAAAACAGGCAGATGCCTCCTAAAAACTGACAAGCCACCCATGGAGAAAATGACTGTTTATCCAGTGGCTGATCCACCTTATAAGGACCATATTTCTCCCTCATCCCAAACACTATTACTCCTAATTTCAGTTCTATCAAACTTCACATCAGCCACGTCTACATATGTAGAGTAACCATGGGGGAGGATTCTCTAAGCTGGATTTTAAATAAGGCTAAATAGTTAACATTCATGAAGATAATAAACCAACCATTTAACAGCTCTACTTTTAAGTAAGTATTAAGTGAACAATCTCTCCTTAAGGCTTTGAGTTCTGTATTTGCAAAACAGATGCACAAAGGGCTGAAAAATCCCATAAATTGTTTGCATTCTTAACGTCTGACATAATTTACTCCTTGGGGATCGCACTACGTGTGTATGTGTGTGCACGTGGGAGATTACATGCAATCTTTTAATATGAGGCCCTCATCCTCATTTTGCAAATCAGTACAAAGAATGGAAATGAGAAGTAGTAAATGCAAGGTTTTATGTGAAATTGAACACCTCATGTAGCTCCATGACTAACATTATACTTGAAGAATGGCATAGAAAGAAAAACTAAATTATATTTAATGAGCACTGTAAAATTCTCAAAGCTTTGCTCGTCCTTGAAATACAGATTTGGAAGAAGCCTGGCCACTTTAACAAATATTTATCATCAACATCATTTTCCAGAGCAAAACTGAAATATGATCTGCTCTCCTCCTGATTTCTCAAAGGAGTTATAATTACCTCAGTCACAGAATAGACTTACTAGAGTCATTAATTCAAAACATGTAAAAGGTTACAAAATTCCTTTAAAAAATTATTATTTTTTCTTGCCCACCCTCTTCCTTTTCCCCATCTTTAAAAGTTGCATGATTTTTGTAAGAGTGCCATCTGATGGGTATCAGTGTATAAAACTCAAGGGCATAGAAACTTAGAAGAAGCAGTTTGTCCACTAATAAAAAGATATCACAGTTGATCCAGAAATATCATAAGTTTTGTTCCAATACAGTTGGTTGTTTTGACCATTTTAAAGCTGCCCGAGCAGCCTTTCTCCTGGATCCATACTTCATCTCAAGTATCACAGAGTCTTATTTCCAGGCTATCTGAATTTCCATAGCTTGGACTGTTGATCTGTGACATGGTTAGTACTGTGTAGCAATCTCTTTGCAATTTTCAGACTTCCAAATCATAAGAAATGTCTCACTGTGCCAAAGGATTTATTTGGAAATGTCAACTCAGAAGTAATACTTCTGTGTGCTGCTATGTAAGGGGAGAGAGAACATGCAACCAGCTGGATCCTTCTCAACCCCTGGGAGTATTCCTATTTGTTAACTATGCCATGATGGATTTTTAAGATGGTGATTTATGGAAGCCTGTTTGATCACTGTTCATCTTTTTTCTTCACTTATAGTCACTGTAGTGACGTTATTTATACCTAAGTTAATCATTAGGTCTTACAGGGGGTGAGGAACAGTGGGGAGAAGGTAAGCGGTAGGGAGATGGAGGGAGAGGTAGGCAGTTCTTTTTTAAATTAAAGGCATTAATGATTTTTAGAAGTTCTCAAAATAGTAGGAAAGAAACAGCATCTCATACAGATGCTCCCTTTATGTAGACTTGGCTTTGCAACCCCAAACTAAGACTGCTACTGAGAAGATGGCATCATCCCCATGTGCTCTTCTACCAAAACTTCCAGAAAACCCACCAACTCCAACAGTATCCTCTTCAAAAGTAATGGAGATCCATAAGCAGAAAGGTGCAAAGTACCAACTTACTTCCAAAATGTGACCACAGATGCTACCAGGCACTCCTGTCTTCTGCTTGCCATTCACTGGAAAAGAATGAGGGCTCTCCACCCAAGGACTAATGCAATTCATCAAAACATTTTCTGCTACTGGCCACTTCTCTAAGCATCTTCTTTAATGAGGAAAGAAGCCCAAAATCCTCTCAAAACTGTTATAAAACAGTCAGGAGACAGCAAAGCAGCTCCTATCCATGTAAGACCAACATGACAAAGTACCACTTGGGCAAGAAGACCACGTAACAGGAAAATAATGGGAATGAAAGGAAATACAGTCACAAGAGGGAAAAAAAAAGGAGAAAATACTACTGAATACTTCCATTTGAGGAACTCACCCAGAGACCATTTAACTCATGTTTAAACCATCACCCTTCTTTAGCTACAGTAAGTACAAAAATTTTTACATTATTTTCCTATCCTAGTGTTTATTTCAAGTTGACAGAACTAGCAATATTCCAAAAACAAGCAATCCACATAAGAGCATTATGGGCATATAATAAACAGGGTAACACAGAAGTCCCCAAGTTACTCTCTCTAAACATCCCATCCCTCTCCTGTGAAATAACACAAACATATATTTTACCTTCTTCATTTTTTATTATAACAGATACAAAACTGTCAACAACCTATTGGTCTGCAGGCACTAAACTTCAACTTCTGTTTCCCCACTCATGCGCACACACTAATCCTGCTAAAAGACGCTGTAATGAGGGCAATACAAAAAAAACCATGCAGTTATTTGCAAGACTAGAGCTGAAAGCAGCAGCTCACACCCTCTTCCTAGAGGGCAAACTGGCTGGACTTAGGAAGCTCTGGGACAGGCCAGACCCCCACCAGCCACACAGCCACATCTTCATGCTGAAACCTCCAGCAAGGGAAGCCTTTAGAGACTACTACACAGCAAAACTCACAGCAAAGCAACAACCCAACTTGAAAAAAAGCCCAATTCATTCCAGTCAGTCAGAGACAAAAATCAAAACTTCTGCCTACTTTATCCTGAGCTGTACTTCACCAGTCCCTGCATCCCATCACCAAGTCTCTGTTCTTCTGGTTAACAGTTGGTAGCAACTTCTTCACAACAGTATGGATAAATACTCTTTCAAATGAATAAAATAGAAGTAAGCATAAGCACAGAATTCAGTCACATGCAATATTCATATTAATCACAGTAATTACACACTGACTACAGGCAATACAAAAGCACTGTCTCCTTTAAAGCATACTTCTTAAGGTGGCTGCCTTCCTCAACTTTAATAGGTTGGGCCTCTTCTGTTGGAAACACCTTTCTACCAAGAGTAATTTTTGTACTCTTTAGTAAGCACAAAAAGAGCCTTTACTGACCCTAAAAACAGATAGTATCCTTCCATAGGTTAAACCCAAAATAATTTCATTTGCTAAAAGCAGTAACAGTACACTGTACATGTTTGTATTTCTAACACAAAGCCTGTATGTGTGCAACAACCCCCCGCCCTAGGGCCTTCATCCCAAACATGCAATTAAGAGTGTGCCATTTAAAAGTTTCAAGGCTTTTGTGGTTGAAGGATCAGTTCATTAGTCACAAGAGCTCTTTTTCTTGAACTCTGGCAATTAACACTATGGTGTCTGTTCCCACAGTGGAAGCAAAAGGCAACATTGCAAAACTGCCTGCCTCTTGGTTCCCAGGAAGAAATGGGGTGATCCCTCTAATTTGGTTTGGCTGCCTTCTCACACCACCACGTGGAACTGTTTCGGCTGATTGCAGCAAGGCCCATTACTCACATCTGCCTCTCCTTTGTGTGCGCACCCTTGCGAACACTGTGATTACTGTTACACCCATGAGCTTGTCAGGGAGCAGTTTGCTGCAAGGCAACAGCTGATGTAGCTGCCAGATAGGCAGCCTTTTAGATGACAACCTCCTACACTGTTACGAAACATTTATGACTAGCACCTTACAATCTCACAGTCACCAGGGAGGTATAAGTACAGGCACATGAGAATCTCCAGCCATCAGCATCTGCTAATCATATTACTATGTCATAGCAAGCTGAATGACATTGACAACTGCTGACAGTGCATACTTCTTTCCATCATGGACAGATCCCCAAGAGTCACTACTGTATTCTCCTAGGAGACACTGTCATTACTTGGATGCATACATTACTTCATGTTAAAAATCCCCACATCATTTACATCAGGAATTCTAGCTTCTTACAAGTTATTGTTTGCATTCTTTTATATAGCACATCCGAGTCCTTTCCATGAGCCAACACACGAAGAGCCTCAAGACTAAAGAACAAAAATCCCAAACCCTGTCCAAAGGGAGCCTGAAACAGAGAAAGGAACATAAGACAAAGAATAACACTCCATACCATTAGACAGGTGACCATTTCACTATGCTAGCCATCACCCTTCACCTGCAAAGAGCTGGAAAGTTTAATGCCATCACAGCTGACAGCTTTGAGGAGAGCTTCACAGCAATGTGAAAAGGATCAGAAAGCTTAAAGGTCTTCAGGTAAAGTAGCTATTGGGGTCCAAACAACAGATGAGGGAAGATGTACAGAGCAATGCTAGAAGACCTGGCCACAAAAATCTGAGAGTAAAAGTAGCCAGCATACATTTGAAGCAATAAATGCAGTAGAGAGGGAGGAAGAAAAGACTGATACACTTAGCACATCTAGCCAGACCAGAGATGGGAGGGAGGGAAAAAAAAGGAACACACAACACACCACACACACCAACTTTCCAGCAGTAAAATACACTGATAATGTTGTCCCAGTGACAGGAGAGACCTGCCTTGAGGCACACAATACAATAGGCATTTTAAAGCATTTCACTGAAGCATCTCAGCTTCCTTTCAACAGACTGTCAAAAAAACAGGTTTATCAACTGAGCAGTCAATCACCCAATCTCTTAGTTTCTTTCATTTTTTATAATTGCTTTAAACATCTAAAGCAATTGCTTCAAACAATTAGCTGCCTGACACATTTTCATCATTCCACACAGTCTTACAAACCTAGCTAGGTGTGCAGTGACAATGCTACTTCCTAAAATAGCAGAGACCTCAGAGTTCAAGTGCAACACCTCAACTGTAAGAAAGCCAAAGGCCTCTTTGCCAGTGGTAGCAAAGCTGCCTGAGGGCTCTGTCTGAATCATACACATGTCCAAAACATCACCAACTTGACCAGGAGCCCTACTTCCCTCCTAGATGCAAAGTGGAGTGGAAGAAGGCAGGAAAAAGCCCTGTATGTATTTCAGCCACTCCATCTGACATTTCTGTAACTAAGAAGAGGCAAGAGTGTGAGCAAATATTCTACCCTCTTAGTAGGGTGGTGACAAGACATTGCTGACCCTCTGCTGAAGCTCCAAATGAGTCTTCCTGATACTTTTAAGGCCCAGCAAAACACCATCAGATATTTGTAGGGAAGTCACTCGATTCAATTGATGGCTACTTGCTTCTTTCTCACAGCATTTCAGCTAAAATGAGGTTTGGGGGCTTGGGGTTGGTTGGTTTTGGTTATTTTTGGAAGATCTCTTACAGAATACAACCGTACCGGTGCAGCTTCCAGTGAGTGCATAATTCCTAGGTGCCAGAAGCAGCTCTAGGGAGGGCCCTTGCATATATGGCTAACAAAGCTGCTGCTAGGGGGATGCTGCAGGTGAAATGAAAATAGTTTATATCTTAATAGAAGACTAGTTTTCAAAAGCTAAGAGATTTTTGAGAATACCAAATGACAGGGAGGAATATTAAAAAGCAAAATGTATTTCAGTAAAGCCACAAGAGATAATTAACTAAGTTTCCGTTTCAACACACTCTTAACCCTTGGAATATTGAAGATGATACTGGACAATAAAATTACATGCATTTTGCTCAGTTATACATGGGTTAGAAATGACACAGTCCATTCAGTATTCTGCAGCAACCAAGCCATGTTAATTTGAGCAAAACCTGTAAGCATACATACCAGCTGACAATCTGGGAAACGAGTATGTCTGTGAATGACAGCTCAAGAAAAGTCTCCAGGCATGCCTAGCACAGAATTGACTCTACTGGGAGCTGGAATTCCTCACCAGATATACTGCCCTGAGAAGCCAGTACTAATCTTACCACACTAAAAGCTGACATACAGCGTGCTAGTGGTACCATGGCCACATCGCAGTGTCCAACTGTCAATTTGCCTTATTTCAAGAGACAATATCATACACCCAAATGCTCACTAGTGTGGAACCTAAGCACTGTCATGTGGTCTAAGATGACAAAATATTGAACGTCTTCCCAAAATTTTAAAGACTAGCTACTTGAAACATTTGGTTCCAGCAATATCATTGGAAAACATAATTTTCCTACTGGTTTCCCATCATGGCTAACACCATTAGATAGGAAGAGTTTCTGCTGTAAAAAGAATCCCAAGTAGCTCCAGAAGGCGGCTCTAAGTGTTTCTAATTATACCACAAATACCCAAAAAGTATCAGCTACCCCTGATTCAGTTACAATTGTTAGATGCTCCTTTTTCATGCAATAATATGAGGTGCTGCCCATCTTTCTGCATAGCTTTAAAAGGTAGTCCACTGACTCAAGATGCTGCACCGGAACTAGACAAAAAGGACAGAAGAGGTAAGTTATCATATATCTTTTATTACTCTCCCAAGCCATATTTTAAGACCTGTGTTAAAACAAAACATTTTTTTCATCAGATGCTAAAGAGAACAAAACAACTGCAGCTCTCCCACAGACATATCACAGATTACATTCAACAACTCTTTCATACATCAGATGCCTATTGACTAGTACTATCCTAACAACCCTAAATGCAGCCATGCTCTATTTTTTTAAGCAAGCATGTCCCCTCATTCATTGTTATGACTTCCCACACCCCAGCAGTTCTCAGGTAACCAAAAGAGAAAGGAAGATCCAGTAACTACAACATTGAACCAGGGCCTGCAAGTTTTATTCCTCTGCTGCAGACACCATGGGATGAACCCATTTGGAGACTGACATGCTTGGACTCTCAGGATACTCAATGGAGCCCTACTCAGAACTCGATGGAGCCCAGAGCATGATTCAGCTTGCCATGTAACAGACACTAAGACCAAGATCTGTTGAGGCACTGTCTAGGCTCCAGTGACTGTAACAGGAATATGGACATCTAAATTAATCATGTCTTAATCCTGATTTGAATGCCACCCACCGTATGACCAGAGGCGAATCACTTTCACTGTATGCTTCACGATGCAGAGCCATAAATGGGACACTTGAAGTAGCCCAAACAGACATTTCAGGAGTTCATAAGCAACATAAATGCATTATGGAATTAAAACAGCCAAGACAATCATGCTAATGCTGCCTCTACTACATACATTACTTCCTTCAGGTTAATTGGACCTGTACTGTTTAAGGTAGGCACACCCCAAATTCCTCACAAAGTTTACTGTTATTTTCATTTTAAAGATAGATTTAATTCCTACTGAGAGGTGTGCTGAAAGAATAAAGACCGCAAAGCACCAGGGACACTGCGATAATGACACACTAAGGTTAAATCAAGATAAGAATTGCATAAGGGACCAAAAGAATACTTCTTCCCCAGAGACTTTGTTTCTCAAGGCTCTACTCTAGTCTTCCTTCTCTTGATCCTTCTGACACAACTAGTCAGAATCCTACCAGCTAGTATCAGTCTGGTAGGTATATGGTAATAAAGCAGTAAACAGTAAAATATTTAAGCAGCATGCAACTATCATAAGAGCAAGCATAAAAATAGATCCCCCTCTATTTAGAGCCTCCACTGCCAGTGAGTACCTGCTATGGAAGCACAGCACCCATCTCAGTCCATTTTAATGTTCCAGCTTCAGCACTGCTGCATCAAACCCACACCTACCCCGCCAAATAAGCAGTGAATCCCATTCTCAGTCAAGTGCCAATATTACACACTCCTCTAAGATTACTGTTAAATCCTAATCATAACTGAGGGCAAATCATGTTTTGTTTCATCTTTTTAATTTAAATTTAGTGATGCTTAACACATGTTGTCATGAGATAAAACCAAAATCAGCAAGAAATAAAAATGTTACTGGCAGTTTGAATCCCAGGTTCTTGTTTCAATCACACATGGATTTATTTATCTGATGTTATTGTCTGAAATAGTGTTAAGTATGTATAGTTAGAGAAAAAAAAAAATGAAGGATTGTGTTTAAATACAAGGAAATAACTACAATGCTTTTATGTTTATACAAGGATTATATTTCTCGAGAGGTATATTATTACATACTCTGGCAAGTACAGCTCAAGTTCAAGTCCTACATGGAATACTCAAAGTTTTCAAGAAAAAACACAAGTACATAGAATTTATAGCACATTTATCTTTTGTCTTCTCTCTCTTCCAAAGTTTCCATTACAGCCTGTGTTAGGAATGCCAACAATTAACAAGTTTTATGTTTTGCCATAACCCTTTTAAAATTCTGTTTGGTGAAGCTAATAGAATACAAACAGAAAGAATCCTGTACCTTGTGAAGGAAGTGAAGGAATGAATACATCTCATGACTAGAACTATTCAGGGAGGAAAAAAAAAAAAAGAAAAGAAAAGCACAAACCACAATGCCATACACACAAACACACTCATGTCGAAGGTCAGAGTAGGTATCTATATTTCAGTTTTGCTCTACAATATTCTCCAGGCACAGCTCCATCCCTTGGTCCCTTCAAATGTTTTTCAGTCCACATTCTTCAGGCATGCCTGAACTTGTTCTTCTGCCTCCTTCATCAGTGGGATGGCAGCCAACTTGAAATTAAATTTTCAAGGCACTGAAATTATGATACTGCTGTCCCAATGAAACGGACTGGTAGATTTTCGTTCTTATATTTGCATCTCCACCTGTCACCAAGGAGTTGCCTTTTGGCCATCACAGCAAGGACACAGCTCTTTTACAATGGTTTTCAGGAGGCGCAAAAAGCACTGCCAAGACCTGCAGCTCAGAGCAAAGCATCTTTGGAATGGGCAACAGCAATGACATAAGAACAGAAGTCAGAAATCATCTCTTATTAGATAAGGGGGTTTTTTTGTTTTGTTTGTTTTTGTTTAGTTTTGTTTGTTTGTTTTTTGTTTTTGTTTTTACAAGCTACAAAAGCTAAAAAGCCCAACAGAAGTCTGTAACCAGTCTGCCTCACTGGCCCGTTACACTCATATCCAAAGGAGGCAATAACTTGAGCCCTTCTGCTCTGGCTCAGAAAGTATCTGTACCAGGCAAGATATATTTTATTTAATGATGAAATGGGCATATTGCAGAGCTTTTCATAAAAGATTTACCCAGCAAACTTCACCACAGTAGCACAAGACTCTGTGAGACAAGGAAAGATATTAATGATAAGAAGATGGCAACCTAAGCAACATTCATTTTGCACACAGAAGACAGAGACATCAGGATCATTAACCTAGAAGCTGTACCAACACCTGCTTTAGCAGAAGCCTTAGCCCTTGATGAGCACCAATTAAGTTTTAAATGGAGTTCTTTCTTTGATCAAGGAGCAAGATAAGATCACATTTATGCCACAGAGCTTTGACTGCAACAGCACACCTGTAGGTAAGCTTTGCTTACCTACACCTAACTACTAGTATAAGAATCAGCCCAAAAAACTAAAGAGATTTTGTCATTATAGCAACAAAGAACTGTCTTCATGTAAGAGGGTGCCAGAGAAGTACATATAAAAAAACCAAATGAACTCAGCTCTGAGGCAATATTATAATTCAGCCAGATACTGAATGCATGTCTGTAGACCAAAGTTACAGAGATCAGTGATTTGATCTCACCAAATCAATCACAGGTGCTTGGTTTTCTCCAGCACATACGATGTTTGTCAAAAATTAGCTACATATCATAAATATCTATTTCAATAGGTAATGAATGTGTAAAGCCAGTGAAACAGATCAGACTGATTCATTGTCCCTCCTGCAGATCCTCTAAGCTGTGGAGCGTTATTGCTTGTACTCAGAAAATTCATTATCAGTTTCACTACATTCCTCAAAGGTTACAATCAGCTTTCCACTAATGACTGTTGTGATTTTAGCATTTATGTTGTTTCTTTTCCAGATATTATGCTGACAGCATTCAACTTTTAGACTTCCTGATGTTTGGTTAAAATACTTTAAACAGCAACTTAACTGCAAATAAACAGAGCTGACTATGAACATTAAAAGATGATGGGGAGGGGAATCACAGAACCCACAAGCAGCTCAGAAAACGCAACACAGCAGAAAAAAAACCCATGAAAACATGATCTAAGCACATGAACACAGAGACAAATTTTGGGGTTTTCTTCATACATATGCACTGATCTTAGCAACAATGAATTAATGACTTTAAGACAGCAGTAGTACAAACTACTTCAGCTTTTTACTTTGTTTCAAACCACAAATAAATATAAACAGATGTATTTAATAAATTCACCTTCTGCTAGTCAAACACTATGGGCCAACTATATTCTGAATTTCAGCTGAGATCTGCAAAGAGTGGTTATTCAATGTAATTTTCTGATCTGTATAACAAATAAGCAGTCTATACTTGGTTACTTAAAAAATAATTGTAAACAGAGGAAAGAGATCTTCTGCAGCCCCACTTATGGTCAGCTCTCTACTCTTCTTAACTGAAAACAAAATACTCTGTCAAAAAAAAAAAAAAAGACTAAAAAAAACTTAAAAAAAACACCACACACACTCCAGTGCTGTGCATTACCCATAATTGTTTCTAAAATCCAGTTGTGGTTTGCAGCTCCCAGCATGCACAGTTAAGATGACTAACCTTGCTGAAATCTCCCTGGGTAAGCAAGATAGCCCTAAAAAAAATAACACCAGGCCCTCATGATTAATTGCTAACTATTTATAAATTACCGAATTTCTCCCACTTCTCCCAGACATACCTATAAATAAAAATAGTTGCTCAAAAGCTTGACCAGGAATGGAAATCAGAGTTTTTCTTGATATAACAGGAATAAGTGATATCCATGAAATACTGAGGAAGGGAATAACTGAACCTGGAGTGTCATAAAGAGACCAAAGCCAACGCGTGATCTCCAGCTGGTTGAGCCTACAGCTACAGTGACAAAGGCCAAATTGTAATGGAGCCTCACAACAACAGAGGCTTCTAACCACAAGCACGTCAAACTGTCTTTACGGTGTAAAATTTGGCTGGAAGTCACAACTCACATAAGTAGGTGAGGCCTGGGGGCGGGGGGAAGAGACAGATCAGGCTACAGTGAACAAAGAGGAGGCACAGCAATGTTCTCTAATAAGACAATGACATTTCCCACACAGGAGGCTCCATCCAATACACAGATTTCCTCCCCCTCACATCTTTTGAGGAATGACCTTAGCTGCAGGGTTTTCAGTAGCCAGGGCCTCCTGAGACCAGAGAAAGTTTCTCCACACCATCAGATCACTCTGTTTCCTTCAAATTGTTGCCACACCAGTAAAATTAAGTCACTTCTATGTTGGATATTTCTCCATGTGCATAGCCCTACGGAACTAAACAAGTTCTTGCTGATTTCTGCACCCAGGATAGCCCAGGAAACTTCAAGCCTGCAATCAAATGCCAGCAGTGTACTACAAGTGTGATACAACTTCCATGGCCATGCACCTGTCCCACAATAACCCAAATAACTCCAGGAATCCCTCTTGAGGAACTCTGGGGGAGTTCAGTCTCACAGGCACACAATGGAGTGCTGCAAGATATAGGTACATACTTCGTGAGATACAGACACATACTTTAAGCCCATAAGCATCTTAGCCTGCACAGGAGCAAGACCACAGGTAAACCACAACACCATCCAGATGTTACTTTATAGCCTAAAAAAGATAATTTAAAAAAAAAAAAAAAAATCTTCTCAGTATAGCCAGGAAAACATTGCAGGCTATATCAAAGAGCATGTACTCCACATCAACCCAGCCACAAGTCAAATCAACACAGCATCCTAGCCAAAGAAGTACCTTCTCATGGTTTAACATGGCCCCTAAATACTACTTGAATTTGTGTCATACTGTATAAGAATCCTAAAACTACACCATCACTTCTTCCAGACAGAAATTGAGGAGGTGCTTATAAAAATTTCTGCTACAGTTTTCAAATACTGATACTGTAGCTAAAAAAGTAATCACATCCTTGGTCAAAGCTTGAGAAATGCTTCACCTACACAGAGAATTGCTAGCAAGTAAAGGCACAACTCTTCCTCAGCAGATTCAGTTCAACTAGACAAACTCTTACTAGCTACATAGCCTACTACTGTCAGTACAGCACACTGCCAGAAAAAACAGCCCAGTTCACAGAAAATAGCAGCATTCTAGTCTGAATTAGCAAGAGAAGACAAGCAACTGTGTTTTGTATCAGCTGTTCTCGGTAACAATGAACAGAGTACTTTTTATTTAAAGCCTGACTAAAAAAAAAAAATCTAAAAATGTTCATGTTTGACTTACTGATTCTTGGCAGGTTATCTTTTAAATACTAGATAAATCTTATTTGCATATTTACCTAGGATTGAATAGCTCAAAAATCACAGAATAAAACTACTCAGGGTAAGAGTTACCTCGTTAAAGAAAAACTTAATCAAAAGCCATTAAAAAAAAAAAAAAACAAAAAAAAACCACAACAAATGCTTAAGTGTCCCAGCAGTGATCCTACAGCTTGGTTTTGGACTTTGCTTTTGGGGGTTTGTTTCATAGAATAGAAGGAAAATTTCATGCTTCTTTTGGATTGGAAAAGTTATTAAAAAGACATCAATTCATAGGTGTTTAATTGTAAAAAGATCTCAAAGGAAAAAGTTCCTGGAGAAATATTCTTAGTTTTACATTGAATATTAAAAGGGAATAAATCAGGCTACTTATTTCCGTTACTCTCTACATTTTTCCAATACGTTTTTATCATTGTACGATAAACATGCATCATTATCTGCAAAACAATCTCCCCACTGAGAGCTGGCATCTCCCACCACAGTTATTTATGTCATTCTTCCACAACACATCTCTATGGCACCACAGCCCTAACTCCATGCAGCAGATATCACCAGCTAAATACTTTGTCCCACAGTTTCACCAGTTCAGTGAAGATCATGGCATCACCCTTCCTAGACAGCACATGTAAGAAAACAAATAATATAAGCTCCCCTCCAATCACTTGCTCTATAAAACTAACCTTGGGAATTCAATATAATATTCATAAGGTAAAATACAGAATATTAGTCTTTGGTCATATATAAAATCCAGTGGTTATGAACTACACAGTAAATAACCATTTCAGATTAAAAATAAACTATGAAACACTGTGCTAATAAGGCTGTTAGCTCGCTATTAAAGTGTCAATTTTAATGTGCAGAGATGAAAGCGTAACCATAAAGAGAAATTTTCCACATTTCATTTCTTTATTACAGTCTTGTCATGTAGGGAGTGACATAAAATGACGCTGGGCACCAAAGAGGTCAAAAGCTTACCTAGAAACTGAACAACAAGAGGAGAAACAAAAGTCACCAGCAGCCTTTAATTTATTCCTTTGCATTTCAAAGGACACACGTGTTTGCATTAGTCAGAAGATCCACCTCCCAACTAGAGCCAGCCCTCAAATTAGTCTGTATAACACTAATTGAGGGTCCAGCTAAAGAGTTACCTGTTCAAGGAACTTGCAAGTAAAATAAATTATGCAAGAAAGCAAGCCAAGCATGCTTCAGTATAATAAAGTCTTTTTAAATGATTAGCAGGTTTACTCTTTAATCTGGCAAGGTAACAAACTTTCAGCACCCAAGAGAAAAAACACAATGAAGGAAAAGCATTGTATAAATATTCCACATGCCAAAGCAAAAGGCTTATTTCATTGGAACAATGCACTCCTGTTTAAACTAATACCAATCAGAAAAGAGAGATCTTTCTGTGGAAGCTATTTATATGTTAACGCGTAACTTCACTGCACGTTTGTTTGGAATCCTCTTCTCACAAAGGCTGCTCGGACGGTCCCTCACTGGCACCAGCCCCTTCGTGCACATGTTCAGGCTCAGGAGGGCTGGGAGTGTCCATCTCGCACTGTACGAAAACATAAGCCTGCTCTTCAAAACTGCCTCAGTCTTACGCCGAACTACAGCCAAGCGCTGACCACAGGCACACAAGCCTAATCAGCGTTATGGTCCTGAGACAGGGGAGTAATGGCTGCTGGAAGCAAATGCCACTCCTAATCCAGGAAAACTTTCACCTCTGAAAGAGTTTCTCATTTCACATCAACTTCAGCAAAGCCTGGGAAAACACTTTATTTAACAAAAGATTATCACAATAAGACGCAGTCCTATAAGAAAACAGAAGTACATTTCATAAATACTTCACTGAATTCATAGCTATTTCCCTTTTGATTTATTCCCTGTAGAGCAGGAACTGTGACAGCAAATATCTTAACCAGCGTTCAGAAAGCACTCACAGAGTCCAACCTGATTAGACAAAACTGAGGTTCAACCTACCTTCAAAGAAAAACCCAAGACCACCCAACACCGCGGGGTCCCCCACGGCAGGAACGGGGCACATCGCGGGTGCAGCCCACAACCCAGCGCCCGAAGCGTCCCCACCTTCTCTCCCATCCAAGACCTTCCCAAACGCCTCCGTCACTCACCAGTCCCGCTGAGGCTTTTCCGCAGCTATGTCAACATCGTGAGCAAACCTCGAAGCAGACCAGGAAGTTTTGATAGGCGAGAGAGGGAGAGAAACAAGCGCATACACCAGAGATGAAGGGTGGGAGGAATGGACAGACAGATGGAGGGGCCGCTATGCAACTCTCCGAGCGGGAGCCCAGCGTTTTAATTCTGCTTAATGGTGATGGGATTAAGAGTTCTTGCTTACTTGAGCTAGCTGATAAAATTTTTGCTTAACTTACAAAACTGAAGTTTTTTCGACCAGTGGGCAGCTTTAGCCTGAAAAGCTGGAAGTCAACTCATGATATCTGCCTGAAGGAGAACAGTTACGATGTCTACGCAAGCAGACCGGCCAGCACGACCACGGAGAAAGGGGACGGAGCCCTGGGGAGACCCCACTGCAAATGCATGTACCCGGAGCCAGCCACCCTCACGCAGCCCGGTGCTCGACTCACCCCTTTCCCCTCTCCCAAAAAAAAACCCACAACCACAAAAACCTTAAAACTTGCAAGGCGAAGTCTGCACAAGTGCACTACCAGGCAAGGAGACAAGTCGGGAGAGAACGGAAAGCCGCCAGCTCCCAAGCAGCACACCGCGGTTGTCCCGGGGCTCAGCAGGGGGAGGCGGGCACGGAGCCGAGGCCAGAGCTGGCAAAGGCGCCCGGCGGCGGCCCCACTCGCCCCGCCGGCCACGCGGCCGCCCCGCCGGGAGCCCGACTCCGAGCCCGACACCGGAAAACTCCCGCGGCACGAAGCGGGGCATCGCCCTCTTACCTTTCGTCCAGTCCACCACTTGCTTCGGGCTCCACCTGGTCACCGGCTCCATGGTGGGCTCAATCCCGCCAAGTACCAACCCCCGCGGGAGACACCGCAACCGCGCTCCTGCGAATACACACTCGCCCCCTCTCAAGCTCCCATCCCGGCAGCGCCGCTCCGGGCCACCCCCTCCCGGCCCTGGCTCCTCCCAGCGGCCGCGACCGGGACCGCCCCGCTGGCGCTCCGCCCCCAGGTGCGATACCCCAGCGGGTCGGGCCCTGTGCTGAGGAGAAACTTTCTGGGGTCCCTGCTGCTTTTCCCGGGAAGGGGAGGGGAAGGCGCCTGGGGACAAAGCTTTTAAAATCTTGATACCTTTCAGAGTCTGCCAGTGAACTCCCCAAAACACGAAATAACTTGACACTTCATCTCACGCTTTAATGTCATTACTGTCTATAAGCCACATCCAGCTTTGATTTTGACTGTAAATCTGCGCAGAAAAGATGTTCTGAAGCAGGACAGTAGCTGAGACCATGCAACAAGACCCTTTAAGTGTGACACATCTGAAAGCCACTGCTCTTGGGACCTTGTGGTGGCACAGATCTCACTTTTCCTTAAAGCAAGGTGCAGTTTTAGTTCTCCCAGGTGTGAAGACCAGCTTGGAAAATTTGAAGAATCCTGACAGAGACCAGGTAATGGAAACAGCAACTATTACTAGAAACAGGAACTGCTGTGAGCCATATCACTGCTACTGTCTTATTAAAATTGCTCAATTTGTATTCAGTGTTAAATGCCTTTTTTTTTTTTTTTAATGAGCATATTTTGAAGGCTCAGGATCTCCATGGACACAAGAGAGGGAAGGCCCACCACTGAGGCCGCTGCGACTGGTGATGCCATGCTGAGGAAAGGGAAGGATTGGTGAATGTACAGTAGATTTCCCCTCACCATAGTTTGCAGGGGGTGGCCTGGAATGCAGCATCCTACCCTGGGATTGGTGACCTGCCCGCAGGCTGGAATGGTGGCTAGGATCTTCATCCTGCTTCCATGGCAGCTCTGTGTGAGTCACACAGCCCCATGGCAATTTTAGTAGTGACTGCAGACTGCCTTCAACCACACTTGTCCCAGTATTGGCATTTGAGTTTTTATTTCTGAATCCTGCACTTTAAAGTGTCCCTGGGTGTGGAGGCTATTTCACCATAATAGATGATTACTTCTGTTTTGCTGCTCTCAACTTGGGAGCTACATTAAGCCATCAGCTGTACCTCAAGCTTACTTTCCTCAGAGGAAATGTGTCCCTTGTATCCCAGCAGCCTCGTGAAGCCCATGGGAGCCCCCAGCGAGTGTCAGCCTATACCTAGAGCTTCAAGTGCTGACCTTCAAAATTGTGTGCCAAGCTTACCAACCTCCACCATTCCTTGTTACCGAACACATTATCTACAACCACTTTTCCATCAACAGAGCAGTAAGAAGATGTGGGAAAAACAGGTATTTTTATCACATACATCACTTACAGGATCTGGTTCAGGAGAAAATTCCAGCCCAAAGCCCTTTGGTAACTTGCTGCTCCTATTCCTCAGTGAAGAAGAGCAGAGTGAATTCTGCTGTGACAATAAGACTGTAATTTTAACCTGGCAATATTAGAGAGTGGGTAAACAGCTGGGATTTCAGACTGTGCAGTATCCCTCTGTTTTCATCAGCTCCCATCTCTATCCATCTGTTATCTCTACTCATATACTTCAAATGTAGGCTTCTTGGGACAGGGGCTGTCAGTTCTGTGCATGGCTGTGCAGCATCCAGCTGTGCAATGTCCAGCTGTGCAGCACCCAGCTTTCCCACCACAGCACAGACAGCTGCTTTCTTGCACACGCTGCTGCAGACCCCTGCCACGGAGTTAAGAAGTGACACTTCACAGTCCTAGTTTTGAGAATTAGTAGTTTAAAAATGGTCTTTTTGCATGTATACCCAAAACCTAGTAATTTGTTCATTCTTTTTGTTACATGGTGGTTCAAGACGTATTTTTATTTTTTTATTATAAGGTCAATTCATTATGGAGAATTTATTTATTTGCTTTTTACTTTCTGAAATATTAAGCCTGTCAGATAACCTCTCTGCCTATTTGGAAGTTTAAAATGCAGTTCACCACGGCTTCAATACTGGTGCAACGACCAAAGGTTTCTCAGTTTCCCAGTGAACCATGTGTCAGTCACATTTAAAGAGTGACAAAACATCATCTCTCCCCCCTCAAAGAGGCCTGAGTAAACAGATGGGCCTTGCTATGTGCCCTGTTAATGGTTTCACAAGGGTTAATGTAACAGTGTTTCTGTCTTAACTGCACAGATGCTTCCCAAGGTTGCACGCAGGAAAGCAAATGTCTCTCGCTGTTGGTATTTGGAACATTCATCTGCCGTCATCCTTCTTTGTCAGATATCTTGGGCCAGACCCTGTGTCTGGTTTGGATAAGATGAGCACCATATTTTATGAGTCAGGCAAGCAGATCTGGTCACTTGCTAGCAGGTTGCCAATCTGATAAATCCATAATTCATTGATAGTAATTTTTGTAATTTGCAAAATGACAAATCTATTAATATGTTTTTTTTTTTTTTTTAAGCAGGACAATATTGCAGTGACTTTCTGTTCTTTTATTACATTATGTCCCCCAACACCAGCTGCTTTACAGCCTGCTCTGGACAAATGAAATGGGGCTGACAGGGGAAAGCAGCGTGTCTCCACTTTCTCAAAAGGATTCGTTGCTGAGTTGCTTACCTGTGTTACTTTTTCCAAGCCCAGATTGCAACTGTTGAGTTGATTTTTCTCATGATTGCATCATCTCAGTCTCATCTTTATTTGAGATAAGATTAATTAGTAGTCGAATGACATGATGCAATTAGAATTTCTGGTTGTAGAATAAGGGGTTTTTGTTCAAAAAATACTAATTGGCAAAATAAATTTAAAACCAAAAATCTAAACAACTCTCTCTGATTTCCAGTAGTGCTAAATAAAAGTAAAACACTGCCCTTTTGCATGTCTTCAGAGACTCTGTGGGTTAGTTTATGAGTTCTGTGCCAGTATGGAGTATTTAAAAGATGTCAGTTTCCTTTCCCAGCTTTCAGCTTTGTGTGGAGTTCATTGCTGTGGCAAGGACCCCACTACCAGCTCTCCAGGAGTGCACATTTTTTCATTTGTTATAATTTACCAGCAATAAAAGTGATTTGATTTTATAAGGAGATTCAGACCAATTGTTTAGTGATTCCCTTCTTGCTTTGTTTTCTTTCTATTCATTTCCCCTTGCAGACCAAGTTTTCAAAAGGACATTGGATTAGTTTGCATGGGCAGTCTGGCACCACTCAGCTCACTGTGGACCAGGATCGTGGTTTCACAGTCATGAACACAGCAGCATGCACTCTCTTGTCACCTCACAGCACAGACTTACAAAACAGTCATAAACCCACAGCTGCACCCTGTCAAATTGGTAGAGGAAGCTACACAGTGTTTGTCACCTTCAGGTTTCTGTCCTGGCTGCTGCTCAGCAGAAGGAGGGCAGGTGATTCTTTATAACAGAAAGTCTGCTGGAGAAAACTTATTCTTTCCAAAAAACAAACAAACAAAAAATCATTGGAAAGTCTTAGCATCATTTCAGCAGTTATGTTTGCTCTAGTCTGGCTTAACACTGGATTTAGCATTTTATCTAAGCACAGTCTGATTGACCCTGCCTTTGAGGCCATAGTTTTCAATACCAAATCTGTGTGCTTCCAGGTCACCAGCTCAGATCTGAGCCATGCATGGTAGTGGATGATCACATTTCTGACAAAGTAACCAAAGTATGTGTACAACAAGGACGGTATTCAAATTTTAAGCTGGCATTGATGAGATAGACAATGGTTGATCTAGCACAAAGACCTGCTGGTACAGAGAGAACACAACAAAATTCATTGAGCAGTTTAGAGTTTAGTGAGGTTGGACCAGGTTATCACTTTACATCATGTTGCTGCTTGTGTCCCCTGACCACTGCATTACCACTGACCACTGCCCATCACCAGACTTGCTACCAGCTACCAGAGCTATGCAGCATGTCCCTCTGGGTAGCGTGTGTTTGCACAGGCAGCGGCAGCCCTGCCCAGGTGCAGAGTGCTCTGCCTGCAGGGATGTAGGTTCCAGGCTTAAGCCCCTTTCTCAAAGAGAGGTAATTGCCATAAACTCATCTCTGGAGGGGTGAATAAACAAGCATTTAGCCAACGGCCATATACCAAGTTTAAAAAGCGTGTTTTCTATTCAGGGACACAAAAAGTTATTTTTCTTCCTGAATCAAATTTTTAGAGGGCTCAGCATATTGTAATTTGTATCTCTGAGTAGAAGAGTTGTTTATCCTGTTTGGCAAAGCATTGTCTAAGAAGTTTTTGCTATATTTCAGCACATGATTCATGAAAAGCTTACAGATTTATTTATTTAATACTCACAGCCGAAAGCTGTGAAAATTCACAGGTTTAAAGTATCATGAACAAAAGCCAGTGTATGGGTAGAAAATCCAGTTTGCATCTATTTACAATCCACAGATGATCATTAGGGAATAGTCATTCCCTGACATTTTGTCACTCATGTTTCAGAGTCCATCACTACTACCATCACTATAAAAAAAAATAGATGTCACATATGATTTTACAAGCATTATCTTACACACATGGTCCACAGAAGTCTGTAGGATTTTTTGCACAATAGTAAGAGAATTTTACCCTTCCTAAACAGGGCTTCCTGGTAAGGTCAGTGAGTATTTAAAGTTCATTTGGAAATTGCAACAGGTAAATTAACTGAGTCAAAGTGAGTCACGTTCAGAACTGGGTTTGGTTTTATAAGCATGTGATTTTAAAACTTCACACTAATAGGAAACTGTTGCACAAGAATCAACATCCTACTTCTCACCTTGATACCAGGATTGCTAGCGATACTTCTCTTCTATATATGACGGTGTGGGAGATCTTGGTGTGGCCTGGTGAGAGAAATAGATCTGCCTAGTCCTTTTTTGAATACACTGCATTCAAAGAGAGTCTTTTTCAGCTGGATGGGGTAAGGAGGGTAGCCTGAGGGTCTTTCTGGCTTGAGCATGTACTCTGGAAAAACAGTGTCCTGGCCATGCCTTCCCTGTGCCCTAGAGAGAACCAACTGACCAAGGTGTACTGTTGTTTCATAAAATACTCTCACAAATTCAGAATGGTTTTAATAAAGCAATTAAATATTCAGTAAAACAAACACAGTCGCTTCATATCAGACCAACTATATATTATAAAAAGTATTGCTTTAAATGAAATACTGGTTGCCAAGAAAAGGAAACATCAGAAAGGTATGAATTCTGGCCCGTGTTCCTTCCAGTTCCCTGGCTGACCTGGATCAAATCATTTAATCTCTGTATTTCCACCACCTCACCACTCAAAGGATAATAATCTCACATTAGTGAGAAATACCCCATTTTTCTTTATCCAGTATATTCTTTCCTTTCCAAATAACTTAAATATCTGTAGAAACAAAAGTAAATTGCTAACTTCAGTTAATGAAAAGATTTCTAAGCCCTGAAATGTCTCTAGGTACAAAGGAGTAAGAAATAGATAAAGAGATGGGTGCAAAATGGTTCTAATTATTTTGCTAACTTCATTTTATTTTATGTGTATCTATAGTTGGCCATAGTACAACACATACTGAATAATGAGGGCTACAGTTACTGCTGGTTTATCAGGAACCAAAGTTAGTTAGGAAGACCTACATATAGAAATGGCTCTATCAGACTTATTGCAGATTTTTTTTTCCCCCATGATCAGGTGCCTGCACCACTTATTTCCTAAGGATAGAGCTCTATTGGATCCTATACTTGGATTGTCCCTATTTTCTTCCATTCAGCTTTAAAACAACCTACACAAAGTTCCTAGTTAGGTGAAAGGTGCCACTGCCTGCTGATAGATGTATATGTCTACATATAAATATATGTGTGGAGATAAACACATATACTGATGACAGTGCTAAACTGAGCTAATCAGTAAGAAGAAAGGCCTTCTGCAGAATATTTTACTCAAAGCAAAATCCTTTAAACTTTATTTAGCATTTGTTTTCCTTCAAGAGTGTGGAAATAAGACCTGAATTGTCATATATTTATACATTCACATTTTTAATCCACTAGGCAATTTTATTGAGTGAGTCTCAAATGACTGCATGGAAATAATTTCCTTCACTGCACCTTGTGCAAAGGTAGCATGTTTTAGAAGAGGATCACAAACGTGTTTTGCAAAATACAAATCGGTTATAATTATATTTTATAGTTAACAGAAATCAGATTATAAATTTATTTTGGCCTACCTCGAGTCTCTTGACATGGCTATGAAACTATCTGACTTTCAGGTAAGCCGAGCACACAAGTGATTTGTGTAAAATTACAAAACTCATCAATATCAATGCTTAAAGAGAAAATTCAAGTCAAATGGCAGCATATTTGTATACAGAAGTAGGGGGGTGACTTTACCTGATCCTCATTTCCTTGCCCATATGGCACACCAGAAGAAAGATTTGTCCCAAACACAGCCCATCAGTCAGTTTGGTTGGATCCAGAAGAATCACATTCCCAAATGGAGAACAACTGTTGGGAGTTTAATACTAGCAAAGACAAGGTTATGGTGGCAGAGCGGGAAAAGCACTTTACAAAATTAGCAGGAGCAGCATCTGTTGTGGATGTTTGCCCAGCAGTCATTTATCAAAGGCACATAGAGGCCAACTTGGGCCCATCCTGCCTGGTGCCTGGAGAGGCAGAGAGGGTGAGTGAGACATGACACAGTGCTGTACCTCAGCAGGTGAAGCAGACATGGCACAGCCAAGCCCTAGATGCAAGAGCAGAGGAGGTAGCAGAGGTACAATTCTGCTCCCTTCAGGCACCCCCCTGCTCCGGGCTGAGGCAGCATGGGAAGCAAGGCTGCGATGGCAGGTGGTGCAGACGAGAAGGGCTGCTGGAGCAGATGGGATCTCACCACCACCCCTGAAGGAACATGCAGATGTAAGACCCCTCCTGCTGCTGCTGAAGTGAGACATGTAGGCCTAAGAAGGGAAGACCATCTCTACTGTATCAGAGATGATGCCAGCACACCTTGTCTGGAAACTTGCTCAAAATAAATTCTAAGAGGTATGAATGGTATGATGGAAAATCAGAGATGTTCCTGCATGGAGCTTGCTGATAGTCCTTTTTATATTGTATTTGAAGACCCTGATTCAAAAAGCCTGTGTTCTGCCTAAATCACTCTAACTCCTCCCCCTTATTTAAGTCTTCAGACATCAGGAAATAACAGCCAGAGGGATTTAAAGCCAGGTTGGCTGAATCTGGGTCTCTGTACATGTGCAGCAGTGGAACAGTGAACTAGAAACAGGCTTTTTGAAAAGCTATATGAACTTTAACAGAAAAAACAAATGCAGACTTTCTTGCTCTCTTTTGTAGTCTTCCTCTTGCTTCTTCTTTTTAAAGGATGCTAGATATATTCAGCCATTTTTCTTAATAGCCTAAATTTATCTGCAGACCCCAAAATGTAAGAAAGGTGGATTAACTCTAACTCCTAGAGCCTCACTTGCAAATAACAGCTACAGCTATTTTTTTGAAGAGGAAAAGACTAACACTAAATAAACTAATTATTTAAATATTTGCTTAGCTTTCAAAATAATATCTTAAATCTCAGCAGAAGAATTTAATTTTTTTTTTTTGCACTTGTTGTCATGTATGTAAATGTTTTAAGTAGAATTGGCAACAGTATCACAACTGGTTACTGCAGACAAGAAAATCAACCTAATCAGGAATCAAAGACCTCATTAACTTTTGCAACAGTTTCTCTAGAAAGTTGGAAAGCAAGCTACTGTTGTAGTATCTTCTATAGCATTCTCAAATCTTCAGATCTCAAAACATGCTGCAAACATTAATAAGCAGTCTCACAAAATACCTGTGGTCTTGTGGCTAAGACAGCCCAACTCAATTTCAAAAGAAAGAGGTTCAAAGCCATGCTCTGTAACAGCCAGCTCATGCAAGAGTACGAAAGACTCTGATCCTGAAGTGCTTTAAATTTAGGCATGAGAATAATTCTGTTAAATTCAGTGGGAATAATGCGTTCAAGTGTTTTCAGATTAAGAGGATTTAAGGGTACCTTTTGGTTCAAAGTCCAAGCAACCCTCCTGTAGCTGCAGGAGGGATAGCAATAATGTCTTAAAACAAGACTATTTACTACTACAGCTGTCTTGGTACAGCTGCCCAGGTTCAGGCTTGACCAGACTCAACGGAGCAATGACATCTTTTGAGCAAGGCCTTTTCTGGGTTCACGTGCTGACTTTGTTCGCTTCCCTGTGGCACGTGGGGATCTTGAATTAATAGGCACATTCAGAGTAGGTCTGATCAAACCAGTTGGGTGAAAACACTGGAGCTCCATCCACCAGCTGGGTGAGCCACAGCCTCACCCAGGCTGTGGGGCATCTCAGCTCAGCCTCCCCGCTCCACCCCTCAGCATTTTGCTTTGCTTCCTGAGGCCGTTTCTAGCTATGGGTTTCACCTCCCCAGCCTAACCCTAGCAGTGTTTCTTAGTGGACTGGCTCAGCTAGGTCTTACAAAGATTTTTAGATTTTGTGTCTTACACCCTGTGTGTGGCCAGCTCTCCTCACGTGTTGCCTGTGTAATCTCAGAAGAAAGCAAATGCCTTGGCTCTGTGGCACTCACCTTTGCTGCAAGTGCTGTTGGTACTGGTGAAGTACTGCTATTATAAAACGCTGCTTGAAATTGAAATGGTAACTCACACTTAACAGTTTGCTCTATACATTACACCTTTTTTATCATAATTGCTGAGAAGTTTATATCTATCATTTCTTCATTGAGGAGTAACATTGAAATATTTCATCACAAGCTTTTTCTTTTAATAAATTACTACATTATGTATAATGCTTCCTTAGACTGTATATTACTCTTGCTTCTGCAAAGAGTTGACTCACTGGCTGTGTTGAGCCTGGGGTGCAAACTGAAGCCCTGAGGAGAGGATCTCAGAGGAATGGAGGGCAAAAAGGAGTCATTTAACCCTCTGAAAATACAGCTTTGCAGGGACCAAAGAGTAGGTTCTGTAATTTAAATCAGTGACTGCTCTGAGAGCAATAAAAGTCACAAACAAATGTTGGTACCACAAGTGTTGGAAGACCTTATAAATCATATGAGAAAGGGTAAAGCAATTATCTGAAGTACAGTAGTCCTTGAAACATACTGATCTTCAAAAATAGGTTTACAGCCTCCCTTCTAGACAATAATTTTCATAGCAGAAGTCTGGCAAAAAACTTTGGAAACCACATTCAGTAAGTATTTTTTGTCTCCACTGCAAGGATAATTATGTTTCCTTTTCCCTGCTTTCAGAACTTTCCCCCCAAAACTTGATAATGTAAGTACAAAGTGTGGCAACGGGCTATGCTTCAGCAGACTGGAATTGCAAATTTCTGCAAGAATTAAGTCCGCAGTGGCCTTTTAATGCAAAAGAGCACTTTACTTTGGTCACCTCTTCCTCAGTAACAGCGTCCTAAACATGAAACTGTAACATTTGAGAATGGTGCAAAGAAATATTGCAGGACATATAAAAGACCTGAACATAACGAAAAAAAAAAAAAAAAGCATGGAAACAGCTTTAAGACAGCAGATTCAGTGGACAGAAATTAGGCCAACACATCAAATATACATTGTTTATTGTTGATGCCTGAGGCCACAAAATTATTTGGAGTCTTTGGTTTTCTGTGTGTACAAGATGACGGCTGAAGCCAGACAATGGACTGATGTTTGTTCTTTCAAATGCAGTCACCATGTGAGTGGGGTTGTTGTATTTAAATATTTAGTGTTTTGTTGGAAGGCTGGAACCTCTCATGTGCTCCTTGAAAGACAAACAGCACCGCAAGGATCCATCACAAGTTCAAAATCCTCATTCAGCCCTCAATTATCCATCCCTCCCACACAGACAGAGCTGTATTTGCAACTTACT